>NC_083858.1:8492500-9132500 GCF_029169275.1 Apis cerana | reverse complement strand
CTCGTTGAGGATAATTAACGTGTCTTATGAGAAAGGTATACAAGAACAATTCGTGTCTTATCGTTTTAACGCACCCTCCTTACTTTAGAGAGACGACCCTCGCAATGAAAACTTTTCTTAGAACTATCCTCGATTCGAAATGTAATTCGGTGGGATTCGCACGATACTCGCAATCACTCGCAAAATTTAAAAAATTTCCCTCTTTCGAGGGACACGATTAATACGAACGATAGAAATTTTCTTCGATCGATCAGAGATAACACAGTCCCTCGTCGGGAATTTCGAGGCTCGGCCGTTGTAATGCGTGTTTCTGAGGCGGATTGAAGGACTCACGAAACGTCGAGCCGCAATTGGCGCCGGCTTATCGCGGCGTCTTATCGCGATTCCTTATCGACAAGTGCCCGCTCGACAGGTAGCGTGCTTCTTGCCGCGCCACTTCAAAGTCCTCCTCGACGTGACTATCGGAAATAGATACTCGCAATTCCCTGGACAATCGAGATTCCCCTCGATTATCGCGCATAATTCATTCCTCCTGCGTCCAGCTCTTCCTTCTCGATCAAGAAATCATTCCCCGATTTTCGAAACCAATTTTTTATAACCTTGCGAATTTTATATAATTGCGAATTCGAAGATGTTTAGTGTAATTGAACCTAGTCGTTGAGTTAAGCTTCTTTGTTTCCTTTTGTAAAATCTCATATTATCTAAATTTCTTTTAAACATTCTTAACAATTTTTACAATTAAAATATACCACTTCTGCTTACATGTCGCATAATCAAACGCAACACTTTCTTAACTAACCTCTCCCCTCCTATGATCTCTACACATCTTCGAAAATGTATCTCTGAGAGAAGAGAATCGTTGGAAAAAGGTAACGAAGAAGGTGATGTTCGGAGAACGCGGAAACTCGTTAGAAGGATTTCACGGCGGAACGAGGCCGCGCGCGGCGGCGCAAAGTATCGAGCTATCGATTTCACGGCTCGCCGGTTCGTCCGATAAGGCAGCCCGCCCCCTCCCTCGTCTACCTTTCGTCGTCCCCCGCGTCTTGGACCAACACGTCCGACCTTCGTTTGCTCGAACGATCTTAAACCGTTTCGGTGATCGGCCAAGTGAGCGAAGCGAAACCCCGATGGAAAATTTTCCACTCCTTTCCACTTTGCGCCAAGATTTTCCTTTCTTCCGAATAATGCGAAATTAATTTTTCCATCCGCACAAGGAATGTCCTTTCGAAGGATACCTTCTTGGATCCAAGAGAATTCGTAGCGGTGAACTTGATGAATAAAACGGAAAGTGAATGGTCATTGGGCGCAGATTGGAGGGGAAGGAAGCCGATAATTAAATGAGAGAGACAGCGAAGGACATCGATCGACTTCTTCTTTCCTCTTCTCCTTTCCTCCACCGTCGTTCGATATCCACTTTTAGCGATCGCGACGACGATGCTTATCGCGTGACACGCCTCTCCTCCCCTTATCCCGGCGCGAAACTCGTCAAAACGAGTGTGCATATACGTGTATACGGCCCACGGAGAGAGCGTTTTAAGCTTCTTCACCTGTCGCTGAAGTTAGCTTTCGCGAGAATGCCGGCGGATTATGCCGTGGCGCGCACGTACAGCGAACGACAACAAGGTTGGGTTGCGGGCGGGCAAAGGTAAATTCTGAAATCCCTCCTCTAATCGGGACGCTCTTCAATGGGATTTAATCAATTATGGGATGTAGTTAAACGTAGGTGTGAGAAGGGAATGAAAAGTTCTGGTATCTCTGTGCGTTGCTGTGTTGAAGATATCGAGGGAATATGTATTATGATATAAAATTAAGATAAATTCGTATTACATTGTACTACTGTGTTATTAAAATTGAGCTTATCAGATTTGGGGAATAAATAAGCTTGAATCATTATTGTTATTTTTATGTTTAATATAATATTGTACGTATAGAATTTATTACTCGCAATAAAGTATTACGAATTAAGATGCAAGTATATTTGAAATGAAATATTTTTCGTAAAATGATTTTCATCTGAGATAAGATGGATCGATGAAATTCACTGGTGTTTTTTAATAATTACGAACAGAATACGAATTAACGTTTTAATGATCAGTAACAGCGCATTGTCGTGGTGTTAGTAGACGATGAATTTAAATTATCTATCTTGGAAAGTTTGACAACTGGATCGCAATTAGACACATCTGTTCCAGACGTTTGCTATTTAGATTGGTTTTGCAGGTATCTATAATTTAACGATTCGAGGACGGTCACTTTCTCCAGCGTGTTTTCAATTTATATTATTTTCTTTTCTACTCCGTTTCTTATGCGAACAAACACTGTCGAAAAGTGAATCCCATTCACGCATTACGAGGAAATAAACGTTTCTTGCAAATATATGAATGCAACGAGGCTGACTGCAATAATCCGCACCGCGAGAAACAAATTCGAACGCACGACGATATAAATAATTTCAATATCGATTTATTCAGGAATAAAACTTGGGAACACGTTGGGGAAACGTTACGTTTCAATTTATATTCCCGTGTAGATTCACCCCTCCTCGAACCCGTCCATCGACCGCGACACTTTGTATATTATAAATCGTAATGGATCGATAGATACGTGTGATCGGATTCACGGGGATTCCACTGCTATCTGTCTACGTAAATCAACTAGTTCCGTTGCTTCGAAATCGAGACATCCCCGATTTGATATTCGGCCAATAAAAATTTAACGAAACAAAAGAGCTGTTGTATATAAATAAGCCGAAGAGAGAGAGAGAGAGAGAGAGGAATATAGGAAAAGTCGAACAATCTCTCATTACGGGGAGAAAAGGAAAGAGGAATAATAATCGCAACGGCTGAATTTATTTTATTTATCTTTATTGCCACGGTTGGAGCGAGCCGGCAATAAAAACTATCCCGGGTTCATCGTTCATCCCTCCCTCTCCCACGCGGTATCAAACATCCATGCAACATCCTTTTGTTGCCGGCCAAGAAACTCGAATTGTTCGAGGAAACAAAAGCAAAACCGTATTATATTTACGCGGCTCGGTGAAAAACAGTCGAAAAAAACCTTGAATTATACAGGATGTTTTTTTGGAACGAGTGAAATGAAACTTTGAAAGGTTATTTAGGGAGGGGAAGGGGGTTGGGCGATTGTCACGGAAATTTCACACGGGACTTTTCGAGAAAAGGAAAATAAAGAAAATTAGAGAACGATTCTTTCGGTTAATTTTTTAATCCAATCCACGTTTTAATTACGATAGAATTTGGATTATCCGAGATGAGTTTATATATATATTGGTTGTTTCGTTGAGGTTTCTTTTCTAGGTTTGCATATCTAGATTTTTAAATGTCTGTATTTTGATACGTCATTCAATCGAGAAACGGTTCTCGAGAAGGAATAAAATAAACGCGAAAGTTATAAGCGATTTAAATTTCCTGCATCTAATGCGAAGTTAAGTTTTCTATAACTCGAAAAGTAAGCTTGGACGGGCATTTCTGCATACTTTCGTGCTTGTCTTTTGTCTATAGAATCATCCCCTCGATTCCTTATCTACTTCGTCCGTATACTTTGTATGGGATAACAGTCTGGGACGACATTTTCAAGCACATTCTAGCATTATTATTTCGTTAACTTATTTTTTTTTTTAAAAATACAGAAATAAATAAAATAAATTTGAACGAATTCGAAACGTTAAAAATTTTATTTCGTTTCGATTCGAAAAGTTCGTTGGACAGTTATTATATTTGTTTTAAAGTTAATCACTTCAGAGAGATTTATTTCATCTCCTCCTCCTTATAAAATTTGTTAAGAAGAAATTAAAGAAAACCATTTAAAATCATGGTCCACGATAAATATATATAAAAAAAGAGAGATATTTTTCGATATAAAGAAACGAACATTGAATCATTTTTTATTCATTATCTCTCCCAATTCGTTAGGTATTATAAATAAAGAATAACCGTGATATATTTCCTATTCATTAGAGATCGTGTTAATTTAAAACTCGTATTTTAGTTGCTCGAAATACAGCAGCAAGTTCGAAATACCGAATACATCGCGTATGTTATAATGAATTGTATCATTACCCTAATTATCTCTCGTACATCCATATAATTCCCCCTCCCCTCCCGCTCTTACGAATTGAATCATTACCATAATTACCTTTCGCGGATAAAATACCCATTCGAAACGTGATTTAAGAGAAAAAAGGTTTTTCAAATCTCTCCTCTTTGTATTTTTTCCCCGTCTTTCAAACTGCAACGCACAACTAGTTCTAGTTTCTGAAATTTCGAATGTTATCCTTCGTGTTACGAGCTCGGTTCGATGGCATTGTTTCCAGGAATTCGTTCATTAAACTTGCAAAAATTTCCATTCTCATTTTCCCTGAAAACGAACGCGTGTACATTCAGAGAGAGAGAGAGAGAGAAGCCGGAAAATCGAATCAGCATTTAAGGGAGCGTGTACACACGTAATAGAAATATATTGCTACAGAAATATTAAGAGACAAAAGCGACGGATGTCGAGATATTAAACGTTAAACAATAAAGATCGATAGAAATAACCGATAACTTTTTATATGCTCGCACGAAGAAAAATAAAGTTTCTCGAAATCGATGTTTTTATACATATCCGCTTATAACTTATACAAGAATTTCACTTGACTTATAATCCCAGAAATTGTTTTATTTTCGATTAATTGCAAACGAGCCTCTCCCCCCCAATTATCTCATTCGATACGACAGGTAGCGTTTTCCTCTTTCGTTTCCTGAATGGCACGACCTCGGCCAAACAGAGAGACCGCGTGGTGCACTGCGACGTGGCATCGCGTGACTCTTATTTCCCATTTGACTCCTATCCGTCTCACTCACGTGCCCGGTTACGTTATTTCATTGGCGTTCCAACCCGGTTGGAGTCCTCTTCAACACCGCGCGCCACTCTCCTCTCTTTTGCTCTACCCTCCTCCTCTTCTCTTCATCTCGCGCTCGAGTTTTCGAAAAGAAAACGAGAGAGACAGAGAGAGAAGACAGAGCTTCGTTCGTTGAAAATTGAGTGAAAATAAAAGTGGTGTATATCGATCAATGTACAATTTGATTGATTTATATATATATATATTGATACACTCGAACTGTGAGTTGATATTATCGTGATTATTGTAGTTGATAGAAAAAGTAATTTCTACTAGCACTAAAAAGAAAGTTAATTTTCGAATAATTATATCAGTTGTAGATAAAACGATTAGAATCTTAATACAATTATTCCTTGTTTTCGTCATATCCATCCGGTTCTAATCGACGCTTATTACAAATGTTATTTAATAATGTAATATTTATACCAAATCCTGAATGATTTTAAACATTCGATACAATAATATACAATAACGTAATAATTTTATCACTGATTAAATTACGCGAACGATAATTACATTATTCGATATTCCCTCGTTATACAACCATGAAATCTTTCATGACGTAAAAATGTCAATTTGGATTAGCAGGTTGAAAATGGGAGAGGTTGAAAATTACTGCTTTTCTTCCGATTGTTTGCGCTCTTTTCCTCCGTGCAAGTAGAATCACGGGAAATTTGTGTTCAACGCGGATGTAGGGGGGGAATTATGATTGGTTTAATCGATTCGTCAGAGGTAAACCGATACTTTGGAAATTCGTTGTTTGAGGGACGAAAAATTATATATGTTTGCAAGTACATCATCGATTACGATTAATCAGAAGATATTTCTTTCTTCTCTACGCTTTAAAAATAAATCGACCATCCACAAGAATGATCTTTGAATTATCTTATAATTGCGAAGATGTATATTTCTCTTTCCTTCTATCGAAATCGAGGATAATAAGATAGTAAATTAGAAACGATAAGAGGGAAATTGTGCAAAGAATATTAACCCTTTCTCAAAAGAATTCCGATTATTTCGGAATCGTTGAAACAATGTATCTCTTTTTCTTTTTTCATCGAAAATAGCGACGCTAAATTTCATGCAAACTTGTGAATTTCGTTCACAAGTTTGCGTCTAATCAGCAGGTAATTAGCGGAGTAACGAACTTTCTCCGTGTCGACAGGAAGGGGAGGGAGGGGGACAAGTTTCCCGGTTTTAAGAGACCCCCGAATCCGACGACCAGAACTTTTCAGATTATCCAAGATATCATGCCATTGGATTGATTCAATTCCGTCCACGTGATAGAACTCGTCGGATCGAATGGATTTACCGCCACTTCGATTCCTCGATCATATATATATATATATTTCTTTTTTTTTTTTTTTAACAAGAGAAACTCTTGCAACAACAAACCACGCTCCTCGAAACGTATTCCTTGGAAAATTAAATTCCGCTCGTGCGCTATTGCAACTTCTTGATTGAATAATCCTTGGTCGGATTCTGGTCCTGGAAATTTGTAATTGAATAGCAGGAAGTACTTAACTACTTTAATCTCTTGTAGCTATTCCCCTCGAAAAATATATTTTATTCGCGTAATATCGTTACGTTATTCGAAATTTTGATACTTTATTAAAAAGTTTGATCGAAAATCAAGGAGAAACGTATGCTTGATCGATAAGATAATCATTAATAAAATCGATGCTCGGCAAGAACAGATATATAATAAGAGATTAAGAGATAAATGCATAAAACGGATGGAAAAGAATATTATTAATATTCATGAAATTTTAGCATATATTCAGAGACAGCTGTGACGTGTCAGGAAAAAATAATTACAATTGCCAATTACGTATTATTATTTTTTAAAACGTTTCTCTCCATATCCTTCAAAACGCTATTATTCATACAATGATTACATCTGCTCGAAATCAAACGTATTAATACTGCAAAAAAAAACGATCCAAGCCTTTCTCATTCTTTTCCCGTTTTAACACGTCAACAGTTTTATTACGCATCCACCATTCGAGAGCATAAACATCGAATTGGAGGATCCCGAGGCAACGTTTTCCTTTGCCAACAGTCATCATCCGGATCCCAAACGCGAATTGACGCGTCCGCCTTTCAGGGAGCCGAGATTACCAAACCCGAACCGCGGGTCGAATCGAGGCGGCCTCGTCACAGGTAAAAAGGTGGCGCCGCCGAGGATACTTAAAGCGAGTTTACGGCACATACGTTGCATTATACAGGAGGACGCGGCGGCACTGCACTGCAGTAAAGTGCATTCCTAAGCCTAGCGCATCTGTGACCACACTCTGGCTCCTCGTATTTATTATTCAGCCGGAGCAACGGCGGCCCGGACTACTTGCAAGCCCGCTCCTCGTCGAGCCGAGCCGCCCACAGGGATTTTTTTATATCCGCGATCGCAGCGCCGCCAACGTCGCTCCTCGCATTCGAACGGGATCCCCCTTTAAATACGCGCAGGAGTTATCGCTCCATCTCCATTTTTTCTTTTCGACGTTTTGTATTTTACGAGACCCTGGTTGTAGCAGTAGCGTCTTTGATACGCGTGCTTTACAAGTTTTTTGACGAGCAAACGCGAGCATCAAGTTCAGTTCAGCTTATTGAGATTTAAACGTGCCATTTTTGGTAGATCGGTTTGATAGGTCGATTAATATTGTTGAAGATATCCAAGTGCATTATAACGTAGAAACGTAGTTTGAATTCAATCGGGAATTCAGTTCTTCGGTTCTTGAAAAGAATTTGAAGTTTGATTGGAGAAATCTTATTATTAGTTCGTTATTCAGAATAAAAATAAAAATAATGCAAATTAATCGGGAAGAAATTTCAGAAACGAAACGTTACCGTAATGCTTTTCTTCTCCCTTGGTTTTTACTATTGTTTGCCACCCTTTTCCCATTCTCCCTTTTTATAAAACCCTTGTCGTGACTAGAACCATTGTTTTAAATTCACCCTCTCGGAAGAAAAAGTCGCATTAATTACGGGGTGACCTAATAAAAATGACCTCACCAATGTTAACAGGTGAATTTCGAACATTTTGTCCATTCCCAATTCTACTCGATCAAAGTTTAGTTTTCACTTTTATCGCTTTACTCGATCGATTATCCGGGAACGGAGAGTTGATTGTCGAGATTTTCTAATCGAGGAAATCGAGCTTCCCGCGTTATTCGGCGGATTTGCTTTCCCGATAATAGGTACATAATATACCGACTGGGTATAGTGCGAATACATCGAATTGATTTAAGCTTTCCTTCCGTCTCATTTATCCTCCCACGCCATGAATCTAGGAAACGCTTTCCATAGCCGCGGGCGACTTTCCCGCAAGAGTCGATCGAAACTTTGGAATTTTGCTCGAGAATTTCAAGATCTTATGTATATACTTGTTACAATCTCGTTCTCTGTGTACGCGTGAATGGATCCGAGAGATCAATCGTGGATCTTCGTGGTATTTGCGTACACGGGATGATTGAATCTCGGAGAAAAATCTTTGATCAATCGTAATATAATATAAACGAATCGATCGAACGAAGGTCCAATTAATTTTAATGAAGGAACTTTGCATAATTTACCACGGAATTCCGATTAAACTCTATTAAAATCGAGAAAACTTTGAACTGTTATAGCTCTAAAACTACGGCCATTAGAAGCGCGGAATCTTTGAAACGCTTTTTCATTTATTCGAATACGAGATATCGTCCCACGAAGGGGAAATAGTTTCTAATCGTTTATTTTAACCGAGACGGGAGTAAACTCGATTGAAATTACGAGAAACTTTGCATCGCTATAACTCGAAAAGTAGCGACTTCCGGTTAAGGGACGAGGGATCGTTAGAAGAACGGAATCTTACCCTCGAACGTACTTTTTCGTTTTCTACGATACGACATCCGGTTGCCGAGATATCGTCGTGCAAAGAGAAAGGTAATTTTTTAATCGTTTATCGTCTCCTTCCTCGTCACGCGCTTCCTCGTAACACTCTCTCGCTCCCTCTCACCGACCTATCCCAAACTCCAGACGAGCGACAGACGCGATTCCTGGAAAAACGTAGCACGCATTTTCCAGGAAAAATATATGGGCCACTGGGTCGCGGGCTCATTCATAATCCCCGCGTTGTCTCGAACATTATTACGGACTCTTTGAACCCCTTATATCTCGGCAATCGATCGAGATATCCGGATAAAACAAAAAGTGGCTCCAACGGCACGGTTTCCTCTGTTCCCTCGAGTGGGTTTTAAAGACGCAATTTTTAGCTTCTCCTCGCGTGAAATATCAAAAGTTTTCGCTCGAAGCGAGTGGAATAAATCGTGATGTACGACGTGTCATTTACATATTCGTGTCGTTCGTGTTGTAATAAACGTACGAATGATTAATTTTACAAATTGATGTTTGATGTTGATGTTTTCCCCACTATTTCACACGAGTCATGCTTTTACACTTTGCGCCCACCACGTGGCTCATTTACGTTCCCTTCCATGACTAATTATTTCAATTCGGCGGCAACTCGCGTGCGTTTAAAGACTCGTGCATGCCCGAACAAGGCGTACAGTGCCATTAGATTATTTTCTTTCTATTTTACTATTTCGCTTGGAAAGAAATTTTATCCCCCCCTCTTCACCCTATTTTCGCTTATTTTCTGCCTTCTCGCATTCCTTTCGTTCCTTTTCCCCCTCCCGAAGTTTCGATTATCCGAAACTCGAAACAATCGACCGTGGAATGTTTGAAGCATTCTTTAAAACTCGACGTCCCTAAAAAAGTTTTGATATTTCCCCCTCCCTTTTTCTCTCGAGTACAAAAATAAAAAGAAAGTTGCACCAAGCCTTGACCCATCATCGCACACGTACACCGTTTCTGTCTTGAGTAGGGGAAAGGAGAGGATCCTTTTGACGCGAAATTAATTAAAACTTCGTTAACGGTTGACGCGTATCAACCCTCTTGAAAAAAGATTCCCGTGGAAATCTCGTTGTCGTGTCTACACGCGATCGAATGAAAAAAGGAAAGAAAAAAAAAGAACATCACCAAGATTCGTACCTTTTTTCGATTCGTTACAGTTCCACGAGGAGGGCTAATGATAATCTCGAAGTCGTCCTTGAGACCTTGACGAGAGGGAGATTGAAATTAAAATCTTTGCGAATAAATTGCAACATTTAAGAATCGTTTAATGCCGAACAATCTCGTCAGTATCTCGGCGATAATTTAATCTCGTAACACTTTGAGGAGGATTGGCTGGTTGCTTCGATCCAACGGTTTATAATTCAACGAAATGAGCTGGAACGATGCCATTTTACCGCAATTTCCACGGGCGAAATGGAAACGCGAGGGCTCTCGTGATTATTCATTCTCGCCTAATAGACGTCACGCAGAAATATTAAGGAGAGGTGAATTCATTCGAATCTTCATTTTCTACACGTATCGTTTAATTTCCTTGACGATTTAGATTTTAATTTATCCTTTTCAATATCTTTCTATTTTACATCCGATCGAACAAACGATGTAACTTTGTGATAATTAGAAATACTAAGCAAGTTTACGCCCCAACATCAAACTCTTTATCTAATGCAATAATAACTCGCTGATCTACTAGCTCCACTCTACTAGCTTCGCTTGTAGACCGAACCCCGAAATTTCGTTACACGTCATATAGAGCTGGCTTAAATTTCATTACACGACGTATACACGGTGCGCGTTTAAACCATGTATCTAAAATAAACCATGTATCTTAATAAATGTAGTTAGAAATTATTCAATACGACTCTCTTCAAAATTGACTTCTATCTTTGCGAAGGATCGTTGTTAAGGAAGATTCGCATTTTCCTAGTCAGTCTTTCTAATTTCCCTTTCTCGATAATTAAAACAGAGTATCTTTTAATCAAGTTAACCTGCGAATCGTATATTAAAATTTGTCCGAATTTGTTCCTCAGAAGACTCGAGTTTAATATCCCATATGAGATTCCTTAAGAATCTTCATCTCTCATCTTCGTTACATTTCTGCTCTCCTCTGAGAGGCAATAACAGGAGAAAATGAAAATACAAAGTGAAGAAATTTTAGCCCTCGATAAAAGAAAGAAATTAATCGTTCCGTCCAACAGACAGCATCCGACCGATCGAGATGATCGAGATTGAAAATTACGGCTCGTCAAACCCGTGAAAACGCGGAAATCCAACGGATTAATATCGAACAAATATCGATTACAGGCGCGGTTCTCCCCAACAAACGTTCGTCCATCCCTATAAATCTCTCGTCGCCCACGCTTTCGCCACAATCATCTCCGAAATTCCTCGCACGGTACGCGCCCCCCGCCGTGAAATCGATCTACGGGATCGCGAACGAAACGAGGAACACGAAGTCCAATTAATTAATCCCCTCCTCGTTCGACACCTTCTTTACGGTCGATTATGCGATGCTGGGTTTAAGTAACCCAACGGCGGATTAACCGAGCATCTGGCACGGGGGATGATGGCCCTCGAAGCGGGCCACTTCGACGCCGTTACGATTGATCGGCCCCGTTAATGGGGCGTCAGACACTGGTGGCCATAATTCCGTTAATTGCGAGCACGCCGTTTGCGTTACGTTCATTTGGTCGACTTGCTATTATACTATATTGATTGAACAGGCTTGCGGCGTGGGTCGTGCACCTTGCCCCTGTTAAATAGTTGATGGAGGGTCCGCGAGATTTATGGGGTTCGATGTTTGATTAATTAATTGCCGGGGGTTACTTCGTTTCGCTCGTGGATGGCGTAAGATCGTAGGATCTTTATTAAATTTCTCTCTATTGATTAACCGGATTTGGATTCCTTAAGCGTCAAAAGGGGGTGTGAAGCGTTTCGAACGAAGTGTTTCGAAGGATGATTTTTTTCTTGGTAAATTTTCTCAAAAATGTTTTAGAAATCTTGACAGTCATACCGAGTTAAATTTCGAAGTCCTTCTTTACGATTATATTTCAACGTTGGCCATTCGTAAATCGAGTTTTTATTTTCCCTGAATTGGGGACCGTTAAAATCATCTCAATAGCGCAAATAATAAAGTTTGAAGAACAAAATCGTTTGAAAAATAGTTGATACAATTTTTGGAAACTCTTGTTTCGAAAATGATATTGTCCTCTCAAACGGAACACAACTTCGTCCGTCTCCTTAAAGACGAAATGGAAGCGCGGTTGTAACGATCCACGATCGACGAGGATTCGCGCAGGAGGCGTCGGCCACAGGGTGTGTTATCTCGACGGGCATAATACGGCTTATTCATGCCTCCTTGGCGTCGTTGAATCGTAAACTCCTCCTCGCACGTGAATGCGGGAACGCGCGCGCGGCTCGTCCTCCTCCTCCTCCTCCTCCCCCTCTTCCTCGTCATTCACGTGTCCTCGAGTGTCGCGCCAGGCATCCTTGTGTGTGCGCGCTTTTCACAGCGGCGGATTTAATTTAGATCCGCGGCAGCGCTGGCAGGGGAAGGGACGAAGCGAAACGAAACGAAACTACGGGAGAGGGGGAAAGTAAATTAGGCTGCGCGCCGCTAATGACGCGACAAAACCATCGCCCTTTGAACGGTATTCCGTTTCTGTCTCTTAACGAGTGCCGTGACTTTCGAAACCCTTCTCTTTTCAAACTGATGATCTCTTTTTTTTTTTTTTGGATAAAACGAGATCGTTCTTTTTTTTATTTTAGGGGGTTTGTGAGTATTCTGGTTCATTTTCGTTTTTTTTTTTTGGGATAACACGCGTTATTTCTTTGGGAGAGGATGCTCGAGTCGACAGAGTGATTCTGGATTTTGTTTTTTAAGTATTCGGAATTTAAGTTTTTATTCGTTTCGTTTCGTTTCGTTTCATTCGTGCAAATGTTCGTGGAATAATGAAATACGTGTATAAACGAAACGCTTTGATGAATTTTCGCTCTTTTTTAATACACGATTTTCTTTTTGCTCTTAAAAAGTAAGAGAAAGAGGTTGTGTACTTGCAATTTGTGTAATTCTTTTTTTCTTTTGGCATTTTAATTCACCTTTCGATATTAATATTTTATTTTATTATGATTGTATTATTCTTCATAATAATTTTTTATAGATTTTCACCGTTATTATGCTTCACGTTTATAGTATAATAAGTATAAGTAGAGTAATAACGCCAAGTATAAGTAAAGCGTAATAAGTACGTTTAAACTTTCATAAGTTATCAAATTGCATATCATGCCTCTGACATAAAATGGACGATATAATCTCCATTGACTTTTCAATGACCTTTTTTTTTTTTTTTTTATCATTGCTTTAATAGTTCCTTCTCTAATCGCCAAAAAATTTTTAAGCATACAACGATCTTTTTTTATTACTTTCTTAAATATTTTCTTCCAATAATAAAAAACTGATCTTTTTTGCACAACCAGCCTTGAATACAAGCGATAAAATTTCCATAAATATTCTCCACTTATCCGGACATTTTACAATTTTTTTTTTTTTTGGTACTTTTCCCTTCGCTTTGAATGTTATGACTTTAATGCGGAACGAAATTTATTCCCTTTTATCATTTCCTTTTTCCACCCCTCAACGTTGTGTTTAATGGTTCGTGCTTGATATTACCAGGCCTCGTGAGAGCGAGGAGAGGCATTCTAAACGAACGTTAATTGGTTCCACTTAATTAAGAGAAATTATCAAATTAATATTTTCGAGGGTTGCGATCTCTCCTACCCCCTTTTTCGAATTGATGCGTTGCCTGGAGAACGGTTGAATTAAAAAAAGAAGAAAGGGGAAAGAAAAAAAAAGAAAAGAAAAGAAAAGAAAAAAGCAAATAAGAAAAATTGTGTCGTGGAAATTACACAGGACAGTGGAAAGGTATCGCTCTAATTAAAAATTCGTTTTAATTAGTGGTCACCTAGCACTGATATCGAGCATTAAGATACAACAAAGGAACAAGACGAAAGTACGTCTAGCGATGCAATTATATATTGAATTAAAATAATTATTTCCGGGGAATGGAAACTGGATGGTTTGCCATTAACTTTGACTTTCTTTTTTATCAATCAGAGATATACAGAGGGTGGATTCAAAATTCGTGGTAGAAACGAGGTCAGCGAGATTCTAATAATTGGAAATAAAACAAAATGTAGAAAACTTTGCTTTTCCATTAAAATTAAGAATTGAATCGAAAGATATTTCTCTTATTCCAAAAATTAATCTTTAAGAAGAAAATTGCACTATTCTACTTTGATAAAATTCAAAAAATCATTCTATATTTTTTTTATTTTCACATGTATCTATAATCAACAGGAGGAAATTTATACACTTGACCCCGTTCCTGTCCATTTACCAATTCTACCTAATATTTTTAATAAAATAAAGAGGAATCGTCTTTCGTCTTCGAATCCAAAGAAAAAAAAAAAACCGTGACAAATTCGTGACTCGACCCTTTCTTCCATTGTATCATTAAACTTTGTGCCAAGCGATCCTATCGATGGGAGTAATTATAAATAAAGCACGGCGTGGAAATAACTTCTATTTACCCGTCGATGAATTAATAAAACTTGTCAATCGAATAAAAAAGCAGGGGAACAAGAGAGAAAACCAGACAGACAGAGAGAGAGAGAGAGAGAAAGAGGGAGGCAGGATACGAATGTCGAAAGTTTATTAAATCAATTCGGGGGAGGGGGAGGGAGAGGAACACCGTGGCGCAGGATCGCATTACGAAGAAAATATATTTTCCTCCGCAGCGTCACTGCGCCAACCTATCAGGGTCGCGAGGCGGCGCAAGGTGGTAATTGCCAATTAACTGTAATTAATTCATTGAGCCGAGTGGCAGCGATCAAGCCAGCCATATCTCCGTCCTCGGCAACTGGCCCTAACGATCACCGGATCGGTTTCCGGCCAATCGAATGGAACGTGACTCGGCTATTTAGACCGACACGTTTGTCCATTTGCATATTTCGATCATCGTTTAACCCTTTTCTGATGGGAGAGACTGGTAGAGATTGAACATACGTTTCGAAGTAAATTTTAAACGTGTATTTTTTTTAGAATATTTTGTATCCCGAAAATTAAATTCAGATTGTTCTTTCTTTTTATTGTAACAATCGACGAAAAGAAAAATTCGGATAAGATTATTTTTCCTATCACCGTTGTCTATTGTTAGATTACAAGTTATATGGTTTGAAATTTGCAAACAGTTGCACGGTAAATTAGAATTTTTTATTTAAGGAAACGATATTTCACGAATGTCAATCTAATAGCGAATACATTTCCTCAAAGGTTTCGCTCGATTTTCGATGCCATACTTGGACGAAATGGGAATACTTTTGAAAAGGTGAACCAATGTTTCACGAATAACAGAGTGCTTGCCATATGAATCACGTGGACGACTTTTACGCGTGGTCAAACTGATTCTCTATAAATATATATATATAAAACAATTTCCCCCTTTTCATCCGTTTACATTCTCCATTTTTGTGACGAACAAAAGTGGACACGTTTCGCCTCGATATCTTTTCGATTCGAAAAATCTGAAACCCCGAAATCTCTTTCCTCGATCCATCAATCATACGTCGTTGTTCCCTGCTTGGAAAAATGGTTTCGTTCGTAATATTTCGTCGACTGTATATTAACGAAGAGATAGAGAGATAAAGAGACAGAGAGAGAGAGCAAGAAGAATAAGAAGACGCCAGGGCGCGAACGATTCAAAGTATCGTTAGAGGAGCGAAAGATCGAAGTGGCAACGTTTTCTTGCCCGTTTTTGCGAGCCACAATGGAACACGCCACAGGAAATACGATCTACGTGTCTCGTAACCCAGTTTCGTGGATCATTTTGCCTTTCCACGAAAAGTCGATCGTCTCTCCTGTGACGCTCGTCCCCCTCCCTCCTTGTTTTTTCTTCATCCTTCACGAGGCGAGGATACACGTTCTAGAATCACTCTCGAGAGTATTGTTCGCATCGATAATAATTTTATTATTATTCTTCGTTGTCCAGTCGTAATTTTGCTTATTTGTAAAATGATAACGTGGATATAGAGACAATAGAGATAGTAAATTCTTACTTTGCACTGCAATTCATCGACGAAAAGGCTCGCCTTATTAAGAAAGATGATAAATCAAACGAATTAAATTAAATGCCTCGCTATTTAGAATATCGAGTAGAACGTCTTTCGGAGTAAAATTCTCTCTGAAAATAATAATTGTCGAAAATTTTATTCTGTTCTTATCCCCGAGGAAAGTGGTTTATTCGCTCGAATTTTCCATTTGACACCTCGTCTCTAATTGGTCCGGAGAATACCTGGCTGCGAGTTCCTCTCCGGAAGGACCTTTGTCTGGCTGGCGGAGAGGGCAGAAAAGAAAGACACGGAAAATGGAATGCGCGGGATGATACATCCCGCCCCCGTCTATTTTTCTTTCGCTTCCTCACCCTTTCTCCTTCTTCCTTTTCATTCGCGCCATTGTGTGCGACTCTTTCCTCCCCTCGCTGTTTCCTTCGTCTTCCTCCCTCGCTTCCTTCCATCTCCCCTCCTCTTTCCTTCTCCTCTCTTTTGTTCTCTCTCTTCTTCTTTTTTCCCCGTAACGTAACGACTCGAGAAACACTCGAAAATCGAGTCGAGTTTCGACGATCCTTGAAATTGAAAGCAAATATTTTGAAAAAAATAGAAAAAAGGATCGTCACGCGCGTTGAAGGAAGGATTTCGATGCTCGGCCGAGGTATTGGCCCCCTCTCCTCCGCATTTCACCGCTTGTTTTTCTTTCATTCCTCCCCTCAGATCTTGATCCCTCGACGAGGCAGGAAGGAATTGCACGATATGACGGTGTCGAACGAATCGTCTTTCGAGCGGTGATCATTTCTTTTCTGGATATATATTGGAGATGGAGGGAAAATTGAGACGAGGATCGATCATTTTGCATTATAAACGAGAAACTTTAGCGCTTTTCCTTGTCCTCTTAATAACCCTCTTCCTTTCCTTCTTTTTTTCTTTTTCTCTTATTTTATTTTAATATATATTTTACGCGAGCTTCCATGATCGATTTTCGGTTAGCGGTGGTGACGTCAGGATTATGATGTATATCTGCTTCTGATATTTATTTAATTTAGAATACAGAACGGGATGCGCCAATCAGTAAATGCAAATTATTCTCAAAAAAAAATTAGGTCTATGAAGTAAAATACAAAGAATCGAATAGTTCTTTCTAGTGATAGAAAATTACATTTTCTTTGAAAATCAATTGAATCGCGATTTCTCGCGAAAGTCGAGTATATTTGATGAAAAATTACATTCTATAAACTTTTCATTTCAATAGAAATAATAATCCACGTTAGTCATTTTTTTAGGAATAATATTGATAAATAAAAGAATGTTATTAGTTACTTTTTCAGTTTAAGAAGAATTAAGTTTTATTTTTTGAAGCTACTCCGTTTTTGCTGTTTATCACTGCTTAAAAGCTTCGAGCACATATCATTGTCATTTATTGTTAAAAATTCATAAGATCTTTTCGCTCGTCCCCAAGGATCGGAGAATTTATGATCAACACACTTTTCTTACTTATATGTTGATACGGGATAAGGGAAAAAGCTCGTTTGAATTTATTACATCGATGGAAATGTATAAAATTTTATTTTTCTATTGTATTCGTACGCATTAGGACAATGTAATTTTTTAGCTTACTTACTCGCCCCACCTTTTAACGCGTGTGAAACGAAACGAAACGAAACGTTTTCACAATTTTCTCTACTATTGTAATAAGAAAAGTATTAATCGAAAGAAATTTTCTATTTTTTTAAACGAGTGTCGTCTATCAAGATGTTATATTCGGTGACCGAGTTTAATAATTTATGTTGTTTCACGTTCATTTTTTTTTTTTTTACAATTCATATTTTAAACATGGAAACAAAATATGAGAATAGCCATTGTCATAATAATTTACTTCGTTCGTGCATGAGTTATACATTACACGAGGGAAATCTGCATCGATATCTATATTTTTTTTTTCGACTGAATTCTCATAAATTTCTTGCACATTTTCATTTTTCAAATATCAACATTGCAGACTCTGCAAATAATTTTAATCAATCCCTTAATTATTCTATTTTTGATTTTCAATCATATTATATCCTTCCTCGCAACAATCCACAATCTACATCCTAAATTGCATTCGTTTAATCTCAACCATCCAATTCAAATTCCTCTAATACCATAATTTCCATAATCAACGATCAATATATGCAAATAAACAAATAACCAAAATCAACCTTTATCCTCTAATCAAAACAAAATAGATGCATCTACGGTAGAATCTCGATTATCCGAATTAATTAGGGAATAATCGATTAGGAAGAATCTCACGAGGCAATTAAAAATTAAAGAATTTTCAAATATGAATGTTTAAGGACGTAAAAGAATATACAGTTAATAAAAGAAACGAATTAAATCTACTAAATTTAAATATATATATATATTCATCCTGTTCAAATAATTGATCATTTGAATGATCAAAATGACGAGCAGGTTCGCCCCAAATTAATTTTTGATACATCAAACGTGTCTCTAGAATTCTTCTTTTTCTTTTGGCCTTGATCGAAAGCCTCTACGATGCAAAGAACCAACTTCTGTATTCTTTTTATACTCCATCGCGTGTCTTTTCGATTTTGAATCCGTTGAAGGATTGGTTCCTTTACCTCTAAGGATTGAAATTTTGAAAGAGAATTCCGCGATCACGAATCGAAAGAAACTTTGAATTGTAATAATTTGTCGGTGATGGTTTAAACAAGCTTCGAAATAGTCGAAGAAAGTAGAAGAATAATTTAAAGTATTGAATCAATAATCGAAAAATCTGCGAATGAGAAAGAGAATTCCTCAATAATGTTGATAAAAACTATTTGAGAAGAAAATTTGATTAGATTCTTCTCTTGTTAAAGAATCACCGTTAATCAGATTAATTAGAAAAATTTTAAAATGGCTGTAGAAAATCTTAAATCTCTACGATCTTTGAATCTCTGCGATCAAATGCGGAGAACCACTATCTATTCCTCTATCTACCTATCTGCGTCTCTCCAAAAATTTTTCTCTTTCTCTCTTGGATTGCTTGAATTCCTTCGATCGAATGCCAGGGAACCAGTTCCCCTATCTTTATTCACACTATTGCGTCTTTCTCTCTCCTCACCATTGAAACCCGATCAAACGGCCAGCCTCTCCGCCACGCGTCTTCAAAATTCTTCTCCTTCGTGAACCGGTTAAACCCGATTTACTTACACTCGTATCCGCGGAATGTTTCTCGATGAATGCTCTTGGAGGACCTTTTTCGCGTACGTACGTAAGTAGGTATCTCTGCCACGACCGGGTCGAGTTGGCCAGGATGGCAGCGATGTAAATAGGCCAGCGGCATAATTTATACCCGTCATGCCTAGAGCTGGTGGCGCGGGTCTGCTGGGATCCAAACTGTCGACCGAGAAGCTGCAGAACACGCACGGGTTGTCGGATCACGGCTAACACGATCCCTGTACCTTTTATTCCAACTCATATACATATATATATATATATATACTCTCTTTTATCGTACTTTCCTCTCGTGACAAGAATTTCTCCTTCCTTTTTCTTTACTCCGTCGATTGTACAGAGCAGAATATTTCCTTTTTCTCCCCCACGTCGAACCACCATCGGCCGAGAGTGATCCCTTTACTTCTCCTTTGTGTCATTCGGCTTGCCTTTCTTCCTCCAACAATCCCCTTTCCCTCCCCCTCTCTCTCTCGATCGAACCGTTAGTCCAAATGGCAATAATAGGCTAACGGCTCGGTCTCCATTCGAACTCCATCACTGCCAACAAAATCGTTTATTCTTCCTCCCTCGTTCTTTCCTTCTCCTGCCTCGCGAAGAATACCTATTTACCCTTTAAAGAAGGGGCGGATCCGCTAACGAGGGGGGTAATTAGAATCGACGACAAAACCGTGGCACGCAGCAAGTTGGAACAGTAAGTTGGTAATGGAGATTGATCGATCTCGATACCGCGCCATCCTCCTGCTCCATATTCTGTTCGTCGAAATTATCCTCGCCCTCGGGCCCTCCTCTTCTCGCCACGGGCGAGGAGAGGGGATCGAGAGAATCCTCGTTGCATGAGGGATGGCGAAAGGAAACAAACGAAAAGAAAAAAAGAAGAAAGAAAGAAAGGGAAACAAAGAGGGAGACGCGTCGATCCGCGGCATGGCGCGAGTTAAGTAAAGCCGAAAAAGAAGCGCGAGTCAAAGCGAGAAGATGGTGGCGAGGAGGAGGAGGGGGGTAAGAGAGGCCGCGATGCTAGTTGGTTCGAAAGGGGTGGTTGAAAGAGGGAATAAGGTGTATCGCACACAGGGCGAGGCAACAAACGAGGGAGAGGGTGGTGAAAGAGAGGGCGCCTGCGGGTAGTTGGAGGGGGTTGTAGCGAGCTATGACGTCACCAGGAGCGTCATACCGCCACCCCTTCCACCCTCGATCAATGACGCGACCTTGCCGCCCTTCTGCACCCCCCTCCCCTCCGCGACCCACGATCCTCTCACCCCCTTCGGGCTGAACTAACCCGTCCCAGTACACTCAAAGGGGCGGCGGCTGTTTCTGCAACCTGGCAACCCTGTCTATATTTAGCATCCATTCCATTTCCCCACCATATATAGTCGCATCTTCTACTCCCCTCCTTTGTTCCCTCCTCTTTCACCCCGATTTCGAAATCCATTGCTACTATTCTTCGCGTAGAATTCTCTCGAGGATCCTCCCCCCTCCTCCTTCACCCTTCTTCGCACTCGATCAACCCTGTATTCGCGCGTCTTTCTCGAAAAAACATAGATAAATCCATCTTCGTCGTTTCTTCGCCTTCGTTTCACAGTCTCTCTTTCTCTCTCTCTCTCTCTCTCTTTCCGCTTCGTCGCGCTATTCTCCGAGGCCTCGTGGCCTCCTCTCTCTCTTCCTCTTTACTAGTTCCCTTTCCTTCTCGCTTCCTCGCCCCCTCCCCGATGTTGTTCTTCGTTCGTTTCACTGCGAACGATATAAACAAGGCGAGTGCGCGTGCGTCGACCGTCGAAAGAAAGAGAGAGAGAGAGAGATAGAGGCGGCGGCTCTCGAACGACGCCCGATCTAAACAGACACAAGGAAAGAGTGGCCCGGGTCGCGGTCGCGTCTCCTCTTCCGAGGGATGGATGGAAGGATCCCTGGTGTTTGGCGATGGAAACGTTGCAGAAGATCAGAAGACGCGCGGCCTCCATCATCCGTCCCGATCGATCTTTCATCGAGATTAAAGTTTTTTTTTTTTTTAGCAAGAGATACTTGTTGCGAAAGTTGTTTCACTTCGAGGAGGAGATAGTGGACGAACGGAAAGAGAAGTTTGTCGTTTATGGCGCTGTTGGGATAGATGACGCAGGTTCCTTTTTTTTTACGACGCCTCCTGCGATAGGAATAGGGATTCATCTCGAAGGGCCAAGCTAAACATCGAAGATCCGAATTTTCTTTCTTGGGAAGAAAATCTTGCTTCGATTCAATCAATCATTCGATCCTCCTCGCTCGTTCTCGCGATCGTGGAATCGTTTTATCGATTCTTCCTGAGGATATTATGTTAGTCGAGACGACGAGGAGAAACAAAATGATCGACTTGCGTTAAGTTTGAACGATTGAATTCTATCTAGTGGAATTGGAATCACGCTTGTTTCGAATTTGGAAAATGGAATTTAGATAGATCATATTGGAGAATTTAGCGATATTGTATTATTAAATGCACACGTGTAATGCCGGATTATTGGATCTCTAGTGCAATGTTGATAAAAGGTACAAAATATATTTACATCTATACGGAATAATAGGAATATATGAAGTACAGATATCGCTATCGCAATTATATGTGTGTGTGTCGGATATTAAAATATGTCGAAATTAATGGAATTCCGGTCTATTTTAACGGACGTTTCCAATTTCAACTCGACCGGTTTCTTTCGATCGAATATGTTTGAATCGTATTAATGGGAGGAATGAAAGATAAGATCGGAGGAAAGTATGAATCGCGGGAACGGAATTTCTCAAATAGAATAAAGATAAGGGCTTTGCCGACCTAATGAAGCCGACAAAACGAAGGACCAGGTTTCAAGAAGAAACAATGGAATCATCGTTTTTACCTCCATAGATTCTATTCAAGAAGGAGGGCGCAAAAAGAACTCCTCCTCTTACTATATTTTATTCACAAGAACTAACGTCGTTAACACTCACCTTATCCCCCGATTTCTTATCTTCAAACTTGTCGTAGCTGCTCTCGATACGATTTCAAATATCCTGTTCTCTATCCTCTGAAACTTGTACGGTGGGATACGTTATAACGATCGTTTCTGTAAAATTTAAAATATCGATAAACTTTGTATCATCGAGTGATTTCCAACCAGTTCCTACTTTTCGTTGCATCCATACACAATATCAATGACCCACTTCTAAAATTGATATAGCTGGGACATCGTAACAATCAATTCTATGAAACCTAAATTTAAAAGCGAATCATCAGGTTATTCCAACTAGTTTCTCCATTCCTCGATAACAATTTTTCCTATGGAATCTAAAATATAAATTTGTTTATCAATTTGATTTGTCTTATATAAAATTTATGACGCTCTTCTTTCTAAAATTCATATGATTTCTGAAACCATCTAAAATAGCCTTCGCGTCGTTTAATTTTTAATTTCTTCATCCTAAAATATAACATGAAATATAAATAACTCCTCACCAGTTGTTATCAGTGACACATTAATTTTTCCTTTATTCGTATAATGCAATTTTTGTGTCTCGACATATTCGAAAGGAATATATATTTTGAAAGTCCTATATACTTCTCCTTTGATTAAATTCTCGAACAAGACATTCCAGGCACAATAAACAAAGTCACGAGATATCTCGTGTTAAGAAGCAAATTATACGAATAAATATTACCTAAAATTCAACGTTCGAAAAGTTAATCACGATTATAATATATAGATCATTCGAACAACTTACCTTTCTCTCTCTCATCCAATATCAATTCCTGTGCGAATCGAAAAGCCAAAACGCGCATCCCCAAACCGTATCATAAACTCGATCTTTTCCTTCCAACGAACTCGAGCACGAAGCGGCCGTAAAAATTCGTGTAAATCCGAAGGAACCTTTGCTATCCACCCTCTGCAGGCCAGGTGGAGGCCAGAAGGATCGATAGGAGGCCAGGCTCCTTCTCCCGTAGGAACTTCGTTTAAATTATCATGATTAATGTTTATCGACAAGCTCATCATACCCGCCGATGTGTGTGTACATGTATAATACTACATCTGGAGCGGGCGGCGCGTCTCGAGGCCCGTGATTGGCCCGCATCGATCGTCGTGCCGCTTCGTCGTTAGCATGTGAATGAGGCAGAAAGCGAGTCGTTCGAATTCAGCTCGGCTCGGCCGAGTGGAGCAGGGGCGGAGGGGGCGCGGGATCCATCGATCACCGGCCATTTCGCTGAAATAATTCGAATGCAAATGCGAGCAGACGACATCGCGGAGAGGGAAGAAAGAGTCCTCTTACGAGGCGATGGTCATCCGACCACGGGGTGAAATTAGCACGCGGCGCGTGCCTCGCGTGTCATCTCCATTTTCCAAAATTCTTTCCTTCCTCTTTATCCTCCCCTTTCCGCTCGGGCGAATTCTATTCGTGGTGGAGATTTCTCTTACTTTCGTTCTCTTATTTTTTCGTGTAATTGTAAAGGAAGATCAAAGTGTTACGTCTCAAAAGTCGATATTGAATAAAATAATTCAGCTATTAAACTTTATTATTATTTCTATTGACACGCTTAAATCAGTGATTTTAAAGTAAAGTTTTAAAAATTAGAAGATATAATTATGTCACACCTTGTATTATCCGGTATAAACACGAATTACAATTACCAATAATTTATTCTAATTTATTTTTACGAGTTGCGATCGTGAAAAAAAAAGAACGAACAATATTTACGGATAAAGTAAAAAATTTGAGGATAAAGATATTCTGATAATTTTGAATTTTTTGTGAGTAAATGAAAAGAAGAAAAATGAAAGGAGAAAAGAAAAAGAAAATGGAGACACGTGTCACATGGGGGCTCTGCTCCAACGCTCCTTTAACGAGAGTGGATAATAGGGTTGGCTTCGAATGTATTATCGGGCGTATTAGTCTGCATTAGCTAAATTAACGCGGTACATTCGTGGGATTGACTGTGACGAGATGATCGGGGGATGCTGCGCGTGTTTACCTTGTGTTCTCGATCTTGGAGAGGTTTGTCTGTGTTGAGATTTCACGTAATTAACGATTTAGATTGGTCGAATCCCGGGGAACATTATTGCTTCGGATGTTTTCTTTGTTTTTCAAGAAAGTATGAACGAAATTGTTAAAAATTCATTTTAAAATTAAGACAATTCTGTTTTGGACTTTCTTTTGCGAAATTAATTCATATTGGAGTTATTTATAAATATATATATATATGGATAAGAAAAAGTGGGGGTTGAATATTATTTGTGTCATCCTCGAATAAAGATTGCAAGTCTGTTCAGATATTTCAACATCGATTCCAATGTTTTAAATGACATTCGATGATGATTCTGTTAGAAACGATAAAGTGATTAATGCTGATCGATGGAAAGAAGATCGGCACGATTATTATTATTTATTTAAAAAATCCTCATAAGAAGTAACGCTGTGAATGAAGACGAAACAACACACGTGTTATTATCCCTACAGAGATATTATTTAAGACACACGTTTGGACATCTGTTTAAATACTGTAAGATAAAATAACACGTGTCCTCTGAAATATTATTCAACGCATGTTTGAAAATCTATTTAAACTCTACGTTTAATAATAATAATAATAATAGTATATGTATGGATAAAAGGGAGATAAAAGTTGAATTATATATTTCCCTTAAAAGAAGAAGAAGAAGAAGAAAAAAACAAGAGGGAAGAATCAATTATATCACACAAGTTTGTTGAATTCGATTATTTTTAGAATGCGAGCTCGCCAACGACGCGTCGCGTATCGGCCTATCCCCTTTAAAAGAATAATTATGAAGTTAAGGGGTTAAGCGTAACACTTACACCGCGTCGTAGAAATATTTATATACTTGCCCTTGTTTCCTCGCGTCTGCCTCTTTCTGTTTACGTATATTCCGCCTTGAGATACAATTTTTAAAGTCCCGTTCCACGCTTTCCCGCCAAGCGTCGCTTTGTACGTCGCCTGAATCGTAACAGATCCAACTTTAAAGGAACATCTTGTTATTTAATACAAGAGAAACCTTTCTAGCCTGGAGATAATAAAAAAGGAAACGAGAGAGAGAGAGAAAAGACTTCTACTACTCTGAAAATTACATTGAAGAAACGTCGTTCGTTAAGAAAGTAACGCTTATTATTCCGAAAAACATTGGACGTAAATATTTCCGCTCCCCCTCTCCCCTTCCTTCCTCTGTCTTTTTCTTCTTCTTTTTTCTTTATGGCGTAACTAAACAGCAATTTGCCTCAATTTTTATACTTAGCGTAATGGGAGGAATATTTCTTTATCGTTCGGTTTAAAACGGTTTTTACTTTGTACTTACCGTAAAAGCAGATTTTCTACCACTTTATTATTCATTATATGTTAATTTGTACGGTACACTCGGTTGTTCCGCATGCTCGTTACTTTTTATACCGTACTTTCAACGCTCCTTTCAACCCCAGCCAACTTTCTTCTCGAAATTTCGCGAGATTCACAGACCTGCCTTGCACGAACTTTTGTTTCTTCCTTTCTTTCTCCCTGACTACAAATAAGCCAATAAAAGATAAATTTTCAGCTCTCGCCTTCAGATATCGTTATTTAGTTTCTCTTTTCGATAGAAATCGAAAGTATCGATCAAAGAGGAAAGCAATTACAATTTTACCGAGGAGTGTTTAAGAGAAAGTGAAACGTTATTCCATTGGAAGCGGCTGTGATCGTTCTGTTTATAAATTTTGGATAATTTTTCCAAATTACCGATTAACGAGGGAAAGATTTAGATGTAAATTTCGAATTAACGTACACTTACCTTGGCAAGTAATTGGGGAAAGGGGGGATCGAATCACATCGCGGTTTACATTTAAATAAACGATCCTGTATTGTGACAAATTTGATTGGTATACAACGGTTTTACAAGGGGATCGATCGTATCATGCCACGGAATGGTACGGGGAGATGACGAAGGATACTCGAATCGAAGGTACAAGCGTAATTCTTATGCGGTGAAAGCGCAAACTGGAAGACGCTATTTTTATTTCTTTCTCCTTTCTTTTTTTCTTCTCATTTTGCTTGCGTTCTGTCTCCGTTCTCGTCTTTTCTTTTTTTCTTTTTTTTCGTTTGATCCTCGTCGCGTGATCTCGTCCCACACGTTTTTTTTTTACACGTAATTACGCTTTTCTTTCTGTCTTTCTTTTTTGAGACTCGAAACGAGTCTCGAAAGAGTTTCGCCTTTTATTCGCCCTCTTTCAGTCTCTTTGCGCGCATCCTCCTTTTACGGCTCGTGGCGCAATCGTCTGATCAGATAATGGGATATTCTACTGGATTCCCGTAAATACTTATCCACCTTTAACCGCTTCGATTGTTCTTAGGTTAATTAAGAATCTTTTTTGTTATTTAAGCTTTTGTAAATCGAAGCATCGAAGATGAATTTTATTATTTTTTTTTTTCATTTTTTATTTTTTTCTATATCATGGGTTTATTTTTGTCATCCTTAGTTAAAATGTTCTATCTAGCATTTCGACGCGTTTTCAGAGAAAAAGTTTAAGTTTTTATCACTTTCTTTTGTACCTTTTTGTATCATTAGGATTGATTAGATCGTGGATATTTTGCAAAGTCTTTGTAATAAAGTCTTTTAACTTTTGGACAGTAGAAAAAAAAATATGATAGATAGAATGTTATAAGTAAGGAAGCAAGTATTGTGTATATATTTTTTTTCTTGAAAAAATTACAAAAGTGTTATTATTCATCGCGAATAAGGAAATATTTACAGTCATCCAGTTTATAACGTTGCTCACAACAAATTCATTTTCGAGTATAATTGGGAGAAGGAATCGGAAGGTGTACAAACCATTGATCGATACCGATTCTATTCTACTGAATCACTGTAAACACTTCCAAAAAAAAAAAAAAAAAAATAATTATTCTTCCTAAGCGATTTCAATTGCTCAAGAAACATTCGTATCACATTGGAGAAAATACCGGTAAATGTTCTGAAAAAGACTTTTCTCCATCCTAGTTTTCCTTTATTGTATTTTACAAAATTAAAAATTCCATCGTACACGTTTCTTCTATTTCCCTCGCAGGAGAAAAGTATTTACAATCATCCAGCAGATAGAATATCCTGAATGTTTTTCGAGTGTTCATCTTTTTTCCCCTCTTTTCGTTCGTTTCACGCGAGAGAGAGAGAGAGAAAAAAAAAGAAAACGAACGGGAAACGAAGAGGGTTAAATTCTCTCGTAACGATGCCGGGACGGTATACGGGAATTGTTACATTGTTTCTTCATTTTTCATAAAACGAAGGTGGTTTCGTTTCGTGTGTTTGATTAGAAAAAGTGACGACGAACATCAACATGAAAAAACGTTAACAACGACGGGGAGGGGGAACAAAAATACCGTCGCGTTTATACAATTCGAATTTGGCGCCACGCTGTCACGTGCCAGGGACACGAGTTACCTTCCAATTCGAAATTCCATCTTTATCAAATTGTCCCAAAAATTTCTTTCTCTTATTATTATTATTATTATCATTTCTAGAATTTTGAGCCATCGAAAACGTTACTCACATACTTTAATCAGATACGTTTTATTATAAAATTTTATATACAACGTTCTCATAGATAAGATCCGTTCCAATACCATGGAACTTTCATCTTACTGTTTCAAAAATGGCGTAGATTTATTTGCGAAGTAACAATTGACAAATAAAAAGAATGAAAGAAATGGGATATTTCGATCGAATCGAATCATCTTAAGAGAAAAGAATTTTTGGGAACAATCTCGACATCTGTACACTTATTGCATCCTCTTTTCGAAATCATTGTTCAAACTGCGCGACGCCCGATTTTCAATTTCGATCGGGGGATCACGCTTCGCAAATTGGTGAGAACGCGCGGCCTTCGATCAAAGATCGGCTCGACATCCTCCGATAAAACTCACCCCACGCGGTGTTCATCGCTTGTGTCACGTCTCGATACCCGGCTATTTGTAATCTATCGTTATTCGAACCGCGGATAGATAACAATTAATCGTAATAAGAAAATCTGGCGATATGATAGGTAGATCGGTCACGTATCGCTGCCACGTATAAAACATATCGGGTGGAAAGGAAACGAACGTGGTGGGAAGACACCCAGGCTCGAACGAACAATTGACAAGTACTCTTTTCCCTTTTTCTTCGATCTATGGCAGTCGGCAAATAAAATTGTGCTCGAGTGGATACTCAGAAAAATAGTTTTATACGTCGCAACGTGTAATTTGGCTCTGAGAATATATCTCCCCTGAAGAATACATTGTTCAATGCCACGATGACGATATTGCTCTTACTTTTCATTTCCTTTTCGAAATTTTGATCTCGAAATCAGACTCTCTCCTACCCTTTCGGACTTATCTCGTTAAAAATATATATATATATTCTTGTTTTTGATTTCCTGCCTCGAATACGTTCTTCAGAATCGCGTTACAAAAAAAAAATTCAAATTCCCAAATTCATAAAAATCGAAATTGTTCCAATTCATCGACCCAATCAATTCATTGACCAGCAATAAATTTCAATAAAATCCCCCTCGATCCTCTCGAAAACGTGTTACTTAACACGCCACGCCCCCTCGTTTCAACCCGTTGGTGCGATAACGTTCGTAAAATAATATTTCAATATATCCCTTGGACGTCGGAGAGGCGGCGTCCATTCGTATCAGCATCGCGGCACCGGACGTTATCGCGTTGCATCGGGGAGAGATATCGTCTTTTGGCACGAGAAACCTTGGCCGTAAACGTACGTCGTTCGTTCGTGCGCCAGATCGCGGCGATCCGCCGAGGGCGAAGGAGGGGTCCGAGATTCGGCTCGAAAATCGGCCCGCGCGCGTCTAAAAATTTACGGCCGTCGAGGGAAAAGAAAGGAAAAGAGAGAGAGAGAGAGAGAGGGAAAAAAAGAAACGGCTCCCTTCTTTCGTCCTCTCGTCGGCTCGGATCGGCGCGAACCGGCTGTTATAGGTACTTAATAATGCGTTTACACGTTTATCGTTAATCCTAATTCCTCTCACGCATACATTTCGAAACATTCTCCTTTCGCACATTTCTCCTTCTCTCTTTCACGTTCTGTCGATACGTATGTGTATCTATACGTATGTATATTCATATATATATATATATTTATATTTATATTTTTTTATATATATATATTATTTATCACACGCAGTGTTCACGCGATCATCGATGTGATTATTACACCGTGTTGTTCGTCAGTTAAAAAAATCTGTTCCTCTCCTCCCTCCCCCCTCTCTGTTCTTCTTTCTCCATTCTCGCGAGATCCACAACAACGAAACACGCTATGCGCAACGGTCAGAGATACAAATTTGTAAAGGAATTCGTGTAATAAAAAAGAACGCAATTCGTCAACAAAGGATATAACGGTACTATTAATAATAATAATAAAATAGCTGTCGATGGCCAACCTTCCCCTTTCCTCTTTCCCCCTCTTCTCCTCTTCCTTCTTTCAACCGGTCGACCATTCGCTCTTCCTCGCGGAACACGTATACATATACATATACACGTATGCACGTGCGCGGGGACGAACACGTCCCCTCCCACGGAAATGGCAGTTGAGTTGTGTCGAGTAGTTGCGGAAGTAGTTGCACATGCACCCACCCCAGGACCATCGAATTCTACCACATCGAACATCGCGATCCCCTCGTCCTCTCGTCGTTTGTTACTCGCCGCCACCTTTCACCTTTTATTCGATTACATTACATTTACGCGCACCACGATATATATACATACAATGTACAAACCACGAGGAATCCCCCCGTTTTTTCCGGAACACGCTCATCCACTCGCACACGCACACGCACACCCTCTTCGTTCCGATGCGTTGCATCGATCGAAATCGAACGATCCCCGAGTCCATCTCAAATCACGCGCAGTACGATTTCGAGGAACTTGAAACGAAACGGAAAACCCTTCTTCTTTCCCCCGATTTCCTCCGAAATTTCCTCTCCAACTTCAATGCATATATATATATATATATATTTATAAATTAATCGGCGACGGGAGAACGAGAGTCGCGACGATTCGAGTAGCGGCAAACGCGGGATCAGTTGGATCATTGGATGTTCCGAGGAGCTGCGGGAGCCAGCTCCTCCACGCGGGTAAGGAGCTCCTTCTTCTTCCTCTTCTCGTTTCGTGTGTTTACATGTATCCTCTTAGGTGATGTACTCGGGCTTGTAGTCGCCGGGACGGCCGGACCAGACCCGCGGCGAAGCCGGTGTCCAGGGCACCGCGACGTCCAGCACGGTGATGCTCGGCCTTCGCAGGAACGGCGAGAACCTCGTCCTCTTCGGGCTCTTTGGCGGCGATTCGGCGAAGGTGACGCTTCTTCGTTGCGGTCTTCTGGGCGGCGGGGGCGGCGGCGGTGGAGGCAGAGACGCCACCAGGGGCGGCGGCGGAGGCGTGGGCAGGGAGATCGCGGGCGACTCGCCAGGGCTTTCCATGCTGTGGCTTTCCAGGTAATTTACACCTGGGTATGCGTATTGCTGTGCACCTGGTCGCCCTCGGTATTGCCAATCGCGTTTGCCGGTGCGTAGTACTGCAAATCCAACCGTCTCCCGTTAGCCCTAATGACTGGAGGAGAGGGAGGGGAGGGGATAGTGCTCGAGAAGGGGGCGAGCTGTGTGATGATCGTGCTCCTGATCTGTGAATTGCGATCGAGTTCAGAGTTCGTGGTGAATAAGAATTTTTATTCTTCTTCGTTTTTTTTTTTTAATATTTTGGTTTCGTATTTGATTGGTATTGTGTTGGATTCGATGACGGGATGGGATGATTCGGGGTGCATGGTGATTTTTGGTGTGTGAAGATTTTTTTTTTTACGTTCCTCGGTGCTTTCTTCTCGGTGTTAATTTAAAGTTTAATTTGTTAATTAATGGTAATCGTGATGTGAGTTTATTTGTGCGGGAAGCAGTGTGATAGACGGATTTTGGAAAGGTAGTTCGGGTTGATTTTTTCAACTACTGTTGAAATTTATTTGCCTCGAAGAGCGAACATTGTTTGTACATTAATATTGGAATATTTGTTCCAATTTAGAAACCTTTTCTTTCGCATTCCAATGGATTATTCTTCGAGTATAAATAAATTGTATTGTATTGCAAGAATATATTCGTCTCGTTACGATTCAAATTGTACGTACTTTAACGTAAAAGAAATTTTTTCTTGGAAATGCAGAAACAAAAATGAAAGAGACAGGAACAAGAAGATTCGCAATATTTACCAAATTTTAACTAAATTCTGAATAGACATCTGTTATCCGATAAAGAGTATTGATTGTAACAAAAGAGAACAAAATTATGATAATGATGTAAAAAATTGTTATTATTCCATTTTAATTCCAATTTCAAAAGTTTCGTTTCCATTTTATAAACATCGATTTTAAATTACTATTGCGATGAAAGAAAGAGACACGTATTTCCTATATTTGCGAATAACAAACGAGTAATACTCGGATAACAGAACGTTCGGATATTACGTAAAAAATTCTACTTTAGATTAAAATGCACGTTATTCTCGTATTAAAAAAAAAAAGGCAAACCTATTCATTTATTTCCAATTTTTTGCGCTACTGTTTCGTACAAAGCAGAAATTCGAAAACGAATGGTATTCCTCGCGTTAAATAGATCCTTCATCCTCGTTCGTATAAATATCCACAACCCACCCACAGATAATTACCACCTTCGAGGAAACTACCTGTCTGGAAATTATAGAAGAAGTAATCGCGAAGAAGTGAATCGCGATGTTGCAACAAACGGCGTCCCGTTTGTGAAAAAAAAAAAAAAAAAAGAAAAGAAAAGAAAAGTGTCTCGCGAACGATGCATAAAAATTCTCTCCACGGTCGTCGTTCTACCGTCCTGCCTTTTGTGAAACGTACTTGCTCCGGAAGAGAAGTGAGTGACGGAGTGAGAGAGGAAGGGGAGGGGAGGGGAGGATCGTATCGCGCTTTTGGCGCGAGAGAAACGACACGACACGTCACGGAGGCGAGTCGTCGTCGTCATTCGATGCACAGTTCCGTTCAAAGGTCTGTTTACACTGCTACTGAAAATTCCATTTCGCTGCGTTAAAGCGTTTTAAAACGAGTAATCGTGCTTGACATATATTGTTTGAAAAAAAAAAAAAAAGGAAAAAAGAAAAAAAATGAGAGAAAAGGGGAAAGAGAGATATACAAAAAAGGAGAAAAATTGTTCAAGGCTATACCTATAGGTTTTTGGAAAAGAGTTTCTGGCTCTTTGTTTTTAAATTCAAATCTCGAAACGTCGTTGCGAAGTTTAGATTAGAGATTTTTGCCACGGTGGTGCAACAGAAGAGCAATATTCGTTCATCGAATGAATGTCAAGAGGACGCTTCGAACGAGATTTGTCATTGTTTCGTTAACAATAAATTCGTTAGGAATTATAAAAAAAAAAAACTTTCATGGCAGATCGTGTATATTTAACATTTAATTGGAAAATTTTGTCCCAAGCCCATATACTTGTTTTATCTGAAAACAAGGAAGAAACTTCACATAGCAGTGTAAACACAGTGTCTAACGCACAAGCATTTTCAAAGCTGCATGCGATCTCGACAAATCAATCACGTTTTCATTCCTCACGATCCTCTAAAAGAATAATGCTGCAAGCCATGCTCTTGTTTCGCGATCGTAAGCCAGTTTCATGATAACCAAAGCTTGCAAAGATGGAGGAGCGAGCGGTGGAGTGAGAGCAGGAGGTAGAAGGACGCCTGGTGTGTACGTGAATTTTCAGAAAGCCAAATTATTTTCAAAAAATTCACCAATCGTTTTATCAATTCTTCAAATATTCTTTTGAGAAATTCTTTCGAGACAATTTGTTTGAAATAATAGAAGAAAAACGAGAACGAAGAAGAGTGAAAGAGTGACAGAGTACACACTACCGATGATCTCTCGTGAGAAGAAAAGAAAGATGGCGTGAAGCAGAAAGGGGACGAAATAGGGGATCGAGAATAGGCGTGATTTAGGATCGTGATCGAGAGAGAGAGAGAGAGAAAGAGAGCGCACGATGGGACGTATAATTAAGGGTTAGAAAGTACTCACATATGGTCCCGGGAAAGGCGCATGCATCCTCCGTCTAACTCTGCAGTCCGTACCACTAGAGACAAAAACAAAAGTAGAACGAAACGCGCAAAACGAGCAAAAATTACGGTCTCCATCTGCATCCATCGAGTTACAAACAGAGAAATAATAGATAGAAAGTTAGGTGAGGAGAGATAGAGATAGAGATAGAGGGGAAGAACGAGGTGGTATATAAGTAATAATAAATAGAAAGTAGAAAAGAGCGCAACACATCCAGCCAGCCGCACATCGCACGTATGATATATATATATATATATATATATGTATAACATATATATACATATAAATTATATAATCTGTATATTTCTATACGTAATATTTATTTATGCACAGACTGTTAATGCATTCGTGGAATATATTTCAGAGGTATCGACAACAATTCAAATTTCCATTACAGATTTTTCCACGATGTTTCGATCCCTCCGAATATTTCACGTATTACATTCAACATCCTATACGTGTACAAGTTCGCATCAACGATAATAAAATACACGATGTATATATCGAGAACGATCGATGACAGCCCTTAGGTCGATCGTGAGAAACATCGTTCGAGAACCACGTCCCTGTTCGAAATTCTCGATATCCCGGCCATTTTTCACAATACACACGTGGAACGTATACACCCTGCTAACTGCATGCCTTAACTTACTCTATTGTATATATTTATATATATATATGCTTCTATGTATATATGCATATGTATGTCACAGAGGTTCTTGTATTGCACGGATATGCATAATGCAGCCCGACGCCGCCACGTTGGGGGCGTACGTTACACGATACATTTCGAGATCGTTGGGCAGGGGTGGGAAAAGGGACGAAAAGCGGTTTCCTTCTTTCGTCGATACTCTTTTCCGCTTTAAAAGGCGGAAATGAAACCGTTTTCACGCCGTTCCCCCCCCCACTCGATTCTATTCGAGCGTGTTTTCTACACATGGCCGCGTGGTTACGATCGATCGGATCTGGAATCTGGCGTAGACTCGCTACTTACCCGGCCATTGTCGAAATCTCGACCGCCACCGATCGTCAATCGGGCTTTCGCCTTCATCGCGTCCGACAACGGGATCTGAAAAGTTTTGTTTTGATGAATAGAATCCCTTGGGGGACGGGAGCAAGGGTGGAAGAATTCTAATAGATTGGAAGTAGAATTTTTTAGGAGTAGCAATGGTAAAAGGGATCGAGAAATATTTTTCGTTCTTTGCTGCGAAGATTATGAAAATAGAAACAATTGCTTTTTCCAGAAAACTAGCCGAATAATCATCTTTTCATTAATATCAGCAAAAATTTGTCGATATTTAATCAAGTTATAAAAGCGAGCCTTTTAATTCGACGAATGGAATATTTTTGTTCTTGTGAAGATTTAAGTAAATTCCTTTTATTAACATCAGCAATTTGGTGTGAAAAATTTTTTGATATTATTCATAATATAAATTATGAAAGTGAGTCTGTTAATTTGGGAAGGGTGAATGGGAAGGAAAGGAATTTTCTAATTCGACGTGTCGATATCAATTCGTTACTTTTGCTCTAGTAGCTTCCGTGTGCGATTTGTAACAGAATTCCAGCAATGCAACGGCTAGGGCTAAAAGCAGTCCACCGATAAGAATGTAGAATATCCCTGCCACGTTGCTGAGGGATAATTCGTTTCTGGAGGCGTCCTGTTTGTCACCGTGCCTGCATTCTGTTCTATCGTACCACCATCGGTTCACCAGTTTCGTCAGTTCTCCGTTCTCTTTCAACGAGAGCACGGCCAGATTTATCGGATCTCTGCAAAATATGAAATATTGTAAGAAATTGAATAATATTCGTACAAAGTGAAGCAAGATATTAGAATTTTAATGGAAGATTTAAACGATTTATGCGAAAGTCAAGCTGATAAGTCGAGATCGAGATTTAATTTAATTTCTTTTGAAACGATCTTCTAAGACTCTAAAATATAGAAATTTAAAAATTTGATATTTTTCAATGGATATCTCTATTTAGAAAGCTACTCGAACAAATATCGTTACTTATTAAGAATAATTTAAAAATGGTAATTATTAACCCTTCAAAAGATTGAATTATGAAAATTCTTTTACATTATTTTATACATGTCTGAATAAGACAATAAGAAATATAAAATTGTTAGAAATTTGATACAAGAAAAAGAAACGAAATCTTACAAACATTCTATTAAACGAGAGGCAAAGCTAACAAAAAGAAACAACGAGTAAGAATGTCCAAAGAAAAATCGTGTCGCATCAACAGATGTGATAAAATCGAGAAATCGTTGAATCACAAAAATTGAAGGATGTGGAGGATGGTGGAGGGATTGAATTGGACGAGAACCGGGCTCATCCTTTAAACAGCAATGAAAAAAATAAGTGTACGAGTTTTTCTATGCTAATTGTGCGGAACGACCTTTTCGAAAGTATTTCAAAGAGGGCTACTTTCTTGCCTCTTTCTTGCCGTTACAAATCCTCGTTAATTATGCCCTCCCCGTATGGAGGAAATAGGTCGAACCCTATTCAATCCCTTCGTTGCTCGCGAATACGCGATGAATGGTTGTTGTCGAGAAATATCGAAAAGAAACTTTTCCTGTTAAATAGCTAATAAGCCGGTCGATTTTTAAATTTCCCTCACGATCCCTCGAAAGGATCATTAAGAAATTGCAAGATTTCTGTTCCCCAAGTCCAATATAATATTGAACAATGTTGAGGAAAATGTTCGTTTCCTAAATCTCGAAAATTCCACACATTCATACTTTATTATAGTTTATTATCAAGTATAGCGTATAGACACGTTTCGAATATCATTATTTCTCGAGAAAAGAACCAACAAATAGACAAATAGGTAAGATTTACTTGAGAGGGGATCCCAACGGCGTCGCCACTCCGAAACCCTTGGCGTCGAGGTTCCTGCCGACTTTCATCGTGTCGCAGGGCTCTCTCTCGTTCGTGTACTCGTTCTTCGGGCTTTCGATCAACAGGGCGTACTTCCCTTTGCTGGTCCTCACCCTTCGAATACCCTCGTCGTACGTTTTCACGAACACGTGCTTCCTCGAGTTCATGAACTCCCACATTTTGCTGTACAAATTAATCTGCGATTTCTGCAAAATTAAAATAAAGGATATCCCCCGCTTCGAATCGAGTCGAGATAAATTTTAAAAATCAATCCCTCGATCCACTCACGCGAAAAAAGTCCCAAGTCGAGCCGTGAGATAACGTGCCGTATTGCACTTCCGTCTGCGAGGCCAGGTCTTCCGGCGAGTTAATCGGCGCGACCATCCTCTCCACCGTTAGAAAAGCGGCTAAGTTGGCGGTGTACGAGGAGATTAGGATCAGGGTGAAGAACCACCACACGCTGCCGACTATTCGTCCTGATATCGATCTGTTGCAAGAGTGTGATTTTTTTTCTTTTTTAATTATTCGAGTAATTATTCGAGAACGATTGAGATATTGATCGTCATATTTTTATCGATAGGTGTGTTTAATATATTATCCAAAAATCAATAAATTAAATCAATAGAATGTTACTTGAAATGATTCGATTCGAATTGTTATTTGTAAAATTAAGATATAACAAATATGATTAAGAACTTTATATATATTATATGGTTCGATATATTTGTATTCGTTTTTTAAATCATGCACTTTTATTTTATTTATTCAGAAGAGAATTCGGAAATGAATTTTTCTTGTAAACAGAAAAGATTAAAATTTAAATATCTCGAATTTTTTTTTTATCTTCTGTACAGTTTCTTAAGATCCTTAAATCATTCCTTCAACTTTCTTCGCTCTTTCAGCGGAGTGTAACTTTGCAATCGAAAATTAAACCGAATTATCCAATAATGGATATGGCGGTATTTAATGGCGAAACTTCAAGCTCGGAATCGAGCAGAAAGGAAAGAAGCGGAACGAGGAAGAGGCGGTGGACAGAGAATGTTTCACGAAAATTTACAATTCATATCGGCGAATATTTAAACCATTAATCAAGGAGTCTACCGCGATGGGCTGGTATGGTGGATGGAAATTAATCGAGACCCAATTTCAAAGTGGCCGAAACGGGCCGTGAAAACTGTCTCTCCTGAAAATTTACGAGAGCAGCCCATCCGTGAACAGTTTCATCCCCCCAGTAATTTCCAACTTTTGTTTGTTTTAAAAGTGATCGCATATTCCTTTAAAAAGTTTCTTTTAAAGGAGGATTCTTTGATTCTTGGATTCTATGGATGAAGTGTTATATTCTTTAAACAGTTTTATTGTAAAATACTGATTCAAATTCCTGTTTTAGGAATTGATATACGGGAATGAAATGAATATTATGCGAAACATTGGAGAAGAAAGAAAAAAGGATGAAAGATTAAACTTTTTTTCGACTGAAAATGATATTCTTGATTTGGATATTTCACTTTTCTAATTCTTTTTTTTTTTTCACTCGTATATAAACATAATATATTCGTATAAAATATTCAATATTACCATCCAAGAATGCCATAAAATAACATTTATGCAAAAGAGGCAATAACTGGTATTACCATTGGCACGAAACGTATTTTTCCTGATCCTGGCACAGCTCGATATAGCTTGAAAGCCCGGAAGCGTAAAAAAAAAGAGAAGAAATAAAAAAAAATTCAATTTGAACAACTTTCATTTTGAGAACGACAAAAACTTATACCTTAATCCTTTCACGAGGATTCCTTTCGAAGAATTTTTACAATTTTTGGTATTATTTAAAAACACTATTGAATATCTTATTTTAATTCTTATTTCACTGATTGCTTTAACACGAAGCCAATTATAAATATAACGTAGATATTAGAAAAAAAAAAGAAAGAAATTTTTCTCACCAACAAACAAGAATAAAACATTTTCAAGAAATATTTATTCTTCTCCTTTCTCTTTTTTCAAGAGAAAGAAATCCGATATTTGATAAACGAAGGACAGACTTGGAAAAGGAACGTAAAACTTGTGTGAAAAAAAGGAAGGGGGTGAAAATGTACGCTATATACAAATACGACCTCGACGCGGCCAAGCGTGTCGCTAATGGAATTTTCGAGCGGCTACGAAACGGCACGCTCATTTAAATGAGCCGCCCTCGTATAGCTTGGTCGCCTAATCGCGGCGCTGATTGCGAGAGTGCTGTTCTAAATTACGCCCCGCACGAGACTACGAGAAACGTAATCCGATTATATTCTGATAATTCTCGGCCACGCGGTTTATAATCGCCGTTTACCCGGCACGCAGTTATAATTTAAAGGAATTTGCAACAGTAATTACCGTGTACCTTAACCCTCCTGGGGTGTAGCCCCCCGTAAATCACCCTCTTAAAGGTTATCATCGTTGGGCTATCTGCTGGCGGATAGCGATGCAGATCGTGTATGCGTTGAAGGACGTTTAGACTTATGCTTATGAGAAGGTTTTATAAATTAAGAAATTGTAGAATTCTTTTTTTTTTTAACTTTCTCATCTACGAAATAACAAATTCATTGCTATTTAACTTTGTTTCATAGCATTTGTCTCATAGTAGTAATTTTTTTATTCTTTACAATTATATATGAAACATGTTCGAATATTCGAGTATATTTTACGTCGTATCGATAGACCAATTGCTTTTAAAAAACACGCAATGGAACTTTGAAAATTTCATCATGAAAATTTATTCGAGAAATAGAGGAAGTCGCACCATTGAAGTTACTTTTTGATTTTTCTCGATATCTCGATCGGTTGCCGAGATATAAGGATTCAAAGTTTCCATAGCGTTTAAAATAGTGCAGAAATTATGAATGGGACCGCGACGCAGTGACCTACATTTTTTCCTGGAAATGCGTACTACGTTCTTCTAGGAATCGCGTCTGTCGACTGTCTAGAGTTTGGGATAGGTCAGTCAGGGGAGTGCGAGCGAGAGATCCGACAAGAACGGAGATAGTAAACGATTAAAAATTACCTTTCTCTTTACACGACGATATCTCGGGAACCGGAAGTCGTATCGGAATGGATCAAAGAGCGTTTTAAAGGTGAAGATTCCATGCTTCTAATGATCGTTGATTGGTTGATCTCGAGTCATTATCTTCGGAGTTATAGCGATTCAAAGTTTTTCTAATTTCAATTTGAAATCGAGTTTAAGATAAACGATTAAAAATTACCTTTCTCTTTATATGACGATATCTCGAGAACCGGAAGTCGTATCGAGACAAACGAAAAAGCATTTTAAAGAGCCAGATTTTGCGCTTTCAACGATTTTTCACAGATTGATGTAAAATCATTATCTTCGGAGTTATAGCGATTTAAAGTTCTCCTAATTTTTAATAAGATTTCATCGATTTTACACCGTTTATTTTTATATATTTTGATCAATAATCGTATTTTTTTCTATATTTGAGTTAATATATTGTAAAGTAATGATCGTAACGATTATTATACAATTAAAGAGAAATTTTCCTTAAAGATCATTGTTGTTGTTAATGTAATTAATGACGGTGACAAAGAGTGGCAAGGTGTCGTTTAGAATTTCATTTATTATACTTTCAATGTACTTTGTCGCGTCGTGAATCAAACTCTGTAATTAATTACACAAAAGTAATCTCTTTTTAGAGAAGATCGTGTTGCTCGTTATGGTAGAAGAGCAATGATACGTTTATAGAAGAGTTTTAGCGAGCTGGAAGCAACGAACCTTTAGAATCTTACCCGATTCTTTTTATTAATAGACAGTATGGTTGACCCGTTCAAATAAAAGACGCTTTTTCTTTCTCTCTCTACTTTATACACTTTACTCTTTTCACTTGTATCGCGAAAATACGAATAGGGAACAGGTCAAAAGTAGAAATAATTATTTGAGAAAGGAATCTTTGAATTGTTTTTCTTCTCCACAACACACGACCTGGCAAATTTGTTCGCACGTGAGTGTGTCTCGATTGTTATTATTGGACATTGATAAGACGTACTCAATTTTCACTCGACAATATCATTTTCTTCGATCGTGAAACGGATCTTTTAAAATCAAGCTCGTCAAATCAAATTTTCTCGTGCAAAAATGAATATTTGTAAATTTTCGATTTCTTAATATTATGTTACATTTAATTATTTCAAAAGTACACGCCATATTCAAAATTATTCAGGTGGAAGTACGAGGTGTTCCAAGTAAAAAAAGATGAGAATATTTTTTTCCAAGCTTGTCACTACGATATTTCCTGAAAAAATATCCCCCTACTCTAATTCACAGAGATCTCGTACGTGCGATGTGGAAAGAGTGCGCGATAATTGACCGAGATTAAGGTTTAATTAATTTTTACCTAAAGCACCCTGGTAATTTTCTCAAAGCCAGGTTATCACGGGGATCTGGGTGTAGAACCGTTGCGAGGAAATGAATGATTACCTGGGCGATATGTCGCAACCCTGCTGCATGAAAGCGGCCAGAGCGAACCAAAGGCTGTTTATGATACTGAAATCGTTCGCCATGCTCGAGGTGGGTATATGAGGCGACCCCTGCGACCCGTGTGGATGTTGCAGCGTGGGATCGTTTCTCGTCCCCATTGTGGGATCACCACCACTGCTCAGTGTCAGCACTCGCCATTCGTACGGGGAGAACCTGTGAAGAGGGGTGCAATTAAACAGTGTGACTCTTCAAAATTTTAAACAAGAGATAAATAAACAATCGAGTGATATTTGACTCGTAAAATACGGAATATAAGAATCTTGATATTTTTTGAATTTCATAAGAAACGTAATGTATGCTAATTTTCCCTTAATTCTTAATCACATATTCCCTATCTTATAATACAAAGATTCTCATCTATGTATAAAATATAAAGGTATAAAATTATAAATCTATAAGCCGCCACGATGATCGAACGATGCAAATTCGGAAGATTTCATTAAAATATATATCGTAAAGCCTTAGAGAAAATCTAAAGAGACACCCGCTCGTACGTTTCTTTGGTAAATTAACCGGGAACTCGGTTAGGAAGGCAGCGATCGATCAAGATATCCAGCGTACCAAACGATAAGATATTTCCATTTTATCGTTCGTCCATCGAGATTACGATCGAATCCTCGAATCGCGCGATCGTTTAAAATCGTATTTGGGGGAGTCACGCGAGAATGGTAAAATATCACGGAGGATGGGGAGCGAAAGCGGGGGCGATTTATCGCCGTGGATCGCGATAAATGCACGCGTGATTGTCGCGAGTCGACACGTAATACCAAACAAGGTTAGCCGTGATTAGCTAGATCGAGGGGCGAAAGAGGAGAAGGTAATGGCGTGTGTCGTTTGCGCGACATCAATCACGGCCACGGAAATTTCTGCGACGATAAATTTCGTCTCTCTCGTTGATTTACATCGGTTACGTAATTTGAAGAATTACGTTTTGAGATAGAGCGCGCAGCAGTGCGATAATGTACGGACGAGAAAATTAAAATTCATTGATCATTTGTGTGTAATTCTCCTCCTTCTTTTCACATTCGCACTGTGAAATTTTTGTAACGAGATTTTCTAGGAAATGCTACAGTTGATTATACAAATATCTTTTTTTTCTAAAGAATTAGGGAAATTAGCATAATTTTTAAACGTGTTTTATAGAAATCGATTCGTAAGAAAGACGTGAGAAGAGAGATCAAGTCGAACGTACGTATTTTTACTCCGAGGCTGACCGTATATCGACTGTAACTACTTATCCGTCGAAAAAGGAGAATATCTTTAAGAAAATCGCATTTACCTGGACACGGTAAAAAGAACGATGGACACACCGATATACGAGAAGATCACGCACACCCATATCTCTTTGCTCAGCGGATTCAGAAAGCTGAAAACCCCCGGTTTCTGTTTGATGGGCTTTTTGATCATTATACTGATTCCAAGTGACATAAAGGGTTTACTGAAATCGATCACTCGTTCACGCTCAGACGTGATCGTCATCGGGGCAATCGCGATATCCGCCTCCTGCAAATAAATATGAACAATGAATAACGTTACGAAAATAAATTACAACTAACGATACAATAATTACAACTAACCGTTTAAAACCGAACGATATTAAAATATTTCGTTCGAATTTTAATTTCTTTAAATAAATTTATCTATCCGTCGAAGATGACGATATTTCATTTCGAAAATTTTGTTACGGAAAAACTAAATTTGACTAAACTTTTGTTTTTTTTCGAAATTCGTCCGCCAGATGTAGCTGGAAACAGGTCAGGCGATTGTGAAAGAGCTTGCACGCTCGAGACATCTGGTGGAGGAATTTCGTACTTTCTGACCAAAGATAAAACAGCTCGTTCATCGTCCATTTCGAGATAGAACTGGCCGATCAATATAAGTGCAATCTTTCGCCTAGTTGGACGAAATCGCTCGGTCCATACGCTGACTTCCGGGACGCTTTGTTCTAGAAATCGCATCGAGATCTCGATGGACGTTTTCCAGAACATTGATCGATTTCCCTGAAACTTACTTTGCGGATCAGCTCGCCGACCATGCCGTCCCAACCACCAGGCACGTCAGAATTTTCCATACCGTATTTACCGTCTTTCACTATACGAAGTTCGTCTGGAAAAGGAAAATTTTCTACTTGATTCATTTAATTTCAAAAGTAATGGGATTATTAAATTAGTAGTGGAATAGTTAAGTTTTTTTTTAAGTGGCTGATTTTACTGAAGGTGGAAAGTTCTTGAACTACTTTAGGGCGGGGTAACTAGGCGGATGCTCGTATCGATGTTTAATTTTTATTTTCATTTCTTTTTTGGGGGACATTATTCATATAGATAGAAAATTGAAAATTGGATGTGAAGAAAAGTGTGGATATAAGAGTGTGAGTGTAAGACGAGCTGTGAACTTTTATTTTTTTCGTATAAAATTTTTTTAAATAACTTATTTCTTGGGTTTGAAATTATCTTATGATTTTTATCATGTAACGTGCAAGAAGATATATTATATAAAAATAAGTTTTCAATTGACTTATGTAATTATAATTTTGTTGATTAAAAGATTATCCATCAAAGTTAAAATTCGAAAGCTTGTTTTGATACTTATTTTTCGTTTCGAGAATCGAATCGGTGTTTTAATTTCTACAGATTCAAGGAAAAAGGACTTTCGATGGATTCTTTCTGTGCAATATCTGTTGAGAACAAGCATTCAAGATTTATATTATCTTGAGATGATACTACAATTATATAATAATCAGAAAGGATGAGATATATACTTACACGTTATTCCCAGTTTCTTAGCTATGAGATCAGCCAAATCTTTGCAGTAACCCTCGTAACTATCATTTCCAGTCAATATCTCTCCGCTATCCGATTTTTTCTGCATAATATACGGTTCCTCCTGTACCATTGGACGCAATATTACAATTAGCAAATCAAGATGAATTTAAAAAAAAGTCAATCATCTGAGCAAACACAAACCATTCGTTTCCATTCTTACCACAATAGTTGTGACGATGTAGGTTTTATTCTTCTCGATTTCCGCGTGCGGCCGAAGTCGAATGTACTTTGCCGCGATTGCCTGGAATCCAGCCTCGTCCGTCCATTCAGCCACCTTGAAAGGTAAATCGTGAATAGCTGATAGTTGGTCGAGATACGTTACAATCGACGTATGTGCATGCGTGTTCGTGATCATAGATGGTCAATATTGTCGAGCAAAGTGCTCGAAGGATCGTAAAAAAGGAAAATTTAATCGCAACGTTTCTTTTCTTCTGTGTAATTTTAATATTTTCCTCCCTTTTCCCGCGAGATCTCGAGATATGGTTGGATATTTTGGTGTAGAGATAATGATGGAAGAGGGAATAAGAGATGCCTAGGAACGAAAAAAAAAAAATATTTACTTTGACCATGGCGCTGTTGACCGTCATCTCGACAACGTGGAGGGTGTAATTGTGCCTGCGACCGTCATCGTTAAAGCGGATCTCCCCTGTCAGTCCCTCGATTTCCACCTGAAAGTTGAATAGGAATCAAAGAGTCAGGTTGTTGAACGACGTAACTGTACGCGGTTTTCGCTCTTTTATGGGACGATGCCTGCGTAAACATTGGGCGAAAAAGGGTGAATATAGAGGATGGTGATGGTGTTCAGTGATTCAAGTATTAGATATATTTTAATATTCAATATACATGTATTTATATAGTTACTTTCCAAGATTTTTTTAACGGATTCAATGGCGTTATGATCTATAGAATGGTATATATATAATTCCATGTGCGAGAATGAATCGAAAATGTGGAATGGAATTTTTTCATTCGAATTTTCGTTTTCGAGAAAATCAAATTTAAAAATTTTTCGAACTCGAGTGAATTTGATTCAATGTCCATACGAATGGATAATAGATAAAGGCTTATGTTACGTAAAAAAAAATCTAGAAAAAAATATTTTCATTTTCAAAGCTCTCCGTTCGAAATCGAATTTTTGAATTTGAAAATTGTTCGATCTTCTTCGCGATTTTTTAACTCATTTTTAACTACAATTTTTCCAAATGAAAATCTACTTTCGTTTGAAAAATTTCTCAAAAACGATGATTTCCAGCGAACAAATTTTATACCATATTTTCGACCTACTTTTACACGTAAAAATCACATCTTGCTTATCCAGATACCTTATCTACTCGATCGAACCTCTCCATCTTTCATCAAATTTCGTCAATTTTTCAAACTCAGCCGAAAATTTAAAACTTCCTCTCCCCTTTCGTGAAATTCCAATAATCAAACTTATCAATTCTCAAGAATAACGCTTCTCACTTTTTTTTCTTTTCATCGAATTTGTCAGAGGAGGAATCGACACGTAATAGGAGGAGGAGGAGGAGCTGGAGGGGTGGCATTTCCGGTGTGACTGTACACGTGTGTACATAGAACGGAGGGGAACGATCTGACATGGACGTAGGAATGCCGTTAGAGTCGGAATAACCACCAATTACTGTCAATGGCAGAGAGACGTCGGGAAGGGTCCCTGGCAATTTCGGTTGCCATAGGCATTCGAAACATATAAAGCACTTCCGTGCTTCAAGAATTTCGAGATCGTTTTCACGTACGCGCGTGACTTTCTCATCCTTTTATAACGCGATAACGCGCCGTGAATTAGATATTAGAAAGATAAAAACGTGGAAAGATATGTTATTCAAAAGAATGTTAAGGAGAAATTTTTATTTCTGCAATTAATTCTACACATCGTAATTTGAAAATGATAGAAAATAGCATGATAGAAACAATTTCTTTTCTCAATCTTTATTTGTCTTGTTTGATAAATAGGAATATCTTAGATAATTCTTAGATAATTTATAGATAAGCTTCTCTTTAATATCTTTGCTCGTAGTAAATATTATCTTTATAACATTTTTTAAAACTATTTTTAAAATAATGTTATCGTTAATGAAACCAATACCTCTTAATACTAAAATTATTTAATTTCTCTTTTTAACTTGTCAAGAGCAAAACGGCATTTCACGAATAGGGGTATCATATCATTTTTAATAAATCAAATTATGGAATGGCACATAATCGAAGCTTCAACAGTGAAAAAAGGAATATATATTAAGTGAAATAAATTTCGCTAAATAAAGATTGACTGTACGTGGAGAAGGACCTAACATTGAGATAAATAATTGAATGGGTGCAGAATTTGTGAGAACGAAAAAGTGAGATTCAGTGGAGGTCTGAAAATTGAAGGGATGTGAAAAAAATTTAGGAACGGAGGGAACGGTGGTGGAAATAAGCTGCGGGTGGTTGAATGATTTATTGAGATGAATAGTTTGTTAGGTTCTTAGATTTATGGTTTTCTAACGCTGTTTGATCGTCGGTTGTGTTCCCTGGATGTCATGGATGGATTGAAATTAATAAATGAAATTATATTTACCTTTGTCTTTGTTTCTTAAGCTAGAAAAATTTGTTATCATTCGACGTTTATATTTTTTTCCCACGATTTTTAAAGATCGAAAGCGATAAATAAAGTTATATTCTATTCCTTTTTTCTTTTTTTTTTTTTAACAATCGAAAGAGATCGAAATTCATAATCCATAAATTTTAAAGAGATTTTCCGGAGATTACAATTTATTAATAATCAAAACGACGTTTATTTTTCAGGCTAATTCTAGAGATTGGAAAGTGATTAATAAAAGCAATATTTATCTTTTAAACGATTAATAGAGATTGTAATTGATGTACAAAACGTTATTTAATTAAATCGAACAATTTGTAAATATTGGAATTAATGATAAAGATATATTTATTTTTCAAACGGTTTATAGGTATTGAGATTAATAAATGAAGCAAAATTTTATTTTTCAATCAATTTGCAGAGATTGAAAGTGATTGATAAAATGAAATTTATCTTTCCACGAATTAATACGAATAAAACAATATTTAAATTTTGCATCGATCGATTTAATAGATATTAAAATTGCTGAAGCGAAGCCACATCTATTTTTAAGCATTTTTTTTTCTTCCTTTTTTTTAATCTTTCTCTAAGGAAAAAGGAAAGATGGGTTTCACTTACTTTTCTGAGTAGCCTGGAAATTTTATCGCCATATTCGAACGGTGTCACCCAGCCCCGACTGCTATTGCAATCCAGCGCCCTGGTACCGTTAGTAATCTGACTGCTTCCAGGAATTCCGGTCCGTCTCACGTTGCTTCTGTCAGGCTTTTTTCTCAGAAACTTGTTGAACGCCTCGACGAGGACGAATACGGCATCGTACATCAGCGCAGCTTGCGCCTAATGCGAAGAGAATCGTAAAATGAGCGATTTTTTTTTTTGCTACGAAAGGAGAAAAAGTTAGGTTAATTGCAACGTAAGAATAATTTTTATTCGACGATGTTTGAAATTCTTTTCCGCAGAAAATTAATTTCTCTTCGAATATATCTCGTATTTTTGCGATACATTCAAAATTGCACATATCTTATATTTCGATTATGACGATCATATATTAGAAAATTAAGTTTTTCAAAATATATTGTTCTCGAAGATAAAATGAAAGGATAGAAAATATATCTGGGGATGAAGAATAGGTTTCGTTGTAAAGTTAATATATTATTATTGGAGGGAGGGTTTAAACATTTTTTTTTATTTTTTTTTTGTAAATATCCTGAAATATTGGAAAAACTATTTCGTTCATTCCAAAGTGTACATAAGTACGGTAAAGAAGGGGAATCATGGTAATTACAATGGTTTTTAAATTGCTTTCTTTTTCTGTTAGAGATACGGCTACTATAAGTACCGGCATGAATTATACATGAAGCTGTTTTCAAACCGGCACGAGAAGTATCGTGAATGTAAAGTGGGTTTCCTCGGATAATATAAACGGATATATATATATATATCGAACATCGATGTACTAAAAATTTATTTAACATTATTTCTTGCGTTAACAACGTAATAACAATTTATTCTCAATTTTTATTACCTTCATGATTTTTCTTAATTAAAGTATCAATTGTTAATATCATTATTGAATTTTGCGACTAAAGATTAAATATATATTAGCTGATACATTGCTTTGTAACATAATTTTGGTAGAAACGTGTAATTTTAATTAAATATCGAAAATTGGAAAATATTATAAAATTTCTTCGATCGACGAAAATCGCGACCGGTTACGATTCGTTTATTTTAATTCAATAAATCTAATAGTTTCGCTATTATATAAGGGGAAACTGAAAGGTTTGCTAGATAGCGCGCGACAATTCTATTATGGCAGTTGAAGCCAGCTTCGCGCCCAATCATTCACACCGCTGAATACACAGAATAAAATAAATTACCAATTCTGTCCGTCAAATCGAGTCCCATCCCCTCTATCAAAATTTGTTTGATCGAGGCTAACAAAAATTCAGTTTCAAAACATCGAATCGATCCTCGCCAATATCCCAGCCAACCTTCCATCCATCAATATTCCAAGAGACAAGCGTACAAGAATCAATTTCACCAAGCTTGTTCGATCGCTTAAAACCTTTCTCCTAATAATAATTAAACCCATCCCGTCATCAAAATTAAATTCGATAAAATCGAAACACCAAGAAACAATTGTCTTCGTTCTTGAATAATTATTTAAACTTACCATAAATATGACAGAAAAATATCATATAATATTACGATATAAATTGTTATTATTTGAAATAAATTTTCGTCACCAATTCCCAGTTGACGCTTGGTTAACAAGGGGAGGGGGTGGCACGAAGATCGGCCAGAAGGGGACAGACGTATGCAGAATCACGTATGCGGGCGCGTGGCCAAAGTTCAGGAAGCACGTTAGGAAATTGCGCGGGGATCGATCAGGGATAATCGGCGTGTTGGATCGTCTTTCGAGAAGGCATCGTGCGATGGGATCGAACAGGGTGAGCGGGGGCGTAGATCGCGATAAGCTTGGATTCCGTTCGTGCCGGGTTGGACGATCCATCGATGGATTCGCGGTGGTAAAACTGGTACGATGGACGTGGGAGCGGTTGATAGCGGGACGTGGTTACGATTATGGCCGGATGAAATTCGTGGTTGAGCTTTATACAGCTTTTCGGAATATCCTTGGGTGAAACTTGGAAAATCAAAATTGGCCGTGGTCACAATTTGATTCTTTTCGTCGAAAAGTGTCATCCGTTCGATATTTCGAAATTGAAGAAAAAAGTTAGCGGGGAAGATTATAGTCGATAAATGAATATATATTGAAAAATTTGGCGATCGAGTGAAAGATCGAAGAGCAATTGAATATGTTATCAAATATCAAAGATACTTCGATCAAAATCTTGTTCGATATGTATAAGTTCGATAATAAGTGCGAAAAATACGTGAAAAGGCAATTGTGTGCAGCTAATCTAACTTAATATTACAACAAATATCGAGCTAATCGGTTGATATTGTTGCAAAAAAAAAAAAAAAGGATTACAGCGATGTGAATTTTTGAATATCCCATATTAAATTGTTCTCAGGATTGAATCATCGATATGGAGAGAATTTTAAAATATTTTGTTATTTATACATTGTCCAATCGAAGAACTCGGTAGAGAAGATGGTAAGAATAAAAATATATTTACAATTTGTAAAAAAACTTTCCACACGAATGATTACAAGTGAATATATTCATTTTGTATCTTCTTTTTAATTAATTTTTAATTTTTACAGACTTGGAAAAACAATTTGAAGTAAATTTTTAAAATATTGAAAAATATTCTTCGATGTACAAGGCGATTTTTTTTTCTGTCGAATTTATTCATTTCGAGTTTTTTTATCTATTTAAATACAGAAAAAAACTGTGTGTGATAACTTTTGTCAATTTTAAACGTCAATTTTGTCAATTTCAACGTTTCGTTAAACTGGTATTATTATTATAAATTATCTTTCTCTCTTTAGTTTTCGAATTTAATATTTATCTTTCTATTCACATTTCAAAATAAAATCGATCGATCATAATTTTAATATTTTATCAAATTGGGTATATTTATTGTCGATTTTAAAAAGGTTATATCTTTGAATTCGACAAATTGCTATCATTTTTTTCAAATATTAAAGCATTTGTTCAAAAAGCATGAAATTTGAAATTTTCTCATCCTCTCAATCTCTCATTTTTAATTATTATATCTTTATACTTATTAATTGCATTCATATTTTAATTAGAAGACATCAAAGCATTTCTTTTTATACATCAAAATTTTCTTTTCTATTATTATCTTCAACTATTATATCATATCTCTAGAGTTAAAAGGACTTTTCTTTATATCAAAAAATGAACGTAATATGGTGATATTAATTCCTAATATCTAATTTCATATCATTATTTTATTTCAATTACAAATTTACTTTCAGTAATATCACACGAGACTCTATAATTTTAACATTCCAATTTCTTTCATAAAAACTTTTTCATAATCCAGAAAAATAATTATATGTATAATATACTAAAAAGCTATTAATAACACTCGTTCATTGTACCTTTATTATACTAATATACCTTCACTTTTCTTTTAAATTTTTCAAATGTAAAATTAAATTTTCAAAATTTTAACTCTACCAAATTATTTCAGTAGAATATCCTTCGATTCAACCTGCTCTGATCCATCTTCAGACTTCGGGATTACGTATCCCCTTGTTTGATTTTCTTTATTGGTGGACTCGAGGCCACCCTTTTCGCATGCAATCGCTCCTCCTTGACCGTGCCAAGTATCCGAAAACAAGCCCGAAACCCGAGTAGATTGACGCGCTTAGGGTAGAAAATTGTAGTACTCGAAAGGTACTCGACAATATGGAGCTTGAATAGGGCTCCTTTTTCGAAAATTGACTACAGCCTGACTGATGGTACTGCTTTCACGAGTGCTTTCACGGTTATTGGAGATTGGAACGGGGATAATGCTTGGTAAATTTCGAAGAAAGATTATTTTACTTATGGGAATCTGATTTCTGTATCGAGCAAAGTTGCGCTCGTAAAAATTCGGTAATGGATCGGTTGTTTCGGGATCAGGAAACTTTAAATTCGTTCTATATAATTTCAGCTGAAAAACAATTTGAACGTAATACAAGGCGTGTAATTTCAAAGAAATAGGAAAAGGGGGAAAAGATAAAACGTACGAAATTTTTTTAAATTTAAAAACGAACAAAAGAAAATACACAAAATACATAAAGTGGAATATATTTGGAGAAAACTGTTAACTCAACTTACATTTATATAAATGACAATGAATGCTTTTATATTTTGTATTACATATAATAATTTTTTTAATAAAATCTACCAAAATACAATTTCACCTATTATCGATATCTTTCACGATAATCTGATCATTCAATATCTCGTATCACTACTTTAATTATACTTTAAAAAAACAGGAAAAAGAAACATACACATACACGAAAGTATTCAACCGTGCATCATCCTAATCTTCCATAGTTAAAAATTTAAAACTCGATCTCGATCTTGCATCGAAACAAATATGCATATATACATCCAAAAATAAAACTCCTCTCAGAGAACAGAAAGAGAGAGAGAGAGGAAGAAATATTCCAACGAATATATACGTACAGAAATGGATTCGCGGCCAGCTCCTTGAGACGTGGCCGGGTCGAGGCGATGCCATCCAGCCAGGAAATCTTTGATGTAGGGCCGTGTCGCGTCCACGATGCGAAATCCGGTGATGTTGATGGCCCCGTACTCGATCACCTCGCTCTCCCATCGATCGTCCATTATCTGATTGCGCGAAAACAGGCCGATTGTAACGATTGTAAAAGCTCACGATGCAGGGCCCCCCACTTCCGGTTGGACGTGCATTGGAAACGAAAGGTGCACAGATACGGGCAATTTGACAAAAGCAACGGTTTATCCGATTCTGAGGTCGCTCTCGTGCCGAGTTCGATTTTCGAGATATGTAATACGAAGAGTAATTTTCATGATTCGATGAAATTTTCATTCGATTGGAATTTCTGGTCTAAAAATGGCTTTACGTGAAAACTTTAATGCAAACTTCAACAATGGAATTTTGGCGACGTCGAGTGGAATTGGAATCGAGCTCTTACCAATCCGCTTAATAAGTAGTGGTACGTCCTTTTTCCAAGCGCGACGTCCCTCACGTGGCTTACCACGATATCTTTTGCCATGTCCGTGGGGCAGTCGAGCACGACGTATTTGTTACTCCATCTGCAAAGATTTAAATATTTAGTAAAAGTAAATTAATCGAGCGTTATTTTTAATACGAGTAATGTAGGACATGATAAGCAAGTGATACAGGTCAATCATAAACTCGGGAATCGGTATATAAATAAAAAGGGTTTAAAATACAAGTCCAATCGAAATATAATTTTTTCAAATGAACTGTTTTGTCGAAGAAAAGTACTTATTGAGATATATATTTTTAAAAAAATTTATAAATATATAACCTATAACGTTGATGGTTCAAATGAATATTTACGACTGGTATATCGTGGTACACTTCTCTCTCATACGGACGAGAGATCCTAACAACGGTGGACAGATAATGAATTTACATAATTCCAGCCGCGTCGCTTCTCCCACGATAAAGTCTCGATGCAACGAGCTGTTTGCCTGTGACGTTTCGAATAGTTACGTTTTGTTTTCGGTAATGGGAATCGCTCATTCGATTCGGTCTCATTGTCAGTCCGGTTGTTGATTACCTGGCCCGTGCAAATGCGTGGCCACTGGTAAATTGCGGCCGAGACACGCGGTGTCCGCTTCTATTCTATCGCGAAAGGGTGATCCGTCACGCTGTATCAAAGACCTTGCTTTTTCAAGCTTTTTAAATACTGCAAACATTTTTTATTTCATTCCACGTAAAAAGTTCCCGAGAAAAAAAATGTGAGATGGAAAAAGAGCAAATTTGTCGGGTTTTCTATCGAGTTAAATTGAATTTTGTACTTTATAATTTTAGGATTTAAGAATTTAAAATGATCGAACGAATCTTTTCACATTTCGATATTGCGCAAATTTGTTTACTTTCTTTTTTAAAAGCTGTATCGAAGTTATTGATCTTTATTGGATCACGGCTTTATTTTTCAGCTACGATTGAATTCTCTTTCTCTCTTTTTTTTTTTTTTTTAATGAAAATAACAATGCAGATATATTCAACGATCCCGAATTGATCCTGGAAATGAAATGGAGCATCAATTTGAAAAAAATTCTGCTCGAATAAATTTCTTTATGTATTCTATATACATCGAGTCGAAGCCAATTTCTTTCAGAATCGATTGAAAAGTAATTTAGATAGAAAAAAATTTGCACACTCACCTATTCAATTCCTCCAAACTGCGCAAGAAATCGATCGCCTCGGACATATTTTGTATTCGTTTCACCGTTTCGACCTGAAACGATTCGTTTCCCGGCTTCAAACCCTGATAGATTTGCTGCAGCCTGAGCAGACCTGGAAAGGGAGGGACGAGATTTACAGTGACCGGTTCGAAAATTCTCTATGGCCGTGCGCGCGGCTCGTCATTACGCATTATACTATTCGCGTTTTCCGAAAATTATGCGCGCACGATTGCGCATCACATCGGCCGTTATTCATTGGCAGACGTTCCGTTTGGCCTGCGGTCCACACCCCAAATGTTTCGCAGTGATTGCACCGGAACCGTCTCTAATCTCGTAATCAGATGACGTGTGATCGTGATGTTTGACGTGTTCAAAAAAAAAAGGAATTTTTTCCCTTCCTTATCTAGGAATAAGATCACAGATCGTTTTATTACGTAGGAATAAATTTTCTCTGGCTCTGGATCAATGGACGATGGATAATATTTATTATCGATCGAAAAGTAGAAATAAATAGCGAATAGAGAAACTTTGATATTCGATTTTTAGCATTCTTTATACACATTATATACGTTATAATATTTAAATACGTTACATTAATTTGTTAATACAGTGTTCATATTCGAAGAATATTCAAAACTGATTTTTTTTTTCATTGATTGTACTCCAAAATAAGAAACCTTAAATGAAAAATATAAAGAAAATTCGTACATTATATTTTCACAACGTTCAACATCTACCACGAAATTTTTATTAATTAAAGTATCATATTAAACGATACGAGATTTAATATATATATCATTATGATTTTTCTTCCCTACATTTAATCCCCTATCGTAAACATCAATAATTTCCTTTCCTGCTATCGAACGCAACACCTGTCACTCCACCGTAACCCAAACCAAACCACACATATCTCACCCCTTCTCACCAATGGCCAATATTATCGGAGATACAATTCCCGGTGACAAACCTCCAAACCGATCCATCCCAAAACCGACCATCTTCCCCGAGTCTTCCGCAACTCCAATCAAAAGTCCGCTCCTATTCATCCGCGTCTGTTTCACGGAAACAGATATTAAACGCTCTCTCTGCTGTTTGCGGACAGGGGGGATCGCTTTTTGGGGGGTGGGGGATGCGGAACAATCGACCGCGATGAAAGGATCGAGTGACTCGTAAGCGCGGATACGGGCTTAATGCGAATAGAGGGGGTGGAAATTGAAAAATCAGAAATAAAAGGACGAAGGTGGGGTTGGAGCGAAGGGGGCTAGGAAAAGTCAACAGAATCGGCCGCGTTTCGCGTTTTTCCGTCGCGCTCTTTTGCAGCGCGATGCGTGAAACCGAACTGGCCGGGGTTAACGAGTGTTACAAAAGGAGTTTCGACGAGTTTCGACGAATAGGGACGTTTCGAGAACATCCTTCCTACGTTCGGACAATTCAGAACACTGATGCTACCATTCCATTCCGTGAGTGATGACGAGTGATAAATTCGAATATCGGTGGTGACTCGAACGAGTGTAATAAGTTATAAAAATTATAATAGTAAATTGTAAAAATTTTGTTATAGAAATCTATTCGAACGATAGAGGGAACCATGCCATTCGAGTCACTTTTTGATTTTTCTCGATATCTCGATCGGTTGCCGAGATATAAGGATTCAAAGTTTTCATAGCGCTTGAAATAGTGCAGAAGTTATGAATGGGACCGCGACTCAGTGACCTACATTTTTTCCTGGAAATGCGTACTACGTTCTTCTAGGAATCGCGTCTGTCGACTGTCTAGAGTTTGGGATAGGTCAGTCAGGGGAGTGCGAGCGAGAGATCCGATTGTCCGACAAGAACGGAGATAGTAAACGATTAAAAATTACCTTTCTCTTTACACGACGATATCTCGGGAACCGGAAGTCGTATCGGAATGGATCAAAGAGCGTTTTAAAGGTGAAGATTCCATGCTTCTAATGATCGTTGATTGGTTGATCTCGAGTCATTATCTTCGGAGTTATAGCGATTCAAAGTTTTTCTAATTTCAATTGAAATCGAGTTTAAGGTAAACGATTAAAAATTACTTTTCTCTTTACACGACGATATCTCGGGAACCGGAAGTCGTATCGAGACAAACGAAAAAGCATTTTAAAGAGAAAGTTTCCGCGGTTTTAATGATCTTTCATTCATTGAGCAGAAATCATTAACTTCCAAGTTATAGCGATTTAAAGTTTTTTTAATTTTAATAGCGTTTTATCGGATTTAAATGATTAAAATGTCTCTGTTTGTTTACACGACGGTATCTCAAGAACCGGAAATCGTATCGGAATAAATAAGAAAACACTTTGAAGAGCAAGTTCTCGCGTTTCTACCGATCTTTCATTCGTATAGGCCATTAATTTCGAAGTTATAGTTCAAAGTTTCCCTTCGGTATGATACTTTTCTATTCTACATTTGAGTTTAAACATCTCTATGTTCTTTGATGCTTTAGAAAGGTTTACTAAAAAAATATCTTTGCCGATTTTTAATCGTGAATAAAAAAACAATATTATTTTTAGCTCGAAGAAGAATCACGTTTTAAATTTTGGAATCTCCAAAGAATTTAATTTCTTATTTTCAAAAGTCTATGAATAATTTTTTTTTCTTCTAACTATTTCATTAACTTTGTATCAAAATTTCGTAAAATCACGAATATGATGCCTTTATCGAAAACTGACAAAAGACTATTGAATTGAATTTAATCCAGAAATGCGATATAATCTTTACTGGAAGATTATTCCACGCATGATAATCTATTCACTTTGATCTCAGTCGGCTCGATTTGAACATTAATCAAATTCCTTTAACATTGCTACCGTGCCGGAATCCGTAACAATGAATTCACAAACGGTCTTAATTAACATCGTTCGCTATTGATACTCGATATAAGACTTTTTCTAACAATTAACTAACGTATCTTCTTATTCCTCGATTCTATTCTCAATTCAATCTCGAGAAGTTCTGCGAGATCGCTTTTCGATCCTGAAATCGATAAAAGTGAAAATAAATTCAAGAGAAGATCGAATGGGAATGGTTCGAGCATGATTTGGTAGGAATACGCCAGAGAAAAATGAAATATCATGAGATCATGAACTAATCTTTCAAATAGCATCTGATGTCAAAAGAAAAGATTTAAAGTTATTCTTTTCTTCCATAAAAATATTCATTTTGATTTTTTACAAATTTCATTATCTGTGTATCATTTTTAGAAAGATAACATACGAATATAAGTTCAAATGTGAACACTGAAGTATTATTACACGTACATTTAATAATTTGCGTCTCTCTCCTCCCTCTCTCTTTCTCTCTCTTGTTTTAATCTCAGCTCGTAATCCTTTCCACGATAAAACTCCTAATTACGCACAGTAATAAAATATTTAAACCTTAATGAAAAACGTAAACTTTACTTAAATTCCATAACATCTTCCTTTATTTTTAACTCAATTTACTTAGGAGATGTATAATAAGACTAAATTAAATTTTCCTAGTTTTCAATTTCGTATAAAAACACCTTAATATACATATAATAATGTTAATATTAAGAAAAGGAACGAAAAGGCTCCATAATTAAAAATTAAGATGATAAATTATTGGAGGGAAATTTTTCATGTGAGACGAAATTTTATTACATTAATAATTATTATTCGCAGGAAACAAGTAATTGAAACGAAACGAATCAAAAATCGATCCACATTTCAGGATGCACCGAATCGCGAAAGACAATCCTGAATTTATTGTACATTTCCCGAATAAATCGATAAAAATCATAATAAAATTATTCGAATTTATTCACATTTATTTATCGTCTATCCAATTATTTACATACGTCAAACTATCTCGTATCTTTGACAAACGTTTTCACTGTTTTATTAGATAAAAGCACGTGTTTGTCGATAAAATCTAATTAAAAATAACGCGATATCGTTTTGAAATTTCACTATTCGGCTTCGACTGGAAAATACGAAAAAGTTGGATTTCTTTAAATTTTTCTTCGTTTTCTATTCGATATTTTCATCTATTTATTTTTTTCTTTTCGATTTCTGTTTATTATTCTTCCACTTCCTCCTTTTCTACCTTCCTCTCCCTTTCAACGTTACTTTTCTCAAGGGGATGTCGATTCTTTGTTGCATTTCCTTTAAGTGATTTCATCATTGTATCAAGCAAACGTTCAACTTCAATTACCAGATTGACGGCCGGAACTTCCGGTAGCCGCTTATGGCCACGGGTATTTCGCTAACAGTATTTCAAATGACGACACTCTGCATTAAGGACTTAACTCGAGGCACTGAAAGTAGATTAGAAAGTTTTTTTTAAAATTCTTAAAATGCCGAGCAATGGTTCCCCGTTGGATAACGAATTTTTTAACGCTTTAACGCCATCACTGATTATTTGAATATACGAAAAATTAATCTCTTTGCAATCTCTTGTCGAGACAATAAAATATTTTTAATCGTCGATGCATCATCATACTCGAGAGACGAAGGCTCGTTTAAATCTTCGTTTCTTTAATCATGCTTAATGGAAAATTAATCTTTCATGAAAATCTAATTATCACGCGCTAATTTTACACCTTTTTCAATCCTTATTCCTCGCGAATGTATTATTATTAATACAAGTGATTAAAAAGATAAATTTAAAATTTAACTTTTCCACTTTTAAACTTTTAAACTTTTTGCATTGAAATTTTTTGAAAGTACGAAAGAACACGAAAAAGTGGGAATTTTATATTCACCTCATCACGGCCGAATGAATTCCAGACGGAATAATTTTTAAGCTTTGAAGTTGTTCAATAATTTTCAAATATCCGGAAGGAATAATCGGTGAATAATCTTTCGAGTGTTTATAAAAGCGTCAAGGGGAAGTTTAACGATGCAAAGATCCGTTTAATAAGAAGATAAAAGAAGCGAACGATAAAAGGAAAAAAAAAAAAAAAGCGAAACTTAACAAACCTCGAAATCGCACGATTGATTTGATCGCCAGTCTCGAAACTTGACTCGTCAAGTGTCTCCAAGGATTTGTACGGTGCATCGGGGCCCTTGTTACCTGATAATTGAATAATCAGGTGCTCGAATCGTGATAATTCGATTCCGATGCACTCGATTTCTTGGATGCACAAGAATGCAAAGCGTTCTTTGTATCCAATTTTGAGTATATTTTAATTATATTATTTAAAAAATATTGGAAATAATTATTGAGATGTATTTATCAATTTATTTTAATTAATTTTAAATAAAAACAGATACATGTACATACATTTTTTTTTATCAATGATTAAATTTAGATGAATATTATCGTTCATTCATTAAATACATGAATATATTTAAATATTTCATTGCAATTATAACGAAGAAAATGTTCATTAATGATAATTAATCGTTTCAAACGCATATTAAAAGATATATAAATATTTATTACATATTAATAAAATTAAATAATAATTTTCTTATCGTTAAAATAAAACTAAATAAAAAATATTTTTATTGATTTTTGAAATATTATCGTCTAAGGTCTCGTCACGTATATTCAAATCAGGTTCTTCATTATCGCTTGATGAATTATCAAATTATTTCTTCGAATATATCTTTTTATCGTCACTTTGATATTTTTTGTGGGAGACTGGTCGAACATTTTTTTAATTAGTTTTCAAGTTTGATTCATATTAAAATTTGTTTAAAATTCTTGATTAATTAATGATGGATAATTATGGCGAAAACATTTTAGAAATTTATAGCTCTTCTGCTTAATATGATGTCGTTTTAATTGGATGATTGAAATAAAATTGAATAATCAAGTAATTGAAATTGGCTCGATAAATTTCATATTTACGTGTACCGGCCTATTAAATCAAATTATAAAAACAATTACTTTTATATATTTTTCGTTAAATTTAATTACAAAATTTCCAAGATTTGAAATTTTAAAGGATACGATATTTAATTAATTTAACGATGACATTCATAAAAACGCGTTCAAAAATTAATCAAATCTTTGATGTCTAATCATACATCAATCATGCATTATATTAACAAAGTATTATACGAAATTTACTTCAAAATTCCCATTCAATCGTATTTTTGGAAAGCCAAGAAACCTTTAACCTTTTAAAAATTCGTTCATTTCGAACATAATCTCCCAATTTTTATCCCAACAATTTTTTCCAACCAGATTTTTATTCTTCCCCGTAAAAATCACCACCCCGTCCATCGTCATCCCCTTTAAATCATCGCACCGATACACTCTCTCCCTTTCTCTCTTTCTTTTTTAATCATCGAACGCGCGAACAAGAAGCGCGCGGAACGTTCGAGGATCGAGCGATCAACGATCAACACGCACGGCCGAGAATGGCCGTAAGGGATGAACACGTCAGTCACCCGCCTCGATGGTACGCGAACAATCCTGTCTGCCGTCTCACACGGCATTGGGCGTGCGGTTTCTCGTTGCTTGTACCTCGGAGACGGAAATGCCATCGCGGAAGCCAACGTCGAAACAGGGGAGGGGGTGATTTGGGAGAGACGCCGTCCGACTCTATCCGCGGTAAGCCCCGTTCCCTCTGCTTTAAAGGGGAGAGGACCTCGTTAGGGCGTCGAGAACGCGATCGATCTCGGTGGATCTTCGTGGAGAGGAGATGGATCTTGTCGAGATCGGAGGGAGGGTGTCGCGAAATTTCAACGCGAGACGCGGTTCGGGATAAGTAAATTTTCGGGGGCGAAAATTATGGCGTCGGATGGAATTCCACCACGGGGAAGAATGGAGTTGAGTGAGAATTTCTGATGAACGGGGGAAGTTAAAACTAGGGGAGATTTGTTTATTATTACTAGAGGTGGATCGTTTTCGAATAATCTTATCTCGTGTTCGATTATCAAGCTTGTTCAAGAATGGAACGATACAGATGAAAAAAAAAGATTATATTAGAATAATTTTTTTTTAATGAATTAACAGATAATCTGGGAATGATATACCGTTCCACAAATATTTTTATCTAATTCGTTATGCTCTGTTCAATGTACAAAGTTTCGTTGTAAATGATAAAATAAAAAAGGATTATTGAGTTTATCATTGATGATGAGCGTGTAAAAAAGGAATTAGATTGTAAAATTTCTGTTTGTTACAACAAACGTTAAACGTTAATATTTTCTATGGAGGAAACGCTGCTCCTCGCGATGGATCGTCACCAACGAAATTTTCTCGCGAAGATTTACGGACAACGAAATGTGCCCTCGAAGATTAGCGTCGAGTGAAATTTTCTCGCGAGCCCTACTCGCGAGGGGTTTACGTTCGAGCGAGATTCCCTCTAAAACTTTTCGCCAAGCGGAATTTCCTTGCGAGACATCCCCGTGAAACAACATTTTCCGCGCGAACACAGTTTTCGCATCAGCGTTGATTTTTAATCTTTTCTTCTTCTTCTTCTTCTTCTTTTTATTCGTCCCCCTGGCTGGTTGCTCTCGTTGCCAATTTCCATTTTTGATTTCAAAAATATTCGAAATATACAGAGTATAAAGTATTCCCAACATCCATATTGGTATTTTTATACACGTGTTTCGTTATTTGTTTTAACGAACGGGGAGGATCGCTCCATTTTGATCCCAAATATACATTCGAATCGTTAATACACATAAATCTCTGCGTTACATAAAATGAATAAATAATGTTAGAACGAAGCTTAAGTTTTATTGCGAACAAACTTCGATGCGACGTACGATATATTTCATTCGATCATTCCGTTTAAAAAGACCAATTTCTTTAGAAATTTATACAGTACAAATCCTTCGTAGAGCATAAAAATTTTAATCTTCCCTGAACACAGTATCATTAAATATTATCTAAAATTATAATATCGTGATCGTAATACAAGAAAAAATAAATAAAAAAAAAAAAGAAAGATGCGAACCACGAAAAAAAAGTTTAACACTATTTTTTTCTTTTTTTTAACGCCATTTGATTAATCGAATTCCAATAACTTCCTGTACAAAAATGTGAAACGGCCATGAGTTAAAAAAAAAAAAAAATGTGAAACAAACGGGTTTAACCAAAATTCCCCGATGTAAATATACATTTTTCCCAAATTCCCCGTCAACACATGGAGCCACAGACGCACGATTTCTCCCGAAGATAAAAAGGGAAATTGAATTATCGATTGGATAGGTCGGAGGCAACCGCTGCGTGGCAATGAAAGGGGAGGAAAACGCGTAGGTAAACGCGTGCGGGGCGATGATCGTAGCACTCGTGGAAGGGAACTGTTTTATTGGGGCGAGTTCGTGATCGACGAATTCGCCTATCGTAAACTTTCCACCCTATATTGCTTTCCGCCGCCATTTCTCGTTAATAGCCGCCCCGTTGCAAAACTTCGACACCAAGCTCCCACCTCCACCCCCGCCAAAGATCGATATTCTATTCGTTCCGTGTGCCGAATTTATTAAACGATACAAAAGCTTGACGAGTTTTAATCTTTATCGATTGTCCCATCGTTCGAATCGTGCCGATAACGAACGATAGATCGAGCGATTTGACTCGATTATTAAAGAAATTTTCGAAAAAAAAAGAAAATTGAAATTTTTCTCAAAGAAGAAGAAGAATTTAAATTATTTATTTCAATTATTAGTGCATTGGTGTCTAAAAGGATGTTGGGATGAAACTAAAAATGATTTTTCAATGAAATATTTTACATTCGTCATCGGTTCAGTATATTTTCTTTGAATTGTTCATAAGATTAAGAAATTTGTAAAACAAAAAGACTGAGATTAAGCTGTTACTTTTAAAAATGTTTTACGTTTCTCTAAGTGTCTGAAGCATGGCACCAGTTCAAGAAAGCCGAAAAATTCTGACGATTCCCAAGAGTACCAGGTATATTCCCAATACACCTCAGAAACTATTGTGAGCTTTGCGAGCTTTCCAGACAGCAAATTCTTTCATTCCGTCTCCACAGACCAGCGGAATCCTCAGAACTTGTCGAGAAGTCGGCAACAACCTCTGAAATTCCTCGCCACTTGGACATCGGGGCAACCGAGACGCTCTCATATAACTTTCCACTTGTTGTAAACAAGTGAACCTTCCACTTTCAAATACCCGGATATCAGAATTATCTTAAACTTTTACAATTTACGATTCTCTGCAATTTTTTATCCCACATTTTGCATTTTCTTCTCGACCTCCTTTCCCTCCCCCTCTCCAAAATCCTTTCTAATTTCTGATCTAACGACAATATTCCTCCCCCTCCCTCATAAATAATAAACCGTCGATCATCGATCGATCGCGTGAGTTTGACGAGACAGTCGCGGAACCGATTGCAACACGGAGCCGCGAGGAGACTCAGAGGATCCCAGGAGGACCCTCGACGAGGTAAGTGGCCAATAATAGCATTTAGTAACGGTGTCGATAATCGACATACCAAAGCTAACGACCCCCCCATTGAACCGGGCTTAATACCGTTCAACCGTGGTTAATTCCGAAGACGATAATTCGCCGGCTCCTTGTATTAATAACTCGCTCGTGCGTCGTTTCTTTCGAGAAGAAAGGCGAGAGGAAAAGAAAAAAAAGAGAGAGAGAGAAAAGATGGATAAGAGGTGAGGACTGATTACCGACGCGTCCCTCTTGAACGTGCCTCGAGCGATGTTCCGTCTTCTTGGTAATCCCTCTCGCGTCTTAAGGAGGAGATGGAATATTAGGAAGAGGGAGAGGTTGTTCCTCGGTGATTTTTGCGGCCTTTTGTCCCATCGAGTCTTCGTTGTCGCGAGAATTGGGGAAATTTTCGCGAGGAACGCGGTTTCTTTTCTTTTCTCTTTGCCCTCGTGGGGTTCGTGAGGTAGGAAAAGGTTGGAAAAGGGGGGAGTTTCAAGAGGATCCTTTCAAAACGAGTCTTAGTTTTTTCGGATCAGGTTGTGAGAAGGGAAATTAAGGATAGGAAATTAAGGGGTTACTGTTCTATTCTGGGGGAAGGGGTGGGGCATTGTTTCGGAGAGAAAGAACGTGGGTCTTGAATCGAAGGGTGTTTTAATTAAAGCGACGAAGCGTAAATTTCAAGTGATCGAATGATAATTATTTGTTATATTTTTGAGAGGAATAATAGAATAATAACGTGGAAGGAAAAAATTCTAAAAATATATTTTGCTTAAAGTAATAATTGTTTGATCCAGTTTTACAAATGGCAATTTGTAAAAGTATTTTAGAGCTAATCTTCTCGTCTGTTTATACAATTTTTTCAATACGTTCACTATTTATTTATCCAATAATTAATAACGATACAATATTTCGTATAATAAATAACACAATTGTAACCTTCGTTCACTCCTCGAATTTCGAATACAATAAAAGAAAAGCAACGATCAGTTTGTGTTTATTTCAACACGATTCGAGGCTCGTTTCATTTCATCACGGGGATAAAGATAGGAAAGTTTCTTCGACAGCGTATTCATTGTATCGAAACAAAAATCTTCCCCCTCTCTAATTTAATTCTCGAATCGAGAAAACAATGTCCTTCCCAAAAAAATAAACTAGATTCTGGAATAATTATCGCTACCAAGCAGAGAATCCAACGACGACGTAAAACGAGAAAGCTTTTGCATGTTTTTCTTCTCGGTTGGTGGAAAGGTCATCCTTGAGAGCCGTGGTTGCGTTTTTTTAACGAGTTACGTAATGAAAATACGTTTCATAACGAATACCATAGAGAGACGTATAAATCTAATTCTTTAGTGTCGCGTTGATTCATTTAAGACAAGGTTTCTTTCTCCCCTCCCCTTCCCCATTATTCGTTTTCCCTGTCCTATTTAACCAATGGAGCTCGTCGTGGTGATTTTCGCGAGAATTCGTGAGACAGAGAAAATGGCTTCGTTAAATGGAGCTAAGGTGTAACTTCGAAGGGTCGTCGAAGGTTTATCGGTGATTAAACTTTGTGCTTGAGAAATATGAGAGAGAGAGAGAGGGAGAGATGGTCGAAGAATCGATTTTTAATTCGAAATGTTTACTTTTGTGGAATATTTCTAGATTTTTCTCGATCCAAAGTTTTCCTTGGTTAAGGTTTCTTGTATTTGTGCAAGAAGAGAAGGAAGGGAAGGATTGATTTTAAACCGTGGAATGTTTTCGTTGGTTGGAGTATTTTTCGTTTTTTTTTTTTTTCTATCGGAAGTTTTCTTTCTTGGTAAAGAAATTCTGTATTTATGCGAGAAGAGGGATTTGATTCGGAAATATTGAATTCTCATTTGGAAAGGAATTATTTAATGGAGTTGAGAGGAGAAGGAGAAAGTGTACGGAGAGAGGATCCATTTTTTTAATGGTTTTGCGTTATTGGATGTATGATGTATATGTAAATAAAAGTATTCTGCGTTGTTTGTACAAGTTCTGTGGAGATTGACGAAAAAATATTCGATGATTCGTTGTAAATTTTTTGAATTTGTCCATTATTGCTTTGTTCAATATATGAATGCAGAATACTATTATTCGGTGTCTATAGAAAATACCAATATATTATTCTCGTATTTGATTAATAAAACAACAATATGTCGATGCATTTTATTGTTCATTTCAAATTTTCCTTTTTTTTTTCTTTTTTTTTTTTTGATATTTTGACAAATGAAACACATTGAAAACATATCCGATGAAGTTTTTATTTCAGTGAAAGAAAAATTGTAAATAATAAATATAATAAATAAAACTCCATTTATGCGAAACAGATAACGACAATTTTTAAAATTTTCGTTCGAATAAATTGAATCTAGCATCTAATACCAAAAAAAAAAATATTTGATTTTCATATTTTTAATTCAAATTACTCGCAAAAGGAAAATTCTTTTTCACTTGTCACATTTCTTAAAATAATTCGTACGCCTCATAGAATAGAATGGATTATCGATGAATATATGGATCAACTTTTACCGTCAATTCAAAATTGAAAACTTAACTCAATGTTTAATATCCCAAAGAATCAAAGGGAGAATTTTTTCGCGTAAATATGTTCCACGGGGGACGTAATCGATCCTCCGTATCCGGTTTTCGAGCGATAGAGACGGAGTAGAGGGAGCAGGTGTCGCACGGCGTTCGTCTGAAACAAGAGAGGCTGGCAGACGACCGGGCTTATTACTGTTCAGTTATTACGCGCTTTAAAGCGTGCAACTTCGCAGTGTAAAAACACGCCTCGCTTTTGTCGAGCTTATAGTCACTGAGACTGTTTAATCAACGCTCGGCCGAAGTCGCAGAAACATCGAGAATGGAGCAACTAGGCCCTGGGTTAATGATTATGTTTCTTTTGCGCGGTTGTCGGAATAATTATTGTTCTTCGTGACGATAATATTCGGAGTCGACGAAATTTCTAAACCGATCGATAAATAATTCAATAAGTTGTTTCTATTATTTTTGAAGAAAAATACGCAGCAGTGAAATTTATTATAAAAATGATTGTATTTTCTTGAGAAATGTAGCATAGATGTTAACTACGGTGGATTATAATTGGTCTGACGCGAAGTAAATATGGAAAATAATAACTTTTTCTTTTTTTTTTAATTCAGGAGAAAATAGGGAGGAAGGAGAACGTACAGTTAATAACTTTAGTTGTACGTGGGTATAGAAAATGTTGGATAAGAAATATTTGAAAAAGTAATGTTTATTTTTTGAATTTATAAAGTAACGAATACTTCTTTTTTCAGTTACAAAAAGTTCGATCAATTTTTATTTCATGCCACAAAAATTTTATATTCCTATGCGCTTTATATTTATAATATTTTACATTTTACATATTACATTGTTTTTTGATCAACTGTATCTAATTAAAAACTTTTTGTTAAAAATAAAAATATTTTGTTAAAAACTTTAAAATTTCATAAATCTTGCCAATAAATTTTATAAAGCCAAAGTTTTTATTAAATTTGCAACTTACAACTTCAGTTAGTTGATAATTAATATCATTATTAAATAAATTATATTTGGTAAATATTGTACGATGATATAATTAAGGAATCATTAAGAAAGCTCAAAAAGTGCATAGTTGATAAATTTTATGTAAAGTTGATAAGTTAATTCTAACCTGAAGAAATTGTAATAAATTTTACACCAATAAGTACTAATATAATTTCAACAATATTAAAAAGGTAGCTCGAAATTAAAGTAAATGATGATAATAATAACGATATATCTATATTAACATCATTAAGCTTCATCTGATTGCCTTTTATCTAAAATTACATCCTTTCATAAAATATAATTGATTGTTGCTGACATAAAATTACGTCATTTTACTGGCTATTAAGAAAATCTGAGAAAATAGAATAGAAGAGCAAACGAAATTAAAAATCTTATTCAAGAATCTCATTCTTCTTACATTGTATACCATTGTAGAAATTTAAAATTTAATATAGTTACTTTAAGAAATATATCCAACTCTCTCCTTTATTTAAACAAACGCATCAAGTATCTTATCATTTCTTATCCTCCATTAAATTCCAATCCAACATAACACGATTTCTCTTACAATTATTCTTAAATACTTTTGCATTTAAACGTAAATGAAAAATTTCTTCGATGACACAAATTTCCTCGAAACTTAAACATCAAACAAAATTATACACAAACATTCTACTCATCAATTTCCAACCCCAAAATCCATACTATATTTCCATCGCTCATCGAGCAATAATCAAGTGTGCAATAATCACTTCTCATTCATCTTAGCTCCATATATTTTCGACTCGTTTTCATCCGAAAACGATCTCGAAGCCACGAGCTAAAAAATCCGAATCAATCGGGTAAGAATAGTCCTCGATCGGATTGGTGTAATTAGTTTTCGCAGCCGGTTTAACGCAGGGATGATGGGTGTTCAGGTGAATAGAAGGTTCGAATTGCTGGTCGGATGGTAATTAGGCTCCGAGCATAGAGCTTTAATCAGAACATGCGTCGGTGGACGATCTCTTGCGAGGAGAAAAAAAAAAAGAAAAAAGAAATATCCTTGTCACTGTTGTTTTGCACTGAATAATACCAAAGAGTGTGTTAATCTGGATTCAAGATCGATGGAAACTGCGGATCCACGAGATGAGAATATTGTCAGTGCGACTGGTTCATCCTCGTGAAAATAAAATTCTTTGATTCGGTGATTTTTTGATTTTGAACTTTTGAGTAAATTGAAAGTAATTTTTATAACGAATCATTCTCTGTCAAGTATCGATTTTCGAAAATTTGCATATGATGCTTTGGATAATTTTAAACAAAATGGAACTCTGAAATTTTTCCTCATTCCAAGAGTTAATTTGTTTAAGGAGAACGATTCGTTTATCGTTTATAACATCGATATCAAATGTTAATTTTGAAAAGACGTAAAAATTAAATGCAAATAGCGTACGTAATATTTTCTGAAAGAATTCGTAGAACAATAGTAGTTTTTGAGAATAAACATTTGAGAATAACGTTAATAGTTGTGGGAATTGTCCGAGGAAACATCTGACTCCGATATTTCTACCCCGTTTTCCATTTGCTGTTAACTGTTTCTAGTGATAAATTTTCCAATTGATCCTGATTGCAACATGATTCTGAGATCACTGTTCGACGGATGAACCTATCCAACAAGTTATCATATTATAACAATAATTCTATTTGAATTTATTATCCGAATCTAATGACGTAAATCCGATTTAAGGATTTACATTGACTAAACTATATTCCCTTAATCTATCAAACGTATGTAATCCTCTACATCTTCTGAAAATATATCTCCTCCAAATTAATATAACAAGATGAAACGAATACTCTTGCTTAAAGCATCTGGAATCAGGAATTTCGAGATTAATATATCATAGAATGCTTTAAAAATTCATGCAAATATCGATTATATATATCGAAACAAGATTATCCAATTTTTTTATGAATCAATATCAGAGATATTCAAGGAAGATATTCAATATTCAGTGGATAACTTTTACCCTAATTTTCTTCCAGATCGTTGATTGAATTTGATCTAAAGTCGACACCGTGGGAATTCATGGATCCCAAGATGAATTTGGCAGCATGGCTAGGGATAACTAAGAGAGCGTGGCAGAAGGAGAAGGAACGGCCACGTGCGAATGAATTGAAACACTGGATATCCGCGGCAACGATTTTCAGGGCGCATTGGCGAACGGGGGGGTGGCGACGCGAGGGTTAAAGCCCTGTTAAGCCTGAGTTAAACGCCGTCATAGCATAGGCCGGGCATTGTCCGCCGCTTAGCGTCGCTCACGAGGGTAAATAGAATATTCTCGCACGCAGGATCGTTTCGTGCTCCTGGAGAAATTAATTCCGCTGGGTTATGGCTGGCTAACAAGTCATCGACAATAATGAAACCACTAAGACGGTTTATGAATTTTTTCACGGTTTATGATTATCTAGCCGTATCTGTTTCTTACTCGAGCTTTAGTGAATTATATTCATAAGAGAGCTTTTTTAGAAACTATTTTGAGTTTCTTGTTCATAAATATTCTTTTTTCTTAAGATATGCTTGAATGCACTACTTTTTTGTAAAAGTCTTTTGCGACTATAAAATGACACAGCAGAGACGTTGTATATCTTAACAAAGAGAGAATTTTATTTATCATTAAAAAGATAATTTATATTGATTTAATTTGTACCATTTTGTCCATTCTATTTTTATAACACTCATTTCACTAAGAATTTTCCGTAATAAGAAAATATAATTCGTAGAACGATTAAACACTCATTAATCGTTTCAAATAATAATCTATAAAATCCGTCATCATCGATGGCGCATCATTCGTCGACAAAACTCTCATTAACGATTCTTTGATAGGGCCGATTACAGGGTATCCGGAGTTGATTGCCCGAAAAACAAACGAAACCGCAGCTGGATCGTCGATTTCGGTCGATGCCGTCATTATGTAAAATTCGGGCCAAATGACGCGTGGAAAATTACGCCTGGCAAAAACATTTCACCCGGATCGGAAAATGAAACGCCAAATCGATAGGCAAAAAATAAAGTAAACGTGGGCAAGTACTCCTCGAAAAGGGTTCGTTCGAAGCGCTGGCTAATAGAAGAGATATTTTAAAAAATAGGATGAATCTCAAGCTTCTTCGATCACGTTCGTAAAACTTTTATTTCGCGCGTGAAGCAACGTGCAGATAACGGCAGAATATTTGGGCCAGCTAATTTGGAAATAGTGGTTACGTAATTTGTAAAACCATAAACACGTGGACGAAACTCTATGACATTTAATAATTCAATGTACAGAGAAGCGAAATGTTAATCTGCACAAGTTATGCAATATGAATGTAACAGGCTTTACCAAAATATCAGTGCGCTTTAATTTTATACATCCAAGTTGAATATATCTATAATCATTATTATTTTCTAGCAACTTTGAATATAAAAAAGAAAGATCCAGTTATTTTCATTTTCATTCAATTTTACATTCAATTATGGTTGCGAGTATGCACTTGTACATATTTAATTTCAATTACTAATTCATTCATTTTTCCAAGTATGAAGAAAGAAACGATTCAATTTCAAGAAACGAATCAAATTATGGAGCGAGAGAATTAGAAAATTCCTTTAAACTGATCTGTTCCCCTGTACAAATCGATGAAATCATCTCCTCGATCATGAATCGTCGGAGAGATTCAAGTCCACGCGGTAAAATTTCACCGGAAACTGGAACGCTCGGTGGAAAATCGGCCGGAAGACAATTCTTCTCGACGATTCTCCGCGTTTCCGCTCGATCACGGACCGGCCACGGCGATCGAGAGCGTCGATCGTGGCAGATGGATGTCGAAAAAGCTGCGAATTTTTCGAGGGGAGAGGGGGGAGAGAGGGAACGCGTTTTGCCTTCGCTCGCAAAACTACTCGACGATTCGTCGGGGGGCAGTGGCGTGAATCGAGGGAGAGGGGGGAGAAAAAAAGAAGCTGAATTAATTAGCCGACATTAATATCCTTTTAATATCCGCTTTAAATTGTCTGACGCGGGGCGAGTGACTGATGCGAGGGCATGCGCTTCACGGACGAATAGGGAGGGGAGGGGACGGGATCTGGGAGGATATTTTTCATCCTGGAATGCTTAATGCCGGCCTCGTGCAGTCTGCAACTTTTTATCGCAGGATATTTCCCGAATGGGGGAAGTAGCCGGCGTGAATTTTGCTCTTGGCTTCTTTTTTTTTGTTTTTCTCTCTCTCTCTCTCGAGAGAAGATCGATGGATATCGCGTTGATTCTCAGATATAATGGATTATTTGCGATATAGGAATATCTTGCTAATTGTAAAATTACGTGTATTATTGTTTAAAAGTTCCGAATTTTTGGAGACGGAGGAAAATCATTTTGGAAGTCTGTCAGGCTGGATAATTAATTGTCGTGGTATTTTTTAAAATTATTCAAAAATTTGATAGTTTTTAATAATAATTTTCTAAGAAAAAATTTACAGAGTTAAATTTTTGTCGATGGAAATTTCGAAATTGGACCATGACTCGTTAATAACTTAATTTTAACTTTAATTTCTTTTTTTCCTTTTTTTCGTAGTCTTTCGTGTTTGGATAGAAATATCACGAAATTTAGACTACGCGTGTTGCTAATTACCATATCAGTATGACACTGATTTACTAAAGCATATGTATTCCATGCGCGTTAGCTTAGTACGTTATTTTTATTTACAAAAAAAAAAAAAAAAGAAAAGCAGAGAGTTTGAGAAAACATATGAGTCTTGTAAAAAAATGTTTAATCAAACGTAGAAAGTGACTAAAAAATATACATACATTACGAAATAATATCAAAAAAGAGAAATACTATATTTAACTTGTAACACGTACGTATAATCCCCTCGAAACGATCTTAATAATCACGAAACGAACAAAATTCAATGACTATAATATATAAGAGACGATCTTAACCAATAAGAAATAAGAGAGAACAGAGATTTTATATCGAGCAGAGACGAATTTACGATCAGGCCGCGGTTCGCGTCTAGAGGTGTTCGACCCCTCGATCGAGCCGCATCTTGCTGGCACTGGCCGGGCGCGGGGAGATGTTTATGTCCATTTGAATTCCAATTAATGGCACGTCGAGGACACTTTGGAACGCGTGACATATCGCGGCGCATTGTTCCACCGCCGGCGTCGCCGACCAGAAATGCTGGCCTCGCCTCTCCACCTCGCCCCTCCGTTCCTATGGGATCGATCGACGAATAAGCTGAATGTATGAGCGAGCGAGCGAGCGGTTGAGTAAATAAAGAAGGAAAGAATGAGAGGGGGGAGGGGAGAGAGAATCGCAGGATTCCCTTTTCATGGGATCACAGGGATTTTTTTTTTTCTCTCTCCATCCCCCTTTCTCTTCCCCATTATTTCGCCTTCTCATGAAAGCGCGAAGCTTTCATCAAAGCGGGCCGATGCAATATTTTATGGATACCTGTCGAACGCCACACCGCGTTCGATATTCGGGGGCCCTCGGGCCAACAACCAACCGGGAACTTTTTTAATTACGGTATTTGATATTTGGTCCCGATTCGTATTCCAGGATCGTATCGCGATGATACTCGAAAAATATCGCGCGGCGATCGAATTGAGGATAATCGAGGAACGTTGATGAATTTCTCTCGCTCGATATTTCATTCAAAGATCGATCGATGATGGAAATAAACGGAGTAAGGGTAAAGAGAGGGAGAAAGGGAGAGAGAGAATATATATTTAATTCGTACAAATACTGTTTCAAGATATCGATACGTTTATTATAATACTCTTTTAACGTATTCTGCGATATTGAAACTTGATGAATTTTCAATATTGATTTATTCAGAAATGAAGCTCGTGGAGGGGGGGAAATCTATATTCTCGATTTAATTTTTATATGAATGCGATTTTCTTTTGAATCGTGTTATTAGTTCGAAAACGTAGTGTATAATAATATGCGTGTATAATAATATAACGTATATATTTCAAGTAATATGTTAAAATTTTTTTTTAAATTTTGATTTCTTTTCTTTCCTTTTCTTTTTTTTTTTTTTAATGAAATATCACGAAATGTGGAGAAAGGTTTGTTTGATCATAATTAATTCCAGTTCGTAAATGAAATTAACAATTTCGATTTGAAAAATTGTTTTCGTTAGGTTCGTGTATATTCATTAATGGAAAAATTGAAATAATAAAAGCAACTAGACGGAAAATTTCGATTTAAAATTTTAAAATATTTTAAATTAATTGTATCTATCATGGCGGAGTATGTACAATACAATTGTGATGAAACTAGTTAATCCTGAATTCGTAATGTAAACGAAATTATAAATTTTTACATTTTTTAACAATTTTCACGAACTGAATTTAATCACGCAAACGAAATTGTAAACGCGAAGATCGAGAAAGTTTTGCCAATTTGCACGTACAATGTTCAAAAATAAAAATTTAAAGGCTCATTGATATTGCAAAAAAAATAATAATAATTTAATTAATTTGCAATCTAAAATGAATTCATCGATAATTGGAATATAATTCAATTTTTTATTTATGTATGACGCAATCTCGTTGAAAGATATTAAAATATAAATAATGAAATTAATTTTAAAATATTTTTCAGAAAATATATCTTTTCAAGATAAATATCATTAATATGGCAAACATAATATAATTAAAATTTATTTTCTTTTTCTAGAAGAGAATATATATTTTTCTTTCATTCAAGTATATCATTCGTATAAATTACAAATCAGCATATGATTTTAAAATATTCCTATCTTGTTTTATATTGTACATACGGTATTCAACTCATTATTATAACTCACCCACATTGTTTGTTATGAAGTAAATTAAGCTCATTAAGCACGTTTGCAATGAGAATTACATTTTATATTAAAAGTGTTAATTTTGGAACTATGTTGATTAAACGTTTCTCATTCCCATAAGCATGTTATAAACCGTTGAAATTTCTAAATCAATCTGTTTTCATTTCATTTTTTTTCGCCAACATGCAAATTTCTTAAGACTTAAAAACTGAATTACATTAAAATTTTGAATCGATAGAATTTTTTAATTATCGTAAAATAAATAACAGTGTAATTACTCTGTAAAAAATAATCAATCAAGAGATTAATTTATCGAACATTTCTCAGGAATCCATTTCTTTTCTCAAAAATAATTCCAGAAAAAGATGGATCGGATTTGATTGATAAAAAATCAAAAAATATAATATCAAACGTATGAAAATGTATGCATATAAATACACAAAGTGCAATAAAATACAAAAAAGTAAATATAAAAAAGAAATTAGAATTTTCTTTTATGAAACAGAAAACATGAAAAGGCAAAATCATTGGACGCAGAATTTAAAACTTTAACATTAATATTAACGGATATAAAAATAATTATATATGGATATAGAAATATCACAAAGTATTACATAGAAAATATAAGATGTTCATTCATACATACATGATACAAGTAAGCAAAAGAAACAATAAAATTCTTTTGTACGAAAGAAGAAGAAAATTTGATAATTTATCATCGATGGTAAGATTTTATTAAATTAAGAATGAATAATTGAAAATTATAAATTACATATGATAAACAATGTATAATGATTCAGTTACAACAATTATGCACGCAACATCATTTCGACGTTGAAATTTCTATGTTAATAAACACATTTGTAAAAAGCATTATTCTCATTTATGAAATCATTCCGTGCGCAACGTACATAACAGTTAACCAGAATAACGATAATAGTAATATTGACAGAAAACAGATAATAATATTCCTCGTGTAAACAAAAATACAAGCAGAAACAAAACAGGTCCAACAAAATTTACAGTTCAGCGGTATCTATGTGTTATACACTTCAAATTATATTTTTTCGAAAACATTACAGAATTTTTCTATGAGAAAAATATTATTTTCTTGTTTCCTATTTACCAGAAATGATACATTTTGTATCTAAAATAAAAAATAATGTTCATTTTTCCCCGAATTCCTAAACTTCTTATCCATTTAATACCCGTATTAAATTCGCCTTTGCAATTTTAATCTTAATCTCGTCATGAGACATCTATAACAATCGCGATATCAACTACGAATTAGCTTCTAAACCGAACGTAAACCTCACATAGAATACCCATCACTGTCATCAATTAGAATCTCGTGAAACGTTTTACAAGCCCCTACGACGAGGCTTAACGAAGCCTCGCAGACATCGTTAGAACCCTGGTGACTGTTCAAAGAACTGTTCAATGCATTTGTAACGAATCGAGCAACGTAGGAATTGCTCATACTCTCAGAACAGCCGATTGAAATTGACTACCTTAACGTCCATTTGAAAAAAAATATCCTCTCGAGAATTTGACTCTCAAATGGACTCGCACCCCAATTTCCACCCCAATTCTCCCTTGTCTCGTTCCAATTCGGCCGTTCACGTCGCGATTTCGACGTGACCAAAGCGTAATCGAGCGTTGGCCGTGCAACCGGAAGTGGAGGAAGCACGACTCGTGCCCCCCTCCATCACGAAAATTCGTGAAATTCGTGGAGCAAGCAACACTCTCTCTTTCCTCCCCCTCTCGATCGTGAAACTCGCGGGAACAGGTGGACGGAAGGCGTTCGCACCGTGAAAATGGAATGCGGCGGAAATTGCAGACGTGTTCTCAGTAAGACGCGTGGCCAGGCCGGAAGTCGGACCTGCCGGTCAGAAATCCTGATCCAGCCGGATTCGGGACGAGGAATTTTTCCGACGATCGGCATGCTCGACACGCGCATCACGCAAATTGAAATTCTTGTTTCGCCTACAGATATTTGTCGTATCTGTATCCATATCGATCGAGGGGATCGATGATGGAGGAGGATTCGAGTTTCGAGGCAAAATATCGGATTTATTTTACGGGTGGACTTTTTGGAATTTTTGTTACAGTTCTTGTAAAACTCGTCTCCGTTTTCGAATAATTGATAATTGAGATCGATCGTAAAAGTTTCTGCGTTTATGCTATGAAGGAATTTATTACGCAGTCCAGGGATTTTAATAAAAGTTGCGTGCGTGTTTAGATTAATGTTATACATGGAGCTGTATTTCTCTTTTCGGTGGAAAATCTTTTTAAGGATTAAATACTATAAATATATTCATTATTCTTCTTTTCGTTAGCGAAATAATATTAAAATCGACGACTCTTTATCTATCTAAAATTTCTAACTAATCTCTCTCTCGATATCTTTTAAGAGATGTTATAAAGTGTATTTAATTTTCTAGCGATATAATTTCTCATCAAATCGAAACGAACAAATCGAAAAATAAATTTCATTCCTCTCAAATCTAAAATATAAAACGTATCGAATACCAGACACAGAATTCGATACACGTCAATCCTTTAATCGATACTGTTTCTCACTTTTTAACAAACCTTCCACGCTGTGTATTTCCAAAAATCCAAGCAATTCGTACACGACAAAAAAATGCCATATTAACACTCGATATCTACGATATCTCGTGTTCGTGGGATTTCGTGATTGGGTTTCATACGTTGGATTTCCTCGAAATTCGAAATTAAATCGATTCCATCCCAGATTGGTTTCGCGCAAGATCAGGCTAGGTTTATCTTAATCGGTGCGGGCGAGATTCGACGAATTTTTATATTATTTCTACTCGAGAGAATCGAGGAAAATTTCAACAGGCGCGCAAAACTATTTCGTAATATATGAATTGCGCATGTATGGATACACAGAGTTAGACGGATATCGATCGATCGTATCCCGTGGGAATCGAGTTCGTTCCAGGGAGCTACACCGGCGATTATTAAATTGCTTGGATTATTAATTTTGTCCTCCACCGTATACACGGAATAATCGCGCTTCTATAGGGGGACACGTGACTAGCAAATGATAGGAACGAACCACTTTAGCCAAGCATAAACACCAATATCGTTAATTTTGAATTTAATATTGGCCAATGTGCGACTTTAGTGTGGTTAAATTAGCGGTTAATTGAACGAATAAATGTAATAATAATAAATATAAATTGGCGAATGGATGTAGAATAATAATAAATTAATATTCACGAACGGATATAGGATGGCAATAGGTAAATATCGATGAATTTTTATATATTTTTTGATCGATTCGTTCGATGGATCTTTGAGTATTTTTTTTTTCAAAGCGATTCTTCGAAGATTACGATTCTCGATGCAACAATTTAAAAAAGAAATAATTAATTTCCTTCCTTAAGCGTCCATCTTGCAATGATATGTATCAAAAAATTGACATCCTGTATATTGCTAACGATACGTATAAAAAATTTATTGTTATCCTGTAAATAATCCTCGACATTTTATCCGAAAACATTTTGTCTGAAAACGAATTATCGAATTACACAAACGTTTTCATCGGATCAGATTAAACGTGTTTTTTTCTTTTTTTGTTTTCGAAAAATCGTTCAAAAAAAAAAAGAAAAAAGAACGTATTCAAAATCAGGAATGCAATATGTATTTATTTTCTAATGAAATTAACAACGATTTTTTCTTGACCGAACGAATCAATAAAATTTATCGTGATACTCTGGTGGCCGTATATCGACGATAGAACCGTGAAATTGTTGAAAATGTTATTTACAATTTTTAACAGCACTTTGACGCTTTGCTCGCCGGCAATTTCTCGTCGAATTGATCGCGTTACGTCGAAAATATAATTTCCTCTTTCTTTCATCTCTTTTTCATTCCATTTTCATTCATCTTTTTTTCTTTTTTTTTTTTCTATTCCGTTTTTCCATTTCTTCTTTTTTTTTTTTTTTTCATATTTATTCACATGCTCGCTTCCTTTCTGTCAATTTTTACGCGCTGGATGTATTTTTCGCCCCGAAACAATTTCTCACGTCACGGTGAAGCACGTTGTATTATTTATTTTTGTCGTCGCGCACACATGCGCGGTGCTGCATCGAGTGGCGCGATCCTTCAGTCCCCTCCCCGTCGAAACGATATTTTTCGACGAAATTTTAAGTGTTTCGACGCAACCGGGACGATAACGATTGCACATCGATAAAAGATTCATCGGCAACGGCGAGGGGGAAAGGGGGGAATAAACTTTTCTAATTGGGAGTGCGAGCGAAATTTGTTGGGAGCAGCGCGTGCCCGCGCCATTTTTGAATTATTGGTTGCGACATTGGCAGTTTTATTTTCGCGCCACGTGTAGAAACGTTAATACGTAACGACGTAAAAACGTGCCACGTATTTTTATCCGTGCATTCGTCTCTTTAATTGGAAAACATTGTTTTTTTTTTTGTTTTTCAACGAATTAGGGGAATTTAGGTAATTTTTTTATTTTCTTTCGATTTGCGTCTTTTCTCATTAGAACGGACGCGTAACTTTTTGATTTGATTTGAAATTGAAAATTGAACGAAGGAGCAATTTTTGTAGAAAATATAATGAAATGGGAATGGAAGTTTTCTAATTTATTCAAAAAGGAAAAATTGTCCTATTATATTATTGGACGTATGTAAAATATTAAATTATTGTTGAAATTTCATTAGAAATATTTAGTTGAATGAAAGTTAAAGGGAAATTTTCATCTCACTTTTTACTCGGAAATCTACGTTATAATTTAAATTAATTATCATTTTAAATTAACAGTAACGGTTGATTACGTTTTGTTTAATTTTTAATTTATATATATATATATCTAAGAGGTTATGTCGGGATGTAATTATAAGAATAAATTATGCGTGAAAAGAATTTTTTATATAGGAAAATTTTACACGATATTTATATTATCATTTTATTCGATAATTATTAATATCAACGTTATTTCGAACATTACTTATTTCGTGAAATTAATTATTCTTTTCGTTAACAGGAAATTTAATATTTCCCATAATTATTACGTCGTGAATATTTCGATATTTCGTGCAATAAAATTGAAAAAAAGATCGAAAAAAGGATCGAAGCATTTCAACGATTGTCTTAAAACCATCTTTGCTTTTTCTTTCTTCTTTCTATCTCTATAATATTATATTCTTTCGTTTCTTTTCTTTCTCCAAAGAGAAATGGCTTTTCCAAGATTTTCACTGGCTTCGTGTTTCCTGACAGACGATTACCCTTGCTCAGGAGGATAAGTAAAGTAAATCTGATCCCGGCAGATTCAACACTGTTTTATCAAGCCTAAAAGGATTTTGATTCGCGTCACTTAATCAATGTGATCCTTAAAACAAGAGATATCGAATCCAAGGATTGAAAAATGGTTTTCAAGACGAAGGAAATAATAAGGAAAGTTACGAGTTATAATAATTTTATTGCGAATTTTTTGCACATACGTAATTTCACATACACATTTTGGTGTATTCTACATATCTCCAATCTAATTAATGAGAAATTAGAAATATTTTCCAGCGAAGAATTTTAATTAGAATCAGCAAGGTCTAAATAATCGAAACACGGCAATTAAATTAATTTGTAAAGTTCACTATTGAATCCACGTAACCATCCCTTAATTGGAACGAAATTCAAATATCGTGGAATTCTTTGTTTATTCGAACAATTTCTCGTTCGCACCTCCCCCTATCCTGACCTATCCCAAACTCCAGATAACTCCTCAGATTTTTGGAAGTACATATTTCCACAGAAAAAAGTCACAGTTCAATCTCTCGAATGTATCTCGACAATCGATTAAAATAAAAAGATAAAAAGCGAACAAGTGATCTCCATATTTTTTGATTTTAGACTTCAAACAACCTTTCACGCTATGAAAGATCCAAAATTTCTTTCAAATGATATCGAACGAAACTCAAATTACACTTTCGAAAATCATGAATATTTAATCCCTTGTCCTCACGTGTTCTCAATAATGATATTCGTATCCCAAGAGGCCACGAATTCCACAGATGTTAATACTCGCATCCCCAGATGCCTGGCCTCACCTGAAGATGGTCCGTATTACTTAGCAGGGTCGTTGAGATCAAATCTTACGACTCGAGACCTCAGAGTTCGACGTCCCGTCAATATCGTGTGACCCTTGAACCTTCCAGAATATTCTTAAATTAATAAGACACGATAAAATATCATAATCATCGAGAGACTTCGTTCGAAACGTATATATATTTATCTGTAGTTCGATTACGTTTTCTCAAGTATAACTAAGATACTTTCAGGACTTGCAAATTCCTCCACCAAGAGAAATCTCTCTTACCTTCACGGATGAGGGGTGGGGATAGAATCCCTTTTATCATCGTCATTTGATATTTCCTTTTCTTTAAATTATCTCGAATATCTTTTGCCTATTCGGGGAGTCACGTTCCAACGGGGGAAGCCGCGTTTCTGGAATTCGCGTAATCAACGAACACAGGCTCCTCGCTCGAAAGCCGGGGAAATATTCAATTTTTCCACTTCCAGGCGAGAATCGCTCGGTAATTTCATTCATTCCCAGCAGCTACCTTGCGCCCCCTCCCCCTGCGGGAGGGATCGGGCAAACGAAATTCGATACCGCGACGTAATTGCCGCAATCCATTTTACCAGATAGAACTTCTCCTTTGTACGCGTGTACGTACGTTTCTCCTCCCTTCTTCCTGCAATTCCCCAGTTCTTTTCCTTTTTCGCGAGCTTTCTTCCTTTCTTTCTTTCTTTTTTTCTTCGCGAACGTTGGCAGCAATGAACGATTACAGCGAGGACGGATTTTAAAGTTTGTTTCCTCGAACGATATTCCTTAACGTTATCTTCCATTGATCCCCTGATACGGGTTGATCCGATTATATTTATTTTACGGGCTCTAAGTCAGGATCAATTTAATTTCGTAGATGGCTCCAAGTTTCTTTGAAATCAATTTCCAGGTTCCTTTGTTTTTGAAGTGTTTTGAAGAATTAGCTGTCGACGAGGAGGATCGATGGAAGGATAATTTTAGGGGAAAAGAGGAGAACGTTTTTTGGAAATTCGTGAATTTTATAAACACCGAATATGAACGAGAAGAGATATAATCATTTAAGAAAGATTAAGTGTTTAATAATAAATACTTTCAGCAACTTTTTAAACGCTTTTCGCTATCCAGCTAAGAAAACTTCTCCAAAAACTATTAAACGAATCTCCTCGCGTAATTTTATCCCAAATCGCTTCAATCTTCATATTCTTTCTTTCGCTTGTTCGTGATACATCGTCCTCGATTAAAGATAGACGATTGACTAAAGAGAAAGTTTCAGATTCAAAGGGATAATGAACACTCGTACAATCATTAACACGTTGATGTCCACGGTTATCCAAAGACGTTGAACAAAGCTCGATCCACCCAAACCTTGCGAACCCCTGCACGCAAGGGTGAAGAGGACAGGGAGGAGGGGAGGTGGCTCCCTCTTCTGAACGCGGAGCAGATGAGCGTGAGATGGTCTCTCGCAAGACTTTGTTTGATCTTCCGCAGTGGGTAATTCGCCATCAACTTGTTTCCCTTGTGTCGTGAGCAACGCTTTGTCGCACCCGCCCTTCCCTCCTTTTATTTCCATCGGGATTTATCGAGTCGTGCGTGAAACAGTGGAGCGCGGTTCCAGTGGACGCGACTTGATATAAAGGGAGAGGAAAAGAGACCAATGAGACCGTTGTGGAGGAGGAGAGGAACGCACGATTTTACGCAGAACGTGGAACAGCGTTTCTCAACGCGATTCCATCGAAGAGATTCCATCGTTTTGTTAATAATAAAATTCAGAGAGGCAAAAGATAAATAAAAAATTGATGGTGAATGCTGATCAGATTCTTTATTGTATTCTATTCGAACACAATAATTCGTTAGAGGATCTTGTTCTGACAGATTTAAGAGGCTGTTATTATTTCCCTCGGCAATTGAGCAGCGATCTATATATCGAGAAGCACTGTGATATAGGAGACGGTCTTTTGTTCACCGTTTATAGAATAAAAAGAATATATTCTCGAGAGGCGTGAAACAATCGATATTAATTACACCTCTCGAGGATGATGGAAATTATTTGTTCAATAATAATTCCGTCCAGATAATAACACCGTCTGGTTGAAATGAATATAAAAATTTTAAAACGTGTTTCAGAAATCGTGTACAAGTACGAAAATAATAATCTAAATATTCAACCCTCGACTACGCCCTCCGTTATAACCAGGACGAATTAAATTCCACTTCCGGGCACAGTTTCCATCGTTTTCGAGCGGATGCAATTTTCTTTCGACACGCGTGACGAATTCGGGAAGCGTACAAGCTCGCCGGCGCGGATCATTTAAACTCTTCCAGGACAATTTTGGTGGTAATGAAGAACGATCGCGGTGATGAATCAACCGCAATTACCGGCTTACGGCCGACACGCGGAAATGGATGGGAGCTCCGCGATCTGTTTACACGTCGAGACGATTCAAGCGGAGAAAGTCTTAGGCGAGTTTATTTTCAACACCTTGTCGGATTGTTCGTTTCTTTCAGCCAATTTTATTGATAATATTAATAAAATTGCTCGGGCATCGCTTTCAGAAGCAAATAGAAGTGGAAAAAAGTTGAGTCTTTTGTGTTCCGAGGCTTTGAAAAAAAAAATCCGAAAATATTCTGGGATATTGAAGATTTTAAAAATAGAAAATCGTTTTGGAAAAATTTAACAATGGGTTATTGCCGCTTGGTCAGCGGCAATCGAGGGATTGGAAATTTTGATCGCAATTAATTCTCTGCAATTAATTTTTTCATGAAAATTCATATGGACGAAATGAAAAAAAGAAAACAGAAATTTCTATAATAAAAAATTAAGCAAGCTAATAGAGAGGGATAAAGGAATTTTTGGTTAATAGATTTCTTTTTCGAATTAGGTTTCGTATTTGGAGAAAAATAATATGCTTATTCACTCGAAATCTAAAGAATTTTATAAATAAATGAAATAATTTTTATAAATAATTATGAATTTCTCAATATATTATATTTTTTCCTCAAATTTTTTTACCATTTACTTAAATATTTTCGATTTCAGAACAGGATCCATTTACGTTTCGAATTTATTACCATTGTCATAAATTTCAAAGGACGAGTCCAATATGTGAAATAATACTCATTAATAAAGAGCAATAAAATATTCGGATAACAAAGTATTGTTTACATAGAATTGTCAAGAAAAGTATTTTTAATGTAAATGCATATTTCATATGCAAATAATACATCGCTTATTTTTAGTAAAATCGTTGCTGCTCCAATAAAAAGAAATTCCACGAATAATGCATTAAAAATTGTAACGCAATAAATTGCTTAAAAGGAATTTTTTAATGCGAAGAAATTATTTAACCACAATTATTTTATCATCGGGGGTTGAAAGCATCCTCGATATTCGCCAGCTTTTACAAAATAATGGCTTTGTAAACGGGCTTTCCCCTCTTATCAGACGATATAAATTCTCCAACGCTTTTGTTCTCCGCCACCCGGCTTTTTATTATCTCTTTTTAATAAACACGAAAATGCGTTTTTCGACAAACAGGAAAACGCATTGCGGACGCCAACAATCGATTCGAACCACAGATTTCCGTGCTAACATACCCTCTTCTCGATAACTCGAATTGCATTATTTTTCCCTTCCACGTTCTTTTGTTCCCACGCTTTTCTCACTCTATTCACCAATGCTGAGAGCAAACATGCGTGGCCATTATTGGTACAACTTTATTCACGATAAAATTAAAATTAAAATTCGTGACTCGATGTATCCTTCGTCGTGAGTTTTGTAATAATCGTTTTGCTTTTATACAGAATAAAATTACAGAGAATCTAATTTCCCTTTGTTAGAAGAATTGTTCGATGCTCAGTAACATATTTCTTATATTTCTTTTATTATTATACTCGATACACCGTTCCACAAAAAGTATTTATTAAAACAAAAATTTATATTCCCTAATTGAACGAATCGTGCTCCTATCTCCGCAAACCGCAACTTGCAAATCGCTTGAAATTAATTCAACACAATAATAAGAATCACTCCGTTCAAATTTTACAGCCCTTCTTGCGAAATTCTCTCGAAAAAGGAGGAACCCACCCCGAACAATCGATTAGCCAGCCCGTTCGTGTTCGAGGCTTCATCTTCCCCTCGACAAGTGCCTGCCATTATCAGGATCGCAACCGTTGCATCAGGTAAGATATCCAGTGTGTACACATTCTCATCGGGATAATGCACCGCTAAGTGGATGCTCGCTACGTGTTGCGATTTGTACCCTATCAATCTTGATCCCTCCGTATTCACCGTCACGCGTGTGCATTCGGGACACGTGCGCGACCGATCCGCGGCCACGAGGTCGCATTAACGCACGTGTGCAGATGTGAGGTGTCCACGAATACGTGAGTCTCGCGTGGAGGAAGAAGAGTAGTAATTATTTTGCCTTTTGGACGGGGGATGATTCGGTAATCTTGCATCTTTTGATCGAGACTCTTTGAAACATGTTCTCTGCTTCGTTTTTTTTATTTCGATAGATTTATCTTCGAAATATCATCGTGTTAATCGTTTAATCGGGTTGTAATAAAATTTAGCGTTTATCTCTTATCCCGAATTTCAAACGATTGTTGGAAGAGCAGAGGTGAAAATGTATTTTTCGTAATTTCTGCAATGTTTTAATTCTTAAAATATATATTGTTGTTTCAATATTCAGCCAAATATGTTTCGCTGTTATTCGCTTTTTATTTACTTTTTTCTCAAGGGAACAAATTGCATACGCTTTGAACTTGATAAAACCGGCCCTTTTGTCACCGCGTTAGAAGGAGAGTTCGAAGAAGAAACGATAATCGAAAAAGTGTATAGTTTGATTGGGAGAAATATTGTGCGGTTTAATGGAATTTTTGAAGAGCCCAACCCTGGGTTGATAATATAATATAAAAAACTGAATTTCCCCCCCATGGAATTTCACGCAATGCGTATTAAGAAAATCGTATTAAGATTTCGTATAATAATTGAGACGAGGATACAAAAATTATTTATATATCGTCGAAATAATAATAACTCGTGATTTCGTGTTCGAAGAATTCGATATTAAAGAATAATAGATCTAAAAAAAAAAAAACGATCGAAAAAAAGAAATGGAATTGATAGAACGTATACCTTTCTTTGACCCGATTTCCACAGTTCCGTGTGAAAATATTTGCTCGAATTACGACGCGCAACAACTTATAGGCGGGAGAGAGGGGGAGGGAGCGAGGGGGGAATAAACAAGGCGAGCCGGTAATTTCCAACCGGAGGAGTAATGTGTAAATTTTAATATCCGGTACAGTAATTTCAGTTTCAGTATATAGGGGAGAATATACAATCTCGCGGAAGTGGGGAAGCGGAACGATTTTATTTACACCTGGAAACCGTATTGTTCGCGCTCTGTTTAAGCGTCGCCTCGCCAAGTCTCGGCTGGGAGGAACGGAATAAATTCAGAATCGAACAGCCAGTGTCGTTCACCTCGCTCCCTCCTTTCCTCCCCTCTCCCCGCAATTTCCCAATTTCTCATCGATCCGAATAATCACTCCGAATATCTCTCAATATTTCTCAAGAAAACACCCTCTTTTCCCCTCCGCAAAAGAGTAATTATCAACAATACAGGACGAAAGAGGCCAAGGAAACGAACCCTTGTTAAACGCGTTCGAGTTTAACGCGTACATATATACAGCAGCTTGAAATCTCCGCGTTTCACAAAGCCGTAAAACCGTGCACCAGGAGTAAACGTTTCGAAATTCTCTAAAAAAAAAAAAAAAAAAAAGAAGAAAAAGAGAGAAAAGAAACAACATCGTCGCGTGCGAACGCTGCATTGTAGCGGCCGCAAATTTTTCCGGGAGGGGGGGAAAGGGAGGGGGGCCAAACTGAATTCACAAGTGCTCGAAAAACAAGTGCTGCGAGAAATAAAAAAGACCGTTCCAAACTACGGCCAATTCCGTGGTCGTCCACCGGAAACGTTTCGCGACACTTGAGCAACGCTCTCTGCCGGCCGAGCCGGGGACTAATTTCGCGCGCGGGCGGAAAAAAAGGGGGAGGACGAAAGGAAAGGGGGAGGGGGCGAGATGGAACGAGCAGAGTGGAGATAAAAGGATTATCAAAGCTCGCTAAACCGGGTAAAAGCGTTTGTGTGTGTACGCTCGCCCGGTTGAAATTTCGTATGACGAGCGCAAACAAATCGACGCCGGCCCGCAGAGTTGAATAAACACGGAGGACGAAGATGGTTGCGGCGATGTTTTCGAGCGGAGTTCGAACGGGTTAAAGCGGCACGCGCCTCTTTTTCCCCTTTTTTCCCTTCCCTCCCTCTTTTCGAATAGTTAGGAAGGGAAGGTGATATCGCTGCTCAACGATTCTCTTTGCAGACAGGGAAACTTGGCCGATCGAACCTCTGGTTTCTGCAGTTTCCGGAATAATTTACAATCGAAATTACAGAATCTGCCTCCTCTGATTCCTGCGGGAGAATCAAGAGAAGAGAATCTTCTTTCTTCTTCTGTGTTTGAGTTTTCGATGCCATCGAATTTGTTCAACGCGCTTTTTTGCATTGGAATAATTGGAATAAAAGAGATTCGTCTAATTTGGAAATTTGTTGCGCGCAAAGAATGGATAAGAATTTTTTCGCGGATAGAGCGTCTCTTTGAAGGAGCGAGATGAATAATTGAAGTTTCAGTTTGTCAAGTTTTAAATATAATTTTCTTTTTACAACCAGGGGATTAGAGAGGATTTGTAACGTTTTGCTCTATCTCGTATTATTACGGAATTAAGAATTTGAAAAAATGAATTTTGGAGAGAGAATTTTCAATGAAATTATGCGTATTCATAATTTTGTTAAAGGTAAAAATATTTGTTTGAAAAATTGAAGAAATAAAACACCGTCGCCATTAAAAAACCGATTGGAATTTCGTATTTTCAAAAAATAATCATCCATAACGAACACCTCGTCTCTTTATGATATATTTTTCAAGAATTCGAGCGATGAAATTTTAATCAACAGGAAATCAACTCTCTGATCCAACGATACTTGGTCATACTGCACGTTCATTCACAAGTTTCGAAGATTATTCGGTTTCCGATTAAAGTTGCATCCTCTTTAAATATTCGAGATTCGCGTCAAAATTACAATTTATCAAGCGAGGAAAAAAAAAGGAATAAATTATTTCCATTTAAAAAGGAATCGTATACCATTTATTGTCGAACAATTTACAACTTAGAATAATCGTAGAATAGAAATCGTCAGTTCTTTCTTCGCAATTCTATTTGTATCTCTTCCAAGGTCTTCCCTTCGGTCTCTGGCACGTAACGATAAATCAGTAACCATATAAGGAGAGTAATCACGGTGAACGCCAGCACAGGCATGTACGTTCCTTGCGATTCTTGCAGTACCTTGAATGAATAAATCGATTACTCGCTATTGTACGTCACGAGTCACGTGATATTATTATTTTGATTCAACAGCAGATACGTATCCGAAAAATTGTTGAAATAAAAATTGAACGTATATGCATATGTATATTTGATTGAAAATTTTTCTCAAAACCATCGACGCGTCCTCGTGGATTTGTACGATTTTTCGATATATACGATTTATAAAATCTCGAAAATCAATTAAATACGCACTGTTCACTGCTGAAAATGAGTCTCAAGAAACGAAACGCTTACTTTCATACTCATTTTTCTCTCTACCATCGATATTTATCCATATACCGATCCAAACCGACGATCTGTATCTAAACCTCTATCTTCTATTAACATTATACCAAAATAATTAAATATTTTATTCTAACTCTATAAATAAAAATAATTTTTACATATTCAAATTAACTTTCCACCATCAGGATTTCCAACAGTGCATAAATAACGATCAAAATCCACAAGGTTGGTAAAGGCAAGCCCGATTCTTTCCCTACTCGAAGATTACTCGATGATCAAACCCGTGGACCCACCTGATAAAATTTCACCACTAGTATCGTGGTGATGGCGTAATAAAGGGAGGAGAATATCGCAGCGGGCGGCTTCACGTCCACGTGAAATATCTCGCCGATGTAGGCGAGGGGGATCGGGTTGAGGGCGAGCCCGTATCCGAGCACGTAAATCACTAGGAACACCGTGGGCATCCATCGCAGCATCGAGACGTCGTGGCCGGCCGACAACAGGCCGAAGAAGATCGCGATCGTCGCCAGGGAGAGGACGCAGATCGGGGTCGAGATAAGCAGCAGCAATCTCTTGCCGGTCAACCTGACCACGGACACGCAAACGCTGCCAGCGACCACGATCGCGCAGCCGGTCATCACGATGCTGACGTTGGTCGAGACCTCGAATCCCGCCTCCACGAATATGAAGGATTGATAGGCGAGGAGGGGGGCGGCGCCCGTCAACGTCAACGCGCTCAAGAGAATGATGGCGATTCGAAACGCTCGGCGATTCTCGCGTCTCGCGAACAACTCTTGCACGGATCTCGCCATGCCCCTCCTCTCAGAATTCTTCTCCTCGGTCGCTACGATCCTCTTTATCTCCTCGAGCTCCTCTATCACGTCCTCCTTGCCCAGGGCCCATTTCAACGTCCTCTCGGCCGAGGTTAGCTTGTTCTTCCGGGTGAGGAACACCGAGCTCTCCGGAAGCCAGAGGAAGATCGCGAGGAACGCGGCGGGTAGGGAGAGGGAGATCATCGACATGGCGAATCGGCTCGTCCACAAACCGATCGCGTAGGCGAGCATCATGCCTGTGTTGAGGAGGACGGCCATCGCTGTACCTGAATGGATGGACAACTTTTTGTTTCCTTTATCTTTTGGGGAGAGTTGAAGGTGATGATCGAGATTGAGTTACGGGAGGGAATTAGATCCTCCCTCTTCTGCGAATTGCGTGTGATTTCGATTTTAATGGAACTTTGAGTATTTCTTACAGAATAGGTTAAAAAATAGATGTAGATTAGTGGAGTAAGTTTCATAGATTTCGGAGTAAGTAAATATAATAAATAAATGTGTCGCAGAGAAGAATTAGTATTTTGTTTGTTTAAATGTTTTGGTTAAATAGAGAGGGTTTATTAAGTTTTAAAACAACACGGCGTCTGATTAATTTAATTTCGACGCAGTAATTGTTAAAAAGTGAATATTTAAATACTACGTGAAATAAATTAGATGTATTATTCCACGATTGAATGCGTTCATCCATTGGAATTTTATATAAATACGATCTCGAATACTCGCTAAATTAAAGTTCTTAAATTAATAATTGATATATTGAAAAACTGGAGAAATAATAGAAGATTAATTTAACAAATATAATAATAATGCTATAAATCATTAAGAAAATAAGAAATGATGATGATAAAAAGCAATAAATATTAGATTATTGTACATGAAATAGCCGACTTCGTTTACACGTAAAATCTTTAATGGCACACACTTTTATCTCGTTGAATAGCATTCGCAGTAATCAATTTGAAGCTTGAAATTATCCAGATATAAGATAATGGATATTTTGCCCATTATCATACAATGGCAATTGCATATCAAAACGAGAAGTAAATCAATATTAAATCGGCGTATTTTTCTTTTACAAACTTAATCTCGGATATGTAACGTGATAAAATCGATTAAAACTCATTTCCATTAATGCACAGTGACTTATAAAGATATTTGAACATTATTTTATAAGGAAATTTTAACACGTTTTCAACGGTGTAATAAGATTCCCTCAAAGAAATACGACAAAAATAAATAAATAAATTATATTCTATACATATTTACAAATTTTGATTCAAAAATTGATTGATTATTACTACTACTTCGTTAAAAAGAAGAAAAAGAAACGTTCAAATATCATATATGCATTTTGATTAATATTATAAACAAAGATGTAATATTTTTCGAGGAAAATTTAATTAATGTACGTGTAAATATCGAAGATTCGGCTCTTTCACATATAATATCTCAAATGGATAATTCCAAAGCAAAAAGCGAAAAAATAAAAATAAAAAAAAACAAAAATCAATACTACCTAAAGGGCCACGAGTCTTTTTGCTGCTAACCTCGCCCAAGTACATAGGCATCACCGAGTACGTTATTCCACAGCCTACACCGGCCATCAATCTGCCAATGTAAAGCTGCTCGATGGTGGCTGCCAAGCCGATCAAAATCCAGCTTGCAATCTTTGGTATCGCGGCGAACAACAGCGTTCCTTTACGCCCGATTCTGTCCATCAAAAGAAACGGCACAATCGAGCCGAGACCTACCCCGACATACATCAAATTCACCACCCACACTATTTGGTCGTTGGACACCTTCAAAGGGTCGTCCTGCTTGAATTTTGGTATAATGGGGGTGCTCCATCCCTCGTTCAATCCACTATCGATGATCAGAAGGTTGCCTATCGCGACGACGAATTAATTGAAAATTTTTTTTTTTCTTTCTTCTTCTTTTTTTTTTTTGATCGATCGTACGTTGATGATGCATTTTTGGATGAAACGATGACACGTGGTTATTAATGTTTCTCGAGATTAATTCAATTTATTCAAATTTTTATAGAGCAGAGAAACTTTGGAAAAATTTCAAAATCATATATCTCGGCAAAGACCATCTAAATTAATTTTTACTTCTAGAAATTTTTCCTTCGTTTTTAATTTATTTTTCCAATAAAACTTTTTACAAGAAAATTATTAATTGTATTCGATTCTTCTTAAAGAAAGAACACTAAATATGAACGTATATTATTAAAAATTCGATATCGAGCAACATTAAAAAATCATAAGATATGCTATCCTAATTTATCTTTATGTAAATTTAATATACGTTGATGGTTTCATCTTATATAATTCAGTTTTCTTACTTACAAACGATCCCAATAAATAACTGTCGCAGTATCCCAACTTCCATGGTTATTATTGAGCCTCTCTTCACTCGTCACGATCGGATAATTTGAAGAAACGAGAGCGTTGTGGATAATCGAGCGTGGAGTAGGAATCTGTTTCATTGGTGAGCTAAATGAAATATGGGTAACTCGTTTAATTTTTGAATTATTTAAATCCAATGGTGTAAAAATTTGGAGAAATTTTAGATAATCCTCTAGGGAAGGAGATATTTTAAATCTGCCTAGAAACAAAAAAAAAAAAAAAGATAAAAATAAAATTGGAATTTTCTTTTTCAAGCAAATGAAATAATAGATTTATATGCTATTATAACAAAAGGCATTAAATGTTTCCTCTCAACGATAATTTTTCTTTTTATTTTTATCCCAATTTATTATATATCGATATAAATTTTCCATTGAAAAATTATATATTATCAATCAAAACAGAAATGTCCTAAGACTTTCCAAATATTATTATCATTATATTTCATTTATTTTTGTAAATCATTCTTTATCAAAATAGCACTTGATCCACTCGTAAAAACTTCTCAGTAATTTCTAACGTAATTTCAACGCGAAAAATATTCAATACTTCATCTCGCGACACGTGCACACAAAATAACTCAATCCAAGCTTCCAACAATCCACATTCACACGTAACCGTGCACACAACTTCTCAACATATATTCGAAATCGTTGCCAAACGTTCGATTAACATCCATCAAGCGAATGGAGAACAATCGGTAGACGATATGCGATTTCAAGCGTTGAGATAACGAAAATAAAATCGATTGAAGATACTAACAGGATCCTGCTTGGTGCGTATCCACAATAGGGGTAACAATAAGGCATGGGAACGGCTTTGCACGCTTTGTGACCTTCGATCCCCTCGCTTTATCGCCGACGTATCATTAGGACAACGTGGTTCGCACCCCAAATCCTCCGTGGTTCCCCCGGGATTACTTTCCCGATTCACACTTCCTTTCCAGTATCTGTTGATGCGATTATCGATGTTAACAGAACCTTTTGCAGAACCTTTTACACGGGCAACAAAGTAAATATTAAATTAAGTTCTAATTACGCAATGTTTTTTTTTTTTTGGTTTTCCTAAAAATTTAGACAATTTGATTTGTGATAAATAAAAATATTTCGAGAATCAGACAAGAACTCGTTTGCAGAGAATTCTTACCAGGTGAGAATTGAGTTTCATGGGATATAAATATATGTTGTGTATGCAGTTTATAAAAGGAGTGAAAAAGAAAAGGATTTATAATGAAAATTATTAAATATGATTCTTTTATAATATAAATGTATAACATGTATTATTTGTATTTTTGTATTGTATGAAGACTTTTAAGGGAAATTTCAATTCGTTGATGAAGAATTGAAGATTTTTAATATATTTCGAAAGAAAAAAAGGAAGAAAGAAAGAAAGAAATCGAGGGCATTGTGAGAAGTTTATTTCTGATCACGTGAAGAAATTTATTTTTTATCGTCGTCGAATTGTTATGCAAATATAATGATAAGTATTTATGCAAAAAATATTCTGCATCGTTTGGTACAAGTTTTATTCAGATTGGATTAAAAATGAATGATTTATTGCAGATTTCTGACTCTGCTCGCATTAATATCTTGTTCACGATACAAATATAAAATAACATTTTGATGCCAACATAATTTTTATCAATATAATGTGGTTATTTTTAATATTTTGATATAAGAGGCATTTCTAAATTATAAACAAATATATTTTCGATTATGCTTTTTTTTAACGTTGAAATAAAATAGTTTTGAAAAAAATTTTTGATAAAAGTGAAACTGCGAAGTTTTCAATTGTATTATTTTTTATTTTCTTTTTTCCTCTTTTATATTTTCTATAGAAAACTACGATAGAATAAAAATCTCAAATATTTGATATGAAACAATATTTATCACATGATTAATAATAACAGAAATGTGGAAAGAAATAAAAATGTTTATACAATAATGTTCCTAGAAGAATGAACGTTTGAAATTACAGATGAAATAACTTATGACGACAATAGCATTATTTCAGAGAAGCGTAAGAATTCTAAAGATTATTCCATGTAAAAAGTTTAATACAATATCGATTCTGTTAGAAAAATAAATGAAATCTTTTATATTGCAATATACATTTCAAATAATTCCAAATATCATTTGAAAAAATTGAAGAATCTTAAATTAAAAGATATATATTATTTTAAATGTAACGAGATTCATAAATATCTTTTTTCTAATTTATTTTTTGCATTTATAAACTTGGGTGAAGAATAATTAGCTTGTCGATACAAAATGATTTAAACGAGAATATTTTTAAAAATATCATACATTTTAATCTTTCGAATACAATACTAACTGAAAACTAAAAATTAATGGATAATTATTTACACGACTATTTAATTATTTAATGCTAAAATTTCTCAAAATGTTAAATTGTTTCACGATAAATCATTTTCAAATTCCCTTTTGTTCAAAAACGAAGCGTTAAATGGAAAAATTTCTTTTCCACTTGTCTTTGACACATAGAATTACAACCTAGTCAATTTTAATATGTTTTTTATCTGATAATGTTATTCTTTTTTTCTAGAATAACCATAATGCAATCAATCTATTCTTGGAGTACCATTTTTTTCGAAAACGACTCACTTTTACGACACTTTGTGTTTTTTCCCAAAACGAAATCTTAAATGAAAAAGAATATTATTCTTTCTTCTTTTCACGCTACCTGCAATCAACATTCTATATTTAACGAATCAATCAACGAGGATTGATTATATCCGACAGTGGCACGTTATTATCACATCATGCGTACCGTTTTACGACGTCTAATACAAATTGAGTTGACACGTATCCAGGATTTACTCTCGTCTCGCATCGACGGCCACATGCAACTTTAGATCTCGGAGATCACTTTATTACACGCGTTTACGACTTTGAACGACTAAGTCTAACTACGTTGTTTAAACTCGTCCCGAAAGTCGTTCTCGGGCGACACAAAAGCAAGCAAGTTAATATTCTTGCGTAACGACACGATCGTTATGCATATAACGCGCGATTTTGCGCGAGATTATTTTCGTGCATCGTGTCAACGACGATTAACGTTGCAATTATACGCTAATAATTAGCCACCCTGAAGCGGGACAATGAGGAATGAGTTTGTTAGTGCGATTTCTTTTTTCTTTTTTTTTAATCTAATCTAATCTTGATCTTTCAATGTAAAATTGTTTCAAGCTTGTGTCAACAAATTGACATACAGTGAAAATTTTTGAAAAAAGTGTTTTCTTAATTCTAAAAGTTTATACGCGTATTTTTGAAATCGTCAAAATATTTTTTTCATCCATTAATATCCAATGTTCGTTGTATTTGCTCAATTCTCTTGAATGCATAATAGAGTAGATTGAATTGTGCTGGAAAATTTTGGGATAAATCGATTGAATTTATTTTTTTTACATTCGTTAAATGTATGTCATTAAGATACGAGTTATATATAATTGGTTGTCACGTATGATATATAAAAATATATAAAATCTTTTCCTCATATACGTTTCTTATCTCTAAATCCTCTTAGTCTTAAAGAGGTATTTATAGAACTATATTTTGTATTGTACTAATCATATATTATGCATCATACAGAGACACTTTTATATTAATTTTCACTTTCAGAGTGTCATAAATAAACAGCAAAATTTACGATACGAATTATTATTTTCTCTTTCGAGAATTGTTATTAATTATTTCGTGGAGAAAGATTTAGAATCTTTTTTCATTCAAGGAATTCCATTGTTTCTGTTCTTTTTTTATTTTTCTTATTTAACCTCCTTTTGTATCGATTCGAATTCTTCCTGTTCGTTTCTTTGTTTATCAGCCGACTTTTCAACGGGCCATGGCGGACAGATATCCTCGGATATTATAAAAAGCCATTTCAAGAGATATTTACAAATATTTACTCCAATCCTGTTTTAATTAGACCGACGAATAATTGAGCATTCCGTGTACCTTTAAAAAAAGGAAGCATCTGTTTTTCATATATTTACAGATGTTCGGCAGCTTTTAAGTAATTATTGTCAATTTGTACATCGATCTTTCCTCGTTCGATACACTTTTGTGCCTAGAAATAATTAGGAACAATCAATAACTTTAACCTATCGATTGTTAATCATCAAATCGACATCCAACGATAATCAAGTGGCAATTAATATGAATAAATATATAACTGTAATAAGTTATTACTAAATTACGTAAAATCCCCATCAGCTTCATTTCTATAACACGAATTAAAAAATAAATAAATAAATTAATTTCTTCCTTTTTACACCCTCCCTATTAATTCCTCCTCCCATTCATCGATAACATTCATCATTTATTACGATATTCTCATTACTCTCGCGACAAGTTCCGGCATTTTCTACATAGCGAAACAATAGAATTCTCGCGATTTCATTTCAATATCGTATTTCAATTACCTGGCTTTGGAACGAGACATGTTCCATCGGCCAACCACTGCGATTCTCTTTCCGCGACTAGATCTTCGATTTGTCCATTTGTCATCTCGATAATGCGGCTACATCGTTGTTTGTTCTATTATTTGTTAATAGTAGTTCATTGTCGAGCAATTAAATCGTAATTACGATAATATGTCGTTCAATTATGCGGATCGTTGACAATATTTTTTTCTCTATTTATTACAATAGAATTTTCTCCGACGATTTCTCTTTCTCATCTATTTCAGGTTTTTATTTCTTAAAAGTAGTAAATTATTAAGAAATAAGAGGTATGTCTTAATTATGTTACGCTTCAATCAAATTTGAAGCTTGAAGTTGTTCCAATATGGGATATAATAGATTATTTTGCTCAATTATACAATTAACTAAGAAAATTAATTAAGAATAATTAATTAGAATAATTAATACAATTTTAGAGATAGGGGAAAATATTTTTCGTGTTGTCTATGAACAACACTTTTATCGATAACAATTAACTGAAACCTTAATTTTAATAATTATAAACTCTTCTATGAGAATACAAAGTCAGATTGTAATTTGCATATGAATAACAAACGATCTTTGTATTCTACTTTCTTATTTATAATTCTTATCTTTAAATTGCAATAACATCATCGATACTGAAATATTATTATATTTTATAGCTTATTTTATATATATTTATTTATATTAGCTTCAAATTTCCAAGAAAAAGCTCGTTCAATTAATTAAAGCTGGCCAGTAGCGATCAATGATTGTGATTTGATAAATGTTATTTCGCGTTTTTCCTTGTTTCTTGAGTTGAAAGATGGATGGTGAAAAATATCCAATTACGAGAACACATTAGCGTATGATTGTTACGTAGTTTTGATTGAAACGCTCGACCATGTAATTATACCGATTTGTAATACAGATAATGAATCTTCCATAGTCGTATAATAATTAACTAGCCACAAGTCTGAGGAGATTATTCTTCAGGAATCTCGTTCCAATATTTATTCTCTTCTATTACATAAACTATAGTTAGATCTTATCTGTGTAAGGAATTATTCAATGATTATAGTTTTATGTATATATTTTTGACAATTTGTTAAGTTTAAATATCATTTCTTATTATATTGAGATTTGAAGAAGGGATAGAAAATTACTAGATATTATTAGATATAAGTTACTAGGTTATATTTTTTTAAAAATTCATCAAGTTTAATTTATTTAAAATTTTGCTATCTAGAATGTTTTTAAGATGGAGTAGAAGCTTACTAGATGTTACTAAATATTATTTGATATAAGATACTAGATGTAGAGTTATTAAATCATTCGATTATTTCAAAAATAATGTTGTATTAAAAATTTAATTTTAATTTTGAAAATAATCATTCGTTGTACTAACTAACTTTAAATCCTTAAAAAGTATCATCGAAATATATCGTATGAAGATATCATTTCTTCCTAGAAATTTTAATCTAACTTTTAATAAATTTAATCATACTTATATATCTTCCTAATCTTGTTTGCTGTATTTTCTCTATAAAAAGAAACATAATAGAATGATATAATACGTGTACAGAGAATAACTATTAAAGAATACATAGAAGAATGAAATACAAGCATAGAAGAAAAAACAGAAAAGAAGAGAGGCCAAAAAAACAAAAGCGTATAAATATACACGTAAGTACGAAAAGACATTATTTTTTGTTTTTTTCTTTTGCTACTAAATTTTTGAAAAAAAACATGATTCATCGTTTCATAGTTTCTTTATACCATTTTTATTAAATTTTACTATTTATTTATTTGCAATTGATCATCTTCTCTACTCATCCATTCCTAAATATATTCAACAAATATTTCACTATGTATCTAAATCTTTTGCTCTTTCAGCAATTATCTTTCTTTCTTTCTTTCTTTTTTTAATTTAATAAAATTTTCCATAGAATTATCGACAATATGTATTTCATTGGATCAAATGATCGAACAAAGATCTAGGTAAGTATTTGTAACTCTGAAACAATGTTTCTTTTTTTGAAAAATAATTTCCAGCAATTATTGCATATTATTCATATTATTATTATTTACATTTTTAACAGCTTATAGCTCTTATCCGAGAAATCTGTTTTCGCATTTGGAAAATGCAATCATGAAAGATTGTATTTTTCCAACGAAACTCCCACGACTGCGCGACTTTATAATTTACGACACTGTTTTTCCAACGGTGAATATTTAACTTAGAAAGGAAAATCCAGTGCGTGAATTATTATCCGAAGTTATCCGGTCTTCTTCTCCCGATTAATAAATCGCGGTTACCAAAAAACGAACTGTTATCTACCGAATCTCTCTCGTGTTTTCATCGCCAATCTCAGGTAATTTCCATTTTCAAGTGTCGCGGTTTGTCTTTCGTTTCTTTTCCTTTCTTTTTTTTTCTTTTGTTTTTCTTTTTGCACCGTAAGTCGATGCTATAAATTATCGAGTTTGAATTTCGCTATTTGAATCTTGATGAATGAAACATACCTAGTTAGATATTTATGAGAAGATCGTAAAAATGTTATTAGGGTAAGCAAAAATAATTATTCTTTCTCAGTTTAAGATTTTAATAAAAAACTTTATATAATAAAATTAATATCCTCCATTTCTTAGAGATATTATTTTCAGAAAAGCGAAACAAATAATGTCTATTATTATTTAATAACGTTATTAAGAAATTTAGAATTGTAAAATTTTTATTACAAAGTTGGAATATTTAAGAAGAAGAAATTTTGAAATATGTGTATTTTTAAATACATATAATACGTGATATAATAATATATTTATGTACAAGGAGAAAGAATTTATGAAAAATTAAAAGAAAAAAATTTTAAGTAATTAATGTTTATAATACTTTTTAACTGATATTTTTTAAAACTTATTTACGAAATCGATAATTCTTATACATTTTTCTCGTTATTTCTCTTAGTAATTTTCGTACATTTTTCGAACAATCAAATGCAATTCGTGATTTCGTTAAGCATCTTTAAGAATCGATCTGATGAACAAATCTATTATATTCAAAAAGTTTGATAAGAAATTTAAATGATTTACACACGTGAAACATCATTTTCAAAATGTTCCAACCAACTTGTTTCCTCGTGTACCGTATACTGTGTGCATCTTGTTACGGAAGTAAATTTTTCGCAGCCATTGAACATGGCGCGGATACACTTGAAAATTTGACGTGCCATGCCAACCTTAAATTGGCTTCGTTATTCCTTGATTCGTTATCTATACGGATTTTCGAGTACAAGAGTGGTTTCGTTTCTGAAAATATCTTGTAATATTTAACTACATTTCTTTATTAAGGATGTTGTACCATATCATGAGAAAATATCCTTCGACGATATATTTGAATATAATGAAATTTGATTTTCGCGATTTATTTCGACTCTCTGCCAAAGATAATTATTATTTAAAATTCGTGTGAAATTTATGATTAAATTGATGATTTATTGTTTCATTTTTACGAGAAATCTGGATTGTTTTAGTTTTCTTCTGTTTTATTATAAATTATAAATTTGTATAAAAATTCCTTTTACTTTATTTTTCGTTTCATTTTGTATTTAGTGATTTATATCAATAATTTCTTTGACTTTTATATCTGGCTCGTTTTATTTAAATTTTTTAAAGAAATTTAATAAAATTCTGAGGCACAGTCTCAGTTAAAGTTCTTAGACTATTTTCGTCACACGATAAATTTAAATTGTTTGATTAATAAATCAATCGATCAAAATTTATTGATTTTGGAAATAAGTTTCTTACATATGTATTAACATTGTATAGAGATAAAATAATAAAAAGTAGGGAAAAAAGCTACCTTTCAATTATTTAATATTATTAATATTATTTATTGCCTCTTTAGAATAACGAGAAAATATACACAAGATGCTAATATATTCCTAAAACGACCTTTGAAGATTCTAGGAGCTAGAACAAAAGTTGATGTAAAAATATCATTTGAAATTTATTTATTAAATGATTAAATGAATAATAAAAGATCATTTTTCATATTTGAAATATGAAAACCTCAAAGAGGTTACAAAGCAATAAAATACAAAGTTGTAAGAGATTCAAGTTCGTGTTGAATGAAGCGAAACGAAGATCTATCTTTGAAGATTGCGTATATATTTCGAAAGCTGTTTGACTGTATCGACTAAAAAATGTTGGTAAACCCGCATGTAGAAACATTGTAATTATATTTTATCGCACTTCTGCTAATTACAGCCTGTATTTAGAAGCTATTAATGCCAAGTTTGTTAATATTTTAAACACAATACAACATCACTCGACAGAAAGAATCAAATGTTTTCTTTTTGTTAAACCGATAATATATCGAGAATGATTCACACGAAAGGTATTGTAATTTTTTTACTTTTTACTCAACGTGTGAATAATGTGCAGTGAGATAATATTCCAATCCTTACAGGAATTGCATAAACGATGAATTAATAAACATCATTCTTTCCAGGTTTCGAAATTTTTTTTTTAGAAATTTTTATTCTACATACGAGTGCGAAATTCGTTGTGTTGATAAATTAAAATTTGTAATCGTGATTGGAATATCGATTTGATTGATTTAATCGACGAAATTTATTTGTCAATTGTAAATATCGATCGTTCAATCATTAATTGTTTTTTTGATTTAATTGAAGTTCTATTTGATATATATGATTCATGAACACGTGTCATATTTCAAGTGAATATTATTAATCATCATTGATATAAATCTGAAGACTTAAATGTTGATTTCACGGAAAAGAAAATTTCGATTAAGTTTATTCCGTCGATTTAATTAATTTATTTTTAACACAATAATTGTAACTATAGATTGAATAAAAATTAATCAATATTCGTAATCAAATATTACAAATATTTTTTGTGAAATAATGGACAATATTAATTATTATACTGAGCATAATATGATTCATTATTTTTCATGTAAAAAAAAAATTTTTAAACTATTAATATTAATTTATGTAAATGATCGAATCAATTGTTACATTATATTAAAGAAAAAGCGAAATATTAATCGATTAAATAAATTGTATGCAACGAAAAGGAAAGTAAGAATGACGGGAATAAATGAAAGGCAATAAAATTTTACCTTTTTTTACTTACATTATCGAAAGGGCAAATTAGTGATTCATGCATAATTATGAAAGAGTTTACAAATAGTTAGATAGATCAAACCAGGAGATAACTTCAAGCATTCAAGTGAAACCAGTGGCACAGGTTTAGCTTACAATAGAATTAATGAATATACAAGGTCGAGTATACAGACATATACATTCTACACATAGGGTAACATTATCGTGTAATAAATATTTTCAGAAAAAAAATCGATATTTCACAAATAAGAATTACGTAGAAAAATAAAATTTCAATGAATGAACTATTAAACATTCGATTAGTATCATTGAGCTATTAAAATAATAATTTTTACGAATTAGAATCATCAATTATACACTATTGGACAATATAATTATTAAATCGATCATAATTATACGTTTCTAATTTATCCAGTTATTAATTCAATATTAACTTGTACACCGATTAAATTTACTAAGAATTAATAAAAGTATCTGGATATTTATGAATAAGTCGTGTACGTAATATTACATTGTATATTATATCTTCTATACACGCACATTTCACATAATATATAATTATACTACTGTTTCCTAATTCAACCAATGATTAATCCCTTATTTCTCAATCTGACGTTAATATAAAAATTAATAGAAATAAATAACTACGTGTATACATAGTCATTCACAGCTCAACAATAGTAATCGAAAGAAATAAAAATCGCAAATTTTATCAACTTATCACTATCATAAATTATATATAGATATCTCGTGATTAATTAGCAACCAGAGCTGTGATACCTGTGAAACCGACAGATGTAGCAGATAGAGGAAATGAGTTATCGTGACACGTGACCGAACCCACAGAGACGCTCGAGACACTTTTTTCTCTCCCCCCTTTTTTTCTTTTAGAAAGCTTGATGACACCAACAAGCAAGATCTCCTTTCCTTGTCTCCACTTCCGTGTCAATATCCCTTTCACTTTAAATTCGGCCCGATTCTCAACGCGATTTTTCACTTGAATGATGAATCTTTTACGAATATTATTGTAAATAGATAAAAGAGGGAATAATTTCCTTCTCCTCGATGCGTGTTCTCTTCTTTTCCCCCGAATCCGAAATTTTGTGAACAATTTTCAATCGAACATTCGAGACACGCGCACGTGGATCTGACGAAGCGATCGATGGTCGCCGGCCAGCCTCGATCTCATCTTCGAAGACGGCGGAGGTGCAAACTGAACTGATACGCAGACACGTGAAACACTATTTTGCCCGAGTCCCACTCCCTCCGCTTTTATAAACTGAGACGATACGCTCGAACGCTGTTAATTACTTTATCCACGATCCTCCGTGGATAAGAGTCGAGCAAGCGATCTTTTTTCCGCAATTGACACGGTTAAATTAGGTTAGGTCCGCGAACGTGAGGTATAATGTGGTGGTATAATCAGTCAGTTTTGTTGAACAGCGTTCCTTTGAATATTATTTAGATAGACATCGATAATTTATTGTCAAATTTATATTATTTACGAATGACAGTGGCATTGCATATTTTACAAATCCTTGAAATTATTTAAAAGTTTAAATATACTGTTGAATAATTCTTTTTTGTTTTATATACATCCTGAAGCTTCGAATTGGATGAGTTTATTTAGCCTTATCAATTATGAAGAAGGAAAGAAAATTGTAATGAATTATGTTTTTTTTAAAAATTGATAAATATAATCAAAAAATTATATAATCAAAAGGAAAGAATTATTAGGAATTAGATCGAATTTCTTCGAGCTTTGATCAATTTTATTTTATTTTATTATAAATTCGATTGTTCTAAATGCAACAATTTAATATTAAATAACGATATTAAATATAGGAAAAAATTGGATAATATACTCATTGCATCATTATACGTCTATTATTTTAATTTATTATCTGAACAAAAAGAAATATTGGTTTAAGAAAAAAGTCATGAGATTTTTGCGGTCAACTTGGAAAACTTAATCGTTCTTTCCATGAATAATTGTAAATAATTACAAATTTTCTTCTATATTTTTGAACATTTTATGCAATTTTAAATCTAAAGAAATCGAGGAAATCGATTAAAGAAAATTTCGTAGAATTAAAGCAATTGATTCTTGAACATTTTCTAAAATAATAATTTATATATAATTCCTATATAATTAATATGCTAAATTAATATGTCTCTATTTCTCTATCATTCAACTATTGGTTCTCTTAAAATTATTTCTACAAGAAAAAATTCTATCATACGATTAAATCGCGATACTTTGATTAATTAACTATTTAGTTACAAAATTTCGCGAAATCTCAATCTCTCCCAAAGCAACCCCCTCCCCAGCAACCATTCTAATCGATCCGAGTTAACCGAGAAGCAACGCACGCCGAACACGTTTTCATTTAAAAAGCGGGCCAAGCATCGTCGAACAAATGATTCCATCCGAGCAAAAGATATTAAACATCGAACACCCGCCTCCCTATGAAACAGGGGGGCCGAGATCGCCGAATATATAACGTAGACCGTTGTTACACGTTTCCCGTTGTTGATTGATTTCACCTCGTTTCCGTTTCATTTCTATCGTCATTGTGCCCCGAACAATGGAAACAACAGGCCGGTCTCACTGTCATTTTAATTGGATTAATATTCCCATTATGGCGGACCGCGAGGCATCGACCCGCTATTATTTTATCCCCCCCAGTTGGAAAAATTTATTTAACCAAATCTGGTTGTTTCGATAATCGCGTTGAAACTGATCATCGTGTCGAGCAGAACTTTCATCGAATATGTGTTTACCTTTGCCGAGAGTGTATCAGGAAAACCGGTTTCAATCGTACGCTTTTCTTCTTACTTGCGAAGAACCATTGAATCCATCATGAAATGAATCGAATTAAACTCACCTTTTTTTCGCGCGTGTAAAAAACCCAACATCTTCGTGGATCGAAGATCGATGAAGTAATAACGCACGAGTCTTTGAATCGATATATATTTTTGGCGATATTTTGCGAAGTCAGTGATTTTGGAAATCGATTCGGGACACGAGATATGGCGCGAACACGAGTCACATTCCTTCTGTTCGATCTCGCCTGAAGGAAAGGATAAAGAGGAAAGAAAAAGTCGTCAGATTCGGTGGCCTTGAAAGGCCTTTGTATCTCGCCTCCGTTATAAAATATTATATTGTTTCGTAAGTTTTGGACGATAGAAAAGAAATCGTGGGACTGGAATGGGAATGGAGTTGTTATAAAATAAACTTTTGAGATATATTCAATTGGAAATAACGAATATAGTTGTGTAACATCTTGAGAGTTTCATACGTGATTATTAATATGAATGATTATTAAATTACGAAAATTTGTGGAAAATTAAATTTTCGTGAATGTGTGATTGAATAAATGAAGTTTGAATGAGTGTTTCGTGTATTTTCTTTTTTACTTTGCACATTTTGAGATTTTTGTATATTTAAGTTTTGCGTAAATGCACGATGAGCAGATTATTAATTATAAATGTGTAAAATATTATTGATTGTCAAGATGATTAAGATGGATTGTGAAATGTATTGTATTGTATTTTTAATATTATTGTTATTGATCGTGTAAGGACTGATAAATAAACTCTAATTAATAAGATATGTCAATTAATTATCATTTATATAAATAAATTTAAAAAAACAAGTTTTCAAAAGTTTTTAAATCTTTTTCCAGCAATAAATGAAAATGATAATAATTAATAAATAGTGCATGCACCAATCAATTTTAAATAAATACAAGAAATATTTAACTTAATAGCATAATTCACTTTCTGCCATCAATTTTACAATAAAAGTTAATTTTCTACTAAAAAATTTTATTGAGCTGAACTTCGATTCTCAACATTATCCCTTCTTTCTCATTTAATTAATTCTTATTAAATCTTCCTCTTTAATTCTTATTTAATTAATAAAAAAAGAGGCAAAATTAATTCGCATTCAAAACTAATATTCCTTCAATTCGACATTCATGTATTCTTTTTCAAGGATCAATTAACGGGTAATAGAGATTTCACTGTACCATATTAATTGTTGCATAATATATTTACCATTTAATCTAAATAAACGTCCATTTACATCGCATAAATCCGTATAAAGAGAATTTTCCCTAGGCATACATATCCACCGATAACACTCCAAGAGTTAATTAGATAAATTACAATGTATGGTGATGAAATAAGCAGCAACCTTGCGACAATATTGACAAGGCATGTACCAAGCTTAATGTATCGAAACTCACGAAACGGAATCTCGTAGCCACGTTTCGCAAAATCTTGTTTTTCTCGTTATCTTATAAATTAGAAAAAAAAAAAAAAAAGAAAAAGAAAAAGAAAAAACGGAATAAAAGATACTGTTTTCGCAACTGTTACAAGAGAAAGGAAATTTTTCGTAAATCGAATCATTCCAGCGGATAGGAACGTGGATAATTGCGTTTAGAGCGTTTCTGATAAGGATCTTATTTCAAAATTCGTCAGTTGAAAATAATTTGTGCGTTTATATCTTGGTTATAACTTGTGTGCAATCAACGTGAAATTTATAAAACGATCTCTCGAGATCAAGTTAGAAAGATTCAAGTTAGAGATCTTTTTTTACAATTTACACATAAATCGATTTGCATGATGTAATATAAAAATAATTATGATATGTAAATGATTCAGAAATCGAAACGAGATTGTGAGTATATGCATATGTACATTTATTAATATATATTTATTAATATGAATGGAAAAAATATATGAGAGAATTCTTTCTGTTCGTATATATATCTCCTTTTTTTTCTTTTTAATTCATTATGTATATGATCTTGAAATAAAATATGTTTATCATTAGTTTGACGCAGTTTAAAATGGTAATTTAATACAAGGTTGATAGTTTAGTCGCAGAATTGAATTAATAGTAGAATTAATAGTAATTATAACAAATATATACAAAAATTAATAAAATCTCGATAGAATTATAGAATGACTAGCAATTTTAATGAATATTAAGATCATGGCACTGTAAAATAAATTAATTAATTAAAAAATAAATGAACAAGAAATAAATTCATTCGACGTTAAAGATATTTATAAATTTCTCAAATGATTTATCATAAAATTTAGACAAATTACAAAGATAGTAATATGTAAATTTAACAATTATTTTTTTTTTATTCCATCATCGAGAAATATTAATTTTTTTCTTACTATTTACTTACACATCGTTTACTTTTCCTTCCAAATCATCATCGATTCAAATTCATCGAACGAACGATAACCAAAAAAAAAAAAAAAAATACACAAAAAAAGAACATTTTATCGGCCGTATAAAAACCAAATCTATAAATCGAGATTAAACTCCCAACAATTTACCTGTGCAATTACCCCTTCCGGTTTGAGCGCTAATCGAGCAAGATCGCGCGTTATGCAGATTAAAATGGAGGGTAAAGGGCAAGGCTGTAAAGGGCGGTCAGGCAGAGAGGGATGCACAAATGCAATGGTGCACGAAGGCCACCACAATGGTCCCTAAAGTATATTTACATTTGCATTCGGTAATTAAAGCCAGGACGGTGTTTCGGTGGATGGGATGGGATCCGTTCTTATCGTTCGTCCGTCGAAGAAGAGCAATTGCTCGGAATTGTGAATTTGGATTTGGAGCAAAGATGGATGATCGAGTTATAACGAAATTGGCACGAAGAGATGGTCGATGAAGTAATCGTCTTGGTTTAATTATTTCTCGAGATTCATCGAGTTGTGTTGATTGTTTCTAATCCAACAATCAATTATCCAAACATCGATCATCTGAATTATCCTAATTACCAGAATTTTTCAAATATCGATTGGATTTAAATATGGATTATTAGATATTGTCGTCTAATTTTGATTACATATTCAAACATTGATTATTCAGATAAATACATTGTGTCTGTGAGACATAAATTATTGTTTGGATTGTCAATATATTATAGTTAATTGATCTTCATGCCAAAGCGTGTCAAAGCGTTTTACCAATTCGGAATAAACATGAAACATTTGACTCGAAATATCTTGAGTTAATCAGAGAGATTAATAAATGAAGATAAAACGTTTGAGGGACTTATGTGTAATATTCAGCGTATTTCGATTTTAAGCATACATGAATTTTTTTTTTATTTTTCTGTTTCTGGAAATTATATTGAGTGAAAAGCAATGAGGATCAAAAGACAAGATGAAATTTGAATTTATTTTTATCAATAAATAGAATTTAAAATGTTTGCATTAATAGAATTGTTTGGATGATTCATAAATAATAAATAAATTAATAGAATATTTAAAGATTTTTTTATTTTAGATTATAGAAAATATAAATATTTTCACAAATAACGAATATTAGAAAATTTTTAAATTTCGAATCTTATGAGTTGTTGTGTTAACATTAAAAGTGATCCTAAACTTTTAATCGAGTGCATAAATGCAAGAATCTATGTATATTAGAATTTTCGTGATAAGATAATTTAATATTTACTATGTGATTATACGTACTTGCAAGATAATTTGATAAATTTACTTATTACGTAACTTTAGTTAAAAATATATACATGAATATGCTCGAATGGATGTTGACAGATTAAATCGAAACGATGATTTACGTTATTTCATTATTTAAGTATACCGATCGAAATCTATGATGCAGAATGATTCAGATTTTATGTTGATGCAATCTTACAAAAAGTTGTACAAGATCAATTCAAAGATCAATCATTGTAATTATACGTGATCGATATCATTTAAGGAAAATCGGGTTTAAAATTTATGCAATGATTCAAAAAAAATAAGAGGATTTTTTTTTTACAAAATCATTAATGATAATTGACTGTTTAACATTCAAATAATATTTATCGAGGAAAATATGTGGAAACAATGTTAACATAATGAACCATTGTAAAATAACAATTTTATTCGTTTCGTTATTCGAATAATATGACTCTTGATTGTTAATAAACCATAATAAGCATAAAACAATGCGGTTCAATTCCCCCTAATATGTTAATTTTACGAATTATGATAATTATTGATATTTTACACATCAATTAATATATTACACGCATGAATATTTCATTACAATTTTAATTAGAATCCTTTAAATACTTTAAATGGGAAAAATTTTAGAGAATCCATGAAGAATTTAATATAAAAATTTATCTCAAATGTTGTAACAATTGTATTCAATTTAAAGATCGTAAAGTATGTTTTATATATTATAATTATAAAGACTCGAGAAATACAAATTTTAATTCGCAATCTGACATGAAATCGATGATAAAAGGTAGAGAAGAATACGAAAAATTCTAAAAATTTCTTCAAAAAAATTTTGAGAATAATTATCAATTGGACCATTCTGTTAATTTCTGAGCATTTTTAATCCTCCGTTCGTTAATATGAATACAAAAGCGTGATTCCGCGAAATTTTCAATTATATTGCCCACAAGTAGCTTAATTATAGAATGTAACGATCGTTAGAGGAATTACACAGAGTAAAATCAGCGGTTCGAATGATCAACGGGGTTACGCAAATGGCGAAAGTAAGAGGAAAAACATCGCCTTGAATGGCTCGATCTTCGAGGCCAAATTATTTCCTCGAACGTTTCAATATTGTTGTGAATAGAAATGCATTTTAAGCTTGTGTTCATGTATCGAGAAAAATACGATTAAAATGTGATAGTATACTAAATATGTACACGATTTTAGGTGTCATTGAATGTATTTTTGAATTTTGTACAATTTAGATTTCCATTTATTTTAGAAGTAATATAAGTCCATATTTTTTCTTTTTTATTGATCCTGATAATTTCTTTAAATAGGTGTAAATTTTTTTAAGAATTAATTATACCAATATCTTCTTTTCAAATATTATGGATCGTGGATTTACATTATTCTAAAGATGAACGATAATTCTATTTGTTAATTGCAGTGTATATATATAAATGTAACGTATAAACGAATACTTTATTAGATAAAAAAAAAATTAACATGTCTGAGTGATTATGTTCATTTTATTGATCAAAAATGGCCTTGTTTCTTAATCATAAGGAAAATAAGATATTAACATTTCTCATTCAATGTGACATAAATAATGAGGATAGATAATTTTTTTTTATTGCATTATTAAATTTCATAATTAATTAAAATTATATTCATTAAAAATAAATTATAAATAGTATAATTATACTATTTTATCTTCTTTTTATAATTGCAAAACTAATGACACAGTACTCGTCATTTAAATTAATCGTTAATCGTTATTTTTCAGTAAAAATTTCGATAACATTGAAAGAATAGAGAAACGCCTCCAGTTCTCTCGGATCTTATTCATCGCTATTATTTCGCTTATTTCCTTATCCCATTTTTGTACTTAACAAACATCTACATAAAAGTAGTAGGAAATAATTAATATTAATCGCACACATGACTCACTGCAATATCCTTGATAAATATTCTTTCTAGGATATTCTATCTATTCTATTCCATTTGAATAATCATCTATTCTATTTGAATATTTGAGATAATTACTAGTTCAATGTCGATTGTCGGATTTTTCCTTTTTTTCTTTTTTTCTATCTTTTAGATTTGTCAGAACAGGTGAGAAGAGATGAGAAACAAGTGAGGAGAAATAGCATGGATCGTATCGTGTCCACATGGTTACGAGACTCAATGTCGCCTATATTTTCAGTTTGCACACCGAATTTTCGCGACAGACGCGAAAAATCTCCATTTCTACGAACTACTAGACCGTGTCTGGTATGTATGAAATTAAAATTAACACAGCGTTGTAGTTAAGCATGCAAATGCATTTCTTTTTCGTGCACGTGTTAAGGATCGGGGTGCATGATCATTTCATATTCACGAAGATGATAAACATCTTTTTTTTCCTCTTTATTTTACCTTTCTTTCTTTCTTTTTTCTAGTCATATTCGCAATCTATTTGGAATTTTTTATTATTTGAAAATTACGTGGAAGCGACCAATCTTTTGTTAATTTCGATGTACAATGTGTGCGTATGACGATTATACATGCAAATATTATACCTCCTTCTTACGAATAAAGTGTAATTTTGAATTTTATCAGAGAGAATTTATGGTCTACGGGAAGCAGGGGAATTTCGAAGTTTTCGAAAGGATAATAACCTTGAAACTACTTATAACTACTTTTATTATTTTAGAATTTATGCGTAAAAATTTACAATTGATATCAAGGATATGTATGAGTAAAATTTTAAACAAATGAAATAAATTTTGTTTGATTCGATCGAAATTGTGAATTATGCACTATTATTTATTCTTATCTGAAATATATATATACTCAGTCTTTCGTGATTCATTTTTATTTTTCTTCCTTTTTTTTTAATCTAATGTTCATTTATCATTATTCAAAATATATAAGACGTATTTATAGATGGTAATGTATACGAACGTTCATTTATCTCTATTCAAAATATATTAAATGTCTGGTGAGTTATGAACGGTAATGTATACACATCCCTGAATTTCAAAAGAATCCATTCGAAAATGTTCAATCCTTTTTTCGTCTCTTTCATTTTTTTCTTCTTTTGCGGTGTTTAAAAAAATAAGACAGAATTGTTCGAATCATTTTAAATAAAATCACAGTCGAGTCATTCCCTTCCCTTTCTTCCCAAATTTAAATTTAATATTTATTGTATAACTGAGAATCGATGGTGGAGAAGAGAAATGAAAGAAATGTACAAAAAAATTGTTTAAATAATTAAAATAATCATAGAAATTCGTATTTAATTTCAATAACAACTTCATTTACAACGATCTATTAAAAAACTCATTGCATAGATTTCACAATTAGCAACGTTATTCTATCAATAAAATCTTATCAATCATCTGACAAATTCAAAACTATTCAATCTTATCGTCGATTTATATCGAATCAAAGATATAAATTATTTTTCAAATCCAATATAATATTTCAAGTACTCTAACGAACTTCCATATTTCCAGAATTTCCTTTTCTCAAAAAGGAAAAACTTACCCTATTTCAAATCAAAAATTACCATTTTCATCTCTTACGTTTTTTTTTTTTAATCCGCAACTCAAGAGAACCATCGTATAATAAGAAACGCTATTTCCAACGTATCCATTATTATTCAAAAGCGCGCGAGGTCAGCGAATTTGCATACAGCGGGCAGTGAAACAGTTTTCCACGTCCCGAAATTTCCTTTCCTTTTTCTCAAAACGAGCCACGTCCATCATTTCCAAAATCGGAGATACAAATTTTACTTTTTTTCTTTTCTTTCTTCGAGGATACATCGCGAAAAGAAAAGCTATTTCCGTACGTCCGTATCCATTACGTATTCAAAAGGGCAGTGAACGTCGTCGATTTACCCTTATATCGCGCAACGAGGGGCCACTAGGGAGGGGGGGGGGCACGATAAAAATGGAGAGCCTCGACTGAGAGCGCGCGCGCGCGGATGGAGACCGCGTAAAATGAGAAATGCATGAGAGAAAGGGGAGCCAACTTACCGTCGTGGGAGTCGTAGAGGTAGATGATTTTCTTCCATCCGTAATATCGCACTGTGTCGATGATAGCGCGATGATAATCCGGACGCATGCTTATGGCGAAATCCAGGAGACCGGAGGACGGTGTCAGAACCTGTAACACGCGTGTATCTACCTAGAATTGGAAAGAAGAGGCGTTTCTAAAGAATTCTAGAGAATTCTAAAGAAATCGTGATGAATTTGAAATTTTTTGCTCCTATAATTTTCCAATTGGATAATTTTAATTTAATTATTAGGAAGATTGTTCTATACACGTGAAAATGTAAAAATTACATGGTATAATCTTTATCGTTTAAACTCTTTTTGGGGAGCGATGGAACAGAATTGAACGATCGGAAAAATAATTATTAAATCGTTGATGATCTTCAAACTAATTTTCGAATGAGGAAAAAAAGAAAAAGAAAAAAACTGTATACTATATTTTCCGCTTACTTTCACACATAAAGGGAAACCTATCCTATTGAAAAAATTTACTCGTATCCAATTAGAGAATTAGCCAATTCCTATACCCCATTCCATAGTCGAAAAGTTTTCCAAACACGATTTCGAATCGAGAACAAAGCTTAAACGACAAAAAAATTTTTTTCGACTCGCTTTCGCGCACACTAGAATCACTTGGCTGCCAGCTTACAAATACAAGATCACGTATACACGTTTTCGCTTTCAGATTTTATTCATCCGCGAACGAAACTCGAGAAGCGTTGAATGGTGTAGTTTCCTCCGAGGTGGAGGGCCAACCGACGAAAACCCGGCACGATAAATGTAATCGTAAATAATTACGACGCGCGGCGTGGCGTGAATGGCGGTCTATTTGAAAGCTGCTCCCGCAACGTGATATTGGACTGTTTCAAGAGTTTTCTTGTTGGCGAGGTAACCGGTTGATTTTGAGTGAATTACGTTTTTGTTCAGGGAATAGTGGGTAGTATACTTTTTCTTTTTTTTCTCTTTTGATATTCACAAATAGCTACAGAATGCTTTTCTACTAGAATTGTCGTACGTGTAAAGAATAAAAATAATTAGTTAAGAAAAATGAGATAAATATATGTGTAAAATAAAAAATCGGTATAGGCTAAAGTAAGTAATATAAAAATCAAGAATAAACAAATTGCATTAATTTAACAAAAGAATCGATTCATAAATTTATATAATGATAAAGCAATTTCGAATCCAAGCCACGTAAATTTCGATCTATTGCCTCCACCAACAAAAGCTGGAAAGGAAAAGAAGAAGCAAAGGGAGAACAAAGGAAGGGATAACGCAACAGAAAGGAACAGTCATCGCGTTTCACAAGATGTTAAGGGAAAATAGCACAATAACATGGAGGGATCGGTGGAAATTGAAAAAGATCTCTTATAAATGGCAGTTCTCCTGCGAGCTGTAATTGACTAGCCACGTAGGGGGTAACAGAGAAAAGTAGAAAGGAGAGAATTGAAAGACAGAAAAAAGAAGACAGAGAGAGAGAGGGAGAAGAATAGAAAAGGAGAACGAGAGAGGTTTCGAATTAGCATTACCACGCGATTAGCATTTAAACAACATGAACGTTCGTTACACGATTGCGTGCTCGTACAACATGTCGAAACAGATAAAAACTCACACTTACGCTCCAGATATACGGGGGACCGCCATTCATCCAATATGGACGCGCTATACACGTTTCGCAAGTGGCGCCACCCGACAAATACAGTCCGATGCGAGGAATAAATTTTCGCCCTATCCGATTCATTTCGAGGGTCAGATTGTAATATGTTCGTGCATATATTTATTTATGTACAGAAAGATATAAATGGTCCTGGGAAGGGAAACGTGGACGATAATTATCTACAAACAAACAAACGATAAATTTTTATTCTATCTCGATTTCGATAATCATCACGATTTCGATTTCGATTTTCTCTTGCGTGAGATTTATGTCTGCGCGAGAAAAAAAGCGAAAAGAAGAACGAAAATAAAACTTGTGAATGATTAATGATATATATATATATATATATATATATGAGATAAATACCGTAAACTCTGGCCTGTTGGAAGTAAGTGTATGTGAGTGTGTAGTTAAGAAGGTGTTTACGAGTCAGAATGATTTATTGGTAATACGTTTGTACATACATTTATGGATGAACCGTAGCTATGTAAATAATGAAAGAGTAGATAGAAAGAAAGAGAGAGAGAGAGAGTACGGTAATTGTCGATAAACATCGACCGTAAAGATGAATCTTTATCGATCTCAAGGCTCTTGTTTCTCTCTTTCCGAGTGTGTGTTCGTAGCACGCAAATTTTGCGGGACGAAAAGGAAAAATATTTAAACGAGGAGGAAAGAACAATGAAAGTAAAACTGGCGAGGTATGACTAATGAGATAGGTATGAGGATAAACTTTGAAGAATTTCTACGAATCTGACCTACTGCAAGTGAACGTAAGTATGGTAGTTAAGGAAGAGTTTACGAGTAAAGTTGGAATGCAAGGAGATGAAGTTTTTTTGTTGGGTAATTAAGTTGGAGGATAAGTTGAATTAAAATTCTTGGGATTTTTGATACTTTGAAATTATACCTTTTCCCCGCCCTCCCCCCTTGGCATTTCTTCAGTACTTAAACGTTCGTTATTTATTATGTTTTTATATCTGATACGATTTATCTTTTCTGTCCTTTACGACTTTTGTTCGAGTTGTATTACAGTTGATCGAAAGTAAATACGATCGATTATTCAAACGAGTATGAATCACATTATATGATGTGTATACGTTTTGAATATAATCAATTAATTTCTTCGTATTTTCCGTGGATAATCGAATCATACGTTCTAAGAAACAACTTTTTCATCCAAGCTTCGAAAAGATGATAAAAATAAGCATCGAAGGCCGATAAGTGAAAATAAGCGGATATATAGGGGGTTGGTGGGTAAGAATAAATATCGGCGGCGATATTATAAGTTTTTATTTACGGAGCCGGGGGGGAAAAAAACGTGCTATTTACCTTCTCGGGAAACCAGGGCGTCACGAATGGCATTTGAAACGTATTGCTGTAGGAATGAAGGGTGTCGAACGAATCCGGGCTGACGGCGCCCAGCATGGAGAACACCCCTCTGCTGAATTGACTGCAAACTGCAACAAAACGATCAAGTTGTTAAATTTTTATTTGAAAATTTAACAAAAATAATTCGTACAATAGGAGGAAATTCGAATTCGAATTTTGAAAACGAGAATTTGTCCGTTCATACGAGCTTATTAAAATCTATGACAATGAAATTCAGGAAAAAGTGCAATTGATATTGTTTTTAACGTTTTATTAAACGTATTTGAAATCTTGAATAGCAATAGCAATTGATTGGAAAATAATAAAATTAGTATGAATTTCTTTAAATTGATTTATTCCAATATCCAAATTATCGTGGATGATTTTTAAGAATTAAAAAAACTGAAATATCATAATATATATTGAAAAGTTTTAACTAAAGAATTCGATATATATATCTAATAGATAAACATAAATAATTTCAATACAGCATAAAAAATAAACAATATAAAATTAAAAAAAAGAAGTAACAATAAAATATTCCAATATGCCTCAAAAAATAAAAAAAAGAAAGAAAACATTAAAACGTTTCAACTAGGAAAAACAGTTTGAACGATATAAAATTTTATCAACGGAATAAAAGTTTATGAAGTATATCGCAATATAATCGTAATGAAAAAAAAGAGAGAGAGAGAGAGAGAGCGAAGAACGTTTTAACGATAAAAAATTAGAAGACAAGAATCACGTGTCTGACACTGCAACATTCGTCGTTAATTAACATGGAAAAATGATCGTCACCATCCCGCGAGACGCGTTCTCCGAGACCTTTATCGAGTAAACGAAGCGAATTTTCGCGAGAATCATGCGAGAAAATTCAACAAATCGGGTTGGCATTTCACGCGTAATTTCATTCGCAGCCATGTTGGCCTCCACAGTCGTAGGACGCGTAATATCTATTCAAAAGTGTCAAAGCATAGTCAGAAGTCCAATAACTCTGTTTTTCATTATTGGGTCGCGGACAAAGGGAAGGGAATTCCATCGTGATTTTTTTCTTTTTCTCGCGCGTAATGCGCGAGAGCTCGTGTCGAAACACCGGATACCGACGCATTAGCATTGAAATTTTGTTCCATCAATGTTGGTAAAAAAAAAAAAAAAAGAAAGAAATTTGCGAAGGTGAAATTTTAATATTCCATTTCTGTAATTTATAATTCCTTTAATTCCCACTTTTTCGATCGAGATAATATTTGACACGTGGAAATTATTTGCCAAAATGTTTCAAGATAAAACCGTTCGTATTGTTGATACTGTATAAATTTAATTCTAATTAAATGACACGGGAAATAATAATTGTTTTGTTGTTTAAACTAAAAAGATAATTTTCAAGATACTTTTTCAAAATATCGAATTTCTTAATATTACATTTTGCTAAAAAGAATTCTATAATTCTTATAAACAATTCTTTAAATTTAACACTTTAATACCGATATTCCAAGTTTAAAGTAATAATTATTAATCCCCTTTTCCATAAGCCACTCCGAGAAAATCTCAATCTTCTTCCTCTTCCACCAAAATTTTCACCGAGTCTTTCCTGAGAGTCTCCGTAAAAAGAGCCAACTCCAACCAGCAAAACGTGTCTAGAATCCTTCTCCCAAGGAGGCAGTGTTTTTCGAAAAGAGCCCGTATACATGTCCAAAGCCGATAATAGGTCGGCCGTTCGGGGTTGATCATGCATCCCTCCCGCGTACTAGACGCAAGGGTGGCTGCATGCAACACACGGCATCGCATATCGATTAGAAGGTGTCCGTGACGAACGATTCTCTCCTCCTCTCGACAGCTTTGCGAGAGCAGGTGCACAGCTAATAAACGTGAACTCCGCCAAGTCGCATAATGTGAATCGGTTAACCGATGGAGCAAAGTGGCGACGAAATGGAAGAGAAGAACAAGTCTAAGGGACGGGGAGAAGAAGTTTTAACAAAAATTTTAATACTTTTTTTATATGAAATTTTTTCGTTAATACGAATTATAAGATCAAGATAATTAATAATAAGAAATTTTAGTTTTGATCTTTCGTAGTCTTCACTTCTCGAGAAAAGAAATTTGTTGGGAAATTTTTATTCACTCTTAATAATAATTTATATCATGGTACACTTGTAGAATTATTTAATTGATTTGAACAAAACTTGTAACTATTGAAAATAAAAATAAATTTTCTTTCCCGAAGTGATACAAGTTATCTAGAATTTTATTTCTTTTACTTCTCCTAATTAACATCCTATTGTTTCACCGCGCTCGATTCGATTAAAATCTGTATTCTTTTATTTGCATCGCGGATCGATCTATCCAAGTTTCCACACAGTGGTAAACAAGCGACGAAAACGGGGCAAACAGATCAGCGGCGGCATTCACCAATGGGTGGCGGCGAGGGTGGTTCGTCGCGAGATAAATAAGATCGTAAATAAAGGGGGCGCGCGGAACCGCGGCGGGAATCTTGATAGGGGTTGGGGAAGGGGGCCCCATCGCGGAATTAATAATGATGAAAGAGCGAAGGGACAGAGCGGAGCGTGCCGTGTATACGTCACGATGCCCCATTATGCTTATGAATATAAATGCACCCTTGGGGGTGGTCGCAATAAATGCCGGCCACAGCGGATCCCTGAATTCTGGCCCAGCCCCTGCTATACACGCGGCGCGCTGCCCGCGGAACAACGAAAATAAAAGGCCGGTCGCCGCGCCGCCGGCCAGTTTTTCTTCCTTCCCTCCCTCTCCCCCCCTCCAGAGAGTCTCTGTCGTCCTCTGTACGTCCGTGGTGGCTTCCAACCACCCTCTCCCCCTCTTTTTTTTTCTTTGCTTTTCGCGGGGCCGCGACCACGAATGGCACCGCGCACCGGCCCGGCATAAAAGAATAATTAAAATAAAGTAGGCTCCGCGCAATTCTGCCGAAATTGCGGGCTCGGCTACGTAGTAACGATAACAACGAGATGGTTAATAAGGGAGCGGGCGCGATTCCAACCCCATCTAATTACGAGGGCTGAAGGAAAGAGTATTTTATCATGATGTGGAAAATTGTTGTTGTTGTTGTTTTTTTTTTTTTTTGAATTTTGATCGATGGAGAGGAATAATTCTCCTTTCTGTTTCTAATTTTTTAAATTTTTTTTGTAAATAAGGGAACGCACGATTTTGATTCGAATATGATTAATTGAAGGGAATATCGTTAGATGCAAGGGAAATTATTGTATGTTGTTGTAAGATTCGTGCAGGAACTGGAAGAAACATATTGCATTTTGTTGTAACGTTTTCTTTTTCTTTTTTTTTTTTGTGAATTTAGATTTTATTCGACGCGAGGAATAATTTTCTTAACTCTTGTTGCCCGGATGCTTCCTCCCTTTTCTTCTGTTCTTAGTTCGTTTCTTTTTTGTTCTTTCTCTTTGTCGAGCCACGTGGAATGGAATTTCTTTCATTAAGCTTTTCTATGGAATTCGCATAACGTTGCGGGAAACGAGCTATCGGAATTTTGGGATTTATACGGCGTCCCACTTCCTGAACCTGAAATCATGAATAATGCAGAAGCGAAAACGGGTTTCTCGTGAGCGGTAATTGGAGCCAAGCGGGTTTCTTCTTTGGAAACATTGGTCACTGAACTTTCACGCTCATTCCGATCGATCCGCATTTTTTCGTCTCTTGATATTCTGAAGTTTTCCTGGGAACCTTAACTCTCCAAACTCGGTATTACAATATAAATCGTGCTTTCTTTTCTTCTTTGTATCAATAAATTTCACCTTAATGTTTATATTATTATATTTATCTCATGTAATCCACATAATGTATTACAACGTGTATATAAATGCAATATATTTCGTTCACGAAAAAAGTAAATATTTTACCTATAAATAACTCACTATATATTAAATGAATAACTCAACATTTAAATATTCATATTTAAATTTTGACAATGGAAGAATAAAGAATGAAATTATCACCGGTGTTTTGCCCCCCTCTTGCTCTTCTCTCATCTTCTTTCCACCGTGGCCCAGCTTTTCATCCAGAGTGTTCGCGTTCTGGCAAAGCTCCAAGCGTTTGAATTGTTGCTCTACTCGATATCATATCGTCCTCCGTAACCTCTCCTTTTCGCCTTTCCCCCCGCTTCGAAAACTTTTCTGCTTCCGTTTTATCGAGTGTCGGGTCTCCGCCGTTTGCCACGGATGTATCGATCACGTTCCACGATTTCGCACCGACCGTTCCATCGAATTGTCGAAGCGTTTATGAGTATTTAGCTCGACTCGATATTTCGTTCGACGCTGCTTTCGTTGTTATTGATTGACGCATGAAATTCGGGAGGAAAATGCAGCAAGGATAAAAATAGCGACATCATCGATGATGATCGAAATTTTATTAAAATGATTAGCTCTAGTATCGCACGTTTATGATTTTATTCGCAAATTGATAATTTTGTAAAACGTAATTGAATACAATTATCCTGTTATTTAAATTAGACACGAGTCCTCCGTTGATAAACAACATCGATTATACGGACGGCCTATAATAGAGAAGAACACCTGTTTCTCCCTTCGAGATACGTGTACCAAAGTTGCGACGAGTAGTGCAGAAGGGTTTCGCGATAAAACAGGCAGCAGATGGCCACGGTATTATCGGCTTCGCGTATTGGTACGAGCAAGGTGACGTCTATTATTATATAGATTACGGTTTCCACCCTTGGACAGACTAATGACACCAAGTTTCCATCCTGTGCGCATAGGCGCTGTTGCATATGACACTCTCACCCACCACTCTCAACCGCACGATGCACATGCCAGGTGTAACGCAACCCTTCGTTTAACGTTTTGACGTCGACAAATGAGAATATTCACATATGAAGAAATCTTTGCGCGACGATATTCTAATTTACGTAATATTTTAATATAGTTGTTATGATAAATAATTAAAAGTGGATTAATGACGAAAAAAATAAAATGCTGCGCGCGATAGATACAATTATTATTAAAGTGACCAAATTTTTTTCAAATTTGAATATTCGAGTTCTCCTAAATCTCGAAATCTATGTAGAAGAATAATTTAATCATTAAACGAGTTTCGTGGTAATTTTCGTAGATTTGAATCATATTAAGAAATATATTATTTATAAAAATTCTTTCATCGTTCATATAATTGATTCATATAAGACGTTACAATAAATTGCCATTCAATTTTATTAGTTTAAATACTATGTAATTCGCATTAAAGTCACTTAAAAGTATCTGCTCCTCTCCAACCCTAAATTCGAAATCTTATCTTCGAATTCAGAGAAGTTAACTTCAATTTCACGAGCAACACTCGAATTTGCATAGAGTTCATTCCTCGTTGCCCGATTCAACAAAGAAGTTGCACGCGTGATACGTTTGATTAATTATTTCAAGTTCGCCATCTTATTCCTGGGAAAAGGAGTCGGCATCGTAACTCACACGCGCCATCTGCTCAGATTCGCGGAGAAATTCTTCTCGAATATTGCTTGCTGAATTATTTTTCACTCGAAAAGTTTCGAGCGTTCCGGAATTGTAACCGAGCCGGCGCGAGATCTCGAGTGGGCCAGGAACGAAGAAAGTCAGACGGATTTCTCTCGTCGGAACTACTCGACGACACACAGAGCCGTCGAAAAAGAGGAAAAGCCACTCGACGTTAGCTATGCTAACGAGCTCGATCACGCAGATGGAACTGGGTTAATGAAACGTTAGAAGTTAGAGTATTATTACATGATGGAATCGGAATCGAATGAATTTGATTTCCTTATAATTTGTAAAACTGAGAAACGTGTGGAATTAAATTGTGCTCGCGAAAGAGAAAGTGAATGAATTTAAATTGGAATGAAATTTGTGGAGAGAGAAAGAAAGATTATCACAGATTCGATTTCTTTTTGAAAGGATGTTTATTTAATTAAATCCAATGTTCTTTAAAATTTGAAGAATACTCAATATTAATTACAATTTACTGTATTGCCAAAAATTAATTCCAGATTTACAAAATAACGAAACTCGATACTTCTTCTTCTTTTCTTCATCGAAAACATCAAGATATTTACAATCCTGAAAGACACCACCTCGAATATTATATTCTCCAAACGTGTCCTGCAACGTTTCCATCCCCGTCTTCCTCGAAGACGCTCCGAGATCGTAATTCGGCGACAAGTATATAGACTCGTATATATCTGGAATTGTCCCCTCGTATTATATTTAGCAACTAGACAACAAGTAATTCCAACTACGGTTCACGGGCCATTTAAGTTGCTAACTCGTCCTATCACGCGTGTTCCTACTTGTCCTTTAACAGCCGCCTCCTACGTGCCTCCTATCCGTGCACACACGTGCAAGTGTACACTTATATACAGACACCTGTACACGTGGCGGCCCTTATCAGAATTATCAGGCCCCTGTTTCCTGGGATCCGTTCCTCGAACCGCGAACTTGCGGCGTACAATGGAGAAAGTTTCCCCGATTTGCCGATTATCTGGAGCACAGTTACTGGAGCACCGGTGCCGGCTTCGAGATTTCTAGAATTCGCCTCGTGTGTATTCGTAGGGGGGAGGGGGGAGCAAAGTGAATGTCGTAGCAGTCGTGTTACGTTTTCAAAATTCGGAGAAAATGGCGCGGTTGCCGAAGGCGTATCTCGTGGCTTCCGGCCGTTTGGGGAGAGGGCGATTCTTTGAAAGGGAAGGGGGTAGTTTGGGGAGAGAATAATATTAACGTCGAAGATTATTGTTGTATAATTGCATAATGGTTAAAAAATGGAAAATTAGGGTTGGAAAATTAATTAAAATCAAGTGGTTGGTGGTATTTTGAAATGCTGTTTGGAATTGTTGTTGATGATGAATGGTAGGGAAGTTCTTTGAGAAGAAAGAAGTGTTATATAATTTTCTGAGGATTAAGAAAGGAAAAGAGGTTAAACGTGTTATTGTATAATGATATGATAAAAATTATATTGTTGAAGAGGTTGGAAAATTAATGTGGTATTTTGAAATGAAATATTGAATTGTTGTTGAATGGAAGAAGATGGGTTGGAGGTGAAGCGTATAATTTTTTGAAGATTGAATGGAAAGGAGGTTAAACGTGTTATTGTGTAATGATATGATAAAAATTATATTGTTAAAGAGGTTGGAAAATTCATTTCATGAATGATGATACTTTCTGTTGAACTGTACTGTTATTGAATGATAATGATGGACAATAACAACCATTGTGTTGTCGTTGTATAACAATAGAAACTACAATTTATTATAGATATTGGTATATTAATTTGATGTGGTACTTTGAAATTCTGTTATAAAATTATTTTAGGATGTTTATATATTTATATACTATGAATAATAATAGTAATGTAATAGTAGAGGTTGTTTAATATAATCATCCATTCGTACAATACAGAAAATATTTTAAATATATTTGTCTATATTTTTGAATAAAAAAATAACATGAAATATTGAAAATTAATGTGTTCGATATAAATTTTGAATTATATCAGGAAATTACTTATACTTTACTGTTGTGTATGGATTTATTTCACACAAAAAAACAAATTTTATTTGGCTGCAATTCTGTCATCACGAAGAAATATTTTGATTATTTCTTTTTTTTTATAATTATAATATTTAAATATGTTTAAAAAGTATTATAGATTCCTTACTCTACCTTTTTTGGTTTTTATATAAGAAAAAATTTTGTATTATTTATTTGTATTGTAATCATACAAATAATAATTCTATATTAATAACAAATAGAACTGCAGATTTAAAATAATTATGATCCAATAATGAAATCCAATTTAAAAATTAACTTTATCCGTTTAACAAAGTTTCTACTTACAGTAATCGTTTCGATAAATTTTAATCAACAAAATAAAAGAAAAAGAGAAAAAGAGAAAAATTCTCATTCTCCCTGTATCCATAAACAAACCGAAAACTATTAAATTCCTAAATCACGCAACATTCTCTTCAATATCGTGACACAGAACAAACTTGTCATTTTCGAGAATCCCTTTCCCCTTAATTTTAATTTAATCGGTCAAATCAAGAAAATCGTGGCACTGCCAACTTCTTTGGCAAACACGAGATTAAGCCGGATTGTCTCGCGATATTCATCTTGAGTCGGACATTATCGGAGGGGAGGAGAGAAAAAAGAAAAAAAAAAAGAAAGAAAGGAAAAAAAAGAAAAAGAAAAAAGTCAAGAGACCAAGCTCACGGCCTCATTTCCTGCACAAGCGTCGCGTACCCCGGATTTTTCATTTCGAGCGGGGGAAGGGTTGGAAGTCGGCGCAGGAAACGGCCATTATTCTTTCTCCGCTGTATGTGGCGCGGAAGACGCGTAATAACGCCATGGAATTTCTCAAGGACCGTCCACTCTCCCCGGCGGACCAAACGTCCTCCTTTTTCTTTTCTTCACTTCCACCTTTTCTTTCTTTCTTTCTTTCTTTTCTTCTTTTTTTTCTTAATTCTTTTTTTTTTTAGTCGCCCCTCTCTTTTGAGACTTTCCACAACGTGTGAGTTTTCCACTTTTTCTTCTCCATCTTGGTCGCTTGACCGACCGTGTTGGGACGCGGATGGAATCGTACTCGTCCAAGATTCAGAGAAACTTTTTGGAAAGAGAGACGTAGATAAATTTAATTTTTAGCGATCTTTTTTTAGAGAAACTTTTTTGATTTCTCAATCATGGTAAAAGGAATTGTAATAATTGAAAAGATTTTTAAAAAATGTTAAAATGTTGATTGATTGATGAAGCAGATATAATAAATATTCTATCTTGTTAAATTGTTTATTATATCACAATCAAAGAAATCTATAAACTGTGTAGTATGAAATGAAACATGGCACATGTGAGATTTTAAATTTGAATGATATTCCTCGATCTAAATTCTTCACATGTTTTAATTGCTTCAATTTATTAAGCAATGTATTATGCAAAACGATATACATAATTTTACAAAATTATTTTATTCATATCCTTCGTATTCTATTTGCGAAACAGATAATTAATAAAAATTTGCATAAATTAATTAAACTCGATATCGTTTCATAATAAAACGGGAAAATTATATTTATAAATTTTGTGGATTATAATGGATTATAATTTATAATTTTTTCGACACAATTTATTTAAAACAGCTTAAAGGGCAATGCTTCACATTGATTTTTGAGATTAAAATCGCTTTAATTTCAAACTTGTGCACGGTTGTAATTAAAATATTTGGGTATATAAAATTTGAAGTAATATATTTATAAATTGAATAATTTAAACTGATTAAATATAAATAGATCGTCATTTATTAGTCGTAAAAAATGATCATATTTACGAAATATATTTTCAAATGATAACGAAAGTTTCGCTAACAAGATGGACGATATTCAATACTCTGCAGCAAGAGAAGAGTGGTTTTATTTTTAAACGATTTTGATTTATTACGCGTAATGAACCTAAAAAAAAAAGATATTGTATATCATCGAAACAAATTGTTTCGCAAATTGGATAAAAAATGAACAGATTTATTGCAGATTTTCCCATTCATTATCGTTTCGTGCAATGATTTTATGAATTGATATTATTTTTTATAAAATGCATCGATATATTTTTCTCGTAGAGGCAATAACGAATCGATACAAAATGACAATTTAATGATACAACAATTAAATAAGTTCTTCTTTTTTTTTCTTCTTTACATTTTGATACAAATCAAAAATTAAAACAAAGATTTATCGATTTACGTATTTATAAAAATACCTTCTCCAATCCAAATTATTAATTAAATCTTAACAAAAAGGAATATAAATCACGCGGATCGATCGTCCAACTTTCCAACATTACAAGTATATCGCACATCCCCTCCCCCCTCAACTGAAAAGCTTTTGTTATACATCTTCTTAACATTTTAACTCGGTTAACAAATCGGAGCAACGATAATTTTACAAAAAGCTTTCCCAATTTCCCTAAAGTTCTTGAATCTAAAAATGGAAGCACGCTCGCTGCGAGATCCTCGATTGAACTTCATCCAGGAACAATAACGCGTGTGCAATTTCGAGAAGAGGGGGGTGGGAGGGAACAAGCACGAGATTGCTCGCCTTAACGTTCTCTCCTCGCTTCCTTTTGACTTCCACCTCGTGTTTTCCCGCGAGATAGACGCGCCGCGAGATTTCCTTTATTTTCTTTCCTTCTTTTTCTTCTTCTCCTCCTTCTTCCTTGCCACGCTCTATCTGCACTTTGATCGGAAAAGTTAGCAAACAGAGGAGGAGGGAAGGGAGAAAAAAAAGAGGAGGAGAAGTTTCGCCCCGTTGTCTCGTATCGCGATCATTTTTAACAAACCGCGAAACCATCGAGAGTGGAATAGGCAAAAGGGAGAGAGAGAGAGAGAGAGTGAAGGAGAAGAGGGGGAAGAAAGGTGTTCGATTGCGGGACGGAAAGCTGCAATAGGGGAAGAAAAGAGAGAGAGAGCATCCTCCAGTTTTCCCGACTTGTTTCATGGAAGATCACCGACACGATAAGAAACTGGCTGCGCCTGACAGGTTTCCGATGGCAAAACGACGAGACCAAGATGTTGAGCACCTGGCTCGCGCCAAGATGTGTTCTCGAACGAACCACCTTGGATCGAGAACCGATGAGGGAGAGAGACTTGGAGGATCGAGGATCGTCGCCTCTTTCGAGTCGTGTCCGCTAGAAAAGAATTATTTTTCCTTTCTCTTTTTTTTTATTACAGATTAAATTGAAATATTGGGAATTTTTTAGACTTGGAGATTAGTTGAGATTGTAATAATTTTGAAATTGTCGATGTCGATAGATCGTTAGAAATAATAGTTTGAAATTCGTATATTTTAAGAATATATATCTTACTTTCTTTCGTATGAGAAATGAAATTGGGAGACGAGTGAATTTTTGTTAAAATTTATTATTAATCAAACTTTACATTTTTATTCGAGTTAATCGTATCGAGGAATTTTGAAATTATATTTTTTTATTTGAAAATTAATTATATTTAATTGATAGTATTTCAAATTAAATTAACTAATTATTTGAAATTAAATTATTTATTTATGATATTTTGCTACTCGATAATTGATTTTGAAGAAAACAATTGTTCCTTTAATGTGCTCTAAGAAGAATTTTTATTTGAATAATTCTAGAAAAAATCACTTAATAATTGTGAAAATCGTATCAACATTTCCTCGATCGATTCCAGACAATTGTTTTTCATAAAATTTTCAGTTTACTCCTCTTTTTTATTGCATTTTACGAATTATTACTTTTTACGAATTTTTCATTTAATATGTATATATATATATATATACACACATATAGTATTTGCGAAGTCAATACAAGTTTTCCATTTAGCGCGTAAATGGATATAATTTTCCCATGATTGTAAAACCTTGTTGCAGCTAGGTTATGTTGTGTATATATCTAACTTTACATTGACAATATTTCACGTATCATTATTGTTGTTGACATCGAAACAACATTGTTTTTACAGATCTTTTTCAATCGTCATGATTCATGTTTCAATCAAATCTTTTCTTTGTTTTACATTTGCATAGCCTCTTTTAAATATTTTATTTTATCTTTTTTTTCCCACTGGGAAATATTTTCAAAAATTATTTTCGAACGTCACATAAATTTCTCTGGATGTAATTTTTTTTTTTTTCGTCTGAAATCGGGAAAAGTGTCCACGCATGTATAAAATTTGTAACAAAATAAATATAACGAAACCACCACCATCATATTTTGTTTATATATATCATATTTATATCGATTGAGGTATTTTATCCTTTCCTAAATCACGTATAATGTATAATTGGAAAAAACAAGTTTGATAAAAATAATCAAACGAACAATTCAAATTTCTCGAGGTAAATAATCAATATTTTTCTACTCGGCAAAAATTTCATTAAAAAAGTAAAGTAAAGACTTTTAATGAAATCATTCGAACTTCGTTTCGAAGAAAAAAAATATCTGCGCTCTGAACGAAATATCCATTTCAAAGGAAAAGTAATTTATCGATATTTATTTCGCTTGTAAAGCCGTGTCTGATTAAAATTTTAAATATTTTTATACTTTTTTTTTTTTCACCAACTCTGTTACATGTTATAAATTAATTCTCAGCGTAATTGAGCTCACAAATATTTTTCCCTTTTCATTTCCTTCAATTTATGTATATAATTTATGTATTTCTTTTAATGTTTTTTTTTTTCATAGAGATTCATTGACATATTTCACAATTTTTTACATAAGTCAAATTAACATGCAAAACTGAACGAATGACAAAACTTTTATCGTTTTCATTATTGTGTAATTGAAATCGAATCATTTTATAATTAATAATACACAGAGTTAATTTTATTATTGTTTTAATATTTATTATCTTTTTATTTTCGAATTTTTCTTTTTCGATGCAAACTTGACGCGACAAAGAGCAATTTTTAAATATTGCATCTTATTATAATTAGTTTTAATTTTTGCCAGTAGATAATTAAATTTAGAAAGATTTCGATAATTTATTATTGTTTAACGATCGTAGAAATTAATTCGAAAATATATAAAGTCGTTTTCAACGCGAAACATTCTGAATGTTTGATATTTCAATCAGAAACAATCAACGATATTTCGATACAATTTCCGTGAAAACGGTATTTCTCATGATTTAATCAGCCATCAAGTGATTTGATTTATCAACGTGAATTTTACGTTGCGAATATTGAAAGAAAAAAATAAAAAAAAAAAAGAAAATAAAAAAAGAAAGAAAAAGAGAATGACTCGAGCATATACTCAAACAGAAAAGTTGCAGGAAAATCTGGCGTCAACACCGGTAAACAGGTGCTCCAACTTCAAATGTTTGTTACTCGAGCACCGGGGACGTTGTTTCGAAGTTTGAAAAAGTTAGATTAATTACAGGACCGTGTAGCGATAACGTAGATTATGTTTTCGTTCGAATTAATGGTACACACGTATGTTTACCGCACTTTAAAAAAAGAAAAAAAAAAAAGAAGAGAGTGGAGGAACAAAAGATCGATTCCCGTCGATATAAAATGTCGCGTTTCATTTCTCTGAATGACCATTCACCGATGTAACGAGTACACAACGAGTTTTAACTGAATTTGTTGAATGGAATTTTCGATTCTCGGTATTGTTGTTAGAATTATTCTCCAACAGCGAAACTCAAATTCGGTATTAATTAGAAAGTTAATAATTTTCTTCTAATTTCCCTATAGAAAGTCTCATTATTTTGGATATTCAAAGTGGAATAGTAAATAAAAGGAGAATAATTGAATCGAATGAAATTAATGACAGAATGCGAAATCAAAAATATTTGGAAGGTATAAATATAAATTTTTTAGTGTTATCAAGATAAATTTTCGTTATTTTATTTTTTTTGTTTAATTTTTCGTTGCTATATTTAGATATTCACTTGACAATGTAAATATAAAAATATTTTTCCACGATAATAAAATTCTCTCTTCGTATCTCATTATCATGTATGAAAAATACTAAAACGTTTGACACGCGAGTCGCTTAAAAATAATTCACCCTTCAAATAACATCTATTAAAATTTACCTGCAAACATCCTCACTTCAAATAAATTTATTCCAAGTAATTATACAACTAAAAAAAAAAAGAGAAAGACATCATCGAAGAAAATCTATCGACTATCAAACTGTCACTCGAATGAATATATTTCCCACGAGAGAAATACGCATTCTTCGATCAAATGAGACGCCAGAAGAATTTATCGTTAAACAGCACGTACGTGCAACGCGTGCCGCGAAAAATCACGAAAGAAGATTAATTACAGGAGGAAAGGGAAAACGTAGGTCTCGCACGTGTCGTCGTTTGCCCGAGACAAACGACTCGGTCGGCCGTATTTGGAGATCCTATCGGTTACGATAAAACCGCTCGTTCTTCGCCATTCTATTTGTTAGGCCAAACCGCGTTCCTCTCTTTTTCTTTTTTTTTTTTTCTTTTCTTTCTCTCGAGCCCTTTCCACCCTTCCGCCATTAGTCCTTTCTCACCACCATCGATGTCTCGTGAATTTTTGCCTCACCTTTCTTCCGTTTCTTCTCCCCTTTCTTACATCCTTCGTGAAAGGACGCCTGGAAAATCGGTTTCTTTCGACACTTGACGATTGGAGTTGTAAATCCTCTCCCGATGGAAATTGATTGTATGGAAATTTTTGATCGAATTCTTTTTTTTTTTTTTTATTTGCTCCTTTCGTATATTTGCAAATTGTGCATTTTCTTAGAGAAATATTTAATAATTTTCTTTTTCTTCGAAAGAAGTATGTTTCTGTCGATTGATGATTATACAAGATGTTTCTGAAATCTTATTAAGTGATAATTTTAGGTGTAAAAATAAGTCGAAAAATGAAGTAAAACTTTGTTTCGTTTGAAGTTTCGTTTTGAACAAAATAAATTATTTGTTGAAATGTTCAGGTGTAAGTGAAATTCAAGATTGAATAGTTAATTTTTTTTTTAAAAAAAAGAATACTATATTTTATTTATATTCTTCCATCGATAATTATCACGTAATCTTTATTCACTAAATTGAAATTGATTTTATAATTTCAGATTTTCGTTTCAGATTACGTTCGTGACTGGACGTGGAGTTCCATCGAATAAAGAAATAATCGAGAAGCAAATAAATTATTCAAAGTAACTTGGAGCACGTTGCTCGCCAAATTACCCTTAACCTTTCGAATCTCAGCACGCTAAAATTTTCAAAGAGAGATTGTCCACTGAAATAAAAAAAAAAAAAAAGCAAGAAAAAAAACTTCAAAGAATCCTCCATCAATCAAACTTCCCTTATCTGTGAAACACAATCACCTTCCATAATCTTCCTCCCCCCCCTCTTTCCCTTCCCGTCATCCTTCTCCTCTCCTCATTCTTCTTTCACACTTGCACCATCCCTTCGTTTCCTCTTCATCGATTCACAATTTTACCATGTCTCGAAGAATCTGACCGTGCAAGGGATCCACAAACTTAATCAGCCGCGCATCCAGACATCAAAGGCCTGGTAAAATTCGTCGTTTGATCGACAGGCGGCACGTCCTGGCTCAAACGTAGGGGAAGGGGTGAAAGGGGCACGCTCGTGTTCAAATGGAAATCAATATCCTCCCTTTTGATCGCGATCCCGCTTATCCACCTCATCCTCTCCTCCATGCACACCCTAGACACGCGTGTCGTACAAGTAGCCAAGTATGGGACCATTGGTATACCCAAGAAGACGAGTTCCATCCATCCCCTATTTATTATCGCCTGTCTCTCCTCTGCTTTTTTACCTATACACATCCTCGTTCTCGTGATATATTCGTGGTGATAAAATTATATACAAATTCTTTTACAAAGATTCATCTATTCTGAATATTCAATAACTAGTTGGCAATATTTTTCGTCGATTCGTTTGAAAACCATTCTACTCTTTCTTCACCTCTCACATTATTATTTCCTTTTTCCATCTCGATACGTGTTCGTAAAAAGTTCGGATAAAAATCGAACGGATCCAGGCAATTAATCGAAATTATCGCTCGAACGAATCGTCTTAAACGCTCTTATAGCGACCGGCCCCAAATTTTCTCCGCCAACACACGTGGATCCTTTATTAGATCCGTTATCGTGATCGTTAGACCATCGAGGCCAGGTAACCATTTCGATATACTTCCAGTCTCTCTCTCTCTCTCTCTTTCTCTCGTGTTGGATATATCAGGCCGCGAATCCGAGGATCTAACAGACATCCTCTTTCGTGACCTGTCGCAGGATTTGCCGCCCCAATAAAAGGATTAACGGGACGAGGGTTAATCCCATTGGGTGGGCCATTCTCACATCCCCCATCTACGTCCTTATCTCTCTCGTCCTCTTTCCCTTTTCTTCTCTTTTATCTATACTTCTCCGTTACACGCGTGATAAATTCTCGTCTCTCTCTCTCTATCTCTTTGCCATTCGGCCCCATTTCTTATTTGTTACACGCGCGGAAAATTCTCCTTTCTTCCTTTTTATCTCTATTTCTCCGTGGTAAATTCTTATTTCTCTCTCTTTCACGTCGATTCTCTTCATCTCGTCTGATCCATCTAAGTACCATTGATCTTTAACGAGCAACGATTACCAGGATCAGAGGAGATTTTTTTTCGTTCGATGTATTCAAGCTGGCCCGGATTTTAACGATTAGGCTGTCGTTCATCGATCGTGTAAGTATAATCGGCCGATGTTTTTCTATGAATTTGACGAGATAATTTTAATTAATATTTTGCGTTGTTGATAAGGGATAGGAAGTTAAGTTGAAATTTGAATATTGGGAGATGGAACTCTTATCTGATCAATTTCATTGGAGAATTATTTGATTTTTCCGAATGGAATTAAAAATTAAAAATTGTTTAGAGTATGCGAAATTGATTAATGCATCCCCCGAGTGGATAATAATAAAGTATAGATATTCATCGATTCAATTTTAATTAAATTGTTATCTGTATTTTATCAACAGTGATGACTACGATTAAAACTTTAAGAGATAATTTTTCAAAAATTATTTTTGAAAAAAGTAACAAAGTTATCACGATATTGACTTCTTTGTGTAAATGTGTAATGGTTAATCAATAACCATTACACAAATTTTCATCGTTGTGTTGAATGGATGATGATGATCCTGTTTTCGATGCGATAAATGAAATAATTAATTAATAATTAATTAACATTTCAATGGATATTTCAAAAATCACTGCATATTATTTTTGTATCCAGGAAAATGTGTATCGAAACATGTGAAAATATTTTTTCCTTCCCCCGCAAGTTATCTATTCGATCCAAATACTCTTCTCACAAATTATACGAATTAATTAGCAAAACCGCAACTCGATTTAAGAAAGATACATTGTAGAATATCTTCACGAAAGATAGTACTTTTGAACACGAAATTTGTACGATATTCCTTTCGAAATATAGCGAACGAACGCGTTATCCAACCTAACGTGTATAAAATTACTCTCAACCAATAATTCCAAACGCGTGGTCGCAAAAAGCCAACGAAATATTTCCCACGATACTTAAAATCCAATATCTCCTCGTAATTATTTTATAATTATCGCGCACATCGATTCCAATCGATTAATCGTGCTCGTACGTTGCTCAGTTACGCGAACAACCGACAAAAAGAAGGAAAAAGAAGGGAAACAAGATAAGATACGAAAATGGAAACGAATAAAAAAAAAAGGAAAATAAAGAATTAGCGCGAAATACGTGAAATATATACGTATGTATCGGTGGATGCCAATTTTGCAATGTCGAATGAACCACAGTGAATTATAAAACGTAAATATCGCGGCCATTTTGCGCGGTAAACGAGATCGATAAAAACCGGCCATCCAGCAACGATTACGGATAAACGAAATATTGAACCATCGTTCCCAGCCTCGTAAATATCCCAAACCACCACCGTCGATCCCTTTTCCAGGATTTGTTCTGTTAAATTTCTGGATTATTATTATTATCGGAGAATATTCGGGATTATGGCAGTTTCATCGATCGGGGATCGAATTATGTTTACAGAGAGAGTGTTGATCAAAAGTCCAGTTTGTTATCACAGGCGGAAAGGCAGAAAGGGAATTTTCAATTAATATCTTTGTAATCGTTTATCGTTAGGATCGTGATACGTGAATTATAATAATCGTTTGAACGATTTAGATATTTTTTTAGATGTGTAATATTATATTGTTTATTTGTTTTCGCAAAGTGAAATTGAACGAAGGATGATCGAATTATTTTTTTCGATTGGATTAAAAATATGTACGTTTTATGGTTGTTTTTAATTTTCAATTTTAAAGTTTCTAGAATTTAGAGAAATATGTGTATAACTATTAGATGAACTGTGATATAAATTGGGTATGTAATAACAGTTTCTAAAGTAAACTGTTGGAATAAATTGTAAAAAGATAATAAATTTGTAATTTTTCGATATTAAATATTGTATATCAAATATTAAATTTCTATCGATTACAATATAAAATGTAAATATAAAAGAATACACTTTGTTTTGTATTTAATAATTTTTAATATTTATAACCTTAATATTCATAGAATTCAATTTTTGATCAAATTTTAAATGATAATTTTTATTTGATTTTTGATATCATGAAAAATATACGTATTATATTATTATTTACATTATATTATACGTTAAAAAATAAATCGTAATATTTAAAAAAATATTAAAAAAAATTTCCAAAGAAGATATCATTTTTAATGAAATAATGTTCTTTTTCTAGCTGTAACAATGCTTAAAAACGATCAATAAAATCAAAAATTTCAATAAATTCGCAACAGTAATATTTTTGAAAAGGAAACGCTGAACAAAAAAAATCTCAATTTAACAAATAATTTTAATAAATTTGCCTGTGAAATACAAAAATATGAATACTTCATACATGAAAACTAAGGAAGCAAATATCTTTCTATTCAACCGATTTTTTTCGCAGAAAATCGAGGGAAAAATTTTCGTCTCTCTGACATCGTAATTACAGAAATATTTAATAAAACATAATTCTTCTCTCATATTCGATCCTTTGACGTCCTTAAAAAATCGACATTTCCATTCACATAATGATACACATAATTTAATCGTCGATTTTCAAAAAACAGAATTTCATCTCGTATCGGTAGAAGCTTTAATGTATTTGCCGCCGATTGGTAGAGGAGGAGGGTGAAGAAAGAAGAAAAACGAGAGAAATTTGTTTGGATCGTAGCTCGAGGAGGACTGGATTCGCTTCTATTTCTGCTGAAATCTGACAAGGAACGGCTCTTAAGGTAATTTTATGGGTGGGCGGTGTTTGTTGACGACACAGAATGTACCTCCCTCAGGTAATCGCGAAATGATTGCCATGCTTAATGCGAAAGATTTTCGTGGACAAAGGTGATTTCCTCGATTCTTCTATGTAAAGTTTCGTTTTGTCGAGTCGACAGATTTTTCGAAGTAATTTGAGAGATGATAAGTATCTTACGAATAATGGATTATTCGAGTTAATAGGGAAATTATTAAATGATCAAAGTATTTACATAAGATAATATATAATTCGAAACATAGGATGAGATATTAATTATCGATACTAAATTAATAAAATAAAATTATTCCTAATAATCGAATATTCTTGTAAGATATTTCGAGGAAGATTATGTAAAATTTGAGAAAGTATGAACGACGATTTATGGGATATTCTCGATATCCTCGAAGAAATCATCGTGAAAAATGAAATTACTAAGAATTCGAACGTGGGACAGATTTCTAAGCAATTTTCGAGTGCAAAAGACCATGAGAAGCATCACAAGAAACATCGAGAAAGGGGAAGTTGAGGAAGAAATGGTGGATTCGAGGTCGTGAATTACGAGACGTCATGTAAGGAGAACGCGAATAGGGTTGAAATGTAATATAGCAATAATCCAATAGTCTGGATGAGCACGAGTATTGCTTACACGTGCAAGTTCGTCTGACAAGTTTAAGAATTTAATAATTCATAGGGAAGTAAAATGATTATAAATTCAGAGTTAATATCTTGAGATTATCAATTTAAAAATAATGTTTTCGTTGATATTTTAATTAATCATAATTTAATAATTTTCAAGAGGATATGTGTGTATTACAATGAACATCTTTGATTAATTGTTGTTAATAAATATTTAGTTCGTTTTTAATGTTTATATTTGTCTTATATTTCTAATAAATTTAATAAATTTCTATTAAATTTTTCACATTGAAGAAAGATCCTTTGATTCCTTTGAAATGAAGTCTCTCGCCAAAAAAAATTAAATTGTACCATTTAATGCAACCATCTAGTAGTGTTAATCATTTTATTTTTTAGATCTAATTGTAATATCATCATATATTTTACATTTACTTTATTATGTTTTAATAAGTTGAAATTTAATACCAAATATTTTATTCAAACAATGATTATACACTTAATAATACATTTTAGGATAAATGAACGGAATGATTATAATATTGATTATAATAAAACTGTCTATTATAAGGAAATACCGTACTTGAATTAATATAATTACATGTTTTATAATATTAAATCGATGTAATATTGATTCTAATTAATCTGTTTGTACTGTAAGCAAATACCATATTTTAATACACCGTAATATAATAAAATAATCCGTCGTTTGATTCAATCAACAACCGAAATCACAATATGCATAGATATCTAACCTCTTATTTCTAAAATTTGGTATACAACATTCACATCGATATTCAACAGAATAAACATAAAAAGTAATAATAATTTTTTTTATTAATCAACATCATTAATTAGAAATAAAAATCACTCTTGTCACTTTCTCAAGAACAGCTGTTGAAAGTTTTATTCTCAAAATTGTATGTCATTTATCTTTCAAATAATAACAATCTAACTCTAACAAATAATTGCCTAATAATATAAATACAACTTCTGAAGGGATGATTCTTTGAAATATTTCTCAAAATTTTAATAACAATCTAGCCTAACCCAGCCAAGCATTATTTCTCAGCCTCGAAATTAGTTAATAAAAAAAAAATAATAGCAAGAAAGAGATTCTCGAAAGAGGGATTCAAATCTTCGACCACCAATTCACCAATTCACCATATCATCCCGATATTCAACAGGTCGAAATACGAAAAGAAACGAAACCTCGAAACGAAATTAATAAAAGAACACGTTCAGAAAGCAACGAACGATCAAACCGAGAACGGAAAACCAAAGTTTTCGTTAGGATGAATCCTAAAAAGAAAATTCGCGAGCAGAGGGAAGAAGACGACAAACTTCCGGTTGCAAAGCGCAGCGGAAGGCGGAAACAAAACGGGGAGGGAGGAGAGGAGGGGGAGCGAGGAGAAGTGGATAAATTCTGGTGGAGCTCCGCCGAACTTCCACTTCTCTCTTTTTCATTATCTTTTTATCCGGTTGGAGGAAAGGGTTGGAGGAATTTTCCCCGCCCCTCGAAGAAATCGGCCCCGATTTACACCGAGTGAAGGGGGTGGAGATGAGGCGAGGGTTCATCTTGGAAACGTATTTTCGAACCGACACTTGGACCGTGCGACGAAACTTGTGACGCGCACCCCCGTTTATCGTGGGAAGGGGCCGAATTTCAGCCGGCGAAACTTTTCCTCGGCGAAACTTCGCCGTTCATTTGCATGCGGTGCCGGAATCGCTTCACTTTATATCTGTACAGGTGTATAAATAAGGGGTTGAAGGGGAAGGGTTGGAGGTGAATAAATAGGACTGACCTCGACGGCAATCGGGGATGAGTATCGGGCAAGAAAGTTTCGTCGTTTCATTTATATAGGGGAAACAGGGTTGCAAGAAACGAAGTGGCGGAATCTGATTTCAGTTAACAGTAATTTTTTACACGGCCAATTTTAATTTGATGACGATAATTGATAAATAATTCATTGTAATAATTCATTAATAGTAATAAATTTGATAATAACAGGGTTCTTGATATTCCATTTCGAATAACATTCGTATATGAAAATTTAACACGAGTAAAAGTATTATCCAATCGTTCATTTTAATTCTTCAAGATCGATGCTGTTGAATTCGATATTAATTCTATTTCCTTTTGTCACCATTAAAAAATTAACAATTTAGTTTAATAAGTAAATGTTACTTATATACATATAAAATACATATTATAACATTTCCATGTCCGAACATATCTTCATTCCATTCAATCGTGCTATAAAAAAATTTAAATTTACACGAATATTTTATTTATACGATCTTTATCCATCGTAAAATATGCATATTTTATATTTATTCCTCCTCAACACCTTTCAAAGGTATCACCAACTACGCATATGATAAAAATTAGACATCAGATTTGGATAATAAAAAAATTCCGATGCACAGAGTATTACGACGAAGGTATCGATATTTTTTTTTTTTTTTTTTCGTTTCAGTTAACTTGAAACGGCGCTATTTGACGATTCCTCGATGGATAGACGAAATATCAGAGCGCGATTGTTCGAAAACCCGATATCGGGCAAATATCGTGACGTATGGCGCCGCTTAGCCTTCTCATCGACGAGCGGGAACAAAATAATTTTTTCCAATTTTTCACGATGCAAAAATTTCGCGATTCGCGCGGCACGATAACGGCTCCGACATAAATCGCGCAACAGGGACGAGGCCGCGTTATCGGGCAGGGGACCAGTATGGTGTTCTGATAAAGTTCTGTCATTTTTATCGACGAGTCGTAGCTTCGTTAAAAAACGAGTCGTTTTTCCCTCGTCAAACGGAATTATCGACGAGGAACCCTGTTTATCCTTCGCATAAATAGAGCCGTGAGATTTCTTTTCATCATTATGTTTTTTCCTTTTTCTTATGATCCCTTTCGACGAATTTTGTTTTTTTTTTTGAAAAAATTTTATATTCATATTTTGCCTGATTACTTGAAAATATTAATCGAGCAAGTATTAATTATTAATACATGCTTTTGAAACCCCATTGATTTTCTATTATCCTATGGTAAAAAATGTTTTCAGATGAAATGATTTACTTTAACATAATTGAATAGAGAGTTTACAGATAAATAAAATTATTCAGAATTAAAATTTATTATTGTCTTATGAATAATTGTTTATGAATATAATTGTTCGATTAATTTATTATTATAAATTGTTTCATTATAATTGTATATTGTCATGAATTATTCTACAATTTCGAACATTATATATAAGAATAGTTGACAACATAAAATCAATAAAAATTTTAATTGTAAAATGTAAAGATTAAATATTGACGAAACGTAATTATTAGTCAGTTATAATTATAATTATAACAACATACGATTTAATTTTGCGTTCTTATAAACAAAATGTATCATATTCGCTAAATCAGATCTTGATTAATATTATTTTCGATAAAGCTGCAAATATTAAAAGTTTTATTAAAGATTCGATCGTCGTTTCAAAAACCAATTCATTAATCGCCATGCAATTATTCTTGCCAAACCCAAATTTCAGACATTTAATCATACCTTTCGAAGAAAATATTTTCTGAAATATATTCTTTCGTATAAACCTGACCTCTTATTAATTAAACGAGAAATAATCGAATTAAATGGACTTTTATCACGCAATTTGATTAATGCGAATGAAAATTCTTCTATTGTCGTTTCCTCCTCGCGTGGCAACGTCGATTGAATTTTTGAATTTCTACGTTTATATAAATAAGAGGAGGCCGAATGTATAAAGGCGAGAGGCGAAGTTTGTCTTGAAAGGAGCACTTCAGAAGCACTTCTCTGGATTTATGTATATGTTTTCGTAGAAACCATATCTCTACATAGATGGCAGAAATTCCGTTTCTCCTCGAAACGCCGTTAAATCTGGATTTAAAGGATTTGTAATGTGTACGCGAATTTAACAGCAGTCGTTTTTTTTTTTGAAATGCTTGCTCTCGATATTATTGGAATTTCGTGTTTCACGTTCTTATAAAATACAGAAAATATAGAAAATAAATATCCCGTAATATGTAAATATTACGGGATATTTATACGCTCCACCAGTTTTTCGAGTATTAACGAAAATATTTGTAAATTTGCGCCGTTACTTTTTCGAAACAACGTCGTTATTCTTCCTTTCTTTTCAATATTCATCCGTGGAAATAATTCCTTTGTGAAAATAGTTACTTCATACGAAATACTATTTTTCCTTTTTCGTGTATTGATCGTTCAAATATTGTAACTTCCATCGATACAGGAATTGAAACGAAATAAGCGTGAAATAACACATTGTAACAAATTTTATTCACATCCTATGGGAATATATAAAGAAGTTTTATAGAAAAATATTTGTATTGGCGGCTTCCTTCCTATCTTATTAATAATTAAATTAAATAAGACAGAGTTGAATGCAAAATTTTATAAAATACATATCAAAATCCGTTTATTTCATAAATGAAAATAAACACGAATTCATAAGCAAAAAATATAAATCATACTACACATTAATAAAATAATTTCTAAAGTCTATCATCTAAAGAAGATTTTACACAATTTTTCAAACCACGATATTTTTTTTTATCAAGATTCCCAACCAACAAAGAAAAAGCAGAGAGACACATAAAAGGACGCATAAAAGTTTCCTGAAAAACTCGTTCATTCATATTACATACCTACATATATACATATATATATATATATATATATATATACAGGGAATGTCATAAAGTCAGAAGGAAGCAATCGAATAACGTCATACGGTTCGCGATACGATACTCCATAATGCATTTTATCGAGGACGCGTACCATCTCTAAAATAAATGAGTAATCTTGTAAAGCCGACTAAACACGAGAGATCGAGTTGAACGGAGGGGTTGCGTGGGTTGGAAATATTTTTGTCGACGGTATGGAAGCGAACGGCATCCGAGTTGTTCGTAAATCGAATACGGAAGTATCTACAGTCAGTCGCAAAAGCCTCCCCCAATATTTCATAAAGATATTCGTGTAATAGTTTGCGTACAGCATCTTTTGGCGGAACAATTTTTCCTTCGAAGAAATTTTTTCCTGCGACACTTTTGAATGTTCACTTTTCAACACAATGGACAATTTTATTTACTTCGAATCTTTTGGAAAATTTTGGATATCAGAGAATCCTAAAGAAATATTATCGATTATCGTCGATATCAATGAAATCCATGTATTCATTGCGCTTTACAAAACTTGGAAAATTTCATTTAATAAAAATTTCGATAGAATAGAATTTTTATCGATCCTTTGCCATCGAATAACTTTATACGAAGATATTTTCGTAATTGTATGTCATCATCCGCGTGATCAGGCAGGGAAAGTTTGATCATTACAGGAGCATTGGCCGGTGAAAGCCGGGATGGTTTAACAGGCAATGTTAAGGTCGAGTTAGAACTTTCTTGTTTACAGATTGCGTTTCGACTCTGTCGCGGTTCGAACGTTACCTAAGGTTCCTTTGAAACAACAAAAGTTTCGTGGAGAGAAGCCTCTCCGCTTGGACACCGAGGGACGGTTTCGTATCGAAATAAATAACGCGTAGGAATGAAATTCGGACAAGAGGGAAGGGTACACGTGTGCGAGATTTAATTAAATCGTTATGAGAGAGAAAAAAAGGAAAATTTCTTGCTCGAATTATGCCGGTCAGCCGTCAGTTTAATCTTCGTGCACGCGTGTTTTTGAGAGTAAAATTATCCTGTCCTGGGAAGGATTAATTAAAATATAAGAAACGTGATCGTTTTTTCTTAAATCCCATTCCATAATTTTTCCTTATTTATTCTCTCTCTCTCTTTTTTTTGGTAATTTTAAGCGATTTTCTTGATATTATTATTATGCAATTCGCCAGCAGGGATTGGATACAGTCTCAAATGGAAAATAAGAGGAGATGAATAAAAAGGCATCGAGTTGGTGCTCTCGATATTATTGGAATTTCGTGTTTCACGTTCTTATAAAATACAGAAAATATAGAAAATAAATATCCCGTAATATGTAAATATTACGGGATATTTATACGCTCCACCAGTTTTTCGAGTATTAACGAAAATATTTGTAAATTTGCGCCGTTACTTTTTCGAAACAACGTCGTTATTCTTCCTTTCTTTTCAATATTCATCCGTGGAAATAATTCCTTTGTGAAAATAGTTACTTCATACGAAATACTATTTTTCCTTTTTCGTGTATTGATCGTTCAAATATTGTAACTTCCATCGATACAGGAATTGAAACGAAATAAGCGTGAAATAACACATTGTAACAAATTTTATTCACATCCTATGGGAATATATAAAGAAGTTTTATAGAAAAATATTTGTATTGGCGGCTTCCTTCCTATCTTATTAATAATTAAATTAAATAAGACAGAGTTGAATGCAAAATTTTATAAAATACATATCAAAATCCACGCTTACTTTTTTAATCAATCGCAAATTAACTATTTTATACTTAAATTAAAAAAAAATCATGCTTCTTAAAACAATAACACTTCTTCATAAAAAAATTTTTCACTTATAGCCTCTATTATTTCCTATTATGATCGTTCTCTGAACACAAAATTAATTAAATAAATTAAAAAAAAAAAAAACAATATCTCCCTTCGTACAAAGATTATTCCAATTTCCAAAATCCAAAACATTTTCTCATTTCATTCAACTAAATATATTCCAATCTCCTAATTATTGTTCGATTATCGACATCTCTCGAATCCAAATCCAATTTAATTTAAACACGGGAGAGAAAGCTCCGTCCACCCACGTGAGCGCTAATTGCTCGCGTCTCGTTATCATATATAGAGCCATCGTGAATTAGCGGGGACAATTAGCCTTAACAGGGCGGGTCGAGGTCGCCTTATGAAAATAAGGGGCAAAACGGGTTTCTTCCCGTATTCTCGCACGACTTGCCGTGGAATTCGCGCTTCGTGGCCTCCGCGTAAATTCCGTTGCTCGGTTTGAACACTGTCCTCCCCTCCGCCCCCGCCTCCGGGCAGGGAAACTGGCCGGGATTACCGTGGGCGAAGTGGGTGGGTGAAGCAAAGGGTCGGACATTAGAATTCATGCGGAGACATTTGCGGTCCGGTTCCTAACGACCAGCTGTAAAAAGCTGGCCGGAGCTGCGAAGTGGAAAGGCGGGGGTGGGATCGAAGGAGAAGATTAGGAGAGGGATGCTTATGCGGGATGAATGAAAAATCGTTGGAGAAGGGGAATGTATCGAGAGAGTTTTCGTTTTCGGGGAATGGTTCATTGAATATTTCGAACGACTTTCATTCTCTTCTGATGATTCGTTGTTTGGAAAATAATTGATTGAAACACGGGGGTACGGATAATTGGATGATTTGGATTTTAAACGTATGAATGAATCTAAATTTGTATATAATTTTAGAATTTTAATTAATATATAATTTTAATTTTTAATGTAGAGGGAGAATGTATCGTGAAACGAGGGTAGATTATTTATTGAATATTTCGAACGATTTTCATTCTCTTCTGATGATTCGTTTTTCTCTTTTTCGTTATTTGGAAAATAATTGATTGAAACACGGGGGTTTCGATAATTGGACGATTTGGATTTTAAATGAATGAATCTAAATTTATATGTAATTTTAATTTTTAGTGGGGAGGGAGAATGTATTGGGAGATGAGTTTCGAGGGTGGATGGTTTATTGAATACTTCGAACGACTTTCATTCTCTTCTGATGATTCTTTTTTCTCTTTTTTTATTATTTGGAAAATAGTTGATTATTGAAACACGAGTGTTCGGATAATTCTTAGTGGAGAGGGAGAATGTATCGGGCGAAACGAGGGCGGATGGTTTATTGAATACTTCGATTGACTTTCATTCTCTTTTGATGATTCTTTTTTTTTTCTCTTTTTTGTTATTTGTATTTGAAATATAATTGATTATTGAAACACGAGCATTCGGATAATTGGGTGATTTGAATTTTAAACACGTGAATAATTTAATAAATTTATATATCGTGAGTTTTGTATCTTTTTAATTATTCTGATAAATTTTCAATACAGTATTTAATTTGTATAGCAGATAATTGATTTGCCAATTTGATCGATTGATTAATTCATTAAGTTTTATGACGAGACGATAAGTTTTACAAAAAGTAAAAATTTTAAAATAATAAGGATAGTGATTAAAGAAAGAAGCAGAAATTTGAAATTAAATCGTAATTCATAAAATTTCTTACAATATCCTTATTTCTTACAATAATTCCAATAATTGATCGTTCCATTAATAAGGATTTTAATAATTGAAATTCTATTATATTCCCTTTCTTTGTAAGAAAATTATCGATATTCCTCAAGTTAAGAAATTAAATTTCACATCGTTTAAAAAAGTCTTAATCCCTCCTCCTCTCCAAGAAAAACCAGGACCAAAACATCCCATACATAATTTAAAACTATAATAATTCAAACGTGTGACCATATATATAATATTTCAAAAACTTTATTACCTATTATTCTTCATTTTCAAAAAATCAAGTTCATACGAAATAAGTTATTAGAAAACAAAATAAATTTGGGCTTTCTCATTCTTTGTTTTTATAATTTTATATTTAAAATTATTCAAAAATCGCAAAATTTTCAACGACTTTCCGTTATAAGAAATTTATTCCGAAGACTGGAAAAATGTATAGTGCGTGTCGATCGGTGCATGAATACTCGCATCACGTTTCACGCGAGATCGATGTTTGGAACACGATGGTTGGGCGTGGGACGGGAGATACTTTGATTAGTAGGGTGGTTACGATCGGTGATTGGGTCGAAGGTCGACGAGTGAAGGGATTCGTGTAGGTGGTTTTGGAACGGCGGCTGGATAAATCGAGGGACATTATTTTCGATTTGATTTTTAGGAGGAAGAATGTTGCGCACGTAGGGTTGTATTAAGCTGTAAATTTCGATACGGAGGGAATTATGGTTTCTCATTTCGAGAACGTGTATTTTAGAGGCTTAGGGAATGTTTTAGTTATAGTTATAGGTTTTTCTACGAAGAATTCTCTTTCGTATTTTATATTACATCCTTTAAATAAATAGTATTTAATATTTAATATAATAATCAATTATTTCCAGTAATAAATTGTATAAAATGTTATAGATTATATTCTATATTATTGATATACAAAAAATCAAAAGGATGCGTTTCAAAAGCGTTTATTTCATAAATGAAAATAAACACGAATTCATATAAGCAAAAAATATAAATCATACTACACATTAATAAAATAATTTCTAAAGTCTATCATCTAAAGAAGATTTTACACAATTTTTCAAACCACGATATTTTTTTTTTTTTATCAAGATTCCCAACCAACAAAGAAAAAGCAGAGAGACACATAAAAGGACGCATAAAAGTTTCCTGAAAAACTCGTTCATTCATATTACATACCTACATATATATATATATATATATATATATACAGGGAATGTCATAAAGTCAGAAGGAAGCAATCGAATAACGTCATACGGTTCGCGATACGATACTCCATAATGCATTTTATCGAGGACGCGTACCATCTCTAAAATAAACGAGTAATCTTGTAAAGCCGACTAAACACGAAAGATCGAGTTGAACGGAGGGGGTTGCGTGGGTTGGAAATATTTTTGTCGACGGTATGGAAGCGAACGGCATCCGAGTTGTTCGTAAATCGAATACGGAAGTATCTACAGTCAGTCGCAAAAGCCTCCCCCAATATTTCATAAAGATATTCGTGTAATAGTTTGCGTACAGCATCTTTTGGCGGAACAATTTTTCCTTCGAAGAAATTTTTTCCTGCGACACTTTTGAATGTTCACTTTTCAACACAATGGACAATTTTATTTACTTCGAATCTTTTGGAAAATTTTGGATATCCTAAAGAAATATTATCGATTATCGTCGATATCAATGAAATCCATGTATTCATTGCGCTTTACAAAACTTGGAAAATTTCATTTAATAAAAATTTCGATAGAATAGAATTTTTATCGATCCTTTGCCATCGAATAACTTTATACGAAGATATTTTCGTAATTGTATGTCATCATCCGCGTGATCAGGCAGGGAAAGTTTGATCATTACAGGAGCATTGGCCGGTGAAAGCCGGGATGGTTTAACAGGCAATGTTAAGGTCGAGTTAGAACTTTCTTGTTTACAGATTGCGTTTCGACTCTGTCGCGGTTCGAACGTTACCTAAGGTTCCTTTGAAACAACAAAAGTTTCGTGGAGAGAAGCCTCTCCGCTTGGACACCGAGGGACGGTTTCGTATCGAAATAAATAACGCGTAGGAATGAAATTCGGACAAGAGGGAAGGGTACACGTGTGCGAGATTTAATTAAATCGTTATGAGAGAGAAAAAAAGGAAAATTTCTTGCTCGAATTATGCCGGTCAGCCGTCAGTTTAATCTTCGTGCACGCGTGTTTTTGAGAGTAAAATTATCCTGTCCTGGGAAGGATTAATTAAAATATAAGAAACGTGATCGTTTTTTCTTAAATCCCATTCCATAATTTTTCCTTATTTATTCTCTCTCTCTCTTTTTTTTGGTAATTTTAAGCGATTTTCTTGATATTATTATTATGCAATTCGCCAGCAGGGATTGGATACAGTCTCAAATGGAAAATAAGAGGAGATGAATAAAAAGGCATCGAGTTGGTGGTCTTCAGCCTCGAGGCTTGGATATCATTTCGATGAAATGGAAAATTTGCAATTAATTACATTCGTTTTATCCGGGAGAGTTCTTTCGTTTCAATGTGAAGAGAGGGAAATTGTAGAACAATAGATGATGAAAAATATTTAAAAAATCGAAAGTTAAGAGAATATCGAGTTTCGTTACGATAATTCAAAGGAAAGGTTAACGATGGTAACAAGTTTCCAGGAAATACGATGTTTTCTAACGATGTTGAATAGACATCGAATATTCTATGAAATCTCCTTCTTTTTCGCACGAATTAGAAGATTATAATAATAACAATATCTCAAAAATAATAAATCTTTGTATATTTACAGCACGTTCAAAAAATATTTAACTCAAAACATCCTTGATTAACATCCCCGAAATGATTCTTACAAATTATTTCTTAAAATAATTTCCATCCCATCAGGCAGGAAAGAGTCAACGTACATGTAAATTAACTCCTTTCGTTAAAATCATTAAACTAATGACAGCAAGCAAAGTCTATACAGCATTCCTTCCTTTGAGCTCTCTCTCGTCGAGCACGTAAACTGAAATTAACGAATTAACAGCCGCAAAAAGGATTCTCTTTGGCTCATCTTTGGTTGATCTTTCGAGCAAGAAGTCCACCCATCTGTCGTCACGCCCCTCCTCTCGTTCCAAAGTCAAAGACGCAAGGGGAAAAGTTTTAAAGTTTCGTCCAAAGGTGGTGTATTTCGAGGCATTTCGTGTTCTCTAATTCGAAGGAAACCCTCCCTGAAAATCCTCTTCCGGTTGTCGCATGGATCGCCGTTGTAATTAATGTAACGCCCACCCCCTTTTAACCCACCGCCGTTCGAACGACCAAGGGATCAATTTTAAGTTTAACAAACGAGTTTGCAACGTCGCGCCGCGGCCAACGAGCGCCCCGCTTTTCTCGTTAACCTTATAACTGCACCGTTATAATCATAAATCGGTTATCCAATGCCTGGCCCACGACCGGTTTGGATTATTACCGATTACCTATAAATTGCAAATTTCTTTCCACGAAATGATTACTCGGCATTCGATTACTCGGATCGATATTCCGTGGAAGTGATAGGAAGATTTTGTCGCAGAGCAACTACAAATTCGAAGTATAGTATATTTCCGATCGTCAGAAACGTGGAATCTTTCGTTTATCCCAATTCGATCTCCGGTTGTCGAGATATCGTCGTTCAAAGAAAAGCCTAATTTTCAATCGTTCAAACCCGATTAAACCTTATTAGAATTAAGAAAATTTTGAGTTGTCTCGAAAGATAGTGGCTTCTGATCTTCCTCTTTAAAACTCTCTTTCGTTTATCCCAATTCGATCTCCGGTTGTCGAGATATCGTTGTTTAAAGAAAATTTAATTTTCAATCGTTTACCTTAAACCCGATTAAACCTTATTAGAATTAAGAAAACTTTGAGCTGCTGTAACTTGAAAGATAATGGCTTCTGGTCGACGAATCGATGATCATTAGAAAACCTCGCTCTTTAAAAAGCATCTTTCTTTTATCCCAATTCAATTTCCGCTTTTCGAGATATCGTCATATAAAGAAATTTTTAATAACTTCTCATCTTCGTCCTTGTTTATATATCTCTTGCTCGTGACCTATCCCAAACTCCAGACACCTGAGAAAAAACTTCGAACTGAAAATTATTAAAAAAAAATACAATACACAAGGAAAAGAAATATAGGTCACCGTCACCAAAAAGAAAATTTCCTCAATATATTTTCGACGACAAAATTTTTATTTTCTCCTTGAAAATTCCAAGTTTCGTTTCGTTAATTTTCCACTATAATATAACTTGAACCGTGTAACTGCGTACCTGTGATAATCTCTTCCCAAAGATAACAGAGTGATAATGGAGACTCGGAGTTAACGACGATCCCTCAACCTAATCCCTCAACTTAACTTCCCATCTATTCTCATTTGCTCACGTGAACGTCAGGATATTAATCGAAATTTTTTGAGCGGGCAGTCGTGATTTTCAAGGATCCGCTTCGGGCGTTGTTAGTTTCCGCGCGATATCGCGTGATTTAACGCAGAGCCGGCCGACTAAAAGGGGGAGGAAAAAAAAATATGCAAACGAGATAAATCATGCCGAATAAATCAAACGGAGTGAATTATACCGGGTAACTTTACCGGTTCTCTCTCTTCTAATCGATCCTCGAGTGCAACAAAGAAGTGGAACTTAATAATCCCCCCTCCTCTTTACGATTAATATCATAAATCTCTCTTTTCGTTCAAGTATTCCCGTCTTGTTTGTCACTCTATTCATGCATCGACCATAGAAATTCGTTCGTTCGCCGATTACTTCTTCTTTTCGTTCCACGAAACGATAAATTATCATTCACCGAGGGGACAATATATTAGGAGATATTATTAATGTGCTGGATTATTAAGCTCGGGTAGAAGTGAAGAGGCATCGTATTATACGACTTCGTTCGATATCCCTTGTCGAATTTTTTTTTTATTATACGAGGGTAGGAGAAGGGGGTGGAGTCTTTCGACATGATCGTTTCGAGTGATTATTTGTCATGTACAAATAATTCGTTTAATTCAAATGTGATAATCGAATGCATATTTAAATATATATATATATAAATTTGAATTAATTAATATAATACTTCGTGCCATGTGAAAGATATTAATCCATTTTCTCGACGAAAGAAATCATTAATTCGTGAGATATTTTGTCTTTCGTGGTAATAAAAAAATTAGCTCAATCGTTTATTAACGTATTATCGCAGAATGGGATAACGAAAGAGCTACAGATGACAAAAATTTCTTTTTGCTTAAAGAGATATCAAAGAAAATTATTATTAACATCACTTTGTATCCTACGAAAGAAAAGCGAGAAAACTTATCGCCTAAACTTAAACATCCGTGTAACATCCTATCCTCCCTGTATCTTCGCTCCCTTTTCGCCCGACTTTCAATATCGCAAAATTTATATCGATGATTTATCGATATCCCCCTGAATAACCTCTAATAATACTCCACCTATAAAACCGACCCGTCGATATTAAATAAATTTCAACGGTGTAGAAAAAGAACGGGGAAGAAATCCCGACCGAGAAACACACACACACACACACACACACACGGTTATAAGTCACCTGGATTCCCTCCCCCTCCTTTCGGAAGTTTAATCAAAATTCACGTTCCATTTTAATTAAGTGGCATTCCAGGACGCGCTTAAAGCCAAAGGGCGAAGAAAGCGAATCCCCGGGGGAGGGGAGAGGATAGGGGAGGGAGCTTTGCCTTCGAAACGGCGAATATTAATACCGATGAAAATTGATCACCCGCGAGAGCACTTTTTAATCATCAATATTAATTAGTCCATTGAACCGAGCGCGAATTAAGAAAGTTAGAAAGCCGCGGGGAAAGAAGAATGGGCGATTTCTTTTCCTTGAAAGCGAAAGCCTTCCTTTCATTCTTTCTTTTTCTTTCGTTTCTTTTGTTCCTTTCGATTCGATGAATTCGATCTCGTGGAGAATTGAAGCGAAACTTCGGTTACCGGAAAGTAAAGTGGGAATAGGGAGAATAGAATTTGCTCGATGTTACTCTCTCTATGTTTCTAGGCAATGTATAAATGAAAATGTTATACTTGAACGATCGTTGTAATTATTTTTAATAACACATTTAATAACACGAACGAAATGTTTAGAAGATGATGATGAAATACGTGTTTTTAATAAATTTTTCACGTTATCAACCAGAAATTTTTTAATCACGGGGTCAATGATAATAAATACTATTCGTGTAACACAACATTCACAAATATTCTACTTGGAAAAAATATCCTGATTGAAAAGTATTGTCGCTTAACATTTATTTGACCGAATATAATTTTATACAATATCGACATAAATACACAAATGGAAAAATTATCGAATAATTCTCTCATCCAAGCTCAGTGTATATATGTTCTGGGAAAATACGATTGTTCGTCGGTTCTGCATCCGATCCACACCTCTTATCGATTTCTTATTACCCGGAGGCGTGCCCCACCAACACGGAAAAGAGGTGAGAAAGCGAGGATCGTTCGGTGTCGTCTCGTGGGTGTCGTTACTCGCACGTTTCGCCCTCTTGCTAATCTTCGACCAAGACGATGTTTCCCGGTGTCAGCAAGTCCGCCCGATCGTCCCTCGCCTCTTTTTGACGAGAAAATCCGCGAGGAACGACCCACCCCACGCGTCTGACATATCTGATTTCCGTCGACTGTCCTTCTCTCTCGCTCTCTCTTTTTTTCTCGTGATGAAGTCATCGATATTTTTCACGAGAAAAATCGTCGAATATACGTATATGTGAATACCTTAGCCGCGATTGGGCTATCAAAGGGCGAGAACTTTCGATCGAGTTATTGATTTTTTGTATTTTTTCTTTTGGTGTTGTATTTTCGTTTCGAAGGGATCGATGACTGATGATCGTTGAAGAATTGAGAGATGATGTATGCGTGATGAGTTGGTTTTGGAAATTGTTGGTTTTATATAGAGAGAAAGTTTGTCAAAATTTTATAATTTAAGCTCGAAAAGTGTCTGAAAAGGATCCAGTTAGTTTATCTTTTATTTCAATATCTCTCAAGTTATTAAAGTATATTTAAAGTTTCTTTCGACAGCTACGTAAATATCAACGAAGAAAGCAATATTTCAAAAAACAGTGAAAGCATTTATTAAACCATTGTTTAAACCAATTTTATCATTCTAGTAACAGAAAGAATTTCGATTAATAATATTTTTTAATGATGGAAGAAACGATGGCTGACTAATTATAAATATTTATTAATACAATTATTAATATTTATTCATATGTAAAATAAATTGCTCGTAAAGAATTTATAAAAAGATTAATGAAAATGATAATTTTTTAAACGGTTTAACTTTATAAGTGATGAGCTCAAATTCGTCGCTATTCCTTCCATTATTTTGGAACGCCCGTTAGAATAAATCCTCCTCCTTGAATAAATGATATCGCGTTAAAAATGTTCCCCGTATAAATAAGAGATTATTATTAGAAAAAGGGACGGACGAACTACCAAAGCGGACGGTGATTCCAGTGGGAGGGTTGAAACCTTTATAGACTGGAAGTGAAGTTCTCTGTAAGTGAAGTGTAAGTAACCAGGGAAGGCGACGCTCTTCTCGTTGGAGAAACCGTCAGGTGACCGACAAAAGATACCTCCGTGAACTTTCATCGGGATCGAGCCGAGTTAGAAGGAAGAGGATCGACGAAATAAAAGCGTTTGCCGGTGTATTATTGATTCATTTAGCGAGCTATATTTTATACGAAAGGGGGAGGAGAGAGGGTTGTCGCAAATTTTCCTTTCGTCCACCCTGAAAAAATTCTTGGAAACTATCTTTATCGATTTGACAAAAATCTATCTTCTGATAAAATCACTCGAACCTATTGACATAGAAATTCGAATTTTTTTAATTATTATTATATCGCGAAATCAAAATCTTTTTCCTTCATTAATCTCGTCGTATTTTAATAAAAAATCATTGGAGTTTTCAAGATTAAAATTCGAATCTGCTCCATTTTTATTTGCATCACGTTATTAACATGTATATATATATAAATCTACGCATTCTCTCGATTCGATCTCGAAAACAAGTTGTCCATTCCTCCAATCGAAAACCGGTCGAGCTTCCAACCAATTCGCCCTTTCCTTCGCTTTGTTCGTATCGCGCTCGTAACCGACGAATTCCAAAGGAAACGTGATCGTTAGACGAGATACTCGGCCCGCACGCTCTCGAAAATACGAGCGGCTAAACGTAACGAGTGATCGTAAACGAGGCGAGTAACTAACCGGGCGGGAGAGGGTTGCTCTGGGACGCGTTTGGAATTTATCGAGTCCACTCGATGGAGAATTAATCGACAAGGGTGGGTGTGTGTGTGTGCGCGCACCCTCCAAGTGGCGCAATCTCGAAGAATCTCGAACGAGAGCGGGATAGAAACGGGTAATCCTCGCCTCGTAGAGGAAACGAGGTTCTTGGAGGTGAGATTTCAGGGTGGAGAAACTGGCCAACTTTTCGAGCAGACTGTTTCGAGATTTAATTCGAAAGTTTTGAATTATCGAGGCTGGTTAATAAGTTGCACCGCTTCCGTATATTTGACGTGCAATTCAATTTTCGTTCGTCCTCGACAGATTTGTGTAATCCTGTCCTCTTCGTTTTCCGTTGTTCTTTCGATTCCTTCTTCTTCCTTTTTTCTTTCCCTTTCTCGAATTTACGCGAAGCTTTGATAATGAGTTTCGAAGGAAGGAATCGTTAATCCGTGGGAATAATTGTGGAAGGAGGAAGAGAGAGAGAGAGATAATTGTTGGAAGAAGATGTCTTGGAAATTTAGTTTTGGTAATTGTTTTGATGTTTGTGCAAGGGATTTGTGAGAGAAATGTAGGTGAAAATTGGGAGAAATATATAAATAATTATTCCATGCAAAAAGAAAGGAGAGATTTGTCTCAATTTTTGTTAAATCTCGCATTTTGTTCTACGAAACGTTCTACATGAATTCCACGCGTCATCAAATATTTAAAACATCTAAATTCGAGTGGAACTTTTCTTTATAAATTATTTCGACCCAAACTCAAAGGGTATATCCTCGACATTGGGGATTAAACAATTATCATGGTTATTTTCATCAACCATTACCAAATCTATTTAAAGCAATTTAACATTTCAAATTCATTCGCTTATAATTCCACACGTCCCACGTTTCCAATATTATCAATCGAACAAAATAATTGACTCGATTTCACTCTTAACCGAATTCATTCCAATGTTCGATTCCAGTTTCAATATCACCATTTCACCTCCATCAGCTTCCAACAATGATCCCAGTTCACTCGTATCAAAATTTCCACGCGTGAAAAACGAAATAACTCGTCAACTTTAATTTTTCTCGCGAAGAGAACACGAAACTCTCTCTCTCTCTCGTTCTCTCTTTCGTTACTTTTTAACCAAAAATTGGAATTCACTACGATCCTCCGTATATTTCCGTATAATACACATAGCGTGGAACAGTTGGATTGTTTTAACCAGTTGGACGCCTCCTTTCGGGTGAGAAACGAGAATCGGAAATGACGGGATTCGAGCAACGCTCCTCTGACTGCTTCGACCGAATTCCAACCCTCGTAACCCTTTCAACTTTCTCGAAACAAATATTAAATGATGTGTTCTCTCTATGTGCCACGGAACATTAATGGAAACTGTCCTGGTGGGAAAAGAATCTAATACCAACTTCCTCGTTTTTGTGAAAATAATCTGATTCTCAAGAAGGAAGAGGAAATGGATGGTAAATTTTGAGAGAAATGGTAACCTCGTTTTAATCGTATTAAATTTCATGATCTCTTTTAATCTTTTTAACAATTGATATTGTCCAATTTAATTGAACAGTTATATTCGTTCTTTATTTAAAATCTTTAAAAAACTTAGAAACTTCCGTTTCTTAATAACACATATATATATATAATTCTAAAGTTGAAATGATGGAAAAATCCTGGAGACAAAATGAAAATTAATATGTATACAAGCCTAAAAACAAAAAGCATATTTCCAACCAAACTCAACGCTTTCAATAAAATCAAAATATCCATAAAATAATAATAAAAATTCACGGTGTAAGTACGAATCACGTTCCCCATGAAAATCACGAAATAAGTACACAAGTCAAGTATAAACAACAGACGTGGAACGAACAATTTCACTCATTGGCGCGTCACTCGTCGCGCAATCTTCCCGGGAGAAGTAAATCTACTCAAGCCACGCAGAAGTCATCCGGCAAGTGTTCCAAAACTCAAAAGTCATAATCCCACGGTTGTGCGCTCCGACAAGAGCGTGTTGCAAAGAGAGGGTAAATCTGCATGGTCGCTTTCTGTCGTCTCGGTTGCGGTGTCGGCAGACCCAATGTCTGCTCGAGGATAAATCGCGCGGGAATTGAAGCTCTCGGGGATTCGTCTGGCGATGGGACAAGGGATGGAGAGACAAAAAGAGAGAGAGAGAGAGAGAGAGGAAAGTAGGAGAAAGGAAATGAAGGGAAAGTGTAAAAGCGTGGAGAAGAGGGCGAAGAAAAGGGAGAATAAGGGGTGGAAATATATATATATAGGGTGTTCTGTCAAAATCGTTTTCTTTGGAACGAAACATCTTTGAAATCGTAATTTGAATGAATTTTGGAACACTTTCTTTTAGATTTCGTTTGATTCGGGAAGTATTGGGTATCAATTAGAAGTATTGTGTATCTTTTGCAATGAAACGATTTATGAAACAAAATGGTATTTAATTTTTAGTTTTTAATTTCGTTTTCATATGTAATTGACAGAAAAATTTTTCTTATGGCTTTGAGATAGGAAATTTTTAATCGAATTTTTACATACGTTTCTATGAAATTATTACTGGAATAAAAAGCACCGTAAACTTTAATCGTTCAATTCATCACGTCTTCCGGAACAATGGGTTGCTATCGACAAATGCTGCACGTGATGAGTTACGCTTACAAACATGTACAAGAAACAATATTAAAGTTCACAAAACAAAAGTTAACAAAAAAAAATAATCGATAATTACAAACAATTTCATGGATTACTATCGTTAAATTAAACAATACAAATTTTCTATACTTCATTTCCTTTCATTTTAAATCACGAAAAATTTACACCAATCGTATTTACATTATTATTAATTCCTCTTAAAACTCAAATTAGAATAAATCCACGCGTCGATCACACGTGATACAAATATAATAAAAAAAACGAGATAATATCGCCATTAAACACCGAAGCAAACTTTCGAGAGATTCGAATTATAACAAGACACCCCATAGAGGGGGGGAAAAGAAGGCGGGAAATACCCTCGAGATTTCTTCATGGTAGATTTATGCCACCCCCTCGGCTGGCAGTCTGGCTGGCAAGTCTGCGCACCCTATATACCTTCACACTCGCCCTTGGCCGCGAGATTACCTCCAAACCAAAAGATCCTGCAGGATATTATGCGATATGCACCGAAAGTTGATAGATGGCTATTACGTTCCGCTGAGACGAGCATGCTCCCCTCCTTTCCCTTCCCCTCTTTTTCTTCCCCTCTTGTTCAATCCGCCGAGTACGGTTCACGAATGTGATTTTTCGGTGGAAAGGTTCCCCTGGTCCTCGTTCATCGTTCTGAATTCTCTCGCGCCCCCAAAGTCTTTCTCGACTTCTTGCCCCTTGGTGAACGTACACGAATCGTGAGACTTTTTTTTTTTTGAGCATTGAGGTGGAGATTCGGCGGAAATATCGGGCAGAAAGAGGGGGTTGAGATGCAGTGCAGGGAAATTAAGGAAAAGGGGAAAGTTTAGAAAGGGGTAACGTGTTTAGAGGGGATGGGTTTATTTTTGTAATTTTGAAATTTATTAAAGGAAAATTTATTTTTGTGTATTGGAATTTTAATTATTTCAGGTAATATGGATTACTATTGATTAGTTTGTTACGTTATTACGTAGAAGAATATATATGTATAGAAAGAGAGGTGTGTTAAAAAAAAAGTAAATTAAGTGTCGCGAATGAATATTCATATATTCATTTTATATTCTTATAATGGGTGTTTGGAATAATCATATTTCGACTAATCGATGTTTAATCTAGATTCTATTATAGATATTTCTATTCTATGTGTTTTATACGATAAAGATCATATATATTTATCACTATAATTAAACGATACCAATTGTGAGCTGAGAAAGGAATTAATTACATTTGAATAAAATTCTAAAGTCCAATATTGGCTAATTCTCCATAAAAGTAATATTTAAATTCATAAGAGATGAATCTAAAATCAAAAACGAAAAAAAAAAAGAAGAAATAAAATTTTACAACGTATCAAAATTTGACCAAATTTATAAAATATCCCCTCAACCATTGAAGATAATTCGACCATTAAAACCTGTCTCGATATTCAAGAAAAATAATGCGTAAAAATAAATAATATCGAAACTTTCAGATATCAAAAAATTTTACATCTTCGAAAATATTTTTCCCTAAATAATTTCGACCATCCCTCGATTTTAACCATTGAAGCCAAGTCGAACGTGATTAAATAACCGACGTATTAACGAGAAAAATCTCAATCTATGCGCATTACGTGCTGTAAAAATGCTGTATTAGTTTACGTCGAAACAGATTCTTTTTTTCTTTTTTCCTTTTTATCGTCGAACGAATTTTTAACGACGCCCCTCCGACGTATTAAATAGCCGACGTGGACAGAGGGAAATCGGTATTTTTTAGTGTCGCGCGAAATTCTGATCGCGATAACGCATTATCGTATTACGTTTCGCTCGACGAGACACGCGCAACGCAAATAAGGACTTATGTCCAACGTATTTTTTTTCCTCGTTGAAATTTTTTTTGTAACACGAGTGTAACTGCGAGCGTTCAAAAAATAGGATCGAATTTGGTTCTGGAATTAATTGAGAAGTAGAATTCGATTCGACTCGTTTAGAGAAGAGGGGATTTTGGAAAGGGTCGCGTAAAATTTTAAATTGAAACTAATATTTGATAATTGAGTATGATAAGATAAGCATGATTCTTTGGTTTTATAAATTTTTACTTTATTCTTTTTTTATGAGATGTATGCTTTAAGATCAAATATGTATTTGGCAATAGGAAGAAGGAATTCATAAGTTGTTGTAAATATGTTTTACACGAAAATTGTACGATGTAAAAGAAATCATAATATTTTTGCAAGGATATATGAAGATCAAGGGAATCAACATTAATATATATATATTAAAAAATGATTGCAATTAAAAAATTTCTATACATTGAATCCTAATTATCATTTTTATAATTTTTAATCGAATCTTTTTTTCATAAACAATTAAGAAAAAATTGATATATTTTATAATACAAGATTTTGAAAATTTTGAACGAGATTAGAGAAGAAAAATAGGAATAGATATTCGTTTTCTCTTGAAAAATCTAATATCTCGTAATATCGAAGATGAAGAAAATGTTTGATTGTTATTAAGAAAGTATGACCTCAAAACTTAAAGTAATTTCAGCGATATCACGTTCAATTACAAGATAGATAACTTTTTTTTTTTTACGTTTACACGACGTTTAAATCTTTAATAGGAAAATATTGAACGATATTAGCTTATCTCGTGCTATTCGTTTAACTTCAGATCTTCGTTTAAGTTTAGCTTCCTTTAATTTAAAATTTTTCATAGGGAAGTCTTTGGTAATCAAACTTTGAACACGTCTCGCGTATAAGATTCAACATCCTGCAAAATTAAACCAACTCTCCAACGACTAAGTTCGAGATCGATTAAAATTAGGAAAATTGCTCTATTTTCGGGATATTAGCTTGCTTCGAAAATATACGATTGAAAATATATGATTGAAACGAATTAGAATGAAATGGATAATCGTTGTATATTATCTAAAATTATAACAAGTATAATTAACAATTAACATTTTTCCCTAAGAAAAGAAACTTACCCAACTTTTTTTAATACGTTTCAAAATAACAAAAATCAAATTTGCAAAAATTTGACAAAGGTTTCAAAATCAGGAAGAAATCAAAGAAATCAAAATTACACGAATCTCTTAAAAACCTAAAAAAAAAAAAAAAAAGAAAAGACTTTAAATTCGAATATTACTTAAAAACTATTTTCCACGTCTAAGAATTCAAAGAAATTGGAGAAAAAGAAAATTATTCCATATAACTTCGTTCGAACACACTTTTAAAAAGGCTAGGGTACAGATTTCGATTTGATCGGCGTCAAGGAAATCGTCGAAACGCAGCGAGTGGAAACGTTTAAACGGATCGCATTTCGACAATAGATATAGATATAGTGGGGAGGGAAAGGAGGGAGAGCAACATGGCTTACCATGGGATTATAACAACGGGGGAAGGGCGAGGTCTTGATCCCGGGGAACCGACTAGCATTAATACAATTAGCACAGCTTTCCTGAGTACCGTAACGTGGTTCACGAACGGCCTGACCCTTTGGACTTGGCCCAAATATTCGGGACCATGGGGCCAAACCACCAGAATTCTATTACCGAATCTCTGGTTTCGATACGCTGCCTCTGCCAATGTTTTATGGCGTTTGAAGGAAACAGCGTAGATCAGAGGAAGAACAGAGATTGAGATATAGATTGGAAGATTTTACGATCAAAAGAAGCAAGATATGAAATTATTGCTTGTTTAAATCTGTTTCCTTTTGTTTGAGAAATTTGAAATAGTTTTTATTGGCAATTAATGCACATATACGATTATTAATTGTAAAGTTTATTAATTCCTTTTGAAAAATCATCATCCAAGTTAAATTAAACCAAATATTTGGAAAATTATATATTTTTTTTTCTTTATTATAAATATGTTTCTTAATGAACATAAAATGATCAAGATAAGTGGTATGAATCAATCATAAGACAAGTAATACATTGTAGTCTATATAAATGATCTAATAGATACAGTGTACGTGCAAATCATTCAGATCAACAAGTAGAATAGACTAATAATGAGACAAGTTGAGAATAGCAATCAAGTAGAACGATTCGGTCATAATTAGACAAGTAGTATAGATCGATCTTAAGATTTTGATTTTTGAAATTTTATTTATTTTTGATCGATTAAACGACAGAATTTTACTTTCGACATCTTGCGTAACTTTTTCACATATTTTTCCGTATAATATCCTTTTATACTGCCTGAGATTAAAATAGAACATCCTGTGTATATTTCATTACGTGGAAATTTAATATTTATATGTGTTTATATATCGTGTTTCATAAAACAATATTATTTGTGTTTTGGACATTCAAGTTGCACGATCCACGTACGCAATAATATTAAAGCATTATAATGTTTAATAACGAAGTAATATTAGAGTATAGTTTCCACGATTGGTAAATATAAAACAGGAACAATTTAACTTCTGAAAGTGGACCGGTTCCAATTCCCATGACTTTTCCGTTTTAATATCCTGCTCTTCTAAACTTGTATTATTACGAATTTATCCTTCGTTACGACGAATTGTACAATTTTTTAATATTAATCATAAACGATTTAAGGAAACAAGTATTTTTAAGAACTTTATAAAAAATCAGTGAACCTTCTCAACAATTTCACCCGCAATCAAATTCGATTCGTAACGATATTACAAAATTAAATTCTTCTTCTCGACGTCTGCTTCGACGTTCAAACGTCCTCGTCGACACTTTTCCATAATTACAACGTGAATCAAGAAATTTCAACCTCGATCCATTCAATTTCTCCCATCCAACAAATTATGCGGTACAATCAAAATTTCTATTTCGAATCAAATCACGAGAACCGTTTAATCGTAGGATGGGAAAGGGGTGGCTGCCCGTTTGTGCGCGTCACAAACCCTCATAAGGGTCCCATCGACGACAAGACACCGATATCTTCAGCGGCCAGGTGGCCATTCGTTTACGGTTTACAACGAGGCGGTTCAGCTTCAAAGGCAATGCGAGGGCGGCTCGATTGGCCGGTTTAAAGGGTATCAAACGATCAAGCGGATGGTCGACCAGCCTCGTTTCCTCGAATCCTCGTACCCTCGTCGACAAAGTGGACAATGAGTCTGTGTGGAATCGGGGAAGACAGGTGTCGCGATACTCGAAATCAATTTCACGCGTTAGGACGAAAGCGTCGATTTTTATATCGTGTTGGCGAAAGATGACTCTTTCAGTAGTCAAATAAATTTTCTTTCTGTCCCTAAAAACTTGTTGAAATAATTTACTTTATTATTTTTGTTTTTATAGTCTTTGTTCTCGATAGTCATTCTGGATGAAGATGACCGATATGTAGGAGTTTATTTTTATCGAGATCGTAAAAGACTGCTATTGAACGAATATATTTTCGATATATATTATCATCTTTTTTCTTTTTTCACTTTTGCTCCATTTAAAAAATTGCATTAATTTATAATTCGAATTGGACAGATCACTCATCGGATCCCTCGTGCTGGCACAATGATATTTATTTTTGTCCATCCGTGCTAACGATTTCAGAACGGTGATAACGGGGTAGATTTATCGCGAGAGATGCGGAATTTGTTAATTAACAAGTGTGAGTGAATACGTTTGGTTAATGAAATGGAAGTTTGCGTTGTTCGATATTAATCATGTTTCGACGATTTCTTTTAATGGATAGATTTATAGCGAGATATACGTATGCATGTGTGTATATATGTGTGTGCGAAGAATTTGATTGATCGAATTTGAGAGTATGAGTGATAATGGAAGCTCGTGTTGCTTAAAATTGTTTAATTTTTTTGAATTATATGATCGTATTGTTAGGATTTATATTATACGAGTAATATATTGTTAAAAAATAATACGAAATACGAGTATAAAAATGTGTGTCTAGAATAAAATTGAACAAAAATATACTTATATTATATTTCTTTTTATATTATTAATCGATATTTATTAATCAAGTATCTACCAATTAATTAAGGGATAATTAAAATTTTAAAAATGATTTTTCGAAAAATAAAGAAAACGTACCGTAAATATTTCAGAGAAAAAAAAATTATCAAAAAAGAAAAATTGAAGGACAAATCGCTTGAAATCCTTTTTTTTTATACAATATCAATCTGTTTCACGATGCATATCCACGATGAATATAGCCAGAAACATCGAGGAGCATACAGTATCCACGACAATGCGCTTGTTGTCGCGGCGATAAGAAAGGAGTCCTGTACGTGCACGAGTTCCAAAGACGAGAAATAGCGTTGTCCCGATGAAGGGGCGAGATTAGTATCTTCTTCGCCGCGATATCGAAAACGTTACTTACACCGCGCGATACCAATGATTCCTATCCCATGCCAGATTCAATGGCACGTGTGATATCGCGTTTCTTGCACGTACGAGCCTCGACAGTGTCGATCATTTCGATGTTTCTGATTTCACACCAGATGTCGCGAACAAAGTGACATCGATTCTTACGTGTATATATATATATAAGCTACCATCCTACATTTCACTTTATAAAAATCGCCATTAATGAAAACACTCGAGTCAAAGAGTTACTTCTGGACATCGCAAGTAAGCTTTTCGTGTGATTAGGTGAGAGATATTATTTTGAATTCCGTTGAAAGGATTAGAAAGGATGGTTTTTTGGAATACAATTTTAAGGGACAGTTTTGTTGAATAATCATCTGTTGAATTTAATAAATTAAATTCGTAGAAGTTGTGAGAAACAGTGTGCAAGTATTATCTATCTTGAGAGTTGGAAATTAGTAAAATTGGAGAAGTTAGCAATTGTTAAATTTTCGTTGAAATATGAATATCATTTAGCAATCAATAAATTTGTTAAAATAAATTTGTTTAAAAATATACAAAATCGTTCACTATGTGGAAGAAAATATTTGTTATTATTGAGTCGTTTATTTTACATTTTTCTTTTTTTGTATTCATTTAGTCATTTATTATTTCTGAACTTCTAAATCCTAATTTAGAAATTCTAATTTCGAAAATCTTTCTCCTCTGAATGCGGGGGTTCGTGTTACGAAGATCTATAGATAAGACTTCTTTTCCCGACTGGGAGGGTAGTTTCGAAAGAAGTTAGATAATAATTCTCGTTTGAAAAGGTGAGAAAAGTTGCGCGAGGATTTCTCAGGATCGTAAGTCTAGTTCTGACTATCGTACATTATGATGTTATTTTCCCGTTCTGTAGCTATCAGTAATCGAATTATGAAGTTCGAAAAAGGAATTGTTTTTCCTTTTGAAAAATATATATCATGGCGATTCTTCTGGTTGAAAAGAATTAAGTACGTTTTACGTGAAGCATAGTTCAATAAATAAGAAGGTTTTTTTTAAAGGAAGAATAAAATAATGGATAAAAAAGATTTAAAATAGATAATTTGGAAAATAATTATTTTTTGTCATCGAAATATACTTACATTTCCTTTATATAAATTTAAAGAACAAAGAAATGAAAACGATGTGTTCATCAAATTGCACGTCCACTTGCATTTATAATAATATTTCAAAATAATTATATTTTTATATATTTCTATTATAAATAGAATTATTACGAATAAAGAAAAAAATTAATTCTGAATTCTTCGTAGATATAAAATTTGCATAACCATCCCTTTCTCAAAGAGTCGAGTGCATCACAAGTTTTGATTCTAATTTTTCAAGTATATTTTCAATACAAGAAGGAAGAAAAAAAGAAATATTAAAAGTTATCAGACTATCGAAAGATAATCAAAATTGGCTTTTAATAAATTTTTGGAGAAAGAGAATCGTTGCATCGATTTGACCAATAGACAAAGTTAGTACTTACTAAGGCGGGATAGCTTGTAAGCATCCGCGGTATTAATTACGTCTACGAAAGCCTGGAATTCAAACTTCCGAGTTGTGGTATTCTGGTTGTGGTTGAACATCGCAAATTTGAAGGCTGACTGAACTTCGTCGGTACCCTGCTCGAAAATTGCACCTGTAATTAGAAAATACGTACATTGATCATTTTGGCTTTATCGATTACTAACATAATTTCTGTAAACATCCAAATATTCAAAAAACAATAATATTAATTTATACGAAATCATTTTAAGAAAGTGGAACAATTTCAATGGAACAAATAGAATAATTTCTACGATATAATCTTTCGTTAATAAATTGAATTTAATAATCCTACTGTCTATCGATCATATACGATTAATTGATTAAATTTTCTACGCATAAAATTTGTTCATCTCCAAACTAATCCGAAACCCGTCGCCTAAAAATACAGATTTCTCGCATTATCGATGATACAAAGGATCGAGTTTATACCGCGATTGGCGTAGAAACGAAAAAGTTAAACGAGTTTCATACGCGTTTCCCTTTTTTCTTATCCACTTCGTGTAAAGACGTTCTTCGGATAAAGAATCGTCGAGCACGGACGTCGAGCGGGAAGAGAAAAATTCCAGTTTGCACGGGAGAGAGTTTTGAAAATTTTCGAAATGGGAAACACCGCCGCGTGTTTTGCCCACGGCGTAGCGAACGAATACAAGCAACGGGGGCGAAAGTCGCATCGGAATGATTTTCTTTACGACTTCTAAACTCGCCACACGGTGAATTTGACTTTCTTCCTGGGAGAGTATTTCTCCTCTCCATCGCGGAACGAGAGAACTTCTTGTTCTTTCTCCCTCCCCCGCCATTCCTCACTGTAACCTTAACGCAATATCGTCCCACAGATTTTTCTTATTCACCTTTCTCCCTTCTTTCGCGCCACTCCCAATTTACGCAATTTCTCGTTGCCGCTCCGGAAATCCGGTGAATCTGCTTAAGAAGAATCATCGTTGCACGCGTTCTCCTCCGTTACATCAACGAATGATTCTTATTTTTGGAGGAGAATAATATTGAAGAGGAATATGAACGTTTCGAAAATAAGTGAAACGAGCTAGCGATATAACACGTCGGAATTAGAATAAGTTGGTTATAAAGCATTTAAGCGAAATAATGGTATAGTCAGAATATAGTGGAAATAGAATGGATCAACGAGCAGAATGGTTGGTTATAAGTTCATGGCTTTGCTCTAGTTATAAGTGAAACGTGTCAGCCATGATCAGACAAGTTAATAGTATGGATCAGTCATAGTCAGCAAAGTGGAATAATTGATTGAACAAATAGAATATCTCGATTGAGCAACTAGAATACCGGCAAGAAATACAATAATCCAAGATTTATAAAAATCTCAACAAAATTTGGAATCTTGATAGAATTTCGGATTGGATTAGTTTAATCTGTACACGAAAGAAAATTCATATGTACAATGTATATAAAAGTTTTCCTCAGAATTCGTGAAAATAAAAATGAATATTTGAAACAGCAAGGATATAAATAGGAAAATATTTTAAAACAATTTACGTTTCTGTATTCGAAGTTTAAAAAAGTTTTTTTTGTTTCAGATAATTATTATCAACTTGTTGTGTATTGTATAGTAAAGACTGTCTTTATTTATCTCTGTGAAATTTAATTGTACCAATTAAAAAACTTCTTTTTCTTTTCTTCTCCAAGAAATTCCATTGAATAATGAATTATATAAGATCAAACTATGCCCCTATTATTATTTCAACAGGTGTCTACAACAACTCTCGTTGCTGTTATTTTTTATCTCTATATTCGAGAAAGAACTTTGAATATTTCGCGACAATGTGAGAGAAATCGTAAGACCAAGATTGCAAGGAAAGCGTTTCTTCTGTCCTTTGTGAGAAGTTACCAGGCGAACAGAACGAAAGAACTCTTCTCTCTCGTCTCTTTAAGCGCGGCCGATATCAACGCGACTTCCCGACTCTCTGTGCGCTCTTATCGAACCACCAATGTTTCTACCTTTTGAAACGCATCGCTCTGGCAAAGTTCGTCGTATCAGAACGAGATTATTATTCAACCTGAGGCTATCAAATGGAACCGATCAAAAAATAACCATTTCGTGATGCAATTTTTCCTTTATATATATATATATATTTAGATTCAAAAAGAAGATTATTATTAGAATTAGAATTTTGTATTTTTTAACTCTACGATGTAAATTAAATTTGAAACATAAGTTTGAAACTGATTTTTGATATTTGCAAATTTTATTCTTCCTCAATCAGTTCAAATAATCGACGTTCTATCATATATTTAAATCATCGACAATTAATTTGACTGACAGACAGATTGGATTTCGTCAATAATATATCATTTTTATTTCAACATAATTATCGATTAGTCAAGGAAACGAGTATAACATACGAATACGTTTCATTTGAAAGTGTTGTGGAAAGTATCAAAGAAATAATCCGTCAATAAACAATTTATTTCATATATTTCGTATATTTAAATTATTCCTACCGTCGTGATATCAATGTTCCTTTTCTTTTCTCATATCTTGTACTTGTTAATGAATGCATTGTTTACAATACTACGTACAAGAGCCGATAACCAATTATTTATAACGAAGCAAGGGATCACAAGGTTACAAGTTTCGAGGGTGGATAGCGATAGAGATCCTAGGGAATGAGGTTCGGTGAAATTGATACAAGCAGAAGTGTAAACATTGTTTAATACCTAAGACACTGACGCTTCGTTCGTGAAACAAGCTTCTAATAGTGTAGTTGCGAGAAGTTTGATGAACTACGACCATAAAGTTACTCACGGCCGATCAACCATTCATGATCTAATATGTTTCAGATTTTATCTGTGTAGAAGCACGTGCAGGACAAAACTGTCACGATAATTCGTTTGATAATTTCTTATCTTGAACAGTAATCATTACATTTTTCATTATTCCATCTTTCAAATTTCAACTTAAATGTTTGATTGACATAAAATATACATTCTAATTTCTGTTAACAAACAACAATTTAAATAATTGATTAAAAGAACTTGAAAGATTATCGCAAGATGCCTAAATATCTTAAAGTCTAACATTTTCTTAATACAAAATCGATTATTGATTAAATAATTTAATTTTTCGATCCAAATTCAATCCATTCCACCATGTTCAATTGAAAGAACAACAATTATAGTTTGAATTTCTATAATGAGTTTGAGTAACGATCGGAGAAATCAAATATTAAAAATTCCAATTCCTAAATCGACGGAACTCTCGAAACTACCTACGCAAAGCTTTGCCTTTGAGAAAAACTTTTACTTACAAGTATATTCAAAGAATTATTAAACTCGAATAACAACTCTTCCTCCCCTCTCCCTCCATTTCTCCTCAAATTAATCGCCTAAAATAATCCGCAACTGCTCCTCCCTTATTTCCCTACCCCTTACATAAACAACATCCCCTCCTCCTCTTCCCTCCCTATCATATTCGTCTTCGTAGGTGGCCTGAATCAAATGGACAAGCTAAGCAATCGTGGCGAGGCTACGGTTAAATTTATACAAACCGTGGAACCGCGAATCCCGCACCTTTGCCTCCATCCGTCAAGTCCGCGATGCTTGGATTGAAATTTAGCTTGGAAACCAGCTAGGGAGGAGGAGGGTAAGGAGGGGGAGAGGAGGACGAAAAGCGTTGTATCGAGGACAACGCCAATGCTTTAAATACCAATCTTGATGGCCCAAGAGTGTTTATCTCGGGCGAGCGTTGACAGGTGGGGCGCCGCCGCGCGTCTATCGATTGGTGCCCAACCTCCCCTCCCACGCACACCACACACTCACATCGATTCCCCTCCCCTCCCCTTCTTTCAACCTCCTTCGCCCCCCCATTTTCCAGCCGATGTTTCTTCCTCTTCCTCCTCACCTTTAGAGGGTTAGAGAGGAAGAACCTTCTTATTTTTTTCTTTCGCCTCAATTTTTCGACACCTCGAAGTAAACTCGGGATGGAATCGTTACTTCTTCGTAAGAGTGTCTCTTTTCCTTTTTTCCTCCCTTTTGTTCCATTCTTGTAATTGTATCGGTGATTTTTTTTGCTCGTTTGTATATACCAGATATTGGGGAAGAATTTTGAAGATTTTTGAAACCTTTCCTCTTCCTTTTTTCCTCCTTTTGGCTAGCTTAATCGTTTCTCCGCTCTGTAATCTGTTTCGACTACCATCTCATCCCTTAAAATCTTACAAATTCGTATTCGTATTCTCCTCGTGACTTTCTTTTCCCTATCTACCCAGAATTCGTAAAATTCGAAGCTTTTTTCTTCTTTTTTCTTATTTTTTTATGTAACATTTGTCGCCATAATTTTTAACTGACTTCGTCGCGAGAGAAAGAAGAATTTAATAATAATTGTGTAAAACGATCGTGAAGTTAAATTTCTAGTCTAGTGGATACAGGAATGTTGCAGCAGTAGTCAGTCGTAGAGTAGTAAAAGACGTGTAATAGACAGACGTGCAATTAGACGAGTAGTGTAGGCGCATCCTAGACAGACAAGTGGAATAAGCTGCGCTTACAGGCATGGGATTAAGACAGGTGATCAGGCAGCTGGAACAAAACGTTTAACAGGCAAGTGGTAAAGATAGACGATCGGTCAAACGAAGTAGTATAGACGTAGCATTGTAGGCAAACGACAAACTGGAATAAAACGGACAAATGTCAAGGCAAATCAAGTAAAAGACAATCAGCCACAAAATAGTGTACGCATAGATAGACAAGTGGAATAAACGAAATGAGAATTTGCAAGTAGAATAAGACAAGATATATCATATTATGGAATTAATGTATATTTACGATTAGATATATAACATATAGAACGATTGCAACTCGTGACACAGGTCATATAAACACATTATGACCAGAATAAAATCCAATTGTAAATTAATCGTGCCGAGAATCGAAGGAAAACTGAAAGGTGAGAATTTCAATGTCCCATTTACCACGAATTTCAGAAAATCAAACGTTTTCTCTGATACGGTATTCACCTCAGCCCAGGCGGCCCAGGCGAGGGTTTCTCATCGTTCCACGACTACAAAGGAGGGAGGGCCGTTATTCACGACACAAAACACGTAACGTTTAAGTAATCCGGGAGCCAAGCAGATTCAGCTGAATCGACGTCGTTGAGGGAAAAGGGGGCCACGGTTTGATCGTCGAAGCTTGAAATTATCGGTGCTCGAAGCGAAATGGAGGAAATTTCGAATAATAGGCATTACAAGCTGAACGACGGCTCAACGATCGACAATGCCGTTACGTTTCGGTTACTTCGGGATTCGCCTCGATCGTTCTCCCCATTAACTTTATTCGTTATCTTTTATTATGGTGTCGGTACGGAGTTTACGGCGCACGAGCGAAAAGAGTGTACGAAGGGGGGATTTCTCTCGTTAACCACGAGAGTTGGATACAGCGTCCAAATAGTTGTACTCGTGGAAAAATTTCTCTGGGATTTCTTTCGATACGTAAAAATTACGCGGGATGTTTTCAATTTTTATATCTTTCTATTATCTTTGCAATCGCGTCTCCTTGATTTTTCTCATCTTGGTGTAAAAAAAATTATATATTATGTGAACTGTTATCATTATATTTAAATATAACTATATATAGAATTATATTAGAATTTATATATTCCTTTTTGTGAAATTAAAAAATACACTTTGAATGGATAAATAAACAAAATACTTTGTACTTAAATTTTACGGTCTAAATATAATTGGACAAGGAAGGAGAAATTAAAAAGATTTTGAAATTGAAGTAGAAACTATGCATAGACTTCAATATTGGCAAAGCAAAATCGATAAACCAATAGATACCGATAGCTCATGTCTATAATAAACCGGTAGTAATGGGAAATAACGTTAGCCATGTTTATATTGGAACATATGCACGAACAAAAAGTGAGATATGCAACATCATTATATATTATACAAAACCGTCAACCGATCGTATATAACAGAGATTAATACGTGGATATGATACATTTTGTACGAAGATAAATATTTATTCCAAATATTCTGATAAAAATTTTAAAATTTTTCAAATATGTCGTTACGTATTCTCCATGTATCCATTTAAGGAGATACATTTTAAATTTATGTCAAATGACGTTCGAAACTGTTCAACATTTATTCGAAATATCTTTCTATTAAAGTCATTGCTTATCCAATTACATGCTCCTCTCCTCATAAGACACATGCGACGAATTGAGAGAATATCGATGCAAGAGAACGACAGATCTATTTATAACGACTTTAAAAGAGATTAAGAAAAAAAGCTGTTTGTGAAATTATTTATTTTCGTTTTGAAGTTGAAAAAGAAATATTAATTGGAAACGTATATTTCTTTCATAAAAGTTTATAAATTAATAGTTATACATTTGCGATATAATAAAAAATATATCCATTAATTTCATTATGACATCATTTTAACTCGAATTAAAATGACGCAAAAAATGACACAAAAAATTGTGTGTTATTAATGTGCTAATATCTGCTAATTAAATATTCCTCACGAAATATATCGTATTAATAACCGTATAACTAATTAAATATTGTTTGCATTAAAATTTGTATTGTATCCAAACGAATAAAGAAATGATAATAAAATCTCGGAGATAACAAACGGAAAACGCGAAACAACAACAAAACTTCCAAACCTATAAAAGAGCCATCAAAACGAGAGAGGAGAACCACGGATGAAAAATAGCGTTGGAAGATGTGTTCACGAAATTCCATCTGTAATTCCACCTATAATCGATTCCCAAAGGAGTCGAAGGAGGATTCATAAGGTCAATCGTGCAATCCCTTTTTCGCCCTGTGGCCAATCGACACGACGAGTCGACTCCATAACAAATCCGGTCTGCAACGATCTAACGAGGAGACTCGATTTAAAAATCCTGTCCAAATATCGAGAAGTCGCTGCTGCCATCCTTTCGCGCGTCTTGGATCCGATATTGTATCCCTTAAGACGTTCCAAGGATTTAAATTAAGTTCTTGGCCGCGGATATTGAATCCACTTTATGTTAATACCGGTTGATCCTCACCCTTCGAAAGCCACCAGGAGGAAGACGAACGACTGAATAATTTTCGAAAGGTTTCTGGGAGAGAAAGAAGATTCGACTAGGTGAATCCCCCCCCCCTCTTCGAGGATCGAGCTCCCCCTTTCGAGAGCTTTTGCCCCTATCGTCCTTTCCCTCATCCCCAGGTTATAATTCAATTAAGCGATTTAACGAATCTTGCCACGAGTCTAGTTTAGAGATTTATTTCGAATAGGACTCGGGAACTTTTCTAACCGTGTATCGGGCTGAGGAAGAAAAATGAGATTTCCTTTGAGATCGAGCGAGGGTAAACTGTGGCCCATGGCTTACACCATGATAAGAATAGTCGATTTTTCTGAACTGTAATATGGATCTTAATTATACGATATTGGTTATCAAAGGAAGGTAAATATCATGTTTAAATTAATGTATTTTCTGTAATTCTTTTGCGTTTCTCTTACGCGTTCAATTTTTAATTGTTTCGCAAATCGTATTCGAAAATTTGATTCTTCAAGATTCGAATTATTATTTTGTTATAATGTTTAGAAACAGTTTTGTATTCTGGCTAGCTATTTTTGAAATTGTGATCTCAACTTTACACACACGCTTTTGAACATCTTTTCACGTTAAAAGTCCCAACTTGCCACGGCTTTGGTTGTTGCCGCAGTGTAAACAGGCCTTAATAGATGCTCAGATTAGAGCCCGCATGTGAGCACTTCCCTAATACGGAATTACCCTACTGCTAACGAAACATCCTCTAATCACGAGGATTTAAGATCTATTCCCGCACCCCCTTGTACTTGATTATCCCGTAAATAATACAATTTTTGGGGAGAAAGTTTTTTATAATTGTTTTTCATCTTTTTTTTTCATTCGTTTTATTGCGAATATAAAATTACTTCTAACTTGAGTTTTATTATTTTAAACTCAATTTAAGAAAGAGTTTATTTAAGGTATTTAAAAATGTATATAAATTTTCATCCATTTTTAATGCAGAATTTTTCAAGAGTACGTTTCTAAGAATTTTTTCCACCAAAATCGACTGTTTTTTTTCTAAATTTAGCAATTAATTTTATATACGTGATATAAATAATTTAAATAAATTAGAATCATTTAGAAACAATTAATTTACTTTTCATATTTTATTTACTTTTATTTATATATATTTATTCTTATTCCTTTATACAATATACTTGAAAATCTTGTTTAAATAAAATTTGTTCCTAACCAATTATCCGAAAAATAACTTTTCTCTTCCAATAATCGATGCTCCTATTTATATAATATTGTTAATTTTTCTCCTCTCGAATTTCATTCCTCCAATCGATCATTTCCTCGTACGCAAATAATTTAAAATTAATCATCCTGGAATTTTTAAATTTTTCTCCAAACGCGCAGCTACTTTAATCATGCATAATGTATTGTTTAATTTCGACTTCGTTTTTAACGGTTCGATATTAACAATTCCCTCAAATTTAGCAAGATATCTCACCACCGCCAATCGTTCTTCTCTTGATACCGGTATCGAGATGAGTCTCTCGATGAACAGTTATTAATTAATTAACAAGCTGCGAACCATCAACTTTTCCTTATTTTCGTCGCAATCACGGCCAATTCGTCGCTAATTACCATACGAGTGGTAATTTCGGCGGACGTACAACTTTCGTAAACTATCGGTCGGTATGTCCATGGTGTCCGGTATTACGGAAATAACAAGTTGCTGTGCGCGATATACGCTTTGCACGAAATTTCGAATGCAATATTAAACGTTGAAATTTCGATGAAACGAAAATGTTGGAAAATGAAACGAACTTTTCCAGGATCTTTGAAAGTGTGTTTCGAAAAGGAACGAGGAATTCGTTTATTCCATGCATTTTTGTACACCAAATCTTCCCAAGGTTTACTCATGTTGGATTAATTATCATGAAGATTATGCTAGAATTTTTATGAAATTTTTATAAATGGAAAGAATAAATCAGTCATAATCAGATAAATAGGATAAAGCGATAGAGAAGTAGAAATATGCTAGATATGGTCAGACAACTAAACTTCACGTATATACGATTACAATTTTCGTTGAGCTTCGTAATTAACAAAGTTATAACTTCATTAGGATTTTATAATTTCCAAAAATATACGTATTGAATTTTTCACAATAATATAAAAACTTTTACAAAGAGTATTTTTTCATTATTCGATCAAATTATTGTATTGATCTTTCATCTTTGTTATAAATTAAGTATATTAACATTGCGTTATATACATTATATATTCCCCGTATTTATCGTAAATATTTAAAATATAATTCAAGCTTTGAAACCCATTCGAATTTATTTATTAAATTCTATTATTTATCCCCATTTCGAACGAAAAATGCAAGTCAAAAGAACACAGAATCGTCTTTGGTGAAAAACATGGAGAAGAAAGTAGGTAAAGTTTCAGGGCAAGTAAGAGGCGACCAAGCCAGGAACATTGTTAATCATGTAAACGGGGGGGAGGAGGGTTGGCTTAAAAGCTCCTTCGAGTAATGGTGATGGCCGAAAGATCCTGTCTTCGTTCTTTTGTTCAAAGATTTACGAGCGGACACTCGGGAACTCGAACGGCTGGGCCCCCGTTTAAAAGTACTCGATTCGATCGAGTTGGTATTAAATGTCGAAATGTAGAAGTTGGATCATTTCGTTCCACGCTTCGACGACATTTTACCGCGAAATTAGTCCATATTTTCGAGGGGCAATATCGAGACATTTTACGCTGCATCTGTCACCTATGCCTTTTAATTCCAGTTTCAGATTGAACTTGTACGAAACTTTGGAAAAATTATTTTGGATCGAAAATGATTTCGGTTCGAATAAATCTATCGATCATAACAATACTTTCAATGCATTCCTTTTATTTATTATTTTCATTGTAATTTATTTATTTTTTATAACATTTATAAAATACAGAATAGTATTTGAAGAGGAAATATCACGCGTGAAGTGATTTATAATTTTAATTGTTTAACTCGTTACAGACAATAACGATAAAAATAATTGAATAGATGAAATAGATAAATAGAAATATGATTTCAAATGCAAGAAAATACAAATTTTTATCAAATGAATTTATTTTCTATAAGTGGATTACAACTTAAATAAAAAAATAGACAAATCGTCATAAAATCATTCTCATTGAAATTTAAAACAGTCTAAATTTAAATGCAAATTATAGTCTACATAAAATGATTCGAAAAAGCAATTTTATTGGAATAATTCACCCAAAGTTGTAAAACGAAATTCATTATTCGATATTATTCTCGAAAATTTATATTTGGTAGGCCTGATTTTACCATCTATCCCCTATGCTGGACATTTGAACGGAAAGCTATGAGTTCGGTCGTCTACAAATTCGATCAAGAATCAGTGGTGGCGCTCTCTCATGAGCGTTCCCGTCCAGACTGATGTACCCTATCAAACTGTTTGATATACTGCCCCCGTTGTAGAACTCTATTGGCGTTCTCGAACAAGTCGTAAATTTTCTTGAACTGGCCGCCCGCGCGATTGAAGTACACGCTGCTTGTATTTTTCATGGCGCCACCGTCGCCATCCCTTTTCCTCCAAGGAATATTTCCTCCAATAGCTGTGCTCCTTTTCGATTCTTATCTGTTACACGTACAGAATATTTGAATTTGACACGATATAATTAACCCTTTCGTTTCGCACTTGGAAATTTTGAGAAAATTTAATCCAATGATGATATTTCTGCGTGTCATTTTTTTTTTTTCTTATGAAAATGTAAGTTTAAAGGAAAATAGAAAGATATATCGGATGTGCAGCAAGAAAACGATGATCACAGTTGTTTTTCAACACATCAAAGAGTTAGAGGAGAGTTAAAAAGGGTTAAAAAGAGTCTTCGAGATGCAGAAAATTTATATACACATACAAATAAAAATTTAATATAAAAGTAATGATTAAATATTACATTCGTTTATGTGTATTCGTTGGAAAATATTTAATTTGAGATATATAATTAAAATATCTGGAAAAATTGAATAATAATAAATCGAAAAAGAATTGCATTTCATATTGCAAAATATACAAAGTATATTCTCAGCTATTTTCAAATGTCTTTACCTCCTTTTATGAATCTTCTCAATATTATCTCAATAATCAAGATTTTTCCTTCGAAATATAACACTTAACCACTGTGAAAATAATCGATATAAGAAAGAAAAAAAAATATCAAACACATTTGTTACTTAAATTTATTTATTTTATGTATTTTCTCCAATAATAATAATCAGAATGAAATGAAAATATTCGATTTGTTTATACGTTCTCGATGGAAATTAGTTACTAAGATTAAACATCGTAAACGCACACACCAGATTTATGAATAATTTTCGACCGAGGAATTAATGGGTTTCCGTCTTCTTTCAACGATTATGACAAATCGTCAAAGTGTCTTTTTAAGTAATGACCTGACATCTTTTTACCAGTCACTACATTCACGCGTGTGATTTATGATTGTTTATGTTCGAGCAGCGTGGATGCAGGAGGGAAAAAGAAAAGGAAGAAAAAAAAAGGAGAAGGGAGGGGGAAATTCTCTACTTTAACAATGATTTATCGCGTAAACGCGAGTATAACTTTCGCGCATTTGCATGTAGCGTCGGGTACGGATTTGATACAACACAGACACAGACCAAGAACGTAACTTTTGCATGAAAAAAAGAGAGGGAGAGAGAGAGAGAGAGAGAGAGAGAGAGAGAGAGGAGGTTATACTGGGAGATTGCTGGACCGGAATTTAAAAAAGTGGATTTTTATTTAACCCGTGTTTACATCGGGCAACTTTTGGTCAACCGGAGTTTATATATTATTCACGTTATGCGAAATCATTCGAGCTTGAATTTCAATCAAAAAGAAGAAGGAGAGAATGATTATTCAATTGGCGACGTTTTAAATCTGTTTATTTTAGAGAAATTGATTGATTATAAAAATTGTAATTTGAAGAAAATTGGAATTGCAATTGTCATTAATGAAATAATAAAAAATTCTTCTCATTTTTAATTCCTTCAAATTTTTTTGTTCAATAACAGAGAGGAATATGATAATATATTCTTTAAGAATGAATGAAACAATTTTTTTTTCTATTTTAGAAGAATAAATAATAAAGGGAGATTAATTTATTAACTGAAAATAAAGAAAAAACTTATTTTTGATATTAGGATGTATCAATTTTTCCACGAAATGTAAAAATAAATTTTATTTTAATAAAAATAAACGTTTTAAGATATTTTAAGACGTTCTTCCATTTTCTTACCACTATTTGCTCTCTTCTTCTGTGCAACTCCCGACCTCTAGTGCCATTTTCGAGTACTAAAAACTGTGCCAAAGTGCGGCGCCTTCTACATCACATTTATTCTTGTTTCGTAGAAAGAAGAAAACTTGCTTTTGAAAAATTTGTAACACAAACTTTTCCTCTAAATATCCATTTATTTATATTTATGCTTCGTTTTGAATATCACAGAAAAATCCAATCGAAAAATCCCGAGTAACGCAATGGACTTTGTTCAACATATAAATAAATAAAATATTTTCTCTAACATGATAACAAAAATTTCAATTTATTATAATACCTTTATAAAAACACCCACAAAAAAATCACAAAAATATTTAAATAATGTTAATTTTCCTATCAACTTACTAATACAAATTACCAATACAACTTTCAAAAGGAAATCCATCGAACCAAAAATTTTCCTTTTCATACGCCATTATCTCGAGAAGAAAAGAAGAGAAAGAAAGAACGATCTCGTGAGTCCATCCTCGATTATTCCCCACTATGTGGCGTATCCGATCCGGCAATTCTGGCCGATTTTTCAATAGGTGAGTACAGGTGGTGATTTATAAAGTGGGAATGCGGTTAGGTAGGCCGCTCACGGCGATCCATTACAGTCTACCGCCGCTTCCAGTCATAATATTTCCTTACTCGCAGCCGACATCAACCCTTTCTCCCCTCCCTCCTCCTCATATACCGCCCCATCACCGAGCTTTATGCATACCAGGACTTTCTATACAGCCCACTATCCTGGCAAACATTATAACGCCGTGAGATTATGAATTTTATATACGCCTCGACGTCTTTCTCTTCTGCCGCGCCACCCCTTCTTCGACGTTTTACACAATCCTGGCGATGGTTTATGCGTTTATGGCATCGTCGTAGGTGCATCATCGAATAGCGCGTTCGAAATTATAGCTTCGAGTGAAGTTTATTGAATGTGGACAAGTATTGATTTGAAAGACGTTGGAAAATGTTGGAATATTTGAACAACAATCTCTCATTCTTTCTGTCTGTGCATTAAAAATTTTCTATTAACCTTATATTGTATAAAATTGTATAAAATTATAATATAAAATTTACAGAAGAGAATTTAGATGATAGAATTTAGAATTTCAGACGATTTAGAGAAATTTATTTAGAGAATTTCTATCCTCTGAAAAATTAAGAATAATTCGATTGAGATAAGCTATAACCAATTAATTCCCCGAACGAAGCTTTCTCGAAGCTTCTGTAATTAATAGAGAATTCAGAGAGCTTCGATGGAATTTCCATCGAACGAAATTCCATTTCCCAAATATTCCTTGGTTATTATGTAACAAATATCCATGCGCACGTATCTCTGTAATATTTATTAATTGTCAAGGATTTTCGTTATCGACGAATGAGAAATTGAACATCTAAGATTGCAATTAAATTGTTATTGTGCAAATAATTCTCGACGGGGAGGGAAATTCGTTCTCGGTGAGTGGGGTAATAGTTCGTCGTTTGCCGGTTTTCTCAGGCTGAATTAATTATACGGGTTATGGGGGTTGCTTTAAACTTCGGTTTCGAAAGTAGGATTCCTTTCCCCTCGTTGATTTTTACCCCGGAACGCGTACCGGCAAAGATAAATAACCTGCTGGTGAATACACTCCGCTCAACAGAGAGAGAGACTTGTAAACTCCACTCTCTGAGATACTTTCTTCGTTTGAGAAGCGACGGGATGAAACATTCCAACTTCGCATTCAATCTTGGAATCAATGAGGAGGAAAGGGAATGAAATTCGATACGAGATGGAAAATTAAGTTGCTCCACGTGATTCAATTAACGATAATTTCGGTGTAGTCGGGATATTTTTCAATTTCGAAAATTCGTCTTGCATGTTTTCTTCACCATTATGCACGATAGTTATTTCAGCCTCGAAAAATTCATCTGCTATTAAGTCTTTTTGATTCTGATAGAGAAACTTTAAGATTTAAACATTATCCTATATTATTATTGGCAATTTTGCAAATAACAAAATCTATATGAATTGCTATTGAATAATTAGTTTACGTGTATAATTTGTGCGCAATAGGAAGTTCATTATTGAAGGATTAAATATTATTAATTGCAATACGCTATAGATTATTATGAATTATAATTGAAGAGGTTTCTGAAGAAATGATTTTTAATTCCTTTCAGATAAATTAATCACTATCTTATTTTTATGCAAATTTTTATGAACACAAAAATGAAATTAAAGATATATTTAATTCATCTTTGAATACTCTTTTGATACAATTTTGATTTTGATTTTTACAGTTGAAAAATTGAAGAAGTTATAATCAAGAGAAAGAAAAGAAACTTGACGACTAGAAATACTTTAAACTCAATAAAATCAAACAAGTTTAACTTGGTTTTCTTATTTTCAAAGAAACAAGATAACGCATCATAGATTACTTTTAACCCATTACTTAACCCGTGTCGACAACTAGATCAACACATGTTGCGTCGTTATTCTTCTTCTTCCGCTCGAAATTCGTCTGAAAATATTCGTCTCGAGTGTGCGTAAAGTATCCCGTAATAACGAGAAGATGGCCTCTGGGCCAAAGAAAGGCTTTATTCCTCGCCAGCCTTTGCCGCCTCTATACTTGAGCACGGCCTTCGACTTGGACGTGTGTGCATGTACTTGACGAGTGCCTTGCGGTTCTTAAGCGGAAGGAAAGACGATCGATGCAAAAGGATCTTTGCACGTGGCGACCGAGGAATAAAATCAGCGTGAAAGCTGGCCATCCTCCCCCTCCTCCCCCCGCCCTCCTTTGGAAGTGAGATTAATTCTGCGGGGAATCTTTGTGCATCGAGGTGCAAAATTGTGATCGGATTTCTGCCCTCTCGTCGATCGACGATTGAGAATGGAAGTTGAGGGGAATTTTAGTTTCAGGCGATCATTAAAAAAAGTGATTGACTCGACGTTAATACGTTCGTTTAATTTGCGAAACAATTTAATAAGCGTTTAATTGTCGTGTAATCAAACTAAATGGAAAATTCAATTTTCAATAAGCGAGCATAATTTCCCAACGATGAATAATAATTTTTGTTTTCCTTTTTTATGATATGATGTCATATGATATGATATGATATGAAGTATTTAATAACGTAAGAGTGTAAGAGTCTATTTGAGGGTAATAGCAGAGGATGTTGAGAAAATTTTATTCTCGATTGTACTAACAGAATAAAAATTTCATGTTCGTCGAGATAATTCAAGCAAGCAAATACATTTTGAATTCCAGTAAATGCATTCGATTCTTAAGTAAGTGTTCCGTTCTTTATTATCGAGGTTCTATCAGATAGAAATACTTGCTTTTATTTGTTATCGTATATCTGAATACATAATCAAAAGTATCTACACATCTTTAGAAATCTTCATTATGAACTTTCAACCTAAAAATTTCTTCAAAATTCTTCGTTTAAAAATAGAAAAGATCCTAATATTCATATATCCAACTACAAAATCACATTTCTTTTAAATTCTTGTTTTAAATCTTAATCATGATTCGATATTTCACGTTCATATTTCACATTGCAATAAACAATAATAACCAAACACAATAAAATGAAAATAAAACGAAACGATTTCCCTATTTTTTCCCCTCAATTATCCCCAACAAGCAAAATTAGTTAAATCATCTCGAATCGTTGCTCGAGCAGTCGACAAATTATCGACCTTATTCATCCTCGATCCACGCCCAGAAGGGAGAAGAAAAAAAAGGAGAGGTCGTAAATTGGCAAAAAGAGGCAAAAAAGAGAAAGAAACACGCAAGATTTTCGCGCTGGGATGCGGGTACGCGGTGGCGGCCGCGGCCACGTGAACGAGTTCGCTTCTTTTCACGGAAGAATGGGTTTTCCATGTCGGTGAATTCAGTGGCCGAGACGGCACAATCGCGTCTCACTCGAGCGCCACGGCCGCTTGAAAATACGACGAGAAGGGATGGGAGGTGAATTGGTGGACGGAGGGAAGATGGAGGAGAGGAGACGTCGAAGATTCGAGGACGAGCGTTGACTCCTCGAAGGAGAGGAACTCCACCGATCGGTTTCCTTTTCTTTTTTTCCTTCTTGATTTTTAAAAGATTCTACATGGAATCTTGAAAATAAACGAACGATTTCTGTTGTCTCTTTTTCGTAATATTTTTCTTCCTTTGAATTTTTTTTACTGTCTAAAAATGGCGCCATAGCTTTTTAAATAGAGATCATCGGTTTTGCGAAGTAGTGTCAGAAAGGGATGAGGAAGGATCAATTCTGAATCAATATTCGATGTTACACATTATAATCAAAATTAAAACTAATTTTATCCAGTCTACTACTTTCGTTATCTCTCATCCAGATGATAGATTTGATTATTACTGATGACCAACAATCCAAATCGATACCAATACACTCGATATATCCTCTCTATGGATGAATAATACTAATCACAAGCTAATGATAACATTAATTCATTATACGTGTTAGTTACCAATCATCGTAATACGTGTATAAAGACGATTGATGAATGGATCATTTTAAAGAGAAGAAGAAGACCAAGCTTCTGTTTGTTGGAACGTAAATTTGCCGGGATTGTATTAAGGCAAACAAACTCGCTCTCATTGTGAAACGATTTTTGGAACGTCTGCCCGTTTTCTGTCGTGCTTTCCCGTAATCCGTACAACTGAACTGGCTTTTATCATGATAATTGGGCAACGAATCAGGTAATTTTAATCGTGTAACTATTTATCCATCCGATTATTTAAACTTGGCGGGATAATTAATCGTTGTTTAAACATTTCTTCCGTGGACAATTAATTATCGATCGGCTCCAGAGAAAAATCTTCTCTTCTATTTAACGATAAATTTTCACAGTGCGTTGTACAAGAGATGTTTGAACAATCTGTCGAAAAAAATTTATAATAATACTTTTGAAATAACAAATAAGTTTGAATATATTGTTCGATCGTGACAAATTTATTTTTTTTTTCAATGCAGATAACACAATAATACAAACGTTGATTAAAATCGACTCTCGATTATTAAAGTGGCTGAAATGAAAATCAATAATCGTCCAAACCAACAATCCAAACAAAACGCATCCAATTAAATCGTAATACCGTCCTACCTTTTTAAGTAGAGAGTAGACGACTTTGATCAGACGTCCAGTAAACAAGATCAATACCAATCCGACCCGATCAACCGAGTCAAATCGAGAGAGGGGGAGAAAGAAGAAAGAAAAAAAAAAAGAAGAAAAAGCCGCAAATCCACGTCGTTAAGGGCGAATCATTATCATACCGATCGTAAACCCATCGGCTCGGTAAATAATCTCGACGCTACGATAAAGGGATAACGAGGCCTGTTTTCCCGACGAGGACGATTATCAAAAAACGATATAACGAAACCCGTGTGGAGGAGCAGAAAAGAAGAAAGGAAGAAGGGGAGAGCAAGAAGAATACAAGTTGGAAAGGATGAAACGATGATCCTCGAGCGACTTGCGCGATCCTTTTGCTTTCGCAAGGATGACGGCAGGTGCAAGTAAAGGAAGAAAAGGAAGAGAAGAGAAGAAGAAGCTCCATCTTGCAACGATAAAAGGGGATTACTATCTTGAAAAATTATGTCCCATCAAGGGTTGAAAAAATAGAAACAGTGGACGAAAGTAGGAAGCAAGTAGGAATAAAAGAGAGAGTGAAATTTCGAAGTTCTTTCTATTCTCTTTTCTATTCTCTACCTCGATTCGCGGAAATAAAAGTAATCCTTCGAATTTTCGAATTTGTGAGAAGAAAGATCCCATGGATCTTGAGAAATTCTTGGATTCGGGAGAAGGTTGTTGGCCGATGCTCGTAAATAGAGGTACATTTACGACGTGGCGGCAGAAACCGCCTCGTTTTTTGTTTTTCCTTCTTCCCCGCCGTTCCCTCTCGATGCGATTTCCATAAATTCAATCTTTTTGCCCGCCGTCTACTGGCGCGAATCTGGCCGCGGCTCCGTGAAACCGTTTCCCGGAATATTGAAACCGTAACTCTTATTATGATCTCTGTGGGGCAGGGAGAGGAAAAAAATGCTCGAGGTTGAGAAATTGGACAGGTTACGTATATACAGGATAAATTCCTCTTTCTCTGTGTGTTCTTTGATTTCTTTGCTTTGAGGAAAATATGACACTTATTGTCGAATGTTGCAATTTTTCTACAAGTTTCCTTATTATACATTCGTCATCAGGCTTATCTAAAAATAATTATTATCGAACAAATTCCTCGAAGAGTTTCGAGATTTAGAATAATCTCATTGAAGAAATTTCCATCACAAATTATCGATCACGATAAATTTCCAAATGACAGAGGATCGTGATGAAAAGTTAGGCAGAGTGGAGGAAAGAATTACCAAATATTATTTTTATCAAACTACTTTTACAATAAAACATCGAATATACATTTATCATTTTTCCATGGAGCACCGTTCTCTTCCTCCCTCCAGGCAATGTCAACGTCAAAAATTTTCCTCGAACAAACAACAACCGCCATCTTCTCGATAACCATCGATGCAACGTTTCCGCATCGAAAGAAAACTTGCCACTCTCGAGTGATCTCAGGAGGCTAAACCTGTACACGGTCGATAGATGCAAGGATTTTACTAGAACTTTACTAAAAAAAAGAGCTCACGCGCGTCGAAAATTGAAAGGAAACAGAAACGGATAATATTTTCTATACAAAATACACGAGTGTAATCTAATTATCTATAATAATTTAGATTAAAATTAACAGAAATTACTCATAGAAATTTTATTTCGCGTATATCACATCTGCAAGATCAACTCGTGCAACAAATAAAATTATACCAAACCTCCACCTGTGTCCATGCAACCTAAAATTCAATTTAAATTCAAACAAAGAAAAAAATCTTATTAATTTCTGAATAATCTTTCGATTAATTTCAATGATATGCATAGAACGATTGTCTCGATATGATTGTTGCTAACTCCTTACGTATAAATCCGTGATATTGAATCGAATCCATAGTTAGGCATGGATAAAAATATAGTTATAGACGGGTTTTATCCTATCGACGCATGCGCCGTCTCGCTCCACTAACTGGATCCTTGATGGACGGTGGAGAGAGAGAGAGAGGGAGAAAGAGAGAGGATGGAGGATGATATTATATAGAGAGCGGATCGAGCGGAATAAGTCGACCCGATTCCATCCGACTTTGTCCAATGGTAAAGGAATAATAGGGGGGAGGGGAGAGAAAGAAAGTTCTTATACTCTTATTCATTTGGCCTGTCGTGGATAAGATGAATCGTCCATTAGCGATGGGCGACAAGGCATTCGGAAGATTTTTAAGATGGTATCGGTGAATTGGGCTTCGGAAGAGTGGGGGGAGGATCGAGTCGTTCGAACCCAATTAGGCTCTTCGTGAAACCGATTCGTTTATTGAAGATGATTGATGCGTATCTCTCAGCAATGTTGGCTTGGATCGAGTTTATGATGGTTGAGGTTGGATAGAGTTGAGCAGAAACTGATAGATTAGATTAGGTAATTGTATTCTGGCCTTCGAAGTTTTCGAAATCTTAAAATCTATCTCTTGTTCCTCTCTCGGATTTTTCCTCTCTTGGACTCTTCCTTGTTTGGAAATATCGAGATCCGGTGATTTGAAAAGAATTTCCTTTCTCGATAAACATCATCGTATCAGAGAATAATAAAAATTAAGTTAAAAGCATTTCGACCGATTGTTAAATGAATAAAATAATTTCTTACGCAAAACGAATAATTGAAATATTAATTACGAAAGCAGAAATTGAAAAAGAGGGTTATTCTAACATTTAAAGATAAAGCTATACCTAGATTAATTTTGAATAAACATGTATCGATATAATTTTTGATAATCTCAAATAGTCGACCACATTCCTATATATAAAATTAAGTATAAATTGAATCAATTGGATAATTCGTGAGAACAATCGCCAGCGAATGGAAGGATGGGCGACAAAGATGAGACGGAAGAACTACATAAGAAAGAAACTTCCTTCTGTAACAAACTTTCCCGCCTCCCCAATTTTCCCTTCGGAAATTCCCCGGTAGAAAAAATTTCCAAAGACTTAATTACCGGGCTGGATTCATCGAGGCACGATCGATCAGTTAAACCTGAAAAGGAAACGGGTCACCAGAAATCGCATTCCATCCACCGTCCATCCGTCCATCCGGGTCCAACGTCCGTGACAAAGGATTCTCAACTGCATGGTTACACGTGGAAAAGAATAGAATAGGAACAGATTGGATCGACTGGAATAAGTCGTTTCGTCCGAAAACTTGGATCAATCGAATGAAAGGAATAAAAAAAAAAAAAAAAGAAGAAGAGAAAAAAAAAGAACTCTTTTCCCTTTACCCTTCCTTCTGACTTGCTTTAGAACGAAGATACGCCCATTACTACTGGTGGACGAGTATCCATCGTGCAAAAAGGGAGATGAACCTGGAGAAGAAAAAAGGAAGAAAGAACGAGAATGGGGAAAATGGAAAAATCAAACTGTTCCACCGAAGGGGTGGAAGATTGGAGAACGTTGAAGCTCGGGACACGATTTTCAGAAACCTTCGATTGCGAAGATATCGCGTAAGCATCTTTGTGCATGCACATATACCAGAGAGAGACCTTGTTCGATCTTGTTGTTTCAATAATATTATAGATTAGGGGAAAGTTAAAAGCAATTGCGGATAAGTAATAATTTCGATGCTGATTTAAAGATATAAGAGAAAAGAAAGATCGAGTAATTGATTGTTTAATTACTTATATTATGATAAAAAGAATTTTTATTCGATAAGATATTATTTTTTATGATATATGTCCACTACTTTTAATTTCTTTTTTTCAAATAACAGACAAGTGGATTCAACCATACTGATAAAATTATTACTTGAATTATAATAATGCGTTAATCTAATTTATATAACATAACAAGATGTTCAAGTAATTGGAATAACACTCGGCAATACTTTAGAAAATTATGGATTGTTATCTATCTAACAAACTAATGAACTATTACCATTAACGAATTACAATTACAAAAATGGAATAGATGAGAATCGAAGAAAAGAAATTAAATTAAAAAGAAACGATAAAATTACTCAACACTTAAATATGTATTCTTCCATTAAACTTACATTATTATTTTAACACGATTAAAGACAAAAATAGATAGATCAAAAATAAATAATTCCTTAATGGATAGATTCCTTTGAACGAGCAAGTCGTCGATTGTTATACACACGTTCGCAATGTCGGGCAAAATATTATCCTTGGCTGTGTAGCATCCGGTTGGGGAGAGGGAGGAGTACGATCAACGTGTGTTACGCGTGTGTACGTACACAGGGATTATTTCCTGTCGCGCGATTATTCTCGCGAAAGAAGAAGCATCGACGTGGCGCACGATCGACCGACGTATAAATACATCACCGATATGCCCGTTTCATGGCTGATCAGGCACATACACGACAATGGTGCAAGGACGACAGAAACGCGGAGGCGAAGATAAAGACACCTCTTTCGTTGTTCACGAGGTTATCGAGGAATCGAATCAATGCCAGTCACAAATGAAATTCGATACGCAACTTCTCGACGTTTGGACGAAATGGATAGTTCCAGAGAATTGCAATGATCGAAGAGGATTCTGAACTAATTATAATATCGAACGTAAGTATAGAAAAAGAGAAACTAGTCATGTGAAGAACTTTTTTTATTCTTTATATTTTTTTTTAGAATATGTTAAGGATTTACAAGACAATCGTGATTTACAAGACAAACGGTTCTAACAAAAAAACAAATTGTTGATTTAGATACATATTGTTTGTTCGAGTTCAACCGCGGTTCGTACCCAACGCTACGACAAATTCGATACAAGAGTCGAAAATTATCTTAAGAATCTTCTATTATTGCATATATAAAGAAAGAAAATAATTTATTTTATTTAAACAATAGAACTCGTTCTTCTGATTGATATAATAATTTCACGATAATACGAATCATCGAATATAAACGAAGATCCAGTTACATTTCATTATTTATCCTCTAGCCATGAATATTATCGTTAGCTTGCGATATTTAATCCATCTAGATTAATGTAACTACTGCAAAACGCAGTTAATCAAAACCGAGTTAGAGTTAGATATGCTCTAAATTAGAACAAACCTGAAGAAAAATTGCAAAGAACAATTCTCAAGAATAAAATATCTTCCCTCCTGAATGATCCTTATGAACATAAGCCACTGCATCACATAATCCATTTAACAAAATTCATTGATGGATAGATAAAACAAGTTAAATTATACCTCGCGATACAGGAAATTTGCATTTCCTTTCCAATCATTCGAGTGGCCTTTAGATATAATTACAAGTCTTACTACTCTTCACCTAGCTCAAAATGAACCGAGAGAAAACTTGGGCTCGAGAAGATTCCCTCCAACTTCACCCTTGTGAGCATCGAATCTCCTCGACTATTACGAAGAGGGGAGGGTTACGCTCGAGAAACTTGGTCCCCTTCTCCACAGGCTCGTGGAGACGAAACAGTTGACCCACCATCCTGTTTGCCAGTTTCCACCAAGATGATATTGGGAACAACATCTGCCATCGTTTCGACATCGAACGCTTTCGAAGGGAACGAAGGGAACGATCTTCAACGGTGTTCAATGTTATCGAAGGGATAACATCGCTGCTCCGTTGATGAACAACAACAAGCCGAAGGCTGAGGCTGTATCGTGTACCTAATTACTGGCACGAGATCGTGTACAGACAATATTATCGCTTCCTGCTAGCGCGTATATCCGTGATCACTCGAACCGGCGATCTGTTTAACGACGTTCGGCGGCGTCGACAATGTGGGAAACGGGACAACAATGGGGATGAGGGGTTGTACATCGTTTATAAATCACTGGCCGGTTAACGATACGTCTCAGGATATGGATAGATGGATTATTGTGATATCCTGTTGACGTATTAATCGTTTCAATCGTTTTCTTCGATCTTTTGAGCAGCGGAATGTTGTGAGGAACAGACGAGAGAAATATCACCAATATTAGATAGAAACGTAATATTAGATAATTTTTGAAAAAGAATTTTCAAGATTTATAATTAGGTGGAATAATTGTTAAAGGTATTGAATATTTCCAATTTGAATAAATTGAATGATCTGAAATTAGTGTTATAAATTAATGATTTATGACGATACTTAATTCTGCTCTATTGATTCATTAAACTTATTAAATATATTTTTAAAAATGTAAGAGAAACCCAAAGCGTCTCAACGATCAAAGTTACAAGGAATAATTATATTATTAAAAAAAAAGTTCAACTTGTTAAGAAGATTAATTATTTTGAATAAAATAAAGAATTGATCTGTCGTTAATCCTCTTGTTTCTACGTACGTCTTATTTCCATCCAACAAATTACGGACAAATTCGCGGGAAATCGTGATACCGTATATTCCGGAATTAATTATCGTTGCTATATCGGCTGTCTGAGCAAATGAGCCAAGGATATTGGTAACATCTGTAGCTACCTATCGTTTGACAGAAACATCAAGTCGGAACGGAACGGGGAAGGCTGTCGAGGGGTTGTGTTTCAAGACCGGAGCATTTAGAGGCTCGTGTAATAAGAGCTAAACTCTATTATAACGAAGACGAGAGAGAGAGAGAGGGAGAGAGAGAAGAGATGGAAGAAAGATATATATGACAGACTGAAATACATTTAATCGCGTGCTAAGCAGATTCATGTTCTTTCTTCTGCAAGAAGGCAATTACTGATTAGAGATATTCACATTGATTATTAATATATAATTTGTTTAATCTATCTTGCATTATTTATATTTATTTTACAATTTATATTATATGAAATATTTGTGTTTATGAAATATTTATGAGACACGATTCTAGAGAACGAAACGAACATAAAAGTTGAAGATTGTTTGTTAAATTATAAAGCAATTGGATGGAGATCTTTCTTTGTATTTGTCACGCACCGTTCCATTTCATTCAATTATTAAGCATTATTAAAATTAAATTGTTAGTAATTTAATAAATAAGTCTTAGCTTATTTTTGTATATCAACTTTTGCGTTTATTTTGATCTCCAGAATTGATCGAAAAGTTCTCACGAATATATTAACACTGTGCATATCATTTGCATAAATTTGTGAAAGTGTATCGTTTGTTTTTGGAAAAATTAGATTTATCGTTAAAATTAAGAAATTTGTAAATAGGAAAATTTATGAGCCTATTCAGATATCGAATAGATCAATTCTCAATTTTACAAAAAAAAGAAGAAAAAAGAAAAAAGAGTAAAATTGTTTGAATTATTCAGGAAGCAAACTCTGAAAAATTTTTTATTTCAAAAATTCTAATGGATCGATTGATCAATTTGTCTCATGTATCATTCAATATAATTTTCTGTTTAAAATTATTATTGCATTTTTCAATATATTCAATTAAGTTTGAAAATTTGTTTGTTTTTTCCATTCTACAATCGAACAAAAGTAAATTATATAAAGTATTACTTTATATAATCAAAACGAACAAACACAGATTTCACCAAGGAATCATATAACGTATGACTAACTCATACAATACTGCACGAAGAACAATGTTAAATAAGCTTCTTCAAAGTTCTTAGAATAATTGTAATGTGAAATTATATTTCGAAATTTCATTTTTTTTTACAACAATATCATTTTTCATGCGATACAACAACAAATATTTAAAGTTACAAAGATTTGAAATTTATACGAACATTGCATTATTTCACAGTTAAAATAATAATTCCTTTTTAACAGGGCAGCGTAAAGAGAGATGTCACCTATAAAGAGACGAAAGAGGTATTAGACTGATGCCTGAAATAAAATTTCACGACGTATTCCCGGGCAGAAAGCAATAATAAAAAATTTTATTATTCGAAGCGGTAAAAGCTGATATTTCGATCTGCGTGCATCGATGCTGTTACTCTCGTTCGTTTCGTAAGCACAAGTGTTGAAAATATTCGAGAGCCAACTCGCATCTCGTTGTTCGATACATTTATTAACATTTCCATTCGTTTCGAATATTTAATGTTCGAATATTTTTCTTTCCTCTTTTTTTCTTCAGAAAAATTGAAAAACCCGAGCGAATTGAAAAAAAAGAAGAGGGGAGATTGAAGTCGAAATTCAACGAGCAGTCGACGAAGGCAAAGGTCTAACCACGACAAATATCACGTTACGCCGTTAAAAATACCACGGTCACGCGTCGCGGGAAGAGTAGAAAAGCTCTCTCGTTTTTCACGTCAAAACCATTCGTCCTCCACTCGACGTGAATAACCAACAAATAATTCCATTCTAGGCCTGTGCACGGCCCGTGTACGTGTACACAGACGGACGGATGCCACGCAAGATACTTTTTATTTTTTTTCCTCTTTTTCTATTTTTTCCTTTTCTTTCTTTCTTTTTTTTTTTTTTTCCGTTTCGAGCCAGCTGAACTCTCTCTACTTTCACGATACACGCAACGAAATTGTAATCAAAGAACTGTTCCCGCTCTTTTGTGTGATATTTTCGAGCCACGATGCGTTGAATATTTTGCTAATACTTTGCATAAATTTTTTTTGCGGAAATATTAAAATTATCGAGAATGGAGGGATGTTCCGCTTGCAAAAAAATTTGAAAAATCGAGAAATACGAGAATTACTCGATTAAATGTACATGTATACGATAATTGCAACAAATAGCGTGCTGATTACAAAAATTGAAATTATAATATGTAATATTTTAGATTGTTCTTACATCTATCTTATTTTAATTATCACTATTGGAAAGAAAATTGTTAACGATTACAATACAAGACACTGAAAGACTATGTTGTTTATGATAGACGTGATGAAATATGGCTGATCATATCCTTCTGTTTACGGTATAACAGCGCAACTTATTTTCTCTGAAACAAATACGTGTATTCGATATTACAAGTGTAAGAAAATTCTCAAATAATCTTATTTATTTTACACAGGTATATATTTTGAAATATATATCTTGACCATTTCCACTTATATAATTTATACCATCTATTTTACCTGAAATATCCATGTATCCAATATTTCTAGTACAAAAAAAAATACCATCAGTGATCGTAATACGCAACGTTGAAAGAAAATGTACATATCGCTTATATTAGATCCGAAACGTGTGCCTGACCATACCTCGACCGTTTCTACTTACACCCGTAGCGAAACGTATCCCATCTGAAACATCCACTTGTGTCCAATATTACCAGTATCAGAGAAAACGATCGATGATATCGGCGTATATAACCGATCGAACATTTGCATCGTCCGTGACACACTTTACACAGACAAATGATCCAACACTCGTAACGAAGATGCAAGACGATTGTCCACCAAATTCAGAACGCTCCTCAACTCAGGTCGCCGAGTGCGAAGTCGTAAAAAACGTGGGCTCTCGATCGATACGAAAGCCCCTCGAAATTCGTCTCAACGACGAATTTTCTTTTTCTTTTTCTTTTTTTTTTTTTCTTTCCTTTCGAACTCTCGTCGAATATCGAGCCAGCTACTCTACTCGTTCGTTTAATTCCGGCACAACCGTGCATTATATGAACCGTATATATCCACGTTTATACGTTCGATGAGTAATGGCAGGCGTCCATCATAGGGGTGGGGCATGCATCTGACGCCGTGTACCGCGTGTATGTGCCTCGTTCCTCGCTACGAAAAACAATTTTCTTCGAGTCGCGGACCAGAACGTTACATGAACGTTACAAGTAAAGAAGAGAGAGGGAGATAGGGTTGAGGGTAAGTTGAAACAAATATCGAATTTATCGGGTTGCTGTGGGGCCAGGGTGGAAGGGGTGAGGGAGCAAGGTCTGTAGGAAAACCGGACGCCAAAGAGGGAGCGAGTCGGCGTGAGTTACGAGCCGAGGGGGGTCGGAGAAATGTGGGAGAGGAAGTCGACGACGACGACGACGACCATGCCGGCTTACGCTCGTTCCTCGGATCGTGTTTGAATTACGAGCTCTAGTAGCCCAGACTGGAAATGGAAGCCGCCGAATGGCGGGAATGACATAAAACCAGTGACGCCGCTGAAATTTCCACCTCCTTCTGCCCTCCTCCCCTCTTTCAACCCCTTCCTTCCTTCCACGTTTCTCTGTTTTCTGGTCGATTGGTCCGATTCGAATTACCGGCGGACTCGTGAACGAAACTCTGCGTCTCATTCATCCTCCCTTCATGGGAAGGAAGTCATGGATGGACGGTGAACCTTCGAGTAAAACTGTTAAAATGTATCGTTAATATGATATAAGTGCTTGAACAGACAAGAAAGTAATTTGAACAATTATTCTAATCGATAATTATTTAAAATTTCGACAAAGAATTATTTTCAATTATTTTGATGTCGAGAATTTTGCGATCTATAAAATAAAATAAAAAAGGAAACAAATTGAGGTCGTAGAGTCGAAGTATCGATAATATTTCCAAAAAAAATTTTTCGTACAGATGGCAACCTTGTTTCGCTACTCTCCATTCCGCTGTAGTGGAATAATAGAGAGAGAGAGAGAGAGAGAGAGAGACGATTTTCTGGAGAACGACCTGGAAGCTACTCCTTTTCCTTTACGATTATGTCTCTCGCGAGTTTTCCAAGTTTCGCGCCGAGATAAACCGGTTCTCCCTAGCATTTTCATATTAAAAATCCCCAACCTCGTATCTCCACTCAGCCTCCAGTATAACGCGGAACACGTTTGCTTAATTAAATTTCATACGGAAGCAACCCCCCATTCACTTATTAAACCCTTATTCCTAACGGTTGCTTTCTAACGGAGAAGAGTGATGCGAGGATTCGCGAGATTTTGTTCCCGTTTTTCACGCGCGTACGGGATTCCACTAATTTCACTTCCATCGAGGAAAATGTGTATAGGGAGAGGATGAAAGGATATCCGAAGGGGTCGAAGATACACACAGAAAGTTCTAATCGATTGTGCGCACTCACGCTTAAACAGATTTCGTTCGAGCTTTAATCTGCCCAACGTGTGCCACTCTTCGAAGTCAATTTGCATGCGATTACTCGGCAGCTACTCAGTTTTTGCGGGCGAGAACTGGGATTTGGATAGGATTCGAGGACGCTGTTCGAACGATCGTGTGGTCGCTCGAGAGGGGTTGCGTTTCGACGTTATTCGCCGAGCGATAAATAAATTAATAACAGTCGAGACGATCTTGATTGACATCTCGTTTTCTTCTTTTGTGACGAGATAGATATAAAATTCGAGAGAAGAGTTGATTATTAGGGGTAGGAGGAGAGATTAATGAAATGCAAAATAAATTACGATTCACAATTAAACAATATCGTAAATTTTAATACTATTAATAATTATTATCATTAATAAATTACTCCAAATATCGACAGAGATCAAATAAATCACAAAACGGGATCAAAATTGATAACAGGATCTCAAAAACAATCCTAACGAAAGAAAGAAAGAATGAAAAATCCAAAACTAGTAAACCCAGGAGAAAGAATCGAAGAGAAGAAAAGAAGAAAATGAATTCTCCATCCCTCCCTTCCCGACAGATGCCATGTTTCGTCATTCACCGCGAACATTTTTGAGTTTTTGCGCGGTCGGGGAGCGCGTACTCTCTGCGAATTAATTGGGTCACTTGGGGAGGGACGGGGGGAGGGGGAGAGGTGAAAAACTCGTTCGACCCGCACCCTCGTTTCCTATTCTCTTTCTTTCTCTTTGTCCACGCGCGGTCTGCAAACATTGTTACCCATTAACAGAGTTACCATCAACGGTGCCACGTTCCAGTCGCCGTAATAAATTAATTCCGGGTGGAGCGAGGGCACTGGATCGTGGCCTTTGAACGGACAGAGAAAGAGAAAGAGAGAGAAAGAAAGAGGGGGGAAGGGATGAAGATAGCGCGAGGAAAACCTGTCGAGGATGAGATACGTCAGATATAATTGAGTGTGAAGGCGTTAAAAAATACGAGAACCGAGACGAAAGAACGCTACCGGCCCCCTTTTCTTTTTCCCTCCCTTCCTTTTTGGTTATCTTGAATTCTCGTTTCTCTTTCGTTTAAAAAAATATTAATTCGTTCACGGTTGATTGAAAGGATTCGTGGTTCTTCTTCTTCTTCTTCTCGTGTTTCCATTTCAGTACGAAAATATATAATTAATGTTCTTTGCGGGTTGCGATATTATTTCAATGGAATTTTTATAGATGTTTATGATAGATTTTATAATTAGTTTAGTTATTACTAAGTTTATTACGTACGATTTCTGATACAAGATTTCGTTGGATTCCGTGGATTTTAGAATGAGAATGTAAAAGAATTGGTACGATTGATTTAAATTATAAATTGATAATAAAAGGAAGAACATAGATAGACAAATAATGCAAATTAAAATAAAAATGATTGGAAATATAGAAAAATATATTTAATTATAACCAGACAAATATTTCGATTCACTGATACTAATAATCCAATAATTCTCATACAAATTGATTATAAATTAAATCTGTTTTAAAGTCTGATTATTAGAAAAATAGAATCGTAACGAATCTTTCATTATCTCATCCAAAAAATGCTATTATTACTTTCTTTCACTTCTGATCGGACTTTCCATGACAATTCTGAGTTAAAAAACAATACAATTCACTTTGGAAATATCAATTCCTTTCTTTTTAAACCACGACATATATTCAATCAAAATATAACTTTCGCAATATGAGATCGGCGCTAAAAAGTCCATTGAATGTAAAACGCGATGATAAAATTTCATCAATGTCGATCAATTTTTATAATATCCTTTTTTTTTAATACTGCAACAATAAAGCAATTTAGAAAGAAATCAATTCGAACTCGATTCGAATTCCAATTTCGAAATTTTCCTCTTCTAAAAAATTTATTTGTATCACGTTTCTACCTCGCATCGAAAAACACAAAAGAGAAAATTTTTTTAGCAACAGGAGATGGTCGATCATCGAGCCATTCTTCCGGTTCCACGTCGACCATTCACCTTCCCTCCTTTCTCCTTATTAATAGAGAGGGGATTAGCAAGATGATGGAGACGGAAATGGAAGGATCACGGCCAAGACACGGTCTCGGTGCACGCAGCAGCCTCGAAAGGGTAATCCACCGTCGAAAATACCCTCGTCAACACGACGTTGTCCATATCGAAATCGTGTTCATGGTGTCGGTTCCGAGGAAGGGGAGTAAAGGGCGATTTTGTTAATGGAACCCATTCCGTGGATCGAATTCAGCGCGATGTACACTGAAAAATTAAAACGACACGCCCACGCAGACAGAGATAGATGTGATCGATTCGAGGTAGCACGTAATGCACGCGAATACGATTACCCGAGTATCGTATTTCGATTATTTCGAACCGTCTGCCACCGTAGAATTAGAAAGTAAGCGCGAATTCTGTTCATTGTGCTTTTCGAAGATGAGATTTCAATCGTACGATGAATTACTTTGAATTATACGATCTTATTGAATCATCCATATAAAGAATTAATATAATTTTATAATATATATAATTTTATAATGTACACTATGTTATTATTACATTTTAGTTATTCGTGGATATTATTTATCTACTTTCGCATAATCTTTTTCGAATTAAGAAAATACGAAATAATTGTAAACATGAATATCGAAAAATCGAGCAAAACACCTCCATTCAAATCTCCACCGTTTAATTTTCACTCGGCCCGCGATCCACCTCCGACGTGTGCAATCAGAGGTCGGCAATCAAGGCAATAATGCTTGGCAGGGAGGGAAAAAGGAAAAAGGAGGAGAAGGAAGAAAAGGAAGAGGAAAAGAGTGGAGCAAGTGGCAAGACGAGACGGGACGAGGCCCGTGGAACGCCATTACGTTGATTGTAATTGCGCAACGAGTGAGGCGAATTGAATTGGGCATCGGGGCCACGAAACGGGCCGTCGAGGAGGGGGGAGGGAGAGAAAAAGGAAACGAGCGTGACTGGCTCGTTTTCGTGATTCCGCGAGCAGAAGAATCGTCGCGAGGACGCGTTCACGCGACGATAATGGGCTGGTCGTGGCGCTCTTATTCCCCTCACCCGTGGAAAGAAACTTCCTCGGACACCGAATCGTGAATCGAACGAGCGTATATTGTCGAGATAAATTGAAATTGTTTGGAGTGTAAGTGTCTGTAACCCGATTATCTGTGTGTGTACATATTTATTTCTGTCTTTTCCATAGCTCGTCTATTTGTAAATATTCGGAAATAATTAGGAAGAAAGTTGCGTTATTTTTCCTGGAGATAGAAAGTGGATGAAAATTTTGTATCGAAACTATTTATACATAAAGGAGGAAATTATTTTGGGGCTGAACAAAAACCAATTTCGTGAAAATTACGATTTTGAAATGATTATGTAAATCTGAAAGGAATATGCAGATTGCAAGAACGTATGTTCTATGAATGTGAAGAGGAGAAGAGGAGAAGTGTAATGGCAAGATATTATTCAAATTTTAATTATAGGAGAAATATGCGTGAAAAAGATAAAATAGAGAGAGATATATATAAGATTAGGATAAATGTACTTTGGTATTTCTATATTTTCTAATCAGAATGTTTTCAAACTATACAACTTTCATAACCATTAAACATTCTCGCGTATTATTTGAAATAATGAAGATTTCAAAGAAAAATTCGAGATCTAATCTAGAAATATGTAAGCTTACGAATACAGTAGAGTATCTCTTCGCGATTTCCTCGCTTTTCCACCCCATACGAATGAAGAATTTATCGCCAGATATAAAAAGAAGAAACAGGTCGAAAGTTTTCCATAATGCAGGCGGAAACGAGTTGATAATTCAAAAGTCTCTGACCGTGTTAAATTTTTATTACATCTTTTTGATCCTCATTGTCGCGTCTCACACCGTAAATATATTATTATCGACACTTGATAAACTCAATAAATTTTAATTATCGTTTTTCGTATTTATTTTCTCTCAAGAATCAATCCTTCGAAGTTGAATATATATAAATATTCCAATTCTAAACATTATTCCTTTCCCCTTCGATGCCTTCTTCCGTCACGAGACGGAATCAGATCCAGAGTCACACGAATGGAGCGACCCTAATTCTCATGCACGCTTTTCCTGATCCGTGAAAACGTCCTTGAAACAAGGACCTCGACGATCCCAAAGTAAACATCCTTCATCTCCTTTATAACCAACGATAAACACCTCTAACAAATCGAGCGATTAATAAAAAAAAAAAAAAGAAGAGAGAACAACCCACGTATCTATACATATATTTATATATACATATATAAATATACGCAAATAAATCGAACGAAAACAAATTGGAGGCCGAGTGAAGTCCAGAGACGAGTTCGAACGAGCGTGACGAGGAGAACAAGCTTCACCTTGCGGACAAAAAGGTGGCTAAAAGCATATTCCTGTCGTCCTTGGGTTAAGGGATGCCGTGCTTATATTTTTATAACCGTCGGCTACCACCTCGACCAACCCTCTCCCTCCCAAGCCGTGTTCTCTATTCCTTTCCACGACCTTCGCCACCCTTAAACGCGTAAACGCACCCCGCTCTTTCACGGAGGGAAGGGAAAGAACGAGGGAGCGATAAAGCGGCGGGTTTTATTACGAGTTGGATAAAGTTGAAGTAAAAGTAACCGGTTAAAATTCCGAATAAAGCTGCACTAACGGAGCGATAACTCCATTTAAGACGTTTGAATGATATTTGTTGTACTTATTTCTTGGTTGAATCTCGTTTCGCGTTAATTACTTGGAATTTAATAAATTATTGGTTGATTAAGTTTATTCGAAATTTAAAGAAATTTAAAGAAATTTTGGCTTGTTATTGTCAATGAATGAATTTGGTAGTATTCGTAGGGCGGAGCTTTCTTTGTTTCTTCACTGTTAATATTTTCTGCGTCGAGAGATCGTTGCAAAAACGGGCTCGTTCCTTTTTTAAATGTTGCTGATTGGATACTTTTTTTTTCGTGAGTGTGGGTTCATTACGAATTTGGTTTTCTCGGTTTCATGATTTTGTTCTTGAGTTCGTGTATTTTTGTGTTTCGTTTTTTTTGAGATTTTTGGTACAGATTCTTCTCGAAGGTTTTAGTAATAATTGAAATAATAACAACAATGTTGCGTATTTATATCACAACAACTTTGAAAACAAACTTTGTTTTATTTAAAAAATCATATATAATTTTTAATGCATTAAAATTTTCTATTTTGAAGCTATTTCAATGAATGAATGAATGTAAATTATTCGATATTTTTCAATGTTATATTCTAATAAAAAATATTTCAATGTATTTTATCTTTATATGATAAATATGTAAAAAAATGTTGATCGACGCGTGAATCTATCTGATCCATCTATGAATTTTTATAAAATATTTTTTAAATTTTAATCGATATTAAAATTGAAAGTAAATCTTTGAAAATTCTGATCTACTTGCGCTTCATTTATGTATTCCCATAGATTTATTATCTTTCATTAATACAATCTTCTCCTAGATGCATAATATACAATTATTAATTAATTAAATTAAACGATTATGCTTTATACATGCACGTATGCAAATCACATACATTGTATGCATATTATAATGCAAATAATGGTTTCGAAAACTATCATTTTGATCGTACAATGTTAACATTGTTAACTGTGATCGCTCAAAAATTTTTAAATAATACTCAATGCCTCACGATTCATTTATATTTCCAAAAAAAAAAAAAAAGAAAAAAATACACACACGAAACTAAAAATCTCTCGTTCTTCTTTTTCTCACGGAGGAGCGCCATAAACACCATTCATCCGCTCACATCGTCGAAGAAACGCCGAAACGAGACGAGTGAAGCCCGCAGGATAAACCCTCCAAGATTCCCCGCAACATCGCCATTCTACACGGTCTCTCTCTCGTTTGTGTTTCCTTCTTGTTTACTAGCAGCGCATGGTTTTACACCGCTGCTTTATTGTTCCATGGTACGAAAAGGCTAGCGCGAGCATCGTTCCCAAAAGTAGCGTTGTATTCGACGACAAAGGAAACATTTTTTTTTCTTTCCTTTCTTCTTTCTTCTTCTTCTTCTTCTTCTCTTTTCTCCTTTCTTTTGCAATCTCTCGTTGTCAATTCGCGCTCTCTCGTTAAGAAACGTTATTCTACCTTCGAACAACGAAATTCGAGATGAGGAGGAGGGGAAGAGGAGGAAGGGGAGAAAGATTCATCGGTGAAATTAAAATTATTTCGAAACGATTCGAACTAGTAGGTAAAGGGATGAGTACGAGGGATGAGTATATTGGCTGAGGTTGAAACTTTTGGGGGAAGGGAGGGGGGAAATAACTTCCCGTTCTCGTGTTTAATACTCCCGAAGCTCGATGATACTCATATAGTTCAACAGGATGCGTAATCCTTGAAAGGATTGGATTTCGAAGATGAGGAGGATAGATAAAAGATTTTTGGAACGATCGAGGGAAACTTGTATCTGATTGGTATTAATTGTAACGTTCAATTCTGTGATATAAATTTTGTGATTATATTATTAAATTGCGATGTTATATGTGTGTGAGAAGAGATATGGTCTAATAGAGATGAAGAATGAAGAGAACTGTAATCACACGTAAAAGAAAGCAGAATTAATAAGGATTTGAGGTTATGTTTCTGAGTTAAAGAATTTATCTGCACTTTAATCTGGATTTCGATTGTTCAAGCTTGTATTAATTTATTAATAATTCAAAAAAGAATCTCTCACAAAAGTTTTCTTTGAATCTGCGAAAGAGAATTTTGAATTACTAAAATCTCGATCTATCTATTTAATTTAATCAATTCACGATTTCTGAACATACTTTATAGATCAAATTGTAAATTATCAAATGACACAATATCAGAATTAATTGGAACATTTTAAAAATTGAATAGTCGTACTAGTCGCCTAGTTAAAACCGAAATAAAGCGCATTCTTTCAAGAAAAATACATAAATACAAATACACTTCAAAAGAAAAAAAAACCAGATTAACAATCCCCATTGAAAAATCCATTCCAAAGAATAATACTTCACCACTTGGCCAAAACAACCTTTTCTCTCCCCCCCGAATCTTATTTGTTGCCGGAATCATTCAAAAATCTCGCTTCATTCACAACGAAAAATTCCTCAATTTCGACACTTCCTTATCAAAAAAAAAAAAGAAAAACAATCTCAAAGAAATATTTCACGAGCAAGCAAACGAGGATCTCCATTCTACCCGAGCCTACTCTCCACGATAAAGGCGAAGAAAACGGCAATTCTCGTAGCTTTTCGTCTTGGAAAGGACTCTCGAGCGCGGAATGATCAAAAAAAAAAAAAAAGAAGAAAGAAAGAAAGAAAAGAACAGAAAAGAAGAGAAGAGAAAGAAAGAGCCGAGAGGAGAAAAGGAGAGAGTAAAGTAAAGGCGGCGAAACAAAACGAAGAGGAAATAAAAGAGAGAGGATGGAAGAATGGCGGATATTTCGCCGTGTCTTTTCCCCTGTTGCACTTAATAAGCCTCCACCCCATATTGTGCCCGTGTAAATTTTAATAATGCGTCCTGCTGCGGCTACAATCTGAAAATATTTGTTAGAGCGCGAACAGTCCCCAGAGGGCGCGCCTCTCTTTATGAAGTTTTATGTCGGTTGCTGAGAGAGGGGCAGAGAGAAAGAAGAAAAAAAAAGGAAAGAAAAATGGGTGAAAAGGAGAAAGGAAACAACAGAAACTGGAAGAGGGGGTAAGAACTTGGAGCGACAGCGGCTGGAAGAAAGGAGTGGGTGAGAGGGTGGAGTCGAAAAAGAAAAGATGCCGGATGAAAAAGAACAGAAGGGAAGGAAGCATGTAAGGTGGCTTTCAGGTTGTCGTGCGAAAAACACCGGCCGCGTCGTATCCCGGCTGAATGGTGTGTCTTCTCGAGGGAATTCAATTGGGCCGATATTTGTCTTGGATCTCTTATCCCGTTCTTATATTTATATTTTATATTATATTTATATTTATAACGAACACTTTGAAATTTGGTAAATCTGGAGAAATTATCCGAGAGATGATAGACTGGAATTATTTTTTCTTCTGGAAATTATGCGATGTTCCTTCGATGATTGGATTAATTTAACGAGTGAGTATCTCAAAGATCGATTCAGAGGCTCAATAGATGGAGAAGACGATGACCACCGACTTTTAAGCCAGACTTTTGTCGACGAGAGGTCTCGAGCCATTCACCAAACTTGATCGAAACGAATCACACTCCGGTGGAATTGAAAAATATCCTTGTTAGCCCCTCAGTAATTTGCAATTCGATAGAGTGGCTGTGGTCGCCCCGAGACACTAGGCGCGGATAATTGATAAATATTGATGGGTCGACAAGAGAGGATCTCGAGATATGAAAGGTCGGCAGAAGAAAAGCCACGAGGTGGCTGAGTTTCAGCGTCGAGTGCTGAAAGAACGGAGAGGGGAGAGGGGGTTGGTATCGATGCGATCCCTCTCGAACGGTTCAATCGAATCCGACTTTCATCTCGCCCTTCGTCGATCGTTCTCTTCTCCGCGCTGTTGAAGGAAGGAAGGTTTATCGATATTCGGAATTTCAGGTGGCTAAAAAGAAAAAAAAAAATCTACCGGCATTTTAGGCTCTTACGCTCCCCGTGCAAAACCCGCTTCTCATCTCACGCGAGTGCTCTCGTGCAGAGTCTCCGGAATTGAAGAATATATATCCCGTTTCGAGGATCGATTCCAGAAACAAAGATAAAAATCTTGCATGAAGAAAAAGGCTTATTCGTTCGAGTTGTAGAAAATTTAATTGGATGAAGCGAAATGGAAAGAGACAGAGACATTGAACAAGTGAAACAAGTCGATTATAATAATCAAACGAGTGGTACAGGATCGTAATAATCGGACGAAAGAAAAAACGAATAAAATTAATCGTTAAATTTATTGATACATCTTCGTCGATAAAACTAAAATTCAGTTGAAAAACGAATCGATCGTTGGCACAACGCGCGTGCCCCAAAATGGAAAGGCACGAGGAAATAACGATCAACGGCCCAGAAATCCAAAGGAAAACGATTCTCGACGGCGAGGATCGAGCGTTTGTTTATTATCCTCCATTTTGCAAATGTTATACGCAAACCACGGTTTCGAAGTATCCAAGTGGTTGGTAAGCGGAAGGTAGATTAGAACGGCGAGGAACATCATGGGGATTCCAATCAGCCGCGACAATGGCGGACGCATGAGAAGATTCGCAATTCGTCAAGGGACACGTGTATGTATATACGCACATACACACGCGTATATGTGTATGTATATATACGCGTGCACGCGTGAAACGGCGTGTTACGTTTCAATTTTGCAGCGATGATGGATTCCTCCTGGTCGCGCAAAGAAAAGAGTTTTGATTGGAACCAGACGCGGCCAAGTCGCGTTCAAAGGATCCTTTTGTTCGTTTCTCTCCACGGACGAATCCCCTCGAGATTTTTTCCACCCCCAATCGCTTATCCACCATTCTTTCATCCTTCGAAATTGCAAGGAATGGAGCAGGATTATCATTGATACCTATGGAGCACAATTCGGGGAGTGGTTCATCATAGTTGGAATCGATCGTTTATAAAGCGGTTGGGATGGACAATGGTTCGAATAATGTTTAAGAAAGATCGAGTAAGTCAAGGTTTTTGTTTTTATGAGGGAGTTTATGAAGGAAGGAAAATTGAAGTAAAAAGTTTTTCTTTTTCTTTTTTTTTCTAGCGAAGTTGCAGAATTTATTGTAGAAGTACTCTTGTGGATAAATTCGAGCGAAGAGGTTGGTTCAAAGAGAAATAGCGTTTCGATTCCTGCGAGTTCCTGATCGCATCGATCTTCACTTGCGTGTATCGTGTTGAACGAAAAGTTGTTCGTTCTCGATTTGAGAAATGTAACTCAACTCAGATTTGTTATTTAGAAGAGTGCCACGAATTTCGATTGAAGAATTTTAAACCGTGAAAACTGGAAGAAAGGATAAAGTAAAATCTAAATTTTCAATTAAATTCACTTCCATCTTTAGTAAAAGAAATGTATTACGATCAGATTAAACTTTATTTGTTCTGTGAGAAAAAAAGAACATGAAAAGACTTCGATCAAATCTCACCTTCGAACGTTACAACTGAAACTAGATCTTCTATAATGTCTACTATAATCCAAATAATCCACTTACGACCTGTCAAATTTTCAGAAGAAGGGTAAAAAATGGTAAAAACCAGCATGAAGATACCTCAAACTCACTCGTGTCCGTAACCAAAACTGGAAACTCCACTTCTTGCAATCATCCCGAACACCGCGACGAACAAAGGAACGTTAAACAAAATACGGGAAACACGGGAGGGGAGAGAAGGGTGAGAACAGAAGTGAAAAGTGGCGCGCTGGGGAGGAACGAGGCGAGGATGGCCCCGAGAAGGCGAGAGAAAGGTTAAGGGGAGAATTCCTGGTGGGGTTTGTTACTTCGCTAACAACCCGGCCGAAAACTTCCACTTCGACAGAGAGAAACGCCGGTGGTAGGAGGGGGGGCAGGGTACACGTCGCATTGCGGCTACGGACCGGACAATGCCATACTGACCAGGCTGGCCGCCCTATGGAAGTGCCACTGTGTGTTCTCCTCGTGAGGTCTCCCGCTTTCACCAACTTGCTATACACATCGAATAGTTCTTGTTTTCTGCGATTATTCCGGAACTACGATGGAGAAACCTTTTTTGCGCCCGCAAGGGAAGCGAGGTCTTGCGAGTTCTTGCCCGCGAGAATTAGAGAGTTTTGTCATAGTGCGATACGGCTCTAAGTGACCGGTGGTGCATTGAACGTCGAATGGAATGTTTCGATGGATTTTCAGAATGTCAGTGTAGTTTAAATATTTTTTAAACAGACTCCTATTTTTGGAGGAGAGAGAGGAAGGATTATGGAGATAATATTATCGAGAAAGATTGTGTCTTTCGAAAGATAGTGCAGGTAAGTTATATCGTCATTTGTGCGATATCTTGACCGTGTCAGGACACCTGTAATATGTGTCTGACTATACTTCGATCGTTTCTACTTATATTCATGTACTTGTATATTTGTATACTTGTGCATTATTATTTGATATTTAAGTATATTATAAATATTATTGTACAAATAAACCTGATATAAGAAAAAAATTTACATATAATATGAACAAGTCAAAATATTTCTATTTTTGGAGAAGAGAGAGGAAAGATTATGGAGATATTGTTAAAATTATCGAGAAAGATTGCGCTTTTCGAAAGGTGTGGTAGTAAAGGTAAGTTATATCGTCATTATTAGCATCAAAAAGGACATCTGTAATATGTGTCTGATTATACTTTGATCGTTTCTACTTATATTCATGTACTTGTATATTTGTACACTTGTGCATTATTATTTGATATTTAAGTATATTATAAATATTATTGTACAAACAAATCTGATATAAGAAAAAATTTACATATAATATGAACAAGTCAAAATATTAAAATCGTAATTTGTTTAATTATATCATCGTTACAACGATCGTGATGAAGAAGATATATTTGTAAATGATTCGAGAAGTTATTAAAATTATAAATAATAATAAAAATCTGTTCTCTATAATTTAATTTTTGGATGATTAAACTCTGGAATCATTCTTTCGTGATCTAAATATGAAATTAATAAATTTAGAATCATCATCGTCGTCATATTCAACCCATTGATTCGTTGAAAAGTACTTTATCCATGATCTTTCGAGGAACGAGATTTCTAAATGCAATACAGCCCTCGATCGCTTTTCATTCACGCACGAGATCATTTTTCTTTCCTGTTCTTTTTCCTCGATGTTCGCGTGCTCAACGTATAATGCGGTAATTACCATCTGTTATTGTGAAGAAAAACGAATATTGCGTTAGTATAATAGTCTGGGGATGTGAATCGAATTGAACGTTCTCAAGATCTTTTGCAGGAAATGTTTTTAACCTACTTCGAGAGATTTGAATGAGAAAAGTGGAGGAAGATGAGAAAGGAGATGAATATCGTTTAGAGATGTTCGAGTATTTCAAGGTGAATTGTTATGACGATAATATCAAAACGTTTTAAAAATACAGGTAGCATTAAACGGATAAATGGTATAATAATTGTATGTAAAGAAATTAATCAAAAGAAAAGAACGATATTTTTTTCTTGGATCTTGAAGGAAATTGAATTAAAAAAATAACAATTAATAAAAATAAAGAATTCTCGAAACCATCCTTAGAATAAAATTGTTCGTTTCAATTTTTTGTTTCGATAAATATTTCCTTTCTTTTCATTTTCATTGCATATCCGATAACTTAATAATCAAATTAAGCTACGTTATTAAAAGGATATATCATTGCATTAGAATATTAAAAAAAAAAAAAGAAAAAATTGTAAACGCATAAACGAAAATTTGATCAATCGTTTGCCAATTTTCAATTGTTTCGAGTATGATTGCCATGTTTATAAGAGCGTGGTTGTAAGGTGCAATTAAATCTTGTTAAAATTGATAGAAGGTTTTACAAAATCGGTACTTGATTGATTGCAAGCGGACAGTAGCATAACACGATCGACAAACAGGAGGCCCTTGCCACTCTCGAGTGTCGATCCCGAGAACTACTACCTTGCAAAGCAAACATCGATGTATAAACACTCTTCCATTTAAACGTTCACCCTACTCTTTCATTCGAGTTTCTCTCCAATCACTTTGTTCTCATTTAACTTTCAAACTTCAATACCGTTCTTCTCTTCGTGGCCGAATAAACGAATAGATGCATCGTGTATATATATATATACATATATAGTTTGACGTTTATCTAAAACCGTTAATCCATTAAGGATCGATGATATAACGCAATTTTTTTTTTATTTCAAATAGAATTATTTGAAATTTATCATCAAATGCTGTCGAATTTAATAAAATTATGTTTATTTAATATTAAGCGTTCTCGAATATTTCCATTGTATATCGAATAATAAAATTTGAAAAAGAAATTTAATAATGTACATTATATAGAAGTTCGTTACACCGCGAATAGAGGCAAAAAGAAATATTTTTTATGAAATTTACTAGATTAAATTTATCGTATTGTCATAAAATTCAAAAATTTAATATTTTTTAATATCGTTAATCGTGTTTCAAACGATGATGGAAAAAAATGTATTGAAAAAAATTTTTTAAATTCTCTTTCTCCGGATTAAAAAAAGAATATGAAAAATTAAATAATACGAATAATACCGTTTGAATTTAATATAATATATTGCAAATTTTTATATTTTGAATATTTTATACGTATAATAATTAAATAAAAAAAAACGAACGTATTACATTTGAGAATAAAAAATTGCATTCTAAGCATATTGTATATGTATAGACAAGATGTAGCATTCTTTGATTATTTACTCGCATGGTGAAACATGGTTTCAACATCTTCGTAATCATACACCTGCTCCCGCTTTCTCCAAGATTTACCATTCACCTCGATCCAGAAGGGCGAAGAAACTGTGCTCTTAATGTAATATCGTTGTTGCTAGTTCACATTCTTGACTTACATACAGATGACAAAGTGGAAGTCGATGAAGAATGTCAATTTCTTCTTTCTTGGTATTTCGATATTCAAAAATATCAAAAATATTTTCATTGTTGAAAAATGGATTTTAAATTGATTAAAAAAATTAAAATTAATTAAACTGTATAACGAAAAATTGAAAATATTTTTCAATTAACGAACTATAATTCGTCGTTATATAACTTGGATTTAATAATTATCTACATTTTACAATCCACGAGATACATGGATTCAATATATTCCTTTGTTATACGAATTTGATATAAATTTTTCTGTGTCTTTGTAGATATATAAAAATTAATAAAAATGAAATTATTACAATTGAAACACTCAGTTTCAGAGAAAAATTTCAAAAGTAAAAAATTTTAAAGAATTCTTGTATTTGAATCGTTTCAGTTTTGTTAAAATCGAAATCCAATACTTTTCCAATCACTTTTTAATTTTACTATTGCAGAATTATTCAATTAAACGATAAATCTTAATTAATGAAATTTAAATAATTGACCGGTTTAGTGACTTTACAATTTTAATGATAATCCTCTAGTTTCTTTATAAAACTCAAAAACTTCTTATTAAAACAAATCAACGAAAATGTCACGTATTTCCTTCTAATGAAGTGATGCCACGATACCATATTTCTCCTTCCCTGAAGGTAACGCCATGGAAAAGCAATCTAATCGTTAAAGTAAACTCTTCATTACTCTATTCAAAAGTCGTGCGAGAGCCGAGAAGATTTGATTCTAGTCCCAAATGTGTGAGAAAAGCACGTATTCCAAATGCTAAGAATACGTGTGGTCACTGTTCAGCCAACGGGGATGGAATTATTCTCGGTCGAAAGTCAACAAATCCGGTATGCAAGGAATCACACGGCAGACTGCTTTGTATCAACAGACCATGATCACATGGTAAAGTTCATTTTCTGGCGTCACGAGAATACCAAAATTTCCGTGCCACAGAAATGGACATCGTATTCGACTCGTTCGCTCGATCCTTCTATTTTTTTTTTTCTTTTTTTTTTTTCAATACATCCGTATAAATATCGTATCGAAAATAAAAACGAATCGAACATAGTCGAAATTTTCTCTTTCGCAAACTTTTTCGATAAATTTATAAAAGATATTTTTATGATGTGTGTGCGCGTGTCGGATAAAAACAAATACAATCGGATGACACAATTTACTACAACTGTACACAATCAGATTTCGAAGCTGAAATTGAAGTTGTACAATCCATATGATTCCATATAATTTTTGTTAGATTAGATTAAATATGAATATGAAAATATATAAAAATATGATTTTGTAATTATAATTTTCATTTATTGTAATTTTGAATGATTTGGAAATTTGGAAATAGAAAATTTTAAATGATATATTATGATAGATATTATACTAATATTTTTCCGTTATACTACGAATGAGATATTTTATATTTATTTGTATTTTCATTGGAACGTTGTAATTTTTTAATAAAAATTGGAAAACAATAAAATATGTATATATTAACGAAAGTGGCTGATGAATCAATGTTGCTTAACACATAAACAATATTTTTCAATATTCCATTATTAAAAATATAAAATACCATCAAATCTATATCCATTATATACATTATTTACACCTCTTCTCTCACACGCAAATTTATCAAACTGCAGGTTAACAGAAATTTTATAATTTTTCTTTGTAATTAAAACGACAGATTATGAATTAAAATCACATGGAGAGAGAACGGAAACGTTGAATTCTCCTCTTTTTAACAATAAATCAAAACGAAACAACAATCTAAAACTCGAATAATTCGATCAGAGGGTTGACTAACGGATTCACCCTTCCATGGAAACACCGTTCGAAAAGGGACGTTGGTACACTTGACCCTCCCCCTTCCACCGAAGCGAAGATCGTTCTTTACTTCGCCCCCTCCCCCCCTGGAACGCTTTTTCTTTCGCTTGGCCGGTGAGGAATCGGCATCGTTTCGACATTCCGAGTCGTCGCACGTTTCGAATTAGCCGTTCGACTCGATTGCACATTCGATCCATAAGAACTGAACCAAACGATTTTATTCCCCTTCTCAAATTTTCGAGCGGATTCGATGTTCAATTGTGATTTCTTGCGACCATCCAGCGTTTTAAACACGCTTCGACGCGTTGGACGAAGATTCAAGATTATTACTTCACTTCGAAATGAGAAACAATTTCATTTTCAGATGGTTTCACATTTTCTGAAAATCATTTATCGTTCCAGGTTTTCACCGTTTCTTAAACATTCTTCTTTAAACTTGAACTTGATTTTTATAATTTAATAACGATTAGACAGATTAGAGAGTTTAAACAAATAGGAAGATCCTTGAATCCTTTTCATCTTGCTCTATTTTCGCCTGCAAATTTTTCTTTTCGCTTCGATTCTTCAAAAGATATTCCATGAATACATTAATACAAATTAAACTTGATTTTACAGAGAAAATATACTAAAAACAAACGATGATGAAATTATTGAACAAGTTATTTTGCTTAAATTTTAACCAATTTTTTCACAGATTCAGCATAAATTTTCACAATAACGAAAAACACATCGCATTAAAACCCAATCTCAGAAAAATTCTAATTAGCCGCTCATTCAACAAACATACGAAGAATCCATCCACACGATCGAGAGAATTTCGAGAGGAGTCGAATCCACTTTCACGTGGAGGGGCGAATCGTCCTTCGACGTCCGTGTGAAACGTTGGAAAAGGTGGGAAAGGTGGATGACGAGACGAGAAAGGCTTTGAAACGAGATGGATGAAGGATGGCGGCAGGCATCGAGAAAAGTTTTGCAACCGGATTCCGTGCAACGCGGATTGTCGCGACACCTTTGCCAACTTTCCCCTCTCCGGCATTGAATCGAACGAAAGAGGGAGGGGGTTGGAACCGGCGCATTTGCCGACCGCAAATTCAAAAGATCAACCTACTTAATTCGCTGGTTAAACGGATCGAGAGCTCGCTCGAGTTTTCCAGTTTTGCTTTGAAAACGTTTAATGTTGCTCCAGTTTTCGGTCGCGGAATCGGTAACGGACGAAATTCATGAATCGGCCCACAATCCCCGTTTCTCGTTTACAACAACGCCTTTATTCCAGACTTTTCCCACGGACTTGTCACCGTCACTGAAACGAATATCATCGAATCGTCGTAAATGTAACAATATTAATTGTACGAGGTGTTGATGAAGTAGAATCTGTAATATGTTTGGGGCATCGATATTCTGGGAAATAAACGTGAAAGTTGAAAGATGTGCGTTTATTACAAGGAGTTTAAATTTGTATAATTGTTAATTGTATTATTATTGATCGAATATTTATTTTCAAACTCATTTTTTTTAAGAATTTTTCAAACTATACGATTCTTTATTATCTTATCTTATCTTTTGTACGAATTTGAATTTATTTTTGTAAGGAATTGATTAAAATTCATGAATTGTATTATTAAATTTCTTTCTTGATTGATGATAAATAAAATGTTATATAAAAATAAATATGTTTAAAGTGTGTCATGATAGATCAGAAATTTCTGAATCCTGAAGTAGTAGACGTTGAATGTTTCGTAAGGAATGGTGCATCCCTAAAAGAGAGCGCACCCTCTTGGAACGAGCACGTGATTTCCTGTGGGGAACGTAATAAATCAGAAAGCAAATTAAAAGTCCCTCTTACTCAGTAAATATTTCCCGATTCTCATAATGGGGTTGCATTCGCTTCCAATCGAAAATTTTTTAAACGTTTAAATATTAAAGAAATCAAAGAGTCGAAAGAGTACAAGTTGCATAAGAAAAGTTATATAAAGAATAATTATGCTACTTCAATTATGAAAATGAATCCTTAAATGAATATTTTACATTAGATATTTCGTTTTCTCTTCAACGTTTCATTTTGTTATAAACATATTTTTATAAACATTTTGTACCTATTTTTTTTATTATACAAATTAACTAATTACGGATTTCTCTCTTTGCAAAAATCAAAAATGTACATATTTTCGATGAATCACGACAAGATATCAAAGACAATAATTTCAAAGCAATGATTACCAGGTAAAATAAATAAAATATTACCAATATCTCGAGCTTTTCGTTCTTACTATTAAAATTATTATTTTGTAATGAAAAATTCTTCCATAGATTTTACTTTAAATTATTTCACTTTAAAAAAAAATAGCTAATAAACGTATGTGCATCGATATTTCTGAAAAGATTAATTTCTATTCAAAAAAGAGCGCATATATATGAAACAACATAATACTCTAACTTTAATCATTTTCGTACAAAGTTATAAGTTTAATCAACTCTAATTAACTTAAATCTCCCCTAAAACTCTATGAAACTCTTTAATAATAATAAACAAAGAGAATGTACATCGTTATATCAATCCTTTCCTCCACGTTGATTGAGCATTAATATATAATCGATAATTAATCGACGTAAAATGTAATCCTGATTAGCCATCAAACGAGGAGCTGTCCGTAACGTTGTCCGCTTTGTGACTTCGTTAAACGAGACGGTTCGCCGCGCCCGCGCCGAACGTGCCCGCCACGCGGAGAATGAAACAAAAATTCAGTTAGCAAGCTAATGGACGGCGTGAACTATTAATGCAAATTCACTTTGACCGGTTTTCACCGCTACCTCTCGCGCGATTAAAAATCGTCGTCTCGCGTCGCAAAGATAAAAACACGTTTGCACTTATCACTGAGTTGACCGATCCATTTAACAGCAACAAACGAGGCGTTATTCTAAATTATTAATTTACGACTTCTTTTCTTTCTTTTCTTCTTTTTTTCTTTTGATAATTTTAGAAATAATTGTAATAAGGGATGATTCGAGGCAAAGATAAAAAGAGGCGTTTAGTTGTGGTTAAGTGGATTGATTGGATTTAAGCGTAATAAACGAGGCATCAATTAATCGAATGATTTTAAGGAATAAATTTAGAAATAGATTGTATTTGATAAAAAAGAGATATAATGAGGGAGTTTTAATAAAGTATAATGAACAGTTTTAACAGGTTTATTTTTTTCTCTTTTAATAATTAATAAGGAACAATTTTGGAAAGTGTAAATGAAGAAACATTTGATAAAGAGGTGTAATAAGGGATGATTCATTGTTAAGAATCTGATAGGCGCTTTGTAAGAATCAAGAAAGTGGTATATGGAATAGGTCGATGAAGAGAAAAATATTTTAGATTAATGATAGAAGGAAATTTTTTGAAAAATTGTAAGATAACTTAGAAGAGAGTTTGCTTTTCGCTGTGATTAATTTTAGAAAAATATATATGATTAATAGTGAAAAATTTAGAAAATATATTATTAGATGAGACGGAAAAAAATTCGTTCTAATTATTATCTACTTAAAAAGCATCGATATTCAAAATTTTCATTATTCACGCAAAAACAGGATATCAAATTACTAAATTTAGATCAATTTTAGAAAAATTACAAAATTTCGTTCCATTTCTAATTATTATTCAAAACATTATATATTATCATCTCTAATTTCACTAAAATAGAAATGAAAAATATAACATATATTATAAAATTTAGATATAGCGGAAATCACGTCGTGTCAAATGACATTTGAAATAACGAGAGAGATTTTCATTTAATCTCTAACCTTGTGACAAGGTTAATAATCGCCTCGATAATTTTTCCTTTCAACGCCACGATACGGATCTAGCCATGGGCGCAATGGCTCGCGCCATGGAAACTCCATTCGCCGCTTCCTCTCCTCCACGTAGCAATTAACCGCGCAATGCTCGTCGCCGTCGTGGAGCAGACAACCACGAGAAGCGGCTGGACGACGTGCGTGTCCACCACTTTGCACGACAACCAGAACCATCGCCCGCGCCACCCTCGTAAATAGATGCGTTTCGGGCTGACGTTAGAGCGTTTCAGCTAGATCAAATTACCCCTCGACATCCAACGTAGCCTGCCAACCAATTTACCGGCTCTCTTGCTTACAGAGACGTTCATATTTTTCACACCCGTGAATAACTCGAATTTTATTCCGGGCTACGAGCCGAGTGGGTGGAAGAAAATAAACGAACGTTTCCTTTGGGATGGAGACGGATCCTTCTCTTTTTCTTTTTTTCGTTTAATTTCAGCGACTGCCTACATCTGTTTCGCATGATTGCAAACAGAAAATTTATTAATTTTTGGAGAGGAGAGGGTTATAATTAACTAGACTCATGTGATAAGTGATGATTTTTGAATGAATTAGAAAACTGTATTCTACAAGAAGTAATTATTATTCACAGATGAAAATAATGTTTCAGAGGTACCAGTTTTTGGAACAATAGTCGATCATGTAGAATATTATAAGAAATAATGTTAACATTAGTGAATTAATAAGTTTCCAAGATCAATAATAATATTTTTTGTTCGAAAGCTATTATATAGCATTTTTTACACTTTTACAAATTGCATTGTAATAATATATACGAGGAAGAAAATGTCTATCCCGATTATTTTATATCTTAAAGCAAAGGATACAAATTTCTCGTTGTCAAACGCACGCGTTACGAACTTATCAATCAACATCCGCACACTTACACTGTTAAATAGAACAAAACGGAAGACAATTTCACCCGATCATCACGTTCAACGTTACACGCGCCACTTCATCATTTTGCCAGCAGCGAAAGGGTCGCAGGAGTCGTTCAATTTCGTGCGATAACCGAATCAACCCGTAAATCTTTACGAAGGGTTGTAAGACTAACAGTTGCTGCTCGTTTGAAAGTCTCGAGACTATATTCCATCGTAAAATTATATCATATCTCATTCTTACTTTCTCGACACTGATGCATTCAAATCTTATTAAATCATGTAAAATTGCTTTCCTTATATATTTTTTTTTGTCGACTTGTTCACACGAAGAATCGAATTCGTCGCTTCAGAATAAAAAGAAAGAATCACATTTACTTTATATTTATATGAATCTGATTATATGAAAACGTGATCGCAAAAATTGTCTATCGTTTCAAATTCAAGAGAAAGTATGTAACTCTTCCCCCTAATAGAATCACGCTAGTTTCTTTGAATCAAAAATGACATTCTCTCAAATTATTGCAAAATATCGGCACGCGAGAACGAGATTTTTAAGAGAACGAGATTTATATATATATACTCGCGACCACGAGCGGAAGAAGGTATGATCCATAAAGGCAATCTTCGCTTTATCTCTGCCAAAGATAATGACATTACCGGACCAGCCAGACCTTAGACAGCCGCAGCTCACTTTTCGTCCAAATCCTCCTCCCCTCTGTTCGAGGGAAACTCATTTCCTTCGAGGGGAGGAGGGGGAGAGGACAAGGAACAACGCAGTATATAACGCAGTTTCGTCACGTAAACCGTTCGACCCCCGCGAGGAGGGGGTGAAAAGACAACAAACTTTAAGACGAAGCGGAACTGTCATCTCCACGCCGGACATGGCAAACCCGCGCCCATTCCTTCCCTCGTTCGGCCTCCCCCTCTTTCGCGCCATGCAACCATTCCGTGCAAAATATTTTATCGTATTTCCCATATGAATTCCCCCTTTTTTTACGGCTCTGGATGTCGAACCTTCCTTAAAATGCACAAGAGACGAAACCATCCCTCCACTCTTCCCTTGGGAGTAAATGGGGAGGATAAAATTCTCTTTCCCCTCTCATAAAAAACTGCTGGAGGAATATACAAATTTTAGGCGTTTTGGATGTACGTGCATGTATATCGTCGAGGATTAAGCTCGTTTGAATTTGAACTTTGCAATTTTGGTATATTTTGAAGCAATGCAAGGAATAATTTCACAATGGTGAAGATTATCTTTGATAAATATTTAAGATTGTACAATGTAATGAAACATTAAAAAGAAACTCGTATTTTTGAATGAAATCGATAATAATACTGAAATAAATTTTCAAATAAAAAAAGGATTTGCATTATTTGAGATTCAAACAACAAAATGAACCAGAGTTGTTAGTTCAACTAAATCAATTCATGATTATTTTAAAAATCTAGCCAAATAACATAATAAAATTGTTATATAATTACTTATTTCAATAGAATAACAACAAGCACTCTTTAAATACTTTCTAAAATAATCTTTTCCAATTTAAACATTTCGTTTCAATCTTGAAATATCCTATATACATATACACGAAAGATGCTTTAATTCTATATTTCAAATATTTTATCACTCGACAATCTTCGCGTCATCCTATCATGTCCTACCCACACACAAGATTAAATTCTCAACGAAATTCTCGCCTCGAGATTCAAAATAATCGGTTAAGACTGGATCCACCGGAAATACATTATCCCAAAGCGCATAGAGCTGTCATCTCCGCGCCGAAATACTCCTGTTCCCCTCGTTGTTCCTTTCATTTTCCATCCGTCGTCCTCCACCTCGTCACCTCGTCCTCGTCTCTCAGAAATTGATTCCACGGCACCAAAAGCCTCGTTCCGCGACTCTCCCTCTCTCTCTTCCTCTCTCTCTTTTCGTATTGTCTCAACGACTCGCGTGTTGCATATTAAAGAAGCGCGACATCGCCGTGAAGGCACGTGAACGAGAGGGGGAGGAAGGAAAGAGGACAGGGTACGATGAGTGCGATCAGAGTGTGCTCAAAGAGGAGAGGAAACGATGTGTTTCGAAACGAAACATCGGCACGGATCGAGAAAGGATGGAGGGAGGGGGAGGGTTGAAAGGAGAGAAAAGAAGCTTGAAAAGCTGCGAGCCCCTAACTTTTGTAATTGAGTTTAGTCCTTCTGCCATTTCCGTCCTCTCTTCCCCATCCTCTTCGCCCGACTAACAACCTCTTCCCTCTGTTTTTCATCTTCTCTGCCTACTTTCTTTCTCTTTCCAGTTTCCATCCATTCCCTCCCTTCTTTCTTCGACGAATCGAATTTTAACTGTGCTCATAGTATTTCTTACTTACTAGTTATATGGGCCGTTGATATATTCCCGGGACACTTGTGAAGAGTTGATTCTGAGAGTGGTGAAATATATGATATACAGAAAAGTTTGTTGATGCGTAAAAATTTCGATTTTATTTATCAAGTTGAAGGTTAATATATAATCTTTTACGAGACGAGACTTTGTGATCGAATTACCTGTAATTAGTTCAGTATATGGCATCTTTTTTTTATTTTGATTTAAGTAATTTCTATATCTTTTCATTTTATAAATCAATATACATTTAAATTTTCCATAAATAAATAGGCCTCGCCTATTTGATAAATAAGGGATCTTTCAAAAAAGTCCCAGAAATATTATTGTAAAATTCTATATTTGTTCTATCCATATTAAAATCTTGGATTTCATTACTGGAGATCCAGAGAATGAACGTTCAAATCATTATCGTGACATAAAATTGTAAATGTTCCAAATAAATCGTTTCTATCACAAAAATAAACGACACTTGTTACAATATTAACAATATTAACATCTCTGCAGAGCCAAATCCTTTCTGATATCGCATTCGATGAATCAAATTCGATAGTGCTGGCTCGCGAGCAATATCGTCGAAGAGAAAACTATTAGAGAACGATGCCAGACCAGTCGACAACAGATGTCCAAAAGCCAGACTTTCGTGCTTGGTGCACTTGGCGGAAGTAACGTGACAATTCCCCTATTTACAATGTACATGTGTACATTGTGGGTGGGTTGCAATTTTTCCTGGCAATTGGTGGAGGGATAATTTCTCGAGATGGTGCTCGTTGTCTTATGATATTGTCCGGGCATGAGAAACTACGGGACGACGCTTTTTAAGCGATGAAAATGTATCTTGTGCGAGGGGAGGGGAAAAAAATGTCACGTTTGTTAAATTGGAAAGTTTTCGAATTAAGTTAACAACGTGAGAGATATCTTATTTAGAAATGTATAACTGTTATAGTCAGGAAGGAATTTGATCAGACAAATGAAATATGAAGTAAGTATACGTAATGTAATTTTATAGTTTCAGATAAGTAGAACAAATATCGTATATAGAATATTTTAGTCAGTAAAGTAATGTGATAGAGGATGATAAGTTAATTATGATTAGCAAAGAAGGGGAAATATGAGATAAGTGTAGATCAAAATTTTGTAATTCAGTCAGCAAAAAATAGTGTAACAAAGAGAGGAAAAGGGACTAAGATAAATAGAATAATATTGTGTGTAGAACATTTTAATCGATAAAAGATAATAAATTAATTATGATCAGCAGAGAAGTCACATCTAAACAAATAGAACAAGACATCCATAACTGAACAAGTGAAATAAAACAGCGTGTGATGACTAGTAACTTACAATCAATTATAGTATAGTTCTAATCAAACAAGATGATTGAAACTATTTCCATCAATATTTATAAACAGATTACTATTACTTTTGGTTCTGAAATTTTTATATCCCTTAAACTATTTACTACAAAAATAATTTTATTCGCAATCTCTTAAAAGAATATGCGCATCAATCCCAACGTTTAGATTAACGAATCATCGTCCCTCGATCGAACTCAAAAAGAAAAGAGAGATCGAAATGAACGAATTAGATTCCATACTTTGAAATAAAACACGATCGACGAGGATGTCTCGCCTCTTCTTTGTCCGCCACGGTATTAAATGGCGTCGAACGAGGATGGAAATCAATAGTTCTAGAAGCGAGGCGCGCGGAGGTGGCGGAGGTGGACCCCGTGAGGTCGAGGAGGAGGAGGCGAAACGTTATGCCAGACATCGTAATCCATGATTCCGTAGCGTGTTCCGTAGAATCTGCGTGAAAGAATTTATGGGGATCCGCCGTAGCGAAAGATTGGTTCGTTCGTACACCTCTCGGGTCAGTAGACCTCCCTCCTCGAAAAACTGCGTGGAGGGAGAGACGGTGGAAAATATACCTGGTATATCTGGTATTCGCGCGAAGAAAAAGGTATTACTTCCTGGGAGTAAGATAGTCGGTACCCTCCCCCGAGAGACCTCGTAAATCGTTGGGGTCCGAGAAACCTTCGAGCCCGGCCAGGAGGATGCCTTCGATTCGGAGAGAGGCAATATTGAACGCCGTCCCGCTATGAAGAATTTCTTCATAGTCGGTGTGGTACAACGGCTGATTCATAAATAACCAAATGGGAATTATAAAAATGTGGAACGCCTTTGAGAAGCGGATTCTGAGGAAAAGTTCATGTATATGTATACCGTATAGGTTAATGAGTTATAAGCGAGGAGAGAGTGAGATTGTTTTTATTTCCCTAATTTTAATGCTTATGACTTTTCGATAGAAGAGATTCCTCGTATATTAATTAATACAATGTGTCTAGTATATACTTTATTCCACCAAGAATAAATATATTTCATTTTCGAACTTAGATCATTTAATCTAAGTAGGCTCGTGAAGACATTAGCATACGAACATGAGCTTTGAATCATTCGTTGGACGACTTAAAGAACGATAAAGATCACCCCATAAAGATACACGATCCAAGAATTCGTGAAATCCGTGGACATTAGTATCGATAGGGGGGTGATGCTCGTAAACCGTTTCGCATATATATCGCTCGGTCGTAAACCGTAAAAATTTTAGGCAGCCAGAAGTCGCATCGTTAAGGAAAAAAAGAAGGAAAAAAAAATGGAATCGCTGTTTATTTTTATTTTCGTTCGCCAGGCCGGTACAGGTAATAAACGTCGCGTTTAAAGGAGCGAATAAATCCGCGTACAGGAAAAATCCGTACGCTGGATTTCGATGTTTCCACGATTCTCTCGATAATAGCGACGTTATTGTCGCACGCGGTGCCGCGCCATTACAGGGGGCGCTCGAGTTTTTCACGGAGAAATTTATGCGGCAACTTTAAGTCCACCACGGTTATGGAACGGAGGATCCGTGGTTGTGCTCACTGTCAACAATGGAATGCAAGCGCGCAAGGTAATAGCAGATTCTCTCCTCCTATCTTCTCTCTCTCTTTCTCTGTACAGACACGCCCCATTAAAAGGGTGGCGAGCGACGTTTTATCGAGATAAACATCGCGCATACGAAGCACGGCGTACCCCAAGCGATACTTTATTGTCGAGAGCGTCGTTACGTCTCTTTCTTTTGCTGCGAATTTTTACGATGCGATTTCACGATCGTGACTTGACCGCCCCCGTCAAGACGACATTTCATATCTCTCCTCTTTCGAGTACGAGTTTCACGGGGAATTTATTCCTGGGAAATAATGTCGCGATATGCGCACAGTTATTATGTGCGTTTACGTTTTGGAATGCAAACGATTATTAAAAAAGTATACACTGTGTAGAAGAATTTCGTGTATTCAGGATTATTTTCAACGTTCGAGAATATAATCTAGGAGTAGAAAATAAGGGAAATATGGGAGCGAAACGATGTGATGAAAGGATGGAGGAATTGTAAGGATCTTCTCTAAGAATTTATTCTTCGAAATTTTCACGAAACGTTGAGTTTAAATCGACGAAGTGAACTAAGTAAGAAGTAAATATACACGGTGTCCATTTTATCTCGATGCGATCAAAAAATTTTCTTTTTAGGAAAGGAAGAAGTTGTTATTTATAATATTTATAAATAATTTTCTATACGAAACGTACGTTATTAAAAACAGTATTTGACTTATTTGTTAGATCTTTTCCAATCCCTTTGTTTATCCTTTCGTTCCTATTTCGTTCCTTTCAACTCTATTTCGCCTCTAGTCGGACGGCCATCGATTCTCACCCAAGGTGATAGACACGCGCGATTACGTGGTATTCTAATGATCCCCCAGAGAGTTTTCAGAGTACGACACGTGGCCCCGGGTTACTGTCGTTAAAGAGTCGTATCGTTCGTGTCGACGTTCGCCCTAACATTCGATCCGATCGATAGTCACTGTGTTAGAATGCGTTAAAGCGATTCACTATTCGCACCGAAATTTCCGAAATTCCCATCTCGCCTCCTCGATTTTTGAATCGACAGTCCCCAAACCAACGAGCAAGTTTATTTTTTTTCATCTGTGAACGCTTTTCTAAATTATCTTTTACGTTCTAAGAAACAATATATCGCAAATTAAATAACCGATATATAATACACTCGATAATAATCTTTTCTGCTTTAGCAACGAAATACCTACTAATTCTTCAAACAATTTCAGAAAGAAATTTTTTGGAAAAACAAATATCCTTCGTGCATATCCTAGGAAAAATTAACAACTTTGTTATTCGGTTTAATTAAATTATATCATTGAATAACGAGTTCGATGTTTTTATTTTCATTGCTGGTGCTAGCGTTGTAATGTTTAGAGTTTAGAGAATTGTTTCTCTCATTTTTTCGAGGGAAGAGATAAATATTAAAAGTTACGAGTACATCATAAAGATGTAAGGAACGGGTAAATATCAGAGTGAACAAACTTGGTGCTCGATTTTAGCGAGGTGTACAACAAAACGTTCCCTTCCTTCCTTCCTTCCTTCCTTCCTTCCTTCTTTCGTGTTTTATGACTTTGCTTTTAACGGGAATAATTTATATACCCGTTTTATCGAATCCGATAATTTTCCCTCGATTCCTCCACGAAAGTACGAACTTTTTAACGTTGCCATTACGCGTTGCACAACCGATTCGAGGATATCTCCTGCTTTAACCTCGCCAATATCCTCGATTATACACTTTTTATCTGTACAAAAAATTGAATAACCGAAATGAGTGGAATATATATATTTTTCCTTTAAATACAATCTTCTTAAAACTTAGTAGTCTCTTTCTCTCTCCCTTTTTATCCTCTTCTATTTATCTTTGCAGAGAATAAAGTTTGAATGTATTCTCGTTTCTTTTTTTCATGAAATCATTTGAAAAACTACGATCAACGAAATATATCATCACACTTGTATCAGATACGATTCCAATGGATCAGAGGGACTTCGTTCGAAGAATCGATTCGAAGGACGATTAGAAAGAAAGATTAGAAGAAAATCTGAAACGCGAGGCGCAAACCGATAATTGTAATTAAGATCCGATACAGGTTCGGTGACTAATTTATCAAACGCGACATCAAGATGGTTCTAAAGCAGTAACTATTCGGTAATCAACCATCTGCTATCTAGATTACAAGTGTACAATGCTTTGGCTTGGCAATCCACTGTGAGAAATAGGACTAAAGTCTGGTCTGTGTGCCGTGAACGTGTATACCTGCGCTGTAATCTGACAGAACGTCGACCACGAAAGAGAAGGGACAGAAATGGAATCAGAGGAAAGGGGTTGCAATGAACGAGAGAGAGAGAGAGAGAACGTTTCGTCGGTCCATTTCGAACGTACGTTGCGTTCCGTAATTTGCAAGTCTCTGGCCAGGGTTCTAACTGGGCCAAAACTCCGTTGCACCAAGTTTAAGCGAGCTCTAACACTTAAAAGCTTATGTTTGTTTAAGGAGTTGGCGTGTTGCCGACAGCCGCACACCTATGCACCGTACTTTACAATTTGCATGGACGTTTTATCACGGAGAGATATAAATCCCGTGTTAACGGATTGGGCGATGTTAATTGACGGATAAACGCTGTCGAAATGGACGTAGGGATCGATTTTTATTTTTCGAAACGAAAAAAAAATGGGAAAAAAATCAGAGGAATAAAGTATTAACGCGGCAAGTGGAGTAGTAGATGGGCGAAATTTCAATAATTTATTATCGAAACGTATAATAATAATAATTGCAAATAATGCCAAACAGTCGAAGTTACATGAAAATTGGATTTTATTCGAAATTTTTAAATAGTTACTTTTGTGAATTAATGATTCTGAAGTTATAGAGGGATTATAAGTAGTAGTAAGCAAATTTTGGTACATAAAAGGTTCTCGTTAAATATGCCAAATAACTTGCTGCGTTTATTCTTAATTTTCTAGCCGATTATTTGTTGTAAAAATCAACTCGATTAACGGATTATCCACACGTCAAATGTATATAGATTAATTTACACGGTTATTTGAGCAGAAAATTGTACGAATAATCTGCAATTATTATTTATCGTATTCGATGTAATTGGACATTTAATAACGCGTTAAATTATCCACAAATAATATTGTTAAAATTGACTTAACATCTTTACTTTAAAAAAATTATTTCCGAAACAGTGTGATGAAAATAATAGCAAGATAATATCAATATCAAATTGAACTCGATAATATTTAATTTCACAAAAACAACAACGAATTTTCATATATGAACAATCATCGTGACACAGACTTCACAAAATTTAATCAAGAAATATACGAGCAAATGCGATAATTAATTAGGAGAGGGGAGGAAAAAATTCAAAAAGAAACAAAATGGCCGTGATTCGCATTTCACTTGCGAGAAATCTTCTTATCTATAACGAACAGCTAAAGTTTAATAAAGTCGGTGTTTTCAGAATTCTTCTAGTACCTTAAAAAAAAAGAGAGAGAGAGAGAGACAAGGAACGCAACTTTGTTCTTTAATTGGTTCTTCAGAGTTGTAGCGGAAACGCGAGATGAAAAGGGGGGAAACCGTTCCACGGATCGATTATCCGAGACTTGTTACTCAGTTCTGCATCCTTTGCCGCCCGCAACGTAAACTCGCGGACGCGGAGTTGGAGCAAAGTTTTACGCGCGTAAAGTGTCGCGCGATGAAAAGCAACCGCTTAATGGGCGGACCACCGGCCGAGCGAAAAATCAAGAATCTGGAAAAGCTTTGGCGAACGAGCACAACGGATGGAAATATATTTCCAGTCGAGAAATATTTCCAGTTCTCAACCAGGCAAATTTACAGGGGGAGGAAAAGGGTTTTCTTTCAATAATTTCAATTTCGTACAATTCTACAGATTCTCTCTCCTTTTTTTTTTTTTTTTACTAGTTAGTTATTCGTGTTATGGTAAATAAAAATTAAAAAATGCGATATATTTCTACGTTACTGTAGATCTGTAGAAAGAATTTAATTGGAATTTGTTGGGAGACTTCTTCTTCAGAACTTTTTCGTTATTGTACAAGTTGAATTTTTACGTTACTACAAGCAGAATTTAATCTAGACAATTTCGACTTATCGAAATTTCTTCTAGAATTTCTTCATTATTTTTATTCCAAAATGAATTTACATATGATTTCATGATATTTTATAGAATCTTATCTTAACATCTGAAAATTTTACAACATAAAAACAATTGAAATTTTCTTTAATTCAAAGAATCATCGGTTAAATAAAATGTTAGAATCTCCAATTTCTTTACTTCTCGAAACAATTGACCGAACTCGAAACGAAAGCAAATCGAAGAAAGATTCAAAAAGAAAGGAAATTATCAGAAAAAGCAAGGATCGCTTGAAATCACGAAACTAGAGACACGTCGCGTCACGTCTCGTGTGAAGTGTGGCGGAAGATGGCCATGATCGTTCTTACGACCGGGACGACAAAGGCGAAGGCGGTGCACGGAAAAAGAAAGAAAAAAAAAAAAAAAAAGAAAAAACACGGACCATTCTTCCGTCAACTTTTATGAAAATGGACGGCCTGTGTTCGCAAGCGAACCGTGACGTATCCGCGAGGCGACGCGCGCGTTAACCCATGCATCTCCCCGGTGACACTTCTGGGAATGCGGTTGTCAAAAGTCGCCGCAAAAGTAGGAACAAAGAAAAAGAAAGGAGACGCCTGTCTCTCTTTTCGTCGGTGGTTGCTCCTCCCTTCAGAGGAGGCGTTGTCGTATCACGTCACCTTTGAGTTTCCGGTTGACGAACCCTTTGAAACTTGCGACGAGAGAGATCTACACTTGGTCAATCAACCAACCGCCATTAATAAAATGTGGATCGAAAGGGGGGAGAATCAGCATGCTCGCAAAAACGAATTTATCTTTTCTTGTTCGTTGGGACAATATTAGTTGCAAGACGAGTTTCCAGAATTATAGGAAATATCTAATTTGTAAAATTAATTTAATCCACCAGTGTTGTAATTATAATGGTAGTGATTTCGAATTCGAATCAGCGTATTATTATACAAATCGCTAATGCAAAATCGTGTTTTAGAGAATCTGTTGTAATATATGTAACGATTCAAGTGACTACGAGTAAATATAATGATAATTTTCGTTAGTTTCGATCGATACGATAATTTGTAGCTTAACCAAGATTATATAAGAGTAAAATAGAAAAAATTGACGATAATAAATATAATGACTGGTAAAGTCGTAAGAAGAGTAATGCATATCCCACGCATCGAATTACTATTGAAGGTATATTGTTACCGATATAATATTCTTCGTTCGAGCTTAATTCGCGAATCTTTCTCTTCTGAATCGAAGAGATCTATCGAGGGAGCCGATATCCCCTCAGTTGGCCACGATCGAGCAATAACTCGTGACCGAATATGGGGATGGGATGCAACGAGTGTACGAAGGATTCTTTTGTGTATCGAAGATCGACTCGAATGGATCCTAACCCGAATAAATCGGGGATCTCGAGGCCAATAAAGAGTCTATCTTTTGCTTCATCCTTTCCTGTGACTCGTCAAGAATCACCCTTTTATTATAGGGAGGAAGCATCCCCCTTATGTATATCGCATAAAGAACAAACGACAAGACCTCGGCCACAATACACAATGCGAAAAACGATGTTGAGGTTGAATACGATGACACTGAGGATAATACACCGTTGCTCCTTTCGAAATCTTGGCGAATTCTTCTGGGAATCATCGATAAACAACGTTCCTATTTCGTATTTTGGTGTTTGAAAACGTATCGAAAATTCGTGTTAAGTTTTTGTGTTTATATACTTTCCTCTTTGGAAAAAATTTTATATTTGAATACTCGTAATAGTTCGTTTAAGTCGAAGTAAGTTCAAGAGAAAATATTGTAACTCCTTTCCTGGTAAATTTCTTGTCGTTTGTTTGTTTGACGTCATTTAATTATATTAATTATTATTAAAATTATAAATTAAAGAAATGTATAATATTATTAAACTTCTGCTATTATTATTTTCATTGGGAATGGTTAAGCATTGTCGCAGTAAAACTTCATTGTTTCTAATAACAATCTCGGGATTGTAATAAATAATTCTTTCAATTACCATTGGTCTTCTGAAACGACAAATGTATATCTTACCTGTCATTTGAAATAGATAAATAAAATTCATACATTTATACAAAATTTCAGAATCGTTAATCAATAATCCATTGTACGTTTCAAAAATTTTATTAGAATCCATAACGGCAGGACAATTTCGAAGTGATAATTTCGTTCGAACGTTTCGTTATCGGTTTACATTAAGGGTGACGAAGCTCGCGTAAGAAGAGAAGGGTTGGTTGGTTCGATACTTTAGCCGGAGTTTCACGTGCGATCGCTTTTTCATTTCCGCAATTTACATCCATTTGTGGCGAGAAACCCGGCTCGCTACACCTGGCTTGTTCCAACCCAACCCCGAAAGCGTACCGTTAAACCTACTCAGACCTTTGCGCGAATATAGGTCATCCATGAATGCAACAAAAAAAAAGAGAAAGAAGGGAGGAAGGAGAAAGAAGAAAGAAGAAAAAAGAGAAAAGAGGAAAGGAAAAAAAGAAAGAAAGAGTTTTTCCATCACGGTGGAAACGATGCGAACGACAGCGTACCGTTGAAGGGAAACAAGAGGGATCCTCTATTATCGTATAACAGTGGCAAGACTTGATGCTGTTTTTCGCGATTCAATTTGTGCTCGCGGAAGAAAGCGGGGGGAAAAAAAAAAAAGGGAAATAAAAGATCCCCTCTCCGTTCCTAGCATGTTCGAATCGATTTTTCTCTCCTCGTCTGCGTGACAACCTTCTTCCCTCTCCCCCTTCCCCCTCAGAACAGTCCACGAAATCGTGGCCGCTTAACGAATAAACGTTATTTCGCTTGACACGAGCAACGGTGAATGAATGAACGTATAGCTCGTATAGCCCGACAAAAGAAGGGAAGAGAGCAAAAAAGAAAGATGGAGGGAACAAACGATGGAGAGAGAGAGAGAGAGAGAGAGAGGGAGAAAAGAAAGGAGTGCATCGTGATTTTTTTCGAGATCCGCGTTAAGAGGGGTGAAATGGGGCGACGAAATTGTCGAGCGGAAAACAATTTCCACGAAAGGTGGAGGGTTGGTGTGAGCTATGGCCGATAACGAGGACAAGAAACACAAGGGAGGAAGGAGGGAGAAAATAAAAAGTTTTCTCTATCGCGAGATAACGCTATCAAGCGTCAAGCGTCATCTTTTATGCCCCAATTTACACGAGAGTGAGGGGGTGGAGGGGGTTGGTGGCGTCGTATACGCGCCACTCCCTCGGAGTTGGGGGAGAGGAAAAGAAAATGCCCAAGAGCAAAAATGGAGGGAAGTTTGATTATGTTTTTTAGGATGACGGGGATGCCGGATCAAATTTTGCAACCCCCGTATCGAAACTCACGCCTCTTCCACGCAAATTTTCACCCTCCACCACTTCTCTCCATTTTTTCCCTTTCTTCCTCGTCCTTTCTTTTCCACTTCCCTCGATCCTTTTTCCTTTGTCCTCCACCCCGTCTTCGTTTCCAATCTGCCTTATCGATCGGGATAAAGTAAGCTGGGAAGTGAACGATCTCTTTTAACGGGATTTAATTAAAAACCGCATCGAACCGCTCATTAATCAAACCGGACGGCCGATGTATGATACGATGTATAGCTGTCCTTGTACAGCAACCAATCAAAATGGGATCTTTATTAAAACACGATGAAAGGGAAGTTTCGGGTCGTAAAAAAGATCTTGCTCGGTCGATAAGTTATGAAGTCTTTTCTCTTCCATTATTGCGTGGCGGATAAGACTTCGATAGTCGATATTTTTGACGCGATATTTTTATAAGTGAAAGTTTTTTTTTTTTCTTTAGAGTTTCAAGGATTTTTAGGGTTTTTTGGTTGTAGATTGGACTGGAAGATTTGCATTAATTCGTAGATTTTTAGATTTAGAGATAATAGAAAAATGTGTACTTTTCTGTTCTCTGTTTGCAATGCTATTGTCAAATCAGTAATTTTATGATAAATTACATTTTTTCCTTGAAAATTTTTCCCACTACGATCAAATATATTCTGGAAAATTTCAAAGTCTTTGCAAAAGATGAATTTTAATTAAATCTACATCCTTTTGACTAACTCAATTACATAATGAATTTTAATATTCTCCATTTCCAATTATCTTCCGTGGAATTTTTAATAAGTCTCCATTTCCTTTAAAATTACGTGTAATGAGTACATTCAATTATTAATCGAGCTAGCAAAATATTAGTATGAAAGAATCAAGTTGCAATAATCGAGCAAATAATTTTCATTTTACCAGATGTTTTTACGTTGTCAAATAACAATTGCAAGAATAATTTTCATCGAAAATAAAATTTTACCGAAAAATGACAAACATATCATGCCGAGTCTCATCTGTTGTCCATCAATTGTATATCACATCACATCATATGTGATACGAATATAACACGCGATCATCATTTCCTGGGCTTAATAGGTTCGTTAGATACTCTGGCGCGGTTTCATCCACGCTCTACATTTCCGATGTCGATCAAAAACACTTTCGAAAATGGATCAGCGGCAAAACCTTTCCAAACCTTTGTATTTAACGCCCGAGAATTCGCCAAACTTCAGGGATCGCCGTTCGTTGAAAACGATTCGAGGAAGTAGGGGAATGGGTCTCGATTCGAAGGGAAAGAAGAAAAATAATGAAACGTGTATTCGAGGATCGAGTCTCTGTTCCATGCCTGAAAGAAACATCCGCGATGAAAGAGTTGAAATGTGACGAATAATAAACGCAACCTTCTTCCCCTTTTTCATGGACGCGCGCCCGAGGGAGAGAACGTTAATGATATCCCAAGGGATGAACTCGACTTGGAGAGAAAGAGAAAGAGAGAGTTCTTCAAAGTGGTGGAAAATTTGCCTTGAAAGGGGAAAAGTAAAAGGGAAGGATTGGTTCTCTTTTGTTCGAGGAATACGAGAAAATGCGATTTCCAAAAATTGTATAAAACGATAAACACGCGAAATACTGCATTATTATCGGAACGCGGCTTCGTTAATATGATGCACCACTTTGTTCGTTTCGAAAGCGATACGATCGAACGAATTAGCGGTCGATGAACATTCGCGTGGAGAAAGAGGACATTTGTTAACGAAAATCCTCCCCTCCTGAAAATCCTGGTAACGATGAAACCTGGCCGAGATTATACCGTATTTATACGATGATCCAAAATTTCGCGGGGAGCCAATTCCGGGGCATATCGATTTAATAAAATTACGAGATCTGCAAACGGTGAATTACACACCAGGGGGAGGGAACCTGAATATGGGGATAATCCAAGGAATCCTAGTTGCTAACGCGACGTTTACAACGCGGCCTATTTCAATATAACCCGACTTAATATAACGATCAGCCGCGGAGATAATTACTTGGTGAATAATAGAAAAACTGCATTATGAAAATCCGAGCATCGAGCCAATTCGTGTTCGACTAAACAAATTGCATACCAATGATAATTCCCCTTCTCGACGTTATACCGATAAAATCTTATCAACGAATATCTCCAGAAGAATACATTAAACGATGAAAGAAACGCGCATAATACATTTTCGTTCAAGATCAGAAATTCTCTCCGGATTTCGTTGCCCCTGGGAAGGAAGAAGGATTGCGGCTCGTTAACGATGAGATCGTTCGAGCGGGACAATCATCGGAATTTGGGCGACAAGGGCGGAGAGAGGAGGGCCGGAAAGGATTTTAGGCGATTTACGCTGCGGTCAGGTTGCGCTCCGCATTGTTGGCCCTGTCAACTCTATACGCGGCCCGAAACTCAGAGACGCCATCTACGCGATGGACACGCGCCCATACACACGCACAGAGCAGGGAGGAAGAGGGGAGGGGATGGGTATCGGCAAACTATCCTGCCGACCCAAACTGGATTACGGATTCGCAGTGTACACACACTCGCACACATGACCGCACAGGATAATCCCATATAGCCGATTGACCGCCGATAAAATTTTCTCCCTCGTCCATCCATCGCTCTACGTCATAACCTCCCCCGGCCACGAACCTCCAAGTAATTTCATCTTCTTTTTCTCTCCCTCTCTTTTCCCTCCGCTCCATTCTGACCCATCACCAGCTTCGAACGAGATATCAGCGATACCGGATTAATCCCTAAGTAACCGTGACGTGCCGAGCCGGGAAGCCTTCTCCTTTTCCACAGATCTATCAGACTTCCCCCTTTCCTGGATTCGCGATACAGTTATGGCGGAATGCGATTTCGCTCGCATCTTAGCTTCTCCGTTATCCTCTTTTTGCGCCTCTTTCGCATCTACGTGGTGTAATGGGATATCCGGGATATCCTCTTCTTCTTTTTTTTCAATGATAAAAACATAATTATCTCTCTCTCTGTCGAAATTCATATTGTTGTACACGAATCATGCATGTTAAGTGAAAATGAAATGTGATGAGTATTGTATACTTCTTATTATGTAGACGCAACAATTTGTCAAAGTATCAAAATTTTCTGTTATAAGCATTGTAAATAAAAAACGGCGAAAAATGTATGTACAGCGGAGAATAAATGATAGAGACTCCATAACACATAATCACATCGAATTTAAGACTTAAGAAGTTGGACAATTTTTGGCGCGTCTAGAGATAGAGTAAGAGATTGAACGAGTATAGACGTTTAATTTCTCTCTTCCAGGTGTCGTTCAAGCACCACCGAAGAGTACTATCCTCGTTCTATATATAGTACTTCGTACGGTGATCGTATTAACCCCTCCCCCCTGCTCCATCCCTTCCCCAGGGGCACGTTTTCCGCATAGCCAATACTCAACCGCACTCAACGCGGAGGGATATGCACCCCTACTCCTTCCCTCTCCTAGCAAATAATCGGACGATACGCCATGGACCCGCACCATGCATCGCGCATGCTAATGGCCCCCCGATCGGCATTAACCATGTATGCTGCACACACACTGAAGAAATCTCTAGCGAAGAAATCTTCGAGCGATCGAAAATTTGAGCGAAAATGAACTTCATTACTTCGATTTGATTTCAATATTCGTTGTTGAGAAATTAGATGAGAGATTTTAATTGTACAAATGGGAGAGTGAATTATAAATTTATATATATATATATAGAAATTATTTGATTTTTAAACAATTACTGACATTAAAATTAAACATTCTTCAAAACGTGGAAATCGATCGATTTGTACTTTTCGATACTGAGAAAAAGAAAAATTAAAAAATAAATTGACATTAAATTGCGTATTTTCGCTTCTAAACATTTCGCAATTCTATGTGGAGAATTAAAAATTTATCTTCCAAGTACGGGTCGAATATCAATCCAACGCTCTCGAGGTATCGATTCACCGATCCCCTTTATCTCTCCCCTCGTTCTTCCTTTATTCCACCTTCAATCTATCCCAGGAGATCCCTAACTATCATGATTTTCAGCATCCAGCTGGAAGAACAGCGGCGGGACTCGAGGGGGGAGCTAATTTTGAATAATGAGCGAATATTAAATTCGATCCAAATAACGCCGGAAGCGTGGTGTTTGCCAAGAGTTGCCCGACCGACCAACTCTTTGCCGAGATATAACGGGAGGGCGCAACTTCCAACAACCTTTTAGGTCTGGGGACGTTAACCGGGAGGGAGGGGGCTTTAATCAACTGAAAACTTTTCGGAATGTCGAATATTACGTTTTGCACCTCTTGCAAAACTCTTTCATATCCCGTGCGGATATCTCCACCCCCTTCTCTCACCCTGTTCTTCTCGAAAGGGAGAATCGACTCGGTTGGATCGGCTTCGTTAATCGGTCGCGATCTCAACGAGGGTTGTCGACAACGTCGGATGCCAATTTCGAATCATTGAAACATTGGCAAAGGGGATGTTGCAATTAAACGAAATTTGCTACCTACTTGTGCAGCATCGATTAAACGCGATGGGATAAATTATAATTAATTACAATCGTGGATGGGTTCGTTGCCGCTTCTGTAACAGGTTGTTAACATCGTGGACGATGTTTTCAGAGAAAATATCTTCGATCAGTTTTTCGTATTAATTAAATCATTCGTTTCCAATGCGTGCTAAGTTATATGTCTATTTTATAACAAAACAATGGACCATTAAGTTCATACACATAGGAATGCGAAATTTTGTCATCAAAGCGCACATTTTTTTCTTGAAAATATCAGCTTTAAAAAGCACTTTAAAAGATAAAGTTTGATTTTAAGTTTTATTTTAAGCATTATATCTGTCACAGGCACAAGAGTTAAGAAGAAAAGTAACGAAATAAGCATTGTATCACTCGACAAGCGCAACGGTTCGACCATTGAAACGCGCACGCTTAGCGCAATCGTAATAATTCAGATCCACCGATTCAAGTTCGTCTATCGATTCGAAATGCAACTGCATTACGGGAGAAACGGAAAATCCATCGTAAGTAACGATCGATCAAAGTTTCGACAGGCAATGCAACGAAGGTCCATTATGATCAACCGTAGTCAGACGTTTCGTCGAACAATGTGCAAGAGTACAATATCGTGGTCCACACACACACACACATACACACACGCGCGACTACGTGCATTAAATATTCATCCGAGCGATAATTTCAATTCGAAATGAACGCGGGATCTCTGGAAATAATCGTTCGTCCATCGAGGATCTCGCAAGATCACGCGAGAGAAAGCTACAAGATATTATAATTAATCATTGTTTGGAAGACAATTCGATCTTTATATAAATGAAATTTATATGAATTTCTTTATATTAGGTTTCAATTTCTCTTCCTCCCTCTAAAAAAAATATCAACTTTCGACAACAATGTTTTGAAATTTTTATCAATCAATTCGAATAATTGTTTTATATTACAACGAAAACTTTTATGAAAAAATTCACGCGAAATACCGATGAAACGAAGAGTTTAGGAGATAGAAATAGAAGCAAAAATGGGATGCAAGGTTACGCGAAATTTCACGCGTGTCCGGAAACCCAGTCGAGAAAGAATCGAACAACCATTTCTACATGAAAGCGGCTAGAGAACAGCGGGGGTAATGGAGGAGAAAGAGCGTGGAGAGAGGAAAAAGAGAAAGAATTCAATTTACGACGTCGTGGCGCTGGATGTGCGAACCGGTGGAATCTGCGCAAATGTGAAACACGAGCAGAAGACAGAGGTTGTTTCCATCTAATGCACACATACACCCCGCGTTCACAACATACGTATCGTTTTCTAAATTTTTTGAATACTTTCATACGTAAAAATAAAATGGATAAAAAGAAAAAATTGTGTTGTTGACTTTACTTTTTAATCATCGACAATTGAAAATATCTCTAGACGATTCTGCAACAATTCTCTCAACGATTTACACCAAACATCACTACGAAGATCTAAGATTCCTTCGAGAGATCATGAAAAGGAAATGAAAAGGATCCACTTCAAAATTCTCGATGACAAATTACATGGTATATAAACAAAACCATTATCTCTCCATCTAACAACAATCTTACATTAACATCTTTATCCCTCGACCCAAACGATTCCCAGATCGAACTTCCTCCCACTCAACGCACCATCATCCCCATCTCTTCGAGAACGATTTATGACGTGAGGATCGATCACGTATATACGCGTAGCTAGGCACGAGGCACGTACAGGCCACGGACAATAAGAGAGGAAAAACGTGGGGGAAGCAGAAGGGCGAAGATCGAAACGTGGAGATTCGAACGTTCTCGAGCATCTCCCCCGCACACACAGACGTAGGATTCGAGAAGCGCGTTTACAAGCTTGTAGATGTACACACACGCGCATCTACATACGCGCGCTACGTGCACGATGGCGATTGGGTAATGGGCGATTTAGCACGGGCCATCAGATAGCGATGGCGCAAGGAGGGCTCTGCGATTCCGTGGCTGCAGCTGCTGCAAGAAAAGGGAGGAAATAGCTAATGCTGGGAAGAAGTGGGAGGGAAGAAAGGGGGAGAATCAACGAGATCGTTGGAAAAACCCTCCTGATTGCCGCAGCCTCGGGCTGCTCCTCTCTCTTTCTCTCTGTTTCTCTCGTTTGTTCGCCACGATTTTCGAGAGAGGGAAGACGGGGAAGGAAAAAGTATGGACGCTCGTAGAGACGCCTATCGAACGTCTACCCGCCGAGACACCCTGCTTCGCTATTAACGGTTATTCCGTACCTCGAACACGTTCGAGCTTTTACCGTTTGAATTGGTTTACCTTTGTTCCTTGCTTCCTTTCCTTGTAAAACTCTTTGAATGAATATTTGTTATCGCGCAGTTACGCCCGTGGATGAATCGTCGATGGATCAACGATTTTCTTTGCTTTAAGATTTTAATAATGGGGCTTTCAAGGCTCTTTGAAAAGAAGAATTCGCGTCGAGGGTTAATTAAGGGGAAATTTTTCTACTTAGAAATAAGTATTAGGTGGGATTAACTTGGACAGAAGAAAAATCGTTTAAATACTTTGTTGATTGATCCTTTTATTGGATTTTTAAAGTAATATTTGTGGATTATGGGATTTGATTAATGCATCCGTTGCTTTTCGATAAGAAAAACAAGGAGAAACGTAAGATCAATCATGATAGCATATCGCTCGAGAGAGAGGTAATTTGAAGTTCTGAATATAATGTGAACGTGACAGCATGATTAGTATGATTCTCGCCGCTGCTCATCATCTATTTGCTTCGTAGATGTAGATCTTTGATACAAACTTTGACGTCTAAGGAAATTACAGATGAATCGATTTTGTTCGAGGATGAATTTCTCCTTCTTCCTCCTCTATTAACGAAATCTAAGTTGTCACGCAGGAATTATTCATAGTTTCTTTTAATCCTATCTCAAAATTCCAATTTCTCTATTACAAATTTTTCTTTACCACGAGCCTCTTCTGTCTTATTTAAACTCTTATTCTTTCTTGAAAGGATAATTTATTGAAAATCGATCGATCTACGATATTTTTTCTTTTTTTTTTCATCGATCAACGAGATATTAAAAATCCGAAAAACCTGACAACGACGTTAATTTTCCACATTATTCCTAAGAAGACTAATCTAATATTCCAAACAACAACGCCACTCAATTCGTGATGGATCGATCATCGGCCAAACTCTCTATCCTAACTTCCTTGTTATCCCGTTAAACGATACATCGTGTGTGACGATTCGTCGATGACTATGACACCTGTTAGCTATCATTACGAGACGAGCAAGTACTTGGAAAATAACAAAATGGATGTGGCTGATTTTTAAAGACAGGCCGTTGTTGGTGAATAAATCAACTTCCTATTATTACGCGCCGTGTTAAAACGTTCGAGCGGAATAAACGTTTGAAATTGTTTGAATTTAACCTGATCCGGTTGATCATGTTAAAACTCGATCGAATGACGTTTTGTTAAATTCTTAAGCACTTGGAATTATCCCGCCGTTCGGTAGGAAAACTCTGGATATTGAGAATGTTTCCATTGTTTCCATTTCGACGTTGTATTAATTGTTGTTTCAATCCGTATTTAACGAAACGGTGGTGATTATTCATTATTAGCCGAGGTTTTTCCGATTAACTCGATCGTTGATATCTCGCTCGAACGAAGAAAGTCTGCTTATGTGGAAACGAACAGTCACAATAGTCTTCCTGTTTTAAACGAATTTACGGATTGTGTTATTAGGACGAATGATAAATGGCATAGAAGATGAAAATAGAAGCGAAATTTCAATAATATCATCGTTATATTTAATAAGAATGACGTGTAATTTATAGATTCTCAAAGAAATTTATAATTAATCGTACGAAAGGAACTGAAAATATTCTGAAAATTTTCATCAAAACGTTTTTCTCGAATATTAATATTTTTAAAATTCCGTAAAAATATTTGCAAAAAAAGAAAAATAATGCTGTTTCAACAAAAACACAAATATTATAATTCGTCGTACAATACAACAAACAAATCGATCCGAAAAAAATGAAAAAAAAATGATAAATATTAACTCGAATTGCTCGATTTCGGTCGTACAATTGGATGGCCCGATGCACACATCTGCACGAGGCCTGGAAACATCGCAACACTATTTTGCATCGATTTACATAACGGATAAAACAGCCAGGTACCGTCACCCCATCCATTGTTGAAATGGTTTCTGAATTATATTTTTGGATACGCCATATTCACATTCAAATATTTTGGGTAACGCGCCCGTTCGGGTGGGTGCACGTCGGACAATGGCTTCGTCTCGGCCTTGTCCTCGACTCTCGTTGAAAAACGACCGACGAATCCTCGCCTCTCGTGCATTTTCTTCGCGAAGATGACTTTAAAGTAGCTTGAACACGCGCTGAAACCGTGCCCCGATGCACGCGTCTGATTCGAGTGATGGGTTTAAGTCGACAACGAACAACGAACATCGTTGTCTCGATTTTTTGAGATTGTGAGATGTTGATTTAAACTTATGGCATCAGAATATGTTTCAACAATTGGGAATCGTTTAAATTTGTCGAGAAATTTACGGAGAAATATTTGTTCGAATTCGAGTGTTGAGCCGAATATTGAAGGATTATATCTTACAAGGATTGAATATATTGTTGCTATACATGTGTATGCATGTGATCTTTGTGGAAAAAACAACATGGCGATAATTAATGGTCAATTCAATACTTTTAATCATACGATATGATAATAGTTTGGAAAAATGTATAAAGTTATAAGTTACCTTAATTTTAATAAAGCTGGTTCTTCATTTCTGACTCTTTTTCTTTTTTAAGAACGATGATTCGATAAATGATAAGAAGTTATATCTTTCTAAAAAAGTAAGCCGTAAAGTTCAAAGAATATTTCCGATATTTCGAAGAGCATTATCGCCCCACGTTCAATTTATATTCATTAATTAAATCGATCCTTCGAGAGTAAAAGAAGTACGGTTTTCGAGTTTTCACGAACTTCTCCTGAAATCCTGAATCCGAGATTTTCATTTCGTTTGAAATTAATCAATTCACCGTTGAAATAATCATTCCAATAAAATGATCGGATTTAATGGATTTTCGATAATTAATCGAAAACTTTCCGCGAATAAAACTCGTTACACGTGAATAACTTAACGTACTTTTGGATTACCCTTTATGAATCATAGAGCACCGCAACTTTCCACCGCGAATTCGAATTTATCAATCCACCGCGAGTCACGACAAGAAACTTTCTACGTTAAAAAAAAAAAAAAAGAAGAAGAAAAAAGAAAAAAAAGAAAAAAGAAATTTCGTCGAGCAACGCGTTTTCAGCAGAGGCGGCTCGAGTAGAAACAAAAAGGCAAAGAGGAGGAAATGAAGAGAAGGAGAGAATAAAATCTGCAGTAATAAGCCGTGCTTTCAATGTAGCGGATGAACGAATGCGGATGGAGCAAAGCAAGCATAAGCTCGGATTAATTGTGTTCAAATATTAGCAAGACAGACAAGGAACGCGACAGAAGAAGATAGAGAAAGAGAGAGAAAGAGAGAGAGAAGAGCGGAGAGAAGAGACCGATAGCACGACCGAGTTGTGGCTGACCCGAATCCCTGCATGGAACTCGCTCCGCGAGCTGAAAACCTGCTGGCGCAGGAAAAGCTTCGCTGACGCTTCAAGGAAATGCGAGAAAATACCGTGGAAATTCAGAAAATCCTGCAACCTTCTCCTATTTCGCTACTTTTCGTTCCCCCTCTGCCCTCTGCACAAGAGTCCCAGAGATCGATAACGTGCAGGATGTTGAAAAAAAAGGAACCATTACACCGAGTAAAAAAAAAACAAAAAAAAAAAAAGACTCGAGTAAACATAGGTCGAGAAAAAACTCAATCGTTTTCGAGATGTATTTCATTTTTCCTTTCCTTTCCTTTCCTTTCCTTTCTTTTCTTTTCTTTTCTTTTCTCTTTTATGGTTGGCATCATCACGATCGACTCACTATTTCTCGATATTTACAGAACACGTCCCCCATCCATTTCCAGACACGCTCGACATCTCTTTCTTAAGTTAGTCGAGAACGATCTCTCGAAAATTCCGAATCTCTGTCGAATTATATTTATATTTTACATATATATTTGACGAGATTATTACGCTGAATTCGATTAAGAATTTATGAGGTACGAATGGAAATTGAAGATATTTAAAAAGTTTACGAATACAGAAATATAGAATACGAATCTTGAATAATTTTTCCGAACATTTTGTGATCATTGTTATATATACGTTTCGAGAAGGAATGTTAAGTTTCTTCTCGTTGCTTCTCATCGATTATTTCTACTTCTTCGTGAAAAAGCAAACTAATTTTTCGTCTATCGAACACATCGAATAGAATGTATATAATACACGTTCCATTCTGATAATTTTAGCCAGGTAATTTTGGAATCGATAAACACGGAAAGCAATTTAATTCGAGCTGATCTGAAACCGACGAAGACGAAAACGGTGCGATGTGACGATAATAATGTGACGATATCGTGAAAAAGTTATTTTTCATTCGTGCGAAGGAAAAGAGTTGTAAAAAAAAATTTTTGAACACAATTTAAAAAAGAAATTTATTCCTGACATTCTCTATTCCCTGTTCAATCGAGGTATTTATATCTCATACAAAATTAAATATTAATTTCCGCACGAAGAAATTTAAAGGAAGGGAAAATATACAGTCAATTAATTCATTCTGTGTTCTACTATTATTGTGTTAAGCATAGAACTAATCAGAGAGATGTAAACATGGCTTCAGTCTACTATTCTTTTTGCAATTTTGCCATAAGACACCATAAAAAAGAGTTAATTGTATATTATATTTGATGGTTATTGCAAATTGCCCTCCGTGCACCAGATATACCTACAAATACTTGAGAAACATTGCTCGAGATCTGCACAGTGAAAAACTTGATTTTATCTCGAATTTTTCGTGAACGATAGATAGATAGATAAACTGCGTACACATCGATTCAAGATTGTATTCGCTATTGACATACGAATAAACGACAAAGGGCAAACGATATTCGAACGAATTTCTTCGGCGAATAACGTCGGCAGAAGACGTTAACGTGAAGAAGACGTGCTTCCGCAACAACGGTTTATCGATTCCTCCAACACCAATCCTCCTTTTTTCTACGGCGCGTTCATAACGAACGCTTTATTGCTTTGTATCGAATGCACGCTAGCGCATCCGAGTTTATTTTCTCCCTATATCGATATCGCATTTATATATGTATATAGTAAAACGAATTTCTCAAATTAGGTTACTTCTAACGTTGACTATATTTAATCCTATATATCGAACGAAACAAGATTAATTTTACTATTATGATCGATTAATCATTGATAAGTTTTAATATACTTTTCAATTCTTTTACACGAGTCGTATCGAGTTACGTATATAAATATTTACGATTCTCGATTACGATTCTTGGTAATATTCACCTTCTAAATCTTGAAAATACGCGAAAATCGTTTTCATTGCTCGAATTTTCGCATTTGAATAATCCAAAATACAAAGAGACGAGATTGGAAACACGAGAATGATGGAGCGGCGGCCGTCGTTGTAACCGCGGATTCAGTGCGCATTCGACAACACGGGGAACAAGAATTAATTCGGAATTGGAGAAGCCGCGTTGGAGAAATTCTACGCCCGTACAGTTTTATATATACGGGCGGACATTGGGCGGTGAGCGAATGAGCAAATAGTTTCGATTAGAGGTTCCTGGAGCGGAGCACGAGAAGACAAAAAGGAGGTAAATAAATGAAAAGGGCGCTCGAGTTGCAGGATACGTGCGCGTACATCGTTTCGATTTTACGTTACGAGCAAAAGGAATTCTTGTCGTTCGATGCGCGATATTGGAAAAACTACTGGAAAGGAAAGAAACGGTATTAACAGGTAGAACGAAGCGAATTATCGTAGATAAATTCAGGAAATATTTCTCTTTTTATTTCCATCTATCGTTCGTTTCGAATATTTATATGGAATAATTTATGTATAGAATTTTAATTATATAAATTCAATATTTGCTTGAATCGTATTTTAAGAAAATTTAAGAGTTGTTTGGATAATTCAATTGAATATTTCCTTCTTTGGCAGAGTTATGTCACGAATTTGACAATATTCGAATAGCATGGAAAACTATGTTCGATCATAGTTCGGATAATACATTATTATATATTCGTTATGAAGTTACTAAGAGTTAACGTACTTATATAATTAAGGTATAAACGAAGATTCCATTTTATTTTAGGAAAAATGAATAATTAATTACACAAGAGAAAAAAATCAGGAATTTTCACGATGCAACAGCGAAAACAACTGTAGCCAAGAGATTACGCGTGGGAATCCATTTAATTTTGCAAATAAATCGCGTATAGACGTTCTCGTTAACGGATACAACGCGATAATGCAATGCGAATTGTTATTAATTCAATCGTTGCCAATTCGGTATCGCTTGATTTATAAACCACCCCCTTTCCGCCCCTCGCGGAATCGATTATTTAATCAAAGCTGCTTTATAATTTCATCGAATAATACAACCGCATTCTACGACCGCGATTTATGCCGCGAAAAATTCGCGGGAAGTGAATTGGTATAATGGTATTTCAACAACATGGCCTTGACTTGGAAATTAGGCTAAAAAGTAGGTGAAAAAAAAAATAGGTGACGCTCGAAGGTTGACGTATCTCGACCCGAAAAACGAAATTTAGTTCAGCTTATACATAATCATGTCTCGAATTAATTTAGTTTTATACATATATCGTTATATCATCTAATGAAAATTTCAAGTGAGTTTGTAATTTCATGATAAGTCTATCGAAATTTTTATGTATAATTCGTTCTATTTGTTTCTAAAATTTCTTCTTCAGAAAGGTATATCATTCGAATGCATTAATATTCTGTGTTTTAAATAAAGATCAAGCACGAATAATTTTCAAGTTTCGATGTTTCAAAGGAATAATTGTTGTGATTTTTCTGCTCTGATTTCTCTTAAAAATCATAAAAAGGATTTAAATTACTATCTAATTTTCAGATATAAAAATATTTTCCAATTTCAAATTCATTCATCTCTCATTCATCTGAAATTCTTCTCGATCATTTCGTCACTTGTTCACAATTTCGATTCTTCCTAACGACCTATTCGAAAAGATTCATCTCGAATAATCAAATACTTTCCAATAACTCCAAATATCAAATGCATAAGAAACACGTCCCTCACATTCACTTCTAATTGTATTTGTCTCTGCACAAATATAGAGATACAAGGATGAAATGATTTTACAGTATATAACCATAATCCAATGAACACGGTAGCCACGCATTGCTATCACCGAACCCGATCTAAGAGGTTAACCGTGTCTCCCATAACCAGAAGAGACGTGACACGTTCGAGCAAATTCCCAATATCTCAGAAATGATACGAGGATCGCGTAAATTTTCAACGGTGCACGGTCAGACATTAACTTGGTGTTGCTTTATACGAAGCCTAATGCGAATTTGCGGCAAGCTCGATGCTGGTTTCCCTCGATGCAATCTATTATACTTAGAACAAGACATAAGAAGGTCACGAGTTTCGAATCGATGACTTGTCGATATATATAGGACGTCTCTTTCTTTTTTCGAGCTTGAAAAACTCGTCTAAAAGTATAAAATTTTTCCTAGCATTTCTAATTCTTCCTCACGAATCAAATAACATTTGTACAAGTAAACAAGAGATCGAACACCTCGCAAAGAATTGAACACCTTATTCGCGGTTTTATTTTGTTAATCACGATAATATCACGATTGAATTTTAGAATGTGTAAAAGTAAAAGTATAAAGTTTTTCCTAGCATTTCTGATTCTTCCTCTCGAATCGAGCAATATTTATATAAGTAAACAAAAGATCGACAATAAATACAAATCGCAAAGAATCGAACCTCATCATTTTCAACAATCCTATCTCTAGCTTAGCACGCTTAGCACACGTGGACGTCATTCGTGTGTGCACGAGAAACGTGGGCTGAATCTATCCCGCGGGCACAATGCGCGTTACATTAAGCGCATTGACGTGAAAACCAGTAAAAACCTCCACGGAACGGAAACGCGCAAGAAAAAGGTTGAACCCTTTCCTTTCTCCCCTCCTCTTCACCCTTCAGCTTTCAAAAAGAGGGGGGAGTAGGAAGGGAAGGGAAAGGGAGGGAGCAGACAGGGGACAAAAATTTGAAAAAAAAAAATTCCGCGGTTTGGCGGATTTTCGGATGACGGAGCAAGAGGAGGGGGGTGAAGAGCTCTCGCGATTTTCATAATTAACCTATTTCAACGAGCCGCGCGCCCCGTCGACCGGAAACAGAGAGTATGGAAGTGGCGGGAAAAGGGAGAAATTGTGCAAAACGGAGAATTTGTGCGCAGACGTATTTTATAGAATACACCGGATTCCGGATATAAGAGGGAGAGTGGATGGATAGGCATGGAGGACAACGGGCTCGCTGGATTCCTGACTATTCTCTCCGACGGTCTCCCGTCGATTCGTTCGTCGCTTACCCCGCGCCAGTGTTGCACAATCGTGATCGTACGAGTTTTACTACCACTTCGGCAACCGGCCACCAGAGGGCAATGAGAGAGTCGCCCTCTCTCTCTCTTTCTCTCTGTGTTCTGCGTATACGCGTGAAAGAAAGAACGATCTATTGGGGAAGAGAGGATTTTTGGACGCGAATAATTTCAGATTTCTCTTTTCTACGGTTCGATTATAAAGGTTTTTGTGAATGAGAGGGAAACCAGGGAGGTCTGTGCTCGAGGATAGTAACGGGTTTCGAAATTGTATAAGACTGAGAGGATAAAGTTAAAGGAAAGGGGAAATTTAAAATATTTTGAAATATGTCTTTGTATGGATAAATATTTTACGAGCAATTGTGACGTATTTCTCTAGTGTTCGATATTGTATTAAACGCATTAGTATTCGTTATATATATATATATTTGAAACCGAATGCTTCGTACGGGTTCATTTGCATGCGGACCATCAATACGCTATTAAAATCAATATTCGAACGCCGTCAAGTACCGTTTCGCGCAACTGTCAACTTTGCGATACGCCGTGTGTGACCAAAAATCAGTGAACACGTGTTCGTTAATCAATAATACCCTTTCCTTATACTCCTTCGAACCTTGCACAGATTTGTTTAAATAAATGTCGTTCTTGATTTTCTATAAGCGTTTCCTGTGATTGTGAAAATTGTTTATTGACGCATCCCCAAATAATCGAAAAAAACTCGATAAATCCATTTCTCCGTCAATAAGAGCCAAGAAATCCAACGAAATAAACGCGAGAAAGTGGCGATAATACGCGATTTCATACTTCAACTCGTGAAACCTTTAATTGATATGCAGCAACAAATTTAAATCGAAATGAAACATCTCGCTAAATAACATTCCGCAATTCAACGTGTCCTGCTCCCCCTCTTCCCCCCTCTCTCAAAAAAGGAAAAAAAAACAAAAAAGAGAGAAAGGAAAAAAAGAATACACGGATTAAACGTAAAAAACATGGACAGAGGGAGAAAAAAATCGCGCATTTCCCATCAACAGAGTTAACAAGCCATATCGATACGCGTCGAAAACCAACAGTTGGACGAAACTAAAACGCGTTCCGTGTAATTGTTTCGCTATCAAGAACGCCGTTGCACGCCGTTGAGACCTTTGTACTCATCATCGACAACGCTCGGCCATTGGAACGCGATCGTTGATTCCGGAATCGTTTGCTTTTTTTTTCTCCCCATCCAAAAAAAAAATCGCATCGCATCGACTCGATCCCCGACGCGCGGGACGAACGCATCTACGCGAGCATCAAACTGCATCAAGCAGATTGCTTTATCGATCTCTGCCATATGCGTCGAAACAGATTTGTGCGGTGCGTCTAGTTTCATAGCGCGCCTGAATCGTTTACTTTTCCAGTCCTAGTTTCCTTTTTTTTTGTCAACCCAATCGTTGACAAAAATTCGTATCGTGTCTCTCGTGGGATCCAACGATTTTCGCGCTCTCGATTGTGCTTGAGAAGCGAGAGAAATCTCGGGGAGGGAAATAAGAAACGTTCAAAAAAGAATCGTTGATTTCGTAAAACTTTGTAAAATCTTCATTCGATTAATTTTATTAACAGAAGAAAGAGCGTTCTGAGAGGCGTTGCACGCTTGTATACGCGATAATTGGCGGCGATCATCGGGACTAGCTAATGACAATTATCGAATACATCGCACGGGGGAGGTGCGAGCAACTGTCTGCTGGTAGCGGGCTATCAGTCGACAGGATACTCCCGTAATCACACGTACCATTAAGTTGGACTGTAGATGGATCAGTTCTAATCCCGCGCGCGGCCCGGAATTTGTATCGTGGAGCATGGAAACACGTTTGGCTAGGCTTGCGTGCGGAGCCACGCGGCTAACCGATCTTATTAAACCGTTTGCGGGCCTGGCGCACGCATAAAGCTACGGTATTAATCTGCCGGTAAACCGAAGGAATAGAGTGGATGGATTTGGTCGAACAGTGTGTTAATTTAACGGTAAACGGCGACGATTTTCGACTTACGTACGATTGCAATTGTAATATTAATCTTGATCTCGTGAATGAGTTCTTTTGTAAGTGAAAAGATCTCGAAGAAAGTATCTCGAAAGATAGACGAGATTTGCATCGATACTAAGAATTGGCGATTCGTTTGCTTCGATTTGTCACCGCCAGATGTCATCATTGACCATTCCTTTCTTAAACGATCTTAAATTAATGATGTTAAAGATTATCTTAACATTTTATCCATACAATAAAACTTCTAAAGCTCTTATTCCTGTCTTCTTTAAATTAAATATTAACTTATTTTCGTAATAATAAATTAGATTCACTACGAATATCATCCACTGAATAAAAGAATTTCCAAATTCGAATTGAATCTAATTCGAAACTTTCCCAATCCTCCCACAACGTTCAAAGAAACAACGGAACGGCATCTTTCCTCAGGAAACGAAGGAAATCCATCAAAAGCGTAATAACGACCGTGAGCTCACGTTCGAAATCTTGAATTGCAATGCACCGCATACCTGACCCTGGTTAATTCGTTCGCTGACACGGGCCACTGCCTTCCTCGGAGAGGGGCCTGCATCTATCACCGGTAGATTCGACTCGGAGAGATGTAATGACGGATCGCGGTATAATTCTCCCTGCCTCTGTCGTACGTATGATATATATCCCCCCCTCTCTCTCTTTCTCTCTCTGCCTCCGACCCTCCCTCTCTGCCTTTCCGGAAGAGGAATCCGGATGTAGGATTACGGAGCGGTCGCTTTGTGAAAGCCACCGTGCCATGCCACGGCCGCAGATCCATGACCATTGCAATGTGTCCCGCTGCCAATCTTCGTGCATTAATATCATTCGGTGGCCATCATTCAATTACGGCGGCGTGGCGATTTCGCTGTTCGCCACCGTTATTCGGCGCAGGGACTGTATTCGTTTGCTATTCAATTCAATCCGGATATTATCGGACATGGTGCACCCGGCCCGACTTATCGATTCGTCGCGATGAATCTGCATTTTACGACTACTTCCTCGATATATAAGTTGATTCAATTCTGGTGAACAGAGAAAGAGGGTGGATTAATTTTGGATGATAAAAATTTTTCGAGTTATCGAAATTGGGTCGCGATTGATCAGAATTTTTTTTTCTTTTTGTGCTTTTGGACTTGAATCCATCTATGTTCCTATATGGGGATTGGGGAAAGGGAAGAGAAGTGTGTCTCTGTGTGTGTGTATGATCGTCTTTTTTTCTTTTATCACAATGGAAGGACAGTTTTGGGTTTTTAATGCTGTGTCACTTTAAAAAATTATTCGCAAAAGAAATTTTTTTGTATAATACAACTTATGCTCTACGTACAAATTTTCATTAAAACTTAGGATTGAATAATTGTGAGTTGTTCAACGTGTTAATTACTTTCTCGTTTTTTCTAATATATATATATATATTTTATGAGAAATATTTTATCCTAAATATTTTATACTTAACAACGAATATATTATATTTATGTGTGCAAAATATAAATTATTCTTTGTTCAGATGCCTTGAAAAAATTGTCGAGAAAAGAAAAGAATGTATCGTCGAATTAATTGAATATTATTTCGATCATATAATATATAACTTTCTTTTTATAATAACATTATAGTCAAATAATTAAAACATTCACGTGATTTGACTTCAATTCGACATTCACGGGCTGCATAGAGATATTCTTTCTTCGATTTCTTTTAAAAAAAAATATATCGTTTCCTCGATATATATCTCTTCGCGATATTTTACGATCCTGCAACGAATTCTTCCGCTTCGTCGTTAGTTTTAAAGAAAGAACGGAACGAAAATAGAAGAATAAAGAACAAAAAAAAAGAAAAGATATAAAAAGATGGAAATTGTTTCGAGTTTCCTTAAAGAAAACGCTCCAATTGTCGCTCCACTTTCCGGTTCGAGCGAGCGAAAACAAAGCGACGGGGTCTCGAGATGTTTCGAAATTAATTGTCCCCATAGCGAGGAATTATTTAACGAATCGATCCAGTTTTCCTCTACGGCGAAACGAGGAAACAATCCTCGGCTGAATCCACGAAATTCCTCGGATTCAAATTACAGCCGAATGGACGCGACTCGTGCATAATGTAAGAAAGATAACAAGAAGAGGAGGAGGCAACGTTCGAGAAGCGACGAACGAAAAAGTTTCATGGAAAAAATCCGTGCGCCAGTTTTCGCTTTTGTCTTTTTTTTTTCCTCCCTTTTTATTAAAAGTTTATGTCCGTGCGAGGAAATTTCATGAAATATTTATTCTCAAAAATGCGCGATGATGCATCAAACATTACGAAATTTGGAAATAATTTTTTCAAATATAATGATTGCTCGATAAATTTTTTTTTTATTTTATATTTTCGAGTGTATAAATATTACGTTACAAAGATGTTAATAAAAAAAAGGTTGAAAATCAAAGTTTAGATTTTTTTGAATGCAATAAAATTAATATTATTTGTAAATATATATAAATTTATATGAAAAGATTGAGAGTTCATTCCATTTTTTTTGTCTTTTTATTAAAGAAAAAATCAAATTAGTATATCGTGTGGAATAAAGTTTAATTTCTTGATCACAATTTTTAAAGTATCTTAACTTAAAAGTATAAAGTAAAACAATATGAATAAAATAGAGAAATTCTGGTTATAGCATAGAATTGAGAACAGAAAATATTTTATTGGATAATGTACGCCTCATCTCTATTCGCTTATATCGATATTTCATACTCTGGTAATATGAATACATTTGAATACATAGGATGCTGTGTTGTATATGCTACTACATCAGAAAATATATAGGTATGTTATACGAATTATGCATTTAAAGATTCGAAATGACGAAAATATTTATATATAAATGTTATTTTTATTTTGTATTTGTATATTTGTATATGGGAAAAAAATCTAAATTATCTATCTCATCATATTCATAAATAATTTTATTTTAGAAAAATTAAATACCAATTATACATGTACCTGTAATAAACTTTGTAAATTTTTAAGCAATAAAATTGATCATTTTGATTCTCTGAATCTTTCATATTTATCATACTTTTTAAAAATTCCTAAATATTCAATATTAAATACAGGCAAAAAATTTTACACAATATTTAACACAAAATTAATGGATTAAAATTCTTATTATATTATATATAATTAAAATTCAAACAATTCTTCAAATCCTATTGGATTGATTGATTTTATAGGAGTTCGACAAGTTAGACAATTTTTTTATTTTTTACTAAAAAATTATTAAACTCAAAATTGAACAATATCGAAAATTGTATACTTTTAAAAGAAACATTTTGAAAATTTCATATAAATCCAATATCATACGAATTAAACGATCGAAATAAAAATTATATTAAACCTTCTAGTTTTTCCTTTCGAATAAAAATTGGCATTGGAGCAATAAACGAGAGTTACACAGTGTTATTGGAACGATATCTTTTATCTCTCTCTCGCATTTAAGAGAAACGAATCGCGTACACGAGGTAAAACAGAATTGCTGTTTTACACTTAAGCATAAACCGTTCCGTTTTATTTCATTCTCATCGAGCATAAAGCTTCCAGATACGTTCTACGTGAGACGGTTACATCCGCTGCACCATGAAATTCGGCCGGAAGCGATATAAAACGCCACTCGTTTCCGTTTATTTCCCTACCGCAATGACCATTTCGCCTCGCTACTAAACGTGCTAATGATCTGATTAAAAATCGCTACGTTCAATCGTTGCATTAAATGTTGCGTTATTCACGAAACAGGCGATCGAGGAAATGAATTTTGATATCAGTGCTTTGTGAATTGAAGATTTTTTGGCGCAAAAATTGAATACGTTCCGATCGATTCGGAATCAGACCAGAATCTAATGGAAGAAAAATTTAAATGATGTAAATCGTTGAATCGTTTCAAGAAGAAATAATTCGAGGATCGAGCAGCGCGATATTTTCCGTAAAAATTTTAATTGCTGACAATTTGAAAAACAAGTTCGATATTTTTGCACATCAGTTTTCATATCCCTTTCAAGAATCACGATCGGTGTGTATTTCTTTTGAAAACAAATCGATTGTTCGAAGGTGTCGCACATTTCTATAACTATTCGCTTTGCCCTGCTCGAATGGCGTTTCACGAGGCTCGATCCTTTCTTTGATGGTAACGCCAGGTGTTCACGGGCACGAAATAATACAAAAGTGTGTACCATGAATGAAATCGTTCAATTGTTTCCGATATTTTAACAATGCGCGTTATTGTCGAATTGAAATCAAACAGATCAACGATACTCGTGTATTTTCCTTTCAAACCTCCCCTCCCCCTCCCCTCCCCCTCAACAAAGCTGACGCCGGGGATCAATAACACTTCGTTCCACCGATGAATCCTTGTGAAAAGAGGGTTTTAAAAACACCTGCCATTATACGCTTCCGAATACAATTCAATGTTCCCTATCGAGGGCAACCGGCCCAATACGATAACCAATTTTTCCGGAAGCTTTAAACACGAGTAATAACGAAGGCTAATACTAACCACGGCAACTCCTTTTATTCTCTCATTTGGAAGAAACGCATTTGGCGAGGGAAACTTGACTCCCTGATCGTGTATCATATCCGTAATGGCCCCCCTCCGCCCCCAAATGCTTAAAAACTCTCCGATATTTTAAAATTTAAAATGAAATTTAGAAATAAATTAATGAAATACAAAGGAAATTATTGAAAAATATGGACAAGTGTAATTTATAAAAAATTATATTTTATAATTTACCTTTATTGTCGAACGTCTTTCGTTACAAGGAACACAACTTCTTTACTGATCCTATTCGTTGCACCCAGTAGACGAACAGTGGTGCGTGTATAGAAATGGTAACGGAAGAAGAAAGAGAGAGATGAGAAGAGACAAACGAAAAAAAAAGAAAGAAAGAAAGAAGAAGAGAGTTAAGAGAGTCTGGAATTAAGAAGTACAAGGTATGGTTACGGCCTAGTCGGGTCAGCTTTCCGATTGACCGATTATAGTTTCGTGTCGATAACGTATCGGTCGATAATGGCTCCTCGACTTCTCGAATGGCAAAGCTTTTAAAAGTTCCGTGTAGACAAGTGCACTTTGTTGCGGCCCACGTTGCATTCAACCATTCGTTCAAGATTCTCTCACATACAGGGTGTTTCATTTAACTCGAGTGTTACAGTTAAATATCTACATTGTATATTGATTTATTCTGTACTAAGCACTCGATCAACGCTATGTGACGTATTGGATGCAGCGAGAAAGTGATTTCAGAACGCCAACTTAATGGAAAATTAGGTAATTAGATAATCTATAGAGGGCGCAACACTTTAAATTATTATATTAAATCATTTATTAATTTTCCAGATTTTTAGTTAGCGCTTTTTCGTGTCGAATAACTATCGATCAAGAGTTTATTTAAGATATTTACGCTATAAAATTGAAAAATAATTACAGAAATGAAATTCTTCCCGAGATAATAATACGAAAAGATTATAAAATGAACGAAAGAGAAATTTTGAAATTAAGGAAAATTCGACTGGACCAGCAAAATATCATATCGATGGTTTTATTAAATCGAAAATGTAACAAATTCTTAGACTTTCGTGTAACAAGAATTATTTAAATAACGTGGAATGTAAAATGAATTTTTGATCAATTCCAATCAATACTTGACAAACAACCGAAATCAATCCAAAATAAATTTAATCTTTTTTTTTCTTCGTATTCCTCATTCATATCTTTCCAAATTTCCAAATGAGAACGAGATATCGTGACGTGATCGGCGGCACCGATACGAAATTTTGGCGATTTCGGGCCTCGAATTGCATCCTTTGATGCGAGTCTGACAATTCGTCGTGCGCGTTCCCAATACATCAAACGTGGAGGGTTTAAAATCACCTAATTTTCAACCGGCCGCTACATTTCATCGGCCTCTGTGCCGCCGCAAATAACGGTAATTCGGCTGGGTAAACGTCATTCACCGGCGTGCAGAAAATAATTATTCGGCCGGGTATCCATTCGACACCGGCGTATTAAATATGCATTTACCCTCCCTCCATCCTTCCCTTGATCAGCTAGAATCCATCATCATCGTCGATATTCTGGCTTTTCGAACGGATATCCCTAACGCGCCTAACCTATCAAGGAATCGATACAAATGTTATTGTTGAAAATTAAACGCTCCTTTCTATACATAGAGTCTCTTAAAAGGAATATTTACCATTTCTATTATTTGTGTTTAGAGTAAAATTCGTAATCGATTGGATTATGGGATTACCTGGATCTAAAATCAATTTCTTTTTCATTTTCTATTATTTAAAATATTGAATTAGTGTAATTTTAAACAATTTTGGATATATTACATTTAGAACGTTAAATTTTTAAGAATTTTCCCTATTGGAGAAGGACAAATATTATTGTTTTCACAATAATTGTGAATTTGTCCTCTTCGCCATGAATATTGCAATCAATGTTCAGCGTTGCAACAATTCGAATAATCATGATTGTAAAATTGGCAGATCGAAATATAATCAATCGTGACAAAGCCATTAAACTTGACCGACTATCATTATTATTATTATTCGTCCATATTCCACACCTGGATTCGAATACACTTCAAAGTGCTTGTATTACATTATTTGTATAATGTCAGCCACGTTGGAAATTTCACTTGAAATTTCATCGATTATTTTGTCGCTTCGAATATAATTATTGTAAACCTGACTGGATGTTTGCTCGTTTTCGTTAACGTTTCAATTATATATTTATATATACGTATTTTTTATATTTTTCAAAACTGTTGAAAAATCATTGTACTTTGTACGTGTACCATACCAATGATTGAGAGACCAACGTTCCCAGATATATTTGTGAAACAATTGTGGAGTGGAAACGAGCAACATCGAAAGCTTTCATCGATAAATCGAACGAAACACATTTTTCAGGAATATTAATTGAACTATAAACATTATTTGTGCGAATCGATATAACATTTTCGAGTAACATATATTTAAGAGATCATTTTGAAAACCATTTGTATCTCGAGTTTTCTCATATTTGAGAAAAATTTAAAATTTCATCATTTGTTTTATTAAACAAATAAATTTTTATAAAATACTTAAAAGATTAAAAATATGCACGATGTTTCAAATATAAGATACCGAAGATGCTAAGAAATAACTGGATTGTAATTAATTGAAAAATATCTTATTCGCGAAATATACGTGAATTGAAAAAGAAAATAATGTTATAATTTCCAACTCATCCTATACTTCATCGTTCATTTCCAACCATATCGATATTTTCTTATTGTATTACATATTAGTGATAAAATTATCATTTTATGATAACAAAATTAAAAAAACACCTATGTTTATTATTAGAAGAAGAATATTTGCAAACTCAGTATACATCGTAACACTCAGATGAACATATGTTTAACACGAATCATCGAAATGATAAAGAGGAAGTTTTGGAAACGAACAGTAGACATTTCATATTGTTTGAAAGACAAAGAATATATCATTAAGGAAAAAGTAAAGAAGGATTTTTAATACACGATATTATCAAAGTCAAGGCACGAATGATTAGAAATCGATCCAATTTCCATGTATCATCTTGTCTTTGAGTGTACCACGTGGAATGTGGTATTCGAACATCGATTATCCAAACATCGAGCTCCTAATTCCTGATCGTTCACATTCCATAATGTGAAATTCTAGTACTCGAGATATAAGAACAATTACCAAGAGAATGACGGGCCGGTTACGATTATTATCGCTAATATAAGATCGAATTATCAATTTGCCCGAATAATCGACATTCCATTTGTCCTCATTTGAATAATTTTGAGTGATTAATGAATAAATTTGCAGTTTCGAATAACAGAACTTAAGTGAACGGCCTAAGAAACTATATCGAGATGCATCGATTGATAAAGCACTTGCGAACGAAGAGAAGAAATGAGAATCGAATGGTTTGAAAATATTGTATAAGTAATATTTAAAGAAACGAATAATATTTTTCAAACTATTCATTTTTTATTTCAGAATTTTGTATTAGCGTAAATCAAATGAGTCACTAATGGTATAATCAATAAATGGTATATTGCATATTTTACATAAAATATCCAGAATATCCAGTTATTCAAAAATTTCTTTTCTTTGATTGATCAACACAATTAAGTCTGAATAAAAATCCAACTTATTTAAAGAAGAAATATTCCTTTGGAAATAAACATTATCTATCGCTATGACTTATTTTTCGATGAAATTGCATTAAAATTGGAAAAAATTCGAATCGTTATCACTCTGAAGATATTAATTTCCGGCCAGTGAAGGAAAGATCATTAGTAGCGCGGAACCTTGTCCTTTAAAACGTGTTTTTATTTATCTCGATACGACTTCCGGTTCCCGAGATATCGTCGCTTAAGGAAAAAGGTAATTTTTACTTCTCCTTGTTTCTTCTTCGGATCTCTCGCTCGCGCCTCATCTCACTGACGACCCTCTTGGAATCTAGTTCACATTTCCACGCGAAAAACGCGTAGATCATCACCCATTCATAATTTCTACACAGAAATATCGACACTTCCTTCATTTATCCCGGCATTGAATTTATCGAACGACGAAACAAAAAAAAGAGTCACGTTTCCACCTCTCTTGAGCGAATTTTGATAGCGAAATTTTTCGATTCTTCCCACGCTCTTCCCATAAAAATTCGAAGTTTCGAATACAATGCAACGCTGCGACGATACGTATGCTGTTGTAATACAAAATACGTAGAGATATCACGTATTGTATCGAGCATATTTTATAAATAAAAATCCAGATTAATCTAATAATTAATTTTTTCTGACAGAAAAATTTCCCAATCGCCCACGTATCTCCAATTAACGATTCGTGTAACTGGAACACGTGAAATAAGGGAAGACGTAAATATGATAAAGTCTTGGAATCGTTGCCACTTTTGATCCTCTCCTCTTTCTATTCCTTGCTACCGAAGGAGAATACACACGTAGATCCGAAAGAAGCGAGCTGAAATACGGGATGCCTTCGAGATACATGCATTTATTCAACGCGGTTCGAGCAATCCCGCTTGGCAGGAAAAGTGTTACGAGAAATGGATGGGCCAATTTTCTATTTCGCAGCGCCTCGGGCCTGGCACCTCTACTGTATTCCTATATTATATATATATATATATATACTATATAAATATATATAAATACATATATATATATGTATATATATTTATATATATATATATTTCGAAATATAGGTGGGTATTCATTGAAAAGTGCACGGCGGTGGGAAATTCCGCGAATCAAAAATCGTGGACGGGGGATGGGGGATGGAAAACGAAACACGAGGCTGGCTGGTGTTGGCTTTATCAGAAAGCTCTTGATTTAGATGAGGTGAAATATAAATTATCGTCACTCGTCTGCCCGCATCAACGTGCAACGATCCCGTCACCCCTGTACTTTCTGCCTATCTCCGAATTTTTTTTCCACGAATTTTTTACGCGAAAAATTTGAGTTATTCTGTGTAACTACGAGTGTGGGGAAACGTTTTAAAAAATAATTCGGTTAAAAATAGCGGGGAAAATTCGTAAAAACTTTATGTAGTGTACGAGGGTGAATAATTATTTATTTTTCTTATTGATATGAATCTAATCAAAATTTTCCTATTTTTCTTTTTTCATAAATTTTTATAAATAAAAATTCTTTACCTTTTATCATTGTGTTGTGGCAATTTTTTACTCGATAAGAGGGGAATTACAATTGAAAATTGAAAATTCATTAGAGAGAATACGAATCATCATATTCGCTTCGAACGTGTTAAAAAAATTTTGATCGATTCGCTAACTAAGAAGAAAAAGGAAAAAAAAAGATTCATAGGTGATATTAACACTGAAGGGACTAGATATAAGTCAAGCGAATTTCCAAGGAGGTGACCGTTTAACTTACGACACGTAAACCTGGGTTGATAACGGAAGCGTTTACTAGCTGACCTGGTCATTGGAAGTCTACCACGTCCACCAGGAACATTGCCAACAGGAGTAAATTGTTACTTTGTCGTCGATAAAATTGGTCCCACAGCGTGAACCTGATAAGGCGAGAATGGGCGCACTTACTAGATTGAGATGGTCTTATATCGATCTCGTTGATCTCGAAACAAAAAGAAGTATAACAAGAAATACAATATTTTCAAATCTATTTTCAAATCAATGTTTCAAAATCTGAATTGAAATTAGACAGACACTTTCATTTCAATGGCACGATGTTTAAATATATTTATATAATTGGTACAAGAATCTTGTGTCATCTTTTCAATTTGAATTCAAACCTATCCAAGTGTTCAAGCATCGCCATTCCATAAATATTCTCAATCGATGAAGGATGTTCGTCCAAACGAATAATATAAACGCGATTCGATTGAAATCGATAAAGTATACGCATATATTCGAAATAATTACCCTGTGTACATTTTATTTCAAAAGTCAAATTTTGATACAATTTTTACGGATTGTGACCATCGCCAATTATAAATTGTTGGATCGAATTGCTCGTTAATTTAACGGGATCTCGATCTAGTATATACATATGGTACTTTCAATTAGCATTCCCGAAAATTAATTAACAATTTGCGGATGCTACGCTCCACTATTTGCAGCAATTTCCAAGCATATATTATAATACCGCCATCTGTCCAATAAACAGCTGCGCAAACCATTTGGTTTGAACTTCGGCTTTAATAGTTTCGGTATAAACGTCGTGCCACCGTCAAACTGGCTAGCTGCTCAACTTTATTTAACACCACGTCCCTCGATGACCGAGAGTTCCATTTTACGAGTAATTCAGCCGTGACGCCGCTTAATCCATTCACGGTAAACCAACTTATTACCTTTCTCTCTCTCTCTCTCTTTTTTTCTGTATTAAATATCCCCTATTGTTATTAAATGTTGTTAAACCCTCGAAAAATCCTCCTATTTTTGCATCGAAATCGAAATACGATTATTTATTTTACGATCTGACGAATAATGCATAATTAATTCTCGTATTAATGCATAATTAATCGTTGTATTCAAGAGTCAGACAGACACAGTGGAACGGCATTTACATAAACTCGATGAGGAATAAATAGTGCAAAGAGAGGAGAGGAGAATCATTTTTATGATACGAAAAATTTTCATTGAAAATTCGTGATTTTTTAAATAAAATTTACGTATAGTAAATTTATTTTGAGTAATTCTAAGTTTGTTTTATCGATATATCGTCGTTTTCGATTCATTCCATATTTCTTTCGAATTTTCAATCTAAAAAGAGTGTCTAATACAAAATATCATTGTACATTGACGATAATTCGATCGTAAAGCTACATGACGTAATATAGACAAATAAAGAAAAAACGAAAGTGTTGGCAAGTTGGCACTCGACAATGGTGAGAGAAAGATACGAGAGGTTGAAGTTGGAAGTAGATGGTGCTAAATGAGAGTAATTATGAGACAAGTTTTAACTACCCTGTCGGTGGACAATGCGTTATCCTTCATTGTGTCTCGCTATCTTTCTCTTTTAAATAAGCTCTTCGCAAGTGGCTTCTCGCTAAAAAGAAGTCCCAAGAATGCAAAAGAGAACAAAGGAAATGCATTTCCGTCGCTCATTTCTTCCTCTTCTTTTCCTTCCTATTTTTTTTCTTTCTCTTTTCTTTTCTTTTTTTTTTTTTGTTTAAAGACTCCTAAACATTTGCCCGTTTCGTATCTAAAATACACATTTAGGAAACAGTCTCGAATAACGCTTACGCTGAACAAGTTTCGTCAAACTTTCCAATTGTAAGTAATTTTCTTTCACGCAAACGTTATGGTAATCCCATACCATGGAGTTAAAGTTAAAGTTAAAACGAGTATTACGACTTTCAAATCGTTACAATTAACGGAGTTAATAAAGTTTTGTACTACTATCTTAAATTTTCGCATTGTATCATCAAATGTTTAATTCACAAGTCTGAATCATTGATTACTTATTTTCCTTCTTAAAAAAAAAAAGTATTCAAATAATTAAATAGATACTTTTACTTTCCAATCTATATCATATCCATAGAAACAAATTTAATACTTAATTTTCTTTTTAAATTATCTAATAACTTTCTATCTAATAACTTTCTATCTAATTACTTTCATTTTCTTTTTTTAAATAATCTAACAAGAAACCCAATTTTAAGTTTGCTACAACAACTACTTTTTTCATATTAATTACTATAACCTTCATTATGAAAATTCTTTTAACGAAACATAACCTCACTCTTCGATAAATAATGCCATAGCATCATACACGATATTCACGATATTCAATATTCAAAAGAGCATATTAATTAAACCACGTAGCCAAAAATTATTTTAACAAACTCCTCGTCCAATATATCAAACATTTAATAACCACGTTCAACTATTCGTTCGACAATACATGCAAACAAGTTTATATTCGAAAATTAGACTCGATATCATTCTCTTTCTCAGAAAAAGCGACGCAAGGGTGAGGGAATCGAAATAAAAGGTGGCGAGAGAAAAGGGTGGTAAATAGGACGGGATGTCAATTTATCCTGGCTTTGTTTATGAGCAATGCCCCGAGACACGGCGCGAGACTCCGCGATTCAGAGGGAGAAAGAGGAAGGAAGGAAGGAAGGAAGGAAGGAAGGAAGGAAGGAAGGAAAGGAGGGAGGGGGAGGGCCCGTTAATCCGGGCAAAAGACCAGTCGACGACTTGGCATTCGTCTTTTTGAAGGAGGTCTTGGCTTTAAGTTATATCGGTGTCCCGTTATCCAGGAGCACGACCTAACCCCGATGAGAGTATACATAAGAGGAGGGTGGCGAGCACTCTTCTTCGAGGAAAGTCGGTGATAAGGTGATGGCAAACGGAGGCAATGGCCTGCACAGGGGAAAAAGGTCGTCGTCGTCGTCGTCGTCGTCGTTGTCGTCGTCATCATTCTTCTGTACCAAAGTTCGGTGGAGTATCAACTGTGTTACGGACAACAGGGCATATCGGATATTCCATTGAAAATAATTTAACGATCCTTTCCTGTTGAAATAGATGGTTAAAACGTGGAATGGAAGCTGAATAATTTATTTCTCGCGTGAAAGTAATGCGATGAAAATGATTAATTATCCCACGATTGAGAATCAGCTAGATGTTATTAATAGTAGTAAATATTTGGTTAGGTTAAGTTGAGGTTAGTTAGGTTAGGTTAGCTAGGTGATCGTTTTTCTTCCTTGTTTGGTCGGGATTACAAAGGGGCGCTTTTGTTATGAATCTTTAATATACTTTACTTGTGTTAATTAACAGTGAGAAAGTATGGTTAAATGTAATTAATCAAAATTATCGTTTATTAGATAAAGAAAGAAATATTTTTAGATTTTTGTGAATCTTTTACGCGATAAAAATTAATTTATAGATGATTTTTGTACTTTCATGCATTTAAATTTTACGAAAACGTGTAAAAATTCGCAATCTATTTATAAGAAAACGCGAAAATTATCTTAAATAATTTAATAACATTTTCGTTCTTCTATTATCCCCTTATATATTAGAAAGATATATAACGATAAAAACATAACCTTATTCGAATTATAAATATGTATGCGAGAGAGAGTAAAAGTGATGCATAACATTCATCGAGTTAAAATTTATCCAAAACGACCTCCATTGGTGCGAATAAACAATATAATATTTATTATCTCTTTACAACGGAGCAACAATAACTGGAACATCGTTTAAAATGAATAATTAACGGGTACACCATTCCACATAATTACCATATAAATTTCCCCTTCAACGGGCTCAATTATCGCGCGATGCGCGAATCGTGCTCGTAAATATGAAAATCTATCCAGATATTATAAAATCAAAGAGAGAATGTAGCAAAATATGTTACGCCCATATGTATATAATTACATATTAAACAATGTTCGTCTGAATTAGCTAGTTAACAACGACTCTGATGATGAAAAAGTGATCGTTCGAGGAATCGAGTTAAATGCTCAACCTTGTCACTCGCGTTGTTGATTTTCCACGAGTGTCTATGCACACCGTTTATTTAATGTTCCCTGTCGAACGTGTAACGTGTACTCGTGCCGACGAGGAAGCGTCATCGTTATTCACGATGAATTGGAGAATTTCATCCGAGTGGAGCGACGAGACATCTTTAAATTGAAATAGCACACGAAATTTCACGAGATATTTCTTTACGTATATATCGATGTACGTGTAACAAATGTTTATTTCGTCATCTCAATTGAAATTGTCGTATCTTTAAATTGAGATGCACGAACTATTACGAGTTTCGAGTTTCTCTTTGTTTCAATATAAAATTAAGTTTATCGCATTTATTATGGAACACAATATCGTTCAAACGCGATCTTTTTGGCTTTAATTCACAAACGTGACATACGTTATCTAATTTTCGCGCGTAATGGGTGGTTTTATTTCGTTAATCTTGGTTGTAATATTATTCTTCGACTCATTAATTATTTTTTTTTGTGGACATTCGTGCGCAATCACAAATTTAGCGAATTTTATCTGAAAATTATTCGACGAGCTTGAGCTCGTCCGAGAACGAATGGGAAGAAATTTATTTCTCGTTCCTCTGAAATTCTCTTTCCAAATCATTATACGTATTATAACTCTTTATTAAATCTAGATTGTTATTTCCAGGATTAAAAAAAATAACAAGTTGAAAAAAAAGAAAGAATTTAAAACAACTAGGTGTCATAGTTTACGTTTGATTTATATAATTTCTCTCGTCGTTAAGCAAAACAAAAAGTTACTTTAACCAAACCAACGAATTTTCTTGCATCTTCCTTTCCTTTCCCTCACTCATTCCAACTCATTCCAAAGGAGCGTTACAAAGGAGCAAAACTTCCATGGCTTATTTAATAAATAAAAACTGACTCACTGAAAATCACAAGTCTCGTAGAATCACGATATAGTACTCCTTCAGAAAATTCCTCTCCAACTAAAATTTTCACAATTATCGCGGAAAAGTTTCAATTAAATAATATCCCCCTCGTATACAAAGTTTACAATGTTCAATCTCGATCATAAGTTTGAATTTTTCGATAAGATGCTAAACTAAAATATATTTAAAAAAAAAAAAAACTTTTCAGTACGACGAGCAGGAAACGGCAGTCACCCTCGTCACTTGGCAACCGGAAGTCGAGCCCGCGTAAAAAGTTGAAGCAGTTCGGGAGACTAACTGCGATATAAAATTTGCTAAAACGTTCTTCGTCGTCTTTTTTTCGATCCGTATTAAACGGACAGCGAGGCAAGATAAAAACGCGGGGCGGAAAACGTTGACGGCCGATCACATTGACGGTGCCTAAAAAAAGCATTACAGGGGAGGGGGATGTTGCACAAGTTTTCGAGTTTGACGTGAAAGAGCGTGAAATGACACGTGATTCTATAGCGAAGGGAAAGAAATGTTTGGAAAATTATTTGAAAAGATTTGAAAACATTTCGAAATATTACGATTTATCGATTTATCGAAGAAAGATTTTGAAAATCGTATCTACATATGAGGATTTTTCATGGAGCGAAATGCGAAGTCGATCGAGAAAATTTCTGAATTTACTACGTTCGAGTTATCAACTTAGATTTGCAATTAGAAAGAGAGAATGAATTTAAAATTATATTAATTTTTATTGGAGAAAGTTTGGAAAATTTTTAAATGAGATTAAAAGGACAGAAGATTTCCTTGATCAAAAGATTCTTTGATGAACGAGCAGACGAACGTATGAAATATGAATAAAATCAAAGTTTCTTTATATTTTCCATTAAATTTCAATCTATACACGAAATATTCCTCCACAAAAGTGTTCCATTTTCACTTCGATTCGTCGTTGAAGAGTAATTTCGATTCCTCGATCGATGTCGATTCGAATAATTTTTCCTAGCACGAAATCTTAAAAAAGAAAAAAAGAAAGAAATGTCGCATCGGTGAGAAAATCTGAAACGGTCAGTTTAGCTTCTTTTGATTTATATTACGCTCACCATCGGCCATGTATGACCGACGTTCCCGGAATTCCGTCTTTTCGTACCCTCGCTTCTTGAATAAATGAAAAACTCATGAATAAGTACAGAAAGAGAGGAAGGCACACCCTCCAACATCAGACAAATCTACAAATGTACCGAAGGATTCTGAAAAATCACATTTTATGATCGAGGAAAAACGTGAATCACGTACGATGATACGTATAAAGAAATTATGATAAAAAATCTGGACAAATCTAACATTACTGAATTTTTTACGAATTAAAATAATATGTAAATCTTGAATCTCGTTCGAGAAGAGAAGACTGATTATTGAATGTGAGATTGAAAATGTTGAATTACGCTGATCTCTAATTTTTCTCTTTTATCATTAGACTGAAGTCAAAATCAATATGTTTTTGATACAATTAATATTTCTTATATAATTGCTAATAAAAAAAAGAATGCAATGGATGTAAAAGATATTTGCAACATTTATTATCGAAGCATATCATCTCCACGTACAATGCATCTAATTAAATATCACGTTTCATTATGTGATATATATAAATTGCATAGCATAGATGCATAGCATAAAAATGGAATTTAAAACGTGAAAGAAAGAGAGAGAGAGAGAGAGAAAAGAAAAGCACATTATTACAAAATAAGCGTATGTATGCGAATATCTTTCTATAAGCATTGTAATAGCCATGAAATAGGGGTACAGAAACCGAACAAAAGACGATCGCGCAAGAAATCAGAATGGATCTCGTTTCCAGGCGAAGAAGACGAGAAGACTGCACTGTCTTCGTAGCAGCAACCTCGTCCACCGCCTCGTTCGTTGGGACAATCGTCTGAATCACGTCCGTGTCCGTGCACCAGATTTGTAAAGGAAAGTGCGAGCAGACTTGACGTTAATTAACGTTGTATTTACTCGGGCGGAAGTAGGCCGATGCATCGTCATCTGGCCTGACTTTGCATACCGGGATTCGTTCCACGACCTGAAATTACGTACGTGGGAAAAGGAAAACGAAACCGCGAAATTTCTCGATTTGAAAGTATCGCATTTAATTGTAATCGCTCTTTCCAAAAAAAAAGAAAGAAAGGATCGATACACGTTTATAAAACAAATTGACAAGAAGAAAGGGAGCAAGTTAAAAAATTAATTCAATATCGAATATAATTTTGAAATTATAGCTTCTTTTATTTGGTGAATAATAGGAATGTAGAAATTTTGTATATTAATGATTAATAATGTGCATCTGCGATAAATTTGATTAATTATAACATCATCATATTATTATTATTATTATTAAATGAAGAAATAAACATTTTCGATACGATATTTTTCATATCGTACATCATTTTGAGATCGATAATGCGTTATAAATAAATTAATATTACAATCAGAAAAGAGATTAATAAGAGTTTACGTTCAAATCATCACGTTTCATCTAATAAGAATAAATGTTATAAATAAATGCGGACATCACGAATATTCCGTGAATTAATGGAATTGAAAAATGGAAGAAAAAAAAATAAAAAAGCGAAAGATTTAAAAATATTCTAAAAATTATTATTATCTCATTTAATAAATGATCGAAATTCGTTTGGGAACAAATACGAGATGAAATAAATAAAATTCGAAAAGTAAAGGGGTAAAGAATTTGCAAATCATCCTCCTCCCTGCTTTCTCTTCGTGCGAATGCGAATACGAAATGTGTAAAAGGAAACGGTGGAAAGTTTTCCAATGAACTTTAACCTTGAGAAGGAGAAGAGTACGTATCCAAAGAACCACTAAATCCTCGACGAGAAAGGGTTACCACGCCTTTCGTCCCTTTTTCCCGTCGACTTTAGATTTCTTTGCACTGATTCTACCACGGATTTACCATGGAATATTCATCTTGCCCCTCGGTTTCCACCCTCGCGCACGCCATCTCGATTCTACAGGCGGCTTATCCTCCGACTTCCCGCAGGATGGGACGTTTTAATGCGAATCGTCCTCCTCCTGGCGGAGAAAATATTGCGGTCAACTTTTCTTTTCAAAGGCGATCGATTCGTTCTTCGATAAGACGAACTTTTTCGAATCTTTTTCTTTTCTTTCTATTTTGTTTATTAATTAAGTTATGATAACGATTGATTTTGGATCCCATTCAGAATATCTAAGGAAAGCGATTGCAAAAATACGCCAAGAGTTTTCATTTTATTAGATGTGATTGTAACTGTACGAGAATTGTTGTATTCGAGTATGTTACGAATCCATGAAATGCAAAGATATGAAATATAGAGAATATTACGTTAAAGATGAAATAGATTTTTGTTTCCATTTCCATTTTTTCTGTTCGTAATAAAATTTTAATATAAAAAAATCCGACGTCCAGTTATGAATCGTGATACGAGCAGGATTGCAAGAAAAATTTTCTTTGTGAAAAGGAATGTAATAATAATCAACGAATTATTAACATTATATTATATTGAACGAAGATGATTAAATGAGCAAATTTACTTACCACGTGTCATAAAAATTAATTTAAATATATTCGATATATTGTAAAGTCTATCAAATATAAAGGAGATATTAACATCTTTGAAGAATAGACGAAAAAGTTGGAAGGCAAAAATACGGACAGACAATTAAATAAAAACAAAAATGGATCGCTTGATAGATAATCGAAATTTTCGTAACGTCACGAATTTAACATCGCGTATGATGCACACATTGTATCACAAAAGGCTTCAATTCATTAATCCATCCGACCCTATAATTAATCATATCGAATAAAACGTACGAGTAGGAAGAATGGAAAGACGGGAAAAAATGATAGAAGAACATTTTCCATTTACCAATACAAACTGTCCAACATTTTCATCCGTCGCCGGGAGAATGTGTCGCTGTAAACGACAGGAGGTTGAAAACGCATCAACAAACATTTTTACATGGTGCACGGAGCAAGATGGAATGGCACTCATTGTTGAAACTTTTTTTTTTGGCACGCTCGTCTGCGTTTGTTAACCGCGAAACGCGTATGCATTCGTGGCCACGAGAGTTTTTCGTGTATAATCTATTATTTCCAACAGAGGCATTCTTCTTGAAAAATAATATTCCGGGCGAAAAAGAAATGGTGTACGTTTTCTTCTTCTTCTTTATCCTCGTAATTCGAGAATTACGAAATTAGCTTAGAATTTTAAGTAGAGTTTTAACTCGACAAATCGATATATCGTTCGATTATGAGAGAGATAGTTAAATTAAAATATGAGAAAGTGTAAAATATGTATATTTTTGAATAGAAGAGATTATATTTTAGGTATCGAGTATTATGCAAATTTTTTTAAAGTATTGTCCTTTGAAATAAAGTAAAACCAGACCCTCACGTTTATTTTGTCAAAAAGTTATGTTTCTTTGGAATAATACCATGAAATAATAGAATCAATTTTCTTAATGATTTTGTGTAATTTAAATTTTAATTTAATATTTATTTTCCATTTCTAATTTATAGACAAAGAATAGAAGGAATAATTTCTTAAAAATAATAATAAAAAATCCAAAATCCAATATCCAAGCATTTATAAATCATTAACACTTCGTAAATTTCCTTCAAAATTTCCTGCTTTTCTCTATAATAAACAAAGTCGGTGGAACGAGATCAATTGTCAACTTCCTCTACTGTTTTCCTTCGTAATCATCTGTTCAAGTAGCTCATTCAATATACCAGATGTATAATTGAATCGTTCGATTTTCTGACCGTATGTCTTCCCCTATCTGGACTCAAGCTGACGATTCAGCAACGTCGATCGGTTTCTAATTAAATATCAGGAGATATATACGGTGCAATCGGCTCATTTGCCACTGACAAATAGCATCGTCTAAACGGATTCCGCTCGTGCGATTCGCCGAATCGATAAGCATTGAGGGAGAGATAACGAGAGTCGTTTACGTCCACACCGATTAGCAGGATCGGTTCTGCCTTCGACAGAAAGCATCGTTTTCAGGCATTCCAAGGAGCTGTATCGCAAGCTTCGAACCCCTTTTGTCTTCGCCATCAGATATTTAAGTAGATTTTCGACAAGCTCGATTTACAGAATTAACGAACCTCCTCGAATCCTCCATTTCGATCATCTCTTAACTGAATTTTGTATAAATATCTTTCTCCGCGTTAAAACCAAATTCGTATAGTTAGAAAAAAATTGTTCTTCTTTGATCTAGAATTCTCTAGAAACTTCTCATGATCGAAGAATTTAAATTTTTCGAAGAAAAAATTTAACTTTGAAGATCAGAGACGAGTATTTCTTAAATTATTCTTCAAATAAGCAATTGTATTATTTTAGAATGAATTATTTCAAAAAAAATGAAATCGAAAAATAAATGAAATATACGGCTTTCGAATAACTCATGTATTACAATAGAAATGCAACAAAAATCTTTTTGCCTTCCTTGATATCATTGGAAAACTCTTTTAAAATCCACCATTTCTAATATATCTTCCTATAAGGATTATCCACTACTCCCAAGATCCTTAAGATGTGTAATTTCTTCCTCTAGTTTGTTATTATTGCACCCGATCCACCGCGTACACGTACCGCCTCGGCCAGCCACGTAGAGGCAATCTTATGTCACGTTCAGAACGTATTATTCCTCCGCCATGGACGGTTTAATGGTGTCCTTCGGTTGTGCATTCACGTCTCAGCTACGCATATACGTATATATATATAGTATATATATCTAAGCAGGAATTGCGAGTACGTGAATTCATAGATGGAAATACAGAAGGTACGTGCCGCAACGCCAAACGGCACCTGTATGTACTTAGAAGCGGACATGGACACCAACGTGGACCAACACAACTTCTCACAACATGTACAGGGTGTTAATATATTCGGAGAATTCCAGGATGAACAAAAGTTAAAAATGTTTATTTTATCGAGTCAATCCAGCGTTAATTAAGTTGCTTACTTTTCTATTTAATTTGTGAATTAACGTATATTTGATATATTTTAACCTCTTCGGAATTATAATATAATATATAATTAACGAATTAGCCATCTATCCTCCATCTATTATTTCTTCCATTTCTACCTTCATTTAACCACGAGTCGCACCATTGCTAATTGTTTTGCCTTCAAAAGTACATTCGATGTGCACCAAACATTATTCTTCAATAATTCTTCAAGAATTGTCAGAGAAATTTCAATCACAACCCAGTGACCTCCTGCTACTTATAATCTATCTCTAAAATTGAACGCGCGAACACCGTGTACATACCTCTCTCACCTCGTACACCTCTACCCTGGAAACTCGTTAGTGTATGGATAGATCGTTCCATAGACTTGCCAGCGTTACCATTTTGCGGGAGAGAAAGGCCAGGTTACATGCAGGGGGTGGCATAAGATAGGGTAATTGATTGCCGCTCGGTCCTACGTAGATTAATAATAGTCACTGTTATCATCCTGCCCGTGGAGGGTTTCACCCCACCGTGATACACGATACTCGGGCTGGCTGGTGACTCGAGACACGTTTAACCGTGACAAGCCTCGTTCTACAAGCCGCGATACGTTTCACGGGGCAAGATTTCAGACGCGTTTCTGTCAACGGGAAGTTTAACGCTATCCACTATGCGGTATTAGCTCCGACGAATGCAACTGGTGTCGCGGAGGAGGATGATTATGTATGCACGCTCGTGACAGGTGAGAAAAATCGAACGATCGCGAACCTCGTTGCTTTTTATGGTCCACTTTCCACGTTGTGTCTCAAATGCAAATATGTTGACACTTGGCGATTTTAATAATTGGACGGGGATGATAAATTATTAAATTGACATTATCAGCGAATATTGTCTATATTTTATTTGTGTTCTTTATTTGAATAATATTGATCGTGCAAAGTAATAAGGTAATTTTTAATTTTCGTGAGATAATTTTGGGTAAAAGGGATTGATTATTCGGTTGATCATGACAATTGAGTGATGCCAATTAAAATGAGAAAATAATGTACGAATTATTTAAAAGTAAAATTAATGTTTAAATGTTGTCGTTGATAAGTAATTTGTTAGGTAACTGAAGATTGTGTGTAAAGTACAGGAATTCAAAGTGTAACGATGACTCAAGACACACATTTCCGTCAAGATCATCCACCTTCGGGTGGAAAATTAATAGTTGCAATTGCAGTTGGAGCTACACCAGCAATTATGTGTATCTAGCATCACGTTAATAATAATCTACTGGCTACCTGGGGACCAAACACTAATCTGTGATCGTTAACTACAATTAAGTTTGACCTCGACTATTCTCGTTGCGCATCGTGATGACCAACAGCCCTTCCCTTCGAAAATAAATTTCCCTCTCTAATGCGTTCTAATTTTCAAAGTTTCTCCTCCAATTCCATTTAAATTCATACGCTTAGTGCAACACTTTGCACGAAGATCTTGTTTAATCTTTTAATTAAATTATTAAAAGAATAAGCCTGTTTGGACTGGAAGTATACGATATTCGATTACGTATTTTATACCTTTTTCGTCTTTCTTAATGATCAAATTAAAGAACTTATCCTAGAAACTTTTGAATTTCGAGTGATTTACAATGATTCGTTTAATTATATCGAATTTAACGATCGTTCTCTGTAATCAAAAGTTGAAAAAGAGAAGTGAAATTTAAATTTGAAGCAAAATTTCCCGAGAGTAAAAAAAAGTGTATCGATTTACGAGACGTGAAGTGTATAAAGTTCATCAGCAAGAGAGAAATTTCGATCGTATTCGGTGAAATTTTTCGGAACGATTTCGTTGAAATCTCCGCAACTAATTCTCCGGTTACTCTTGGCAACGCGAGATATCGAAATCGTGCAATTTACCGTGCAAACTGCGGCATTTCCGCCGTCGTGCACACTTGCGCGCAAAGTTATTCTCACGTTTAATCATGTCCGCAATAATTATCCACATCAACAATGCGAACGTTTTTTCGTAGCTGCCGCGTCGTTTATCGCGAGAAGTGGCATGCATTGAATAACTGTCCGCCATTGCTACACAAAACTCGGGAATAATACCATTCGGACTTGCAGCGCATCGATTTTCCAAAATGCTCAACATCGTCGAACCGTTTTCTATTTTTCTCTTTTTCGATATACGAGAAATTTATTTATCCATTTTAATTCTCTTGCTCGAAGTGAGATAATTCCAAGAAATTTTCAAGATGACAAAAATTCCCAAAATGCAACAAAAATGAAATAAAATTCACGATTAAAAGAACTTGAAGATTTGAATTATTATATTATATAGATATTTTATATATATATTTTACAATTCCAACTTTCGATTTCAAATGATTCTCAAAATAGAGAAGCCAACCTGTTCGTATCTCTTTGAAAGATACTCTCGTTCTTCGAAACAATAACGATACACTTTCAAGCAATCTACGGTTAAAGATCAACGGTAAGTGTAAAAAAATAATAAAAATAATCGGGCAAATACAATTTTTCATTTTCTCCCTCCAAATACAATCCTCCCTCACGAGATTATTCATTACCCGATTATCCTCCCTCCGTTATCCTCTTTTATTTCCCCTCCCCGATCAACAATTTACCGTATATAAGAAAAGGAGAGGAGCAATAAACGAACTCGAGATTCGATGCGAAAATAACCGTAAAATTGCGCGTTGAGGTAAGATCGTGGGCGGCCGTTTGAACGAGCACGCGAAGTTGTCTCGTTTAGAGGGTATCCCGTGGGGGCGGATTATTGTTACATTCTTCAGCGACACGCTTCATTATTGATCCGGCAATACCCGTTCCCTTCTACGTGTCGATCGACTAGAAACGGCAGTTACGAGGTCAGTCACGTAGCTTCGTTGCCTATGCCCACACACACACACGCACATATATATATATAAACTCGATGCTGAACACCTCGAGTACCTTCGTTCCTCTTATTTACCTCTTGCGCCGCGACTTCCGTGAGCGAGAGGAAGATGACGTGGATCACGTTGATTGAAGGAGGGTAAAAATGGAGGGAGAGCGAAGAAAGAGGGAAATGCCGTGACACGTATACCGGCGGCACCACTCTCTCAAAAATGATTACATTATACCGTTGTCGGTAGTGTCATCAACGTGGACGAGGTTCCAGTCCACGGACGAGTGCACACAGGGATGAGTGGTGTGCGTGCGGCTGCATATCTGTGTCAAATACACGCACGCGTGCGATTCCAAGGTGGCCTGGTGTAATAAAGGGGGGCCCCGCGATGTTCTTTGAGAAATTCAACAGCGGGACACGGTTATATCAAAGCGAGCCGTTCTTCAAACCGGTGTAATTACCACCGGTCTCCTTGATTTACACAGCCGTAATTAACGCGAATTCTTTTTTTTTGTCTTAATGACGCGTCTACCTTCATCTTAGATAAGTCGGTTATTGGATCATTGTATTTCCATGTATCGTGGATGGAAAAACATTTTTCGATCCCATTTTGTCCCAGGTTTTTTTTGATCAGAAATATTCTTCTATTCTGGAAATTTACGCAAAAATTATCTTTTTCTATAAACGTCTCAAAATGAGATATCTATATCTTCGTTCTTTAATGAATAAATTTCATCATTCACGAAATGTTTGCATATTGATAATAAAGAAAAGAGAGTTTGTGCTGTGTACAAAGGTTTCTATGATTTGTTGTAAATTACGATAATATTATACACGTGTTAGGGGAAAAACGAGATTGTACTAATTATCGATCTGTGGCGGAATACAAAATTAATTTTCGTCGCGAAATTTTCCGCAGGATTCTGGACATCCATTGTACCATCCGAGCTTGTGCATAACAGGACGCGTCAACGGTCCTCCAATTCACCCTGGCCATCTACAATTCGTGCATCCAGCTACTTAATTAATCGTTCGCACGGCAAGGTAATTACTTTCATCCTCTCTGGTCAGATAGGTTGGAATAACCTGAGATTCGAACGACAGCCATCCTCGTAATTAGACGTCGTTTGGTGAACGCACGATGTTGAAGGGATATCCGGTTCTTTGACTCTCGTTAACGAGACATTTTATCAGAAAATTGCGAAATAAAAGAAACGTGGATATTTTTATCTTCTTTTGCCGTGTTATTTTTCTACCGTGTCGCGTGATGTTCTACCGACTCTCCGATTAGAGATTATACGATGAAAAAAGCAATCGAAATTATATAACAATAATTGTTGTGCATTGGGGAAATTTTGTGGAGAAAATTATACCAACTGATTTAAAAAATATCTTTCGTACGAGACTTTTACTTTTTTCCCTTAAAAATTGGAAATATTTCCAAGAAAAAGTATTATTATTCTTGACTTGTACCATAAATTTTGAAGATACTTCAAATGATAGGGTGAATGGCAGGTGGCAGGCTTATCAAAGAAACTGTTTATTTCAAATTTACCCTTTGTCCCGATGACAAATGATCCCGGGGAATAACGACAAGAGATTAAAGGATTAATACGTAAGTCGATGCCAGGCATATCTGTCGCGTGTTTATAGAAGGGCCTATAAGAACCAAGACCCGGCGTCCTTATTAATGATCAGTATGAACAACGATGGTGTTGGTGTGTGTACGATAGCGTAACGCGGTATGCCGTTGTTCCAGGATGCCCGAAAGTTTACCCTTCTCTCGCATTCCACGCTACATTAATTTTCTATAGCCGCTAATTATTACAGCCAAGCTCCCTCTGCCCCCTCCTTACCTTTTGTTTTCTCGTAGCATAGTATTATCCTGTATAAGACCACGTTCCAACACGCATCGTTACGCGAAGAAATCAAGCGACAAGAGATTTTTGTTTGCAGATGTGGAAAAAGAAAAGGAAAAGAAATGATGAAACAAAAGGAACGGTATATTGTTGATAAGATGATCGATTTCACAAATACGTAAAATATTTCCCAGAAATTTAACGATTGAATATATCCTTGAATAACATTTGCAATCTTTGAATAGGATAATTGTGAAAGTGTACACATAATTTGTTTTATTCAAATTTAAAATAATAAAACATGATGAATAGAAACTTTTAGTTTGTTTTTGTGAAAAATTAAGAATAACTAATGGTTTTATTAATTGATCAATCGTATATACAAGATATCTGGAATAGAGATATCTGGAGAGAATTTTCGCGGGGAGTCATCAAGTAATTTCTGCTTTAAAATCTCACATGCATTTCTAGGTAACTACCGGAGCTGCGTAATTAAATTTAATTATAATTCGCGGAGCTGCGACCTCGCGTCATCTGCATCGTTTCATCCCCCTCCTCCTTTCTCATTCTTTCCATCTCCTTACATACAATTAAGTGTTCGTAACGATCTCATAGTATCTCCCGAGAATTTGTTAACTTTGTTAACAAAAACCAATCCCGTCTAAAATAAACAATGTAAATTCTTCCAAGATAAACGTTTGAGCGTTTTTCTCATCGAGAGAGAGAGAGAGAGAGAGAGAGAGAGAGAGAGAAAGAGAGAGAGAGAGAAGGCAAGCCGAGTTGAGAAGATAGTTATGCAAACATATTTTAAATCTTGTTATTTGATAATTTATTGATTATGAAAATAAAAATATGTATTTTCCATTTTGATAATAAAAGAATAAATTCATTTATTGTAATTTTATTGGAAATAAGTTGGAATTATTGACAAAGAATGCATTGTGGATAATTATTTATATAGAAACATGGTTAACTATTGTATTATTATAAAAAAAAATTGAATAAATTTCAAGTCAATTTGAATGGTAAGTATATAATTTAAAAAATATTATTAAGAGAATTTTATAGCTCAATAATTGTAAAAGTTAAAATCTATACAAATTAAACAGATTAAGAATCAATACATTAATTTCTAACATTTCCGATCATAAAAGAATATTCTAGTGATAGAATTCTTTTTGTTAGAAGTTAAAAAGTTTGAAGAAATAAAAATATATTAATTATTTCTTTTTCAAGCTCTTCGATTTCATGATTTTCCGCAAAGAATTTATTATTTTAATATACCTATTCTCTTTTTTTTTAACGTGGAACAAAATGTTAAAATGATGAAACGTTACATGAACGTTTTGAAAATTATTTCCGCAAATATTTGAAATATGTCCAACCAAAAATGCGAGATTTTAATAAAGAAATTAAAGAGATTTTACGTGTATATATATATATATATGTAACTGTGCTTAAAGATTCTCGTGGAAATGAGAACGTCCCCAAAGATATAAAACGCCCTCTTGGAAAACTCGTGAAAGCATAAATAACTTGGCGAACTTTAATTCAACTTTCCTTTTTTGAATGTCGACGAGAAGTTTAACTTCTGACCAAAAACGAGGATAAATATTTCACCCTATTCGATCCGGTTGAACTATTAATTAAGTAGGTCAGAGAAGTAAAGTTTCCCTGTTGAAATTTTATCTAAGAAAAAAAAAATTAATCGATGTTTCAATTATTTCACGCGTTTTTAGGATCGCGATCGAATGAACGATCGGTGAAATCGGTGAAATTGTTTATATATTTTTTTTTTTATTTTGTCGCTTCAACGAATGGCCATCGGCCGTCTCATCGATTGTTGATCCGTCAACAATCAAACGGGGAACCGCGTGAAATAAAAAAGAATGAAACAATGGAAGAGAGAGAAATACAATTCTGTTTGACATTTAAAAGAATTTTATTACGCTTTTTCTTCTTCCTGCCTTCTGATGAATTCGCTCTGAGAAAATAAAAAGCGGCTAATTATTTAACGTTTCAATTTACTCGTGTGGTAAAAAAATTACGACTTGATCGACGTAATAGGGTGCATTAAAAATTCTTGGAACAATGAAAGTATTCCATGCGGAATAAAATTTTTGCTGGACTACGAAGATTGTACTCGCGAATATATAACTTGCTCGTAAAAATTTGAGGTAACGAGGTCGAGTAAAAATTGAACGGGCGTATAAAATTATAGTTGTACAAAAATTATGAGCTTATTTTTAAGTTGAATTACGGTATTAATTGATAATGAGCGTATCATGTATATCTGTATTTTATTCAACAAAATTAAGTTAGATTATGAATAATTCACTCGAGAGAATAATTTTTCTTGAATTCAAGAATTTAAAAGATTTTCATTCGAGAAATAATAATCCATATATGAATTTTGGCGTATTTTTATTTTATCGTACAAATTTCAAAAGATTTTCTCCAAAAATCTTTACTTCCACTAATGATTAAAAATATGAATTTAAGAAATATTTGTTTCAAACATTACCAAATTAATAACAATTTTAAAAATCTCGTATAATTTATAAAGATATAATATTCGTAAAAACTCTTTTTAAACTCTTCAAATATTTTCATAGATCACTGTACATGTTATCTCGAATACCGTCAAATGAATAAACTAAATAAATATTGAAACAAGTATACAAGGATTAAAATTTTAATATTAAAATTCGTTTCATCCCTCTCGAATCGAAAATCGATCATCTGGATTATCCACGTGATCCACTTCATTAATGTTCGTTCATCGAACGATATGCGTGCGTGCTCTTAGCTTTTGTAAAGTGGAGTAACGTTCCTCTCGAGGAAGAGTTTCAAGAAGATTGCTTAGTCGGTCGGCTAAGGCAAGGAGTAGTCGTGAAAGTTCGACTACTAGACTTCGTACTTTGATACCGATTGCTCGGAATGTATTTTCTTAAGAACTTCCCTCGAACACACATTCCGAAATCTGTATCTTCGATAAAGTTCACGGTGTATTCGTTCGAAAAGCTGTTTCGAAATACAATAATAAGAATTATTTCAAGTTCGACAACTTTATCGATTATACAATTGTTCGTTAGAATTATCGTATTATGAATTAACTACCATTGTAAACACTTTGAATATTTCAGTAGATACGTTGAGAGCTTATTGTTAATTCTTAATTGCTAGTTACTACGTAATAGCATGATTTATAATGTTATTAATATATTTATTTGTAATTGTTGGTGTAGTAGTTAATTCGCTGCCTTTCTAAAATAAAATTACCAATCCGTTTGAAAGGGGATTATGATGAGAAAAAGATGGTGGTTGAAGTGAAAGTGTGGATAGTTCTTAATGTTAAAATGAGTGAATAACGAGTGAATTGTTACATTTTATAACTTAAATTTATTGTTTTTATGAATCAATTGATGCTGAAAACAATGATTTCATTGATTGTCTAATAAAACAAATCATAATATATCTTATAATGTGATTTCATATTTATTAAAGGAAATGTTAAAAGTATTTAAATCAAAGTTACTAATTATTGAATGTAAAGATATTGAATTTAATTCTGGATTTAATAATTGCACTTTTCGTTACAATTAATATTTTCATTAATAATTAAATATTTTGATCGCTAATGTATATGAATAGAATAATTTTCAAATATGTATATATATAATTATAATTAATGATTTATAATCAATATTGGACATCAATTGATTAAAATTTGTAATTTAATACATTGAACAATATAAAATTAATAATTAATAGGTAATAATTATTAGTATCACAAATTTTGATTGTTGATTAAAAATCCATAATTTATGAAAGTTTCTACGTTATTAAAAGAATATGCTATATAAGTAGTACTAGTAAATTGATACTACATCTCAAAATTCAATATTAATTTCACGATAGAGAAAACTTTTATAATTAATTATTGATTAATTGAACGATTAAATATCTATTTTAATCATTAATTGCAATTAATAATGTCATACATCGATATAATAATATTTTAATCACCAATCATTTCCATATTTCAATTGTTACCATTAATTACTGATGATTATCGTTAATTGTTAATTGTTACCTTGAATATTATTCAACACGTGTTTGTAAGAATAATTTACATATAAATTGTAAAACCACATGATTTTTACATATTCCACAAATGAAAAAATATTTAAATAATTTTATGCACAAAATAATTAAAATTCAGGAAATTAAGATGGTTCCTAATTATTATATAACGATACGATAAAAGGAAATAAAAGTACGTATTTTCAAATATTATTTCTAATAATTTATTAATACTCTTTTTTAAACTCTTATTCTTTTCTCTCTTATTTTCTCTTATTTTCTTTCTTTCTCCATATTCTATAACATAAAATTCATTCTCAATAACATAAAAATGTAAAAAATAGAAAATAAGAGATGAAGTTAAGAAATAAAACTGTCTAATCTTACTCAACGTTCCAATTAAGAAAAAATGTTATAGGAAAATCAAATAAATTGTCAAATAAATTTGATGATAGATTTATTGGTCTCTTTTTCCAAATATTTATTTCATCGTAAAAATTTTATTCTTCCTTTCTCTTTCTCTTCGAATGATTCAATCGAAGAAACTTATATTTCTCGTCACTATTATATTAATATTATTTCCATTCATTTTTCCAATATACTTTAAATATGAAATATATTATCCTGCTACCATATTAAATAAATATTCATTCTAAAACAAAAAGCATAAAACTTATTATATAAAATTTAATCAATCAATGCGTTCGAATATTCTTGACTCATCGTGGCTCATATAAAAATTAAAAGAAAAAAAGAACCAATACACCATTACAGAAGTAATAACCTAATTCACATATGACATTAACTTAACTCCCACAAAATTAATCTCGATCACTAATTAATTCAACGTTATGATGATCGACCGACAAAAGCATGAACTGATCGAAACATTGACATTAATAAATATGACACTCCCCCCTCTTCCCTCCCTTCACTAATCAGATCGATTATTATTTTATCGGTCATTTTAAGGGAATCACTGTTCCACATATTAATCCGATGTTAGATAAACGTTGCGTAGAACAAGCGCAGCTAGTTTTAATCAGATGATAAAGACTCGGAACGATAATTGCGTTATGTCGGCCGGTTGATTACATTCACTTTCACAGCGAACCAGGCCGGTGAATTCGCCTGGATATTAATTTTTGAACGCGCTAACGCCGCCCATTATCACCGATAATATCACGTTCGAATCATTCCCGAGCCAGGGGTGCCGTTACAGATAGATTTCGAGCAAGGGGAAGGGGAAGGGAGGGGGAAGAGAGAGGAAGAAGAGGAGGAAGAGAAGGAGGGTGTAACGGCGTACATGCACCATCCGCGTACAACCGTTCAATGTTTAAAACCGGTCTATACCTTTCGTTTATATGCTAATAGGAGCCAAGCTCTTTCAGCAATTGGTACGGAGAATTCATTTTCGTGGGCCGATAAAGTACGATAACGTGGCGCGGTGGATGTACAGGGTGGTACGTTTAAATGGTTATCTTGAATACCTTTTTCAATTGGAGAGAATGGGAGAATGGAAGGAAAATTGAAAGAGACGTTTTCATTCAGTTTTTGATGGATTTCATCTTTTTCTTTTTTTTTTTTTTCTTAAAGAAAATTCTTAATATTTGTTTAAAAGTAAAAACTTGGTATTTTTTTATGCGAATGTCTTGCGTTTTCTTTCTTTAGAACTTTCGTAATCTCGTTTCTCTAAAATAGCGAATATTTTATTTATTAACATTTTATAAACAAAATGGAAGAATTTCAATTTCAACGTTTCAATTTTTTAATTTTTGAAATTGAAATCATGTAATAGTAATGTGAAAAGAAACGGATCGAAAGAGATGAGATTTAAATCTCATTTAACTTAAAAGGATCATATCCTTATAATCAAAATTATCCGAATTCATTGAATAAACTTTGTTTAAGGAATACTATTAAAATAGGTTTATGAAATAAAAGTTCCGCATCTTTTTTATTTTTTTATTATGGTATCTTCTGTGACTGCCAAAGAAATTCACAATGAAACACAACTTTTCAATTTGCCTAACTATTAACATTATCCCTTTTATATTTAAAAAGTATAAAAAAAACTAATTACACACTATTATTTTTATCTTATCTAAATAACCAAAAATAAAGATTATCCAACAATGAAATATACAATGAAATATTTATTATGAACTGAAATTCATAACGAAGAATTTTTACACATTCAATCGAGATTCAAAGATGATAAAATTCGAAAAATTTCCCCTAAAGCGAATCACAACGTAAGCAATGATTCAACGTCGAGAGATCTGATTTCTCGCCTCTTAATAAAACATCGCATAACGAATTAAATTGCAATTATCGCGGGGAAGAAATAGGGAATGCGGGGGCCGTATATATTCGGTTCCACGTGCACGGCCATAACTCTGGACCGAAGATTTAAGTGTGTGTGCGCGGTGGTAGCCGTACGAAACCGAGAGAATACACGGTATAATGGATGCTGACGTTATTTCGGGGTCGGGTTGCGTGGTTGCCAAGGATGCCAGGAGACATTTCTCCCTAAGGAGTGATCAGAAATTATCATTCAATAATGTCATGGGCTAGTTACCCTGGTCGCATCTTTGACGAAGCATTGGAAGTGGTGCTTACGAATATCGATAAATAATTATGATATATATCCTTTTTTTCAATTTATTATCCTTTGTGCTCAATTTAATATTATTAGAAATGTCAATGGATTGTCTATGGAAACAGTATTTTCCGCTATATTTAAAATGTAATTGAGAGATATCAATAAGGGGATGAAAGTAATCGAAATTTCTTTTTTTCTTTTATTCAAAGATATTATTATATCGATAAGAATGGCTGAAATAAATAAAAAGGTTTTTAACAAGGTTCAATAGGTAAAATAAATATTTTCATATCAATTTTTAACTTATTACAGGTAACATTTTTACGTTCCTTAATAATAAGTTTGAATAAGAAAGAAATAGGAAGTTTGATTATGTATATACGTATATATTAACGATATTTTAACTATATGTTATCGATATATCAAAATGGATAAGTAAATGGATGTGTATATAATCATTGTACGGTAACGATCGATTTAAATGAAAAAAAGTGAAAAATGATTTATCGGAAATTCGACATGGATCGATCGCATCCCCCCGCGCAACTCTTATTAGTAAGTTGATTACATGGAATCAAAGTCAACAGACACGCGGTAATAGTGTACGTATAACAAGCTCGTTGCGTAACTGATGAAATATGCACGAAAGGAATTTAATATCTGGAAAGCCACGATATCAAGTTATGATATCGGGTTTTGTGCAATAATTAACCGACGGTGCGGGAAATACGTTCTAAACTCGATACTTCGACGGATTTATATATAATGAAATTTTTCCAAGTAAGAAATTTAAAAATCGAAAAATTTCTTTGTTCAATAGTTTTAAGTAATTATTAATTTGTTGAATATTTATCTCAGTATCTTAATATTATGATGAAAGTAATTAAATATTAAACTTTTATAAAAACTACAATAATTGCAAGTAATTGGAGTTATAAAAAGAAATATCCAATTCTATTTATTTTTTGGAAAATATAATGTAATCAAATTATCTACGAAATCTTTTGAGGAAAATTATTCTTAAAATTAATTAGTTTAATTGTTCTAACTCGTAAATTATTTGTCGCGTAAGAAAATATTTTATACAATACAATTTTATTTTATTATTATTGTTTTTACAGACTTTCTTTTGTTCGATTGTTTTGCTACCATTAATCAATGTAAATTATTATTTCTTCTAAAAAAAATTTTCTTTTCATACTTTCTTTGTCTTTCATACGATAAATTTCAGAAAATTCAAATTAAAATATCTGCCAGAGTAATAATTTTTCATTATAAATGATTTAATAGACTTTTAGAGAACAACAATTTGTATCGATTAATGCATAACATTTAAAAAAAAAAATAACCTCCCTCGTATATCCATATATCTATATATTCATCCGAAATTGATAGCATCGAATCATTTTTCTTTTTTTAACGTCATCCAACTTTCATGTATTTAAAATATTTTTTCGCGCAGCATTTTATATTCAATAATTTATAAGTTATTCAAAACGCTCTCATGTTACACGACTCGCCCCATTACAGTATATCTCTACGACGATTTTCATCGTATCTTCCCCTCCCCCTCACCCCCATTATTCGTATTCCCATTTAAACGGCGAAATTTAAAACGTTCATCGCAATTTTACTCGATTTACCATTTTGTTTCGCGTTCACCATTTTTCTGCCACGCGTATCAATTATTCCGTGACATTGATCACGCGTGATAAATTTTTATCCGAACAAACAGTTATGTAGCCCGCCCGAAAAATGTTCATTTTCCATTTTAATCGATCATCGTACAAGTGCGCCGTGTATGACGAAAGTACACGATGAAATTTCCATCCCGCGCAAAACCAAATAGATCGAAATTTCCCTTCCCCCTCCCCAAGCCCCAAGGCTCAACCCGCCGCGACGATGGAGCATCGTCGAAGGGTACTCGATTAAGGATTTGCCATGTGGATGGCTCGAAGGGGTGGAATATTACTGCCGTCTATAAGCCGACTGCTTAATATATCTTACAAAGTCGAACTGCCGGTCCTTGCGCATATCATATATATATATATATATATATATTATGTATATGTATGTATGTATGTATGTATATACGTGGTTATACGTATGTAGCCGTCGTATCGTAAAATGAGACGTCGCGCTAGCTTTTATGCCGTCTGAATCGAGATTAGATTTACCTTTTACCCTTCGTGGACGTTTTCAATGTAACTGGAAACCCGTGGTGGAACATTTGATCCGTGGATAACAGATCATCCATCCGGGGTATTCTGTCACGATGGTTGAAACGGTAACCGAAAGTATATATATATATATTTGCGCGTACAAAGAGTCGACGTTTCAAAGGAATTTTTTTTTTAAATATTTCATTTTCAGGTTAATTAAAATGAATTTCACGGATTTGTCGTGTACGTATATTTCGAAATATACGGAGATGTAAAATGCGATAGGTATTGGAAACAACGAAGAAGAATTTCGATTAATAAAAATTGGAATAGATGAATGTATTTCTAATTTTAATGATATGTGTATATATATTTATAAAACATCGTTATTAATTCCGTTAAACCTTGGCAGCAAGATACGAACAGTTGGATCAGACGTATTACTTCGCTTTGAATAGGTGTGAAATCCTCATCGCGACACAGTTTTTCGGTATGTTTGACCCGCCTTCGTATAATTTCCGAGTTATCGATCGAAAGAGTTGGAAATCACGCCGGTCATGCATTTATACATGGCCGGAAGTGGGAATATCCGAGGTGAAGTACGAACTTTCATACGGCCAGCTACGTAAAAGCTACTCTTCCACGGTTGAAAAGTAATTTATAACGCACTTTACTGTTTTTTCGCTTTAAAAGCATTTTTAATACACCGGGGGAGGGAGGGAGGGAGGAAGGAAGAGGGAATGGGTCGACGAAGAGACGGCCGTTCGGAACCGCGCCTCTCTCATTTCACGGAAATAAATTTCGTTCCTGGTTCGTGGAGTCGTTTTTCTCCAGGAGGGACGTACGTCGCTTTCATTATGATAAAACGGAACGTATACCTATTCCCTCCCTGCGAATTATTTTGAACGTTTGCCTACGATTCTCTACGTGACTACGTTCCAGTTAACATCTGTCTGTTCGTGTTAATAATTGATCAAAATTTTGTGTGCAAAATGTACTTCGTGTACTACGAAGGCAAAAGACGAGATATAAAATTTTTCTTTAAATAATTTTCCATCTCACTTTTGATGCTAAATTGTAAAAAAGAAAATCATTGTTTTACCCAATTACTTCATCGAATATTGGAAAACAGAAACAACGTGTATTAACGAAATAATAAATACAAATTAAAATTATAATATAATTAATTATATCGTTCACGAATCTATTCCTCTTCCAAACAATTAATTTATTTCTACGAAGATTGTTTTTAAACAAAACCCGTTTTATCATGGTCGATAAAAATGTACAAGTTTATTGCATTACGAGTATCGTATTAATTCCTAGCACTCGAAACAATACTCTTATCTTTTATTTTTCTTAATTATCATAAATTTCCACCAAGTTCCAAGCATTACTTACAAACACGAATAGTTGGTTGTTCGAGAAACAACGATCATGGATATTCAGCGGAACGCTTCCTGACAAAACACGAAAACAGTTGTGAACGATTCGTCGAAAAGGAAAACTATCCACGGTCTTCCTTTGAAGAAGGCAACTAAAGCTTCACAATTCCACGAAATTACAAAGACTTGTAACTCGCGTGTCGTCCCGTAAACACAATTACCGTAAAATGAAATCAACGTTCCGTAAAGGCAAGGGACGTTGGAGCGAGTCGGCCTAAAGGTGGATGATACGGAGAAAGAGAGATGGAGAAAGAGGGAAAGAGAGAGAGAGAGAGAGAAAGAGAAGGGGACTAGCCGTGGCATGGTAAGTGGCGCGATTATAATTTCCAAGGAAAGGAGAGACCGAGGACTTCCCTTCTCCTGCAGTCTGTTCTTCTCTCCGACTCCTTTCCAACCCCTCGCCCTTCTTCGCCCACCCTCCATACAGACTCGTGCCACTCTCCTCATGGATGCCGACTTTGCAACTGGCTCAGAGGCGCGAGCATCCACAGGAAGTCATTAAAATATTCATTGTGACTCCTGACTGAAAATTTCTGGACCAAATAAACATTCGGATTTGTCGTGTTCTCTTCTCTCCTTTCTTTCTCTCTCTCTCTCTCTTTCTCTTTTCATCGTCAAATCGTCTCGCGTTCGCCGATGTTCTCACGTTTGTCGCCGCCATTTATTACATTCCGTGAATCGTATCTTTAACGACGTTGATATTCACACAGATGTGAAGGCAGCGATGTTCTTTTTTTTTTGTTTACTTATTTATTTATTTCTGAAGTTATGCGAGATATTAATTATTAATAGTAGCTAATGGATCGTTTAATTTTACTTTGGAATTAGTTCGATCGGAGAAAGTGTTACAAGAATTTATTACGAAAATCAATCGATGAGAAATAAGCGAGGATTAATTAATTGGAGAACGAATTGGTATTTTGTTCTACCGATTTTGGATTTTTCTTTTCTTTTAACTAAAAGGGGAAACGTAAGTTTGAGTAAATTAATCGAAAAATTGATGGATAAATTAACAAGTAATTGAAAATATTATGAAAAATGGCACGTGTTTGTAATGCTATGTATATAGTCATTTGATGGGTACAAAATCATATATTTATATAATTTCTTGTAAGAATTATTTAGAAATATAGAAATATTTCTTTCGTCTTAAAATTATATACCACGAAATATAATATATCCCAGATCTTCATCTAAAGAACTTTGCCAACTATACATTCTACAAAATAATTCTTAAAAAAATAAAATTAGAATGTTGTTTAACGTCTCTACGAGAAGTTATAACTAAAAATATAAAAAGTTAAGAAACACGATATTATTATTTCCCTCGGTTCACTATAAAGCAAGAAAATATACGTAAATATTCGTGCTATCTTTTAACATAAAGTTTACGTACGTACTAAACATACGTTGATATAAACATTTTTGCATACTGGTTCATTAAACCAGTAAACTCTAGCACAAAGTTAATTCCAGTTTCATTGTGTTTTGTAAAGTAACATATACAAATTAATTAAAACATTATACACGAAGAAGTTAGACAAAACTATAATGAAATCAAATGTACAAACATTCAATGATATCGTGTATTCATAAAGGAAAGCAAAAGTTTAAATCAGAAATATTATTCAACATTATTTGTAACATACCTTTTCATTTTTCTTTTTCTTTTTTTTTATTTATTTTCATTTCTAACATTTCTCACAGAATTCATTGACGAAGTTTTGGAATCTTGGTACACATCCTATATACAAGGTTTCAATAAATTTGTGAAACATTTTTAAAGAGTCGATTCTAAAATATCACAGTAAACACAAAAATTGATCGATCCTTATTTGTTACAAGTTATAAACAGCTCGATAACTATTTTTTTCATATAAATATCACGAATCATTCGATATTTCATAAACGTTTAGAAAATCGCGCGAATTCACGAGAGAGAAAGTCAGCTCGTAATTCGAATTCGACATTGTTGAATCCTCTTCGTTTCTGAAGAGCTGAGAAAAGCCCGCACGATTATTCGGCTGATTCCGAAAGTTTTGAGCGGCGATATGTTTCCATGGACGGGATACGTTGTCGAACACGTTCCGCGAAACATTTCGAGCGGGGGATGAGAGGGGTGGAGAAGGAGGGAGGCAAAAACAGGAGCGGGCAATATAATTTGTCGAGAGCTGGCGCCCGCTTTCTTCCCCTTTCCAATACTTTTGCGCCACATCCCTCCATCCTGTACCTCTTCCTTCCACCATTTTTCCATCCCCTTCGCCATGCACCTCCGCGTGCCAAAGCGAAACTTTGCTACGTTTTAGCGCGATACAAAACAATTCCTCCATCCTTACTTCCACCTCCGCGATTTTACTGCCCTTCGATACAGGTTTGTTCAAAAACAGTTCTTGGCTCGATGCACCATCCCCCCGCGTATAACGTCGGCCTACTTCCCGATATTCATAAGGCAAACTAAACGTATGAATTCGCATTACTTGGAACAACGGGTCGGATAATCGAAGTCGAAAACTTTTCTGGCATTGCCGAATATGATAAATAGTTCAAGCGAGTACACGCTCGATTGCGCTCGCTAATCGATCGATTTTATATATAAGAGCAATTTTTTAGACATGGAAGACGAGGAAGAAGAAAAGGAAATTTTTTTGTGAAGAGGTGGAATCGAGATCAGATTATTTAAATGACACATTTGTGAATTTGTGATGTTCGATAAACATATTGACGCGTTGCATACAGTCTAAATAATTTAAAATAATTTGTCACTGGTTCTTTCAAGTTCAATCTACCGTAAAAATAAATTTTTAAAGTATAAAAAAATAGCGATGAAATTAGATCATGATTAATTGAAAAAGAAAGATTTAATCTTCGTCCCGATGAATTTTCTAATTACCATTTGTCGATTGGAAGATTTCCCGTGAATTTAACTTTAATCAAACGCGCAGACGAAAAAAATATCTTTGAGTAGAATCGTTCAAGATCGGTTTCGTTGCATAAAACTTACAAACGTCAAAGTATTCGATTCTTTTACTGTGTCTGCGTTTCGTTCTTCGAATAGCAATGCAATAAGAATGATTAAACGATTCTTCAGATCCTAGAAAGAAGCCGCTTCAATCTAGCGTTAAATGGAAGATCAGAGGCAAGTTCGACAATTCAAACGCACGAGTTGATCTTTAAATACTAGATCTTGCAGTAAAGTATTCCTATCCATCAAAGATTGATTTTTCCTATTTAATTATTCTGTTTCTTTTCGAATGAAATAATTCAAATAATTAACCATCAATTGGCACTGTTGGATTATACGACACGAAAGAATTTAATAATTATTCTATCTAAATGTGATGGGATTCACAGAATTTCATAGAGAAATAAAAACTAAAACTTTAAAGACAATTGAAGAGGTAAAGTTAATATGGATTATATTTATTCATTTATTTTAATTGGACGATAATTAAATTATATTTTTAAACAAATCTCATTATTTTCCTAAAAACGCGCTAAAGTTTAGCCAAATCCCATCTTATTTATAGTTGAGTAAAGCAAGATCTCAAAAGGCTTTAGCATTTTATTTTATCAGTGTCTTTTTTTATTCAATTTTGCTATTCTTATTTCCAAAAACTACATCAAATTATATTTACATTATCGATGATACACCACAATATATGCATACATTTCCAAGGATTTTGAATATGATAGAAAATCAAATTTAAATATCCAAAAATTAACCGGGCATCGACGATCCCCTATTTTACCTCTTAAAAATTACCAGAAGCACATTACACAATATCACGCAATATTAAAATTCACGCGCAAAGAAATAACGCATAAAGCATAAAGCTTGGACGCTCTTTCGCATTCCGGTCTCACTGGCGTGTCACAAGCCATCCAGACATTTCCAACGATTCGCAACGTTCCGTGTGCACCGAAAATGATTAAACGCCACCACGAGTCCCGGCGATGCCGCACTAATCCGGCGTTAAAGGCAAAACCAGAGTCAACCGTGGGACTGTAACTTGCGAGTTATCCTCCTATTACACGCGTGAAACATGAAACGTACAACGCGAAACGGGGAACAGCCCGCCATGCATTTATGTAACCGCTCACGCAAAATCGTCCCCCTATAATTATCGCTTTATTTTCTCTAACCCCTTCTTGCGCGACGTTCTAACGTTCCTTTTAACCTGCCGACCTTACATTGAATAATCCACATTGGGAAGGAAGGGAGAGGGTTACCAGCAGCAACGTGGCTCGTGCAAATTCCGCAATTTTCCCTTCCACGAGTATTGTAACGTTAATATCGGATTATCCTTATTACTGTGTAGTAAGTAATTTGAAAGCTCGATGATCGCAGTTGCGCGAAGAATGATTCGAGGATATAAGGTTTCGAGATAACGTTTAAATCGTCGTGTAATTGTAATAATTTTAGATATCTGGAAATGGATATTTTTTTTTTTTTCCCTTCCCCATTATGATAATGCAAACGTGGCAATGTTTCGTGGAAATTGTGAAATTTCTCCGCGAAATTATACTTTTTAATTATATTATAAGGCTCGTGTTATTGCGCAAATATTAGGTTACATTCTTATTATTAAAAAAACTCGATTGCAAAGAATCGTTTGTTACAAGATTTCGAGATCGTGAAGGGGGAGATAAATGGAAGAGATAATTTCATATTCTCGTTATAACAACGTCCTACGATCTATAACAAAGATAACAATAAGATAGGGATTAAACGTGTATACTCATATTTTAATATGAATAACTACTATAATCGTATTTTACCATCTTCAACAACTATGCCTATTAAAAATTCGATCGTTTCACCGGCAACGACTCGATCTACATCTACCAAAAGTTTGAACCGACGACACGTAATCTCCGCAGATACACCTGTTTAATATTAAACGCTTCATCTCTTAAACGTTTCACGGTGAAAAAGTTGGATCGAACGGTTTGAATAGGGGGCCAAGGATGGGTTTGGGAAAAAAAAAAAAAGGTAGAAAGTCAACGTGTATTCTTCGCCCGGATCGAATACTCGGGGAAAGGAAACGCGTGGTCCAAGGTTTTCCCGACATATAAATAGGAATATCGTGGGTCGGATAAGAGGGTTGAAGCGTGCAGGGTTGGATGACGGCGCACACCCCCTCGTCAAGTTGTTAAACCGCAGCGGTCTGCCAAGTGGGATTCTGGCCGACCCCGCACGAGGTGGCTCGTAACGGAATCACCAAACGGAGAATTACAACTGGGACCTTGGATTTTCTCAAGTTTTCAGGGGCCATTCGACGTGGCGACGTGATGAATATCAATGATATTCATACGTTTCCACGATTACCGTTACCATGTGTCGGCAACTATTCGGATGAGCGATAAGCTCGTGTTTCGAAAGAGATGTAAATTAAGGGTTATTCAAATAATTTGATAATATATTTTTATAATTAGTAGTAATTAACGATTTTAATTTCGTACAGATTTTATAATCACTTCTGTCTATGTATATATTTTCAAAGAGTTATTCTCCATGGAGAAGTTTTATTATATTTTTAGAAATTCATGGGTTCGAAAATATTTTTAATTAGAGCAATGTATATTTATGAAAGAGACGCGGACAATTTTAGTTGTATAAATATATATAAGTTCAATATATTTTTATAAATAATAAAAGAAGCTATCGACGTGCAAGAGAAATATATTTTCGCTGTGTTAATTCAGAAACAAATATAAATAATTCAGAGAAGTTCGAACGCTATACACAACAAATTCAAAAGTTTACGATTCTACCTTATAGAGATCGTCGAGACATCGTCGAGAATCGATGTTGCGTTTCTTATCCTGGCTTTAATTAAATTCCAAAGAATCGAGAGTGAGGAAAAGTTCGAACGGTTCAAGCCACGAAGGTTTTAATAACCATCCCAGGCAAGAAGAGGCTGGCAAATGGAAGTCGAATGAAGAGAAGAGTATCCAAGCTCGACGAGGAAGTCAAGCATCGATCTCCCTACTTGCGTCCTCCTCTAACCTCGTTTCCTCATCCCTCCTCGCCTATTTCTTTTCGTTACTCTTTCGCTCTTAGAACTGCCACCCTCGAACGTGCCTTACATCCACCTCCCCCCCTCGTGAAGTTACTTATACCAACAACCTTCTGTATTCCGCTATTCCGTTTCTCGTTTCGATGCGACACGTCTATCTACTTATGTATCTCCTCGTGTTTCGTTGCGTCCGTCTCTGCTCGAGTATTCGTCCCACGTTTTTTCTTTTTTCCCTTCTTTCTTTCACTGCTTCGTATCAACCAGCCAGTCTGTTCTCAATATAGTCGATAATTTTAAAGCATCCATGGTTTAATAGATGCTGATTGATTTAGTGTCTTTTTGAATTACTTTATAATACTCTGTTCTCATCTGAGGTACTCGTGATTAATGATTTAAATATATACAAACAAACACGCAAAAGTATATAAAATATCTAAGATAGGAGATTGATATTTAAAAAATATACATATAATGTATTTTGAACGTTGTTTTTTTTTTTTTTGATTTTTCTGTACGTTTAAAATTTGCATAAATTCGGTCTGATTGATTATATCATCCAGGGAACGAGTATCTTAAATTCATACTCCAATTCTTTGATCAATGATGTACGAATTTGGACGCTTTTTCACTATCAAATACATTATAATATAAATACATCTAATTCCTGCAATATTATATATATATATATATATATATCTCACCACTTCTTCCTTTCTTTCCACCCTCTTCTCGGTAAAAATTTTCGCGGTTGTGCACCGTCGCAAAGGAGACTAAAAACAGTTTCTTTTTCGGGAGAGTCGCATAACTTCGTACTTGAGTTTCGTAACGACCCAACCTGTCCTTCAAGGGAAACATCAAAGTGAAGTATCCCCTTTCGTGAGATAAATATCCAAGATAGAGAAAAATTTCGCTCCTTTTTCTCCCCTTCCTTCTCTTTCTCTTTCTCTCTCTTAGTTACAAGAAGAAAACGGGGCATCGTTAATTCGACATGGCCATTTTATGCAAAATTGCACACTGTGCGTTTCCAATGATAAAGCAACGGAACTACGAGTTAAATAAATACGTATCGGCTACTGTATGTCGAAGGTAACGTTATTCTCTGGGTCGAATTAATGCGAGAATAGTAGATGCTACTTCGCCCTATTGAGAATCCTATTCGGGTAACGTCAGGTGTGATCATTCATCGTGTGCAATTAAAATTGATTTCATGTGTTTGATTAATCAAGTTTTTTTAATTATATTATATAATTTATGCCAATTATTTAAAATAGAGCAAATTTTAGAAATGAATGGTAGAGATACCACTACTTTGTTTTTTTTGAAATGGAATGTAATAGTATTTAATTTATTGGAAACATTCTGTATAACTGAAAAGTTGTAACAAAGATATTACTATTATTACTATCTGTTTTGCAAAGTTTTTGAAAACACAGATTACGCGTATTAACATTTGGATTTTATTGGAAAGTAAGTTTTTAATTTTTAAAATGAAATTATTTATAGGATAACCTGATTGCTGCCCCAAAAATAATTGCATTAATATTAAACGAGATTGCAATCTTACGAAGAAATAGATTAATTAATTAATAATTCAATTAACAAATAAATCTCTAAGAACATATAAATCATATAAAAATTACATTGAATTAAAAAACGTATGAGCGTAATTTCAAAATATTTATTCACAAATGAAATATAATATAATCGCTATAAGCCAAATTCTTCCAATAATATTCTCCATAACTGCATAATTTGAAAAAAACAAGAATGATATCCTTACAATAAAAAATAGAGAATAAAAAAAGAAAACACTGCGAGATATCGGTGACCTAACAAAGCGTATGTACGACTTATCGCGTAGCTACACCACTGAACGTATCTTCCGTTACAACGAGGCGACACCGACTCCCTGAAAACCCCGAGGATGCTTTCCGCCAAAGACATACCCTACATCTCTATGTGGAAAAGCGGCTCGGTAATATCGGATTACTCTTGGCCGTGATGCTTCTACGTCTCTCTGCTATTGCTACATTGCCCGTAATGGTGGGTGTGTATTCCGCCTCGGCGATACCGCAAAGCTCGTGTGCCACACCGAAGTAACATTATTTTCCGATACGGAACAGGTAGGTATATACATCCCATTGATACTGATGTCCGACAATCAGAGAACGACAACGAACATGACATACCCTCTGAAATACCCTCGAATATAAAATATTTCGAAGAAACGGTTTGTTCGGTTGATCGTTTTCGAGTCGGTAATAATGGTAATTCCTATATTTTCATTATGTGTTCTCGAATAAAAATTAGATAATAAATCGCTATACCGTATTTCAGATGATATTATTTTAAATAACGAGAACATAAAAATAATAAGATATAATAAGATCATTATTTTTCTCGATTATGAATCGATTATTTTTAGATCTGACGTGTACAAGCTATTATACTAATTAGTTTATTTACACTATTTGATTTTTTTATCATGTTGTGTAATATATACGATAAAATTGTTTTTTTATTACATTCGATTTGATTAATGATTGAACAAAAACATTAAATTGTATTGGATTTTATTTTTCTTTTTTATCCAATCCTGCGAAAACAATAACTATGGACGACTAATAATAATTTTAATAGAACAAAGGTCTATTATATGGAACAAAAATAAAAATATTCGTGCGAAGATAAAAATAATCGAATCTGTCAAAAAAAACCGCATTTCGTCTCGATTAATGCTTCGAAATTCAGTTTAAAAAAAATTTATCAATCAAGTTATCCACTCTATAGAATACAAAATGCGTTCCATCGAAGATTCTATTCGATGATGCACGCGAGAAAGCTGTTACCACCCTCGCGCAAGAGCACAGGCAAGAGCAACTTCGTCATAACTGGAACAAGTACTGTGCTACATCGATGCTCGAAATTTCTATACATATGTTGTAAATGGTCGATGAGATGTGATATGAAGTGATATCTGAATGTTCTTGCTAAATTCTCTTCTTATTTTTTACACGGGATGTTCCAATGAAGGAGATAGGAAATTTAAAGGATGATTCTCGAGACAAAAACGATACGTCGATTACTTATTGAATTTCCAACCAAGCAATTTAATTTTTTGCGGTTAATGACGCGAGATGGAGATAGTATTTTTAGTCTCTGTCTCGCTTCATCTAACGTTGAATTCAATTGTTTATGATTCGAAGAATAAACTTCAATGGTTATTTTTGCACGATACTATTTCTGTATTTATTTTAGTCTCTAGAATCATCCGTTAAATTTTCTATCTTTATCCAAACAAACCCTGTATACGCATATAAAATAGTATTTTTTGTAAAATATCAAAGCGAATTCGATTGTATTTTATTGTTTTTTTTTTTTAACTAAATTTAGATCTCTTTAACTACAATACAATGGAAACTAGGAAAAAAATAAATAACAAATATAATAAAAATAACTTCAAAAAAAAATATATTTCATTTTAAATTTGTTTTTATTGTTGTTTTAAAACTTAAAAATTCCTCAAAAATTTATTATAAACGAATCTTTTAACAAACTGATAAATACTTATCGATAAAAAAAAGAAAATCTTTTTTGATCTCTCCCAAAATTTTTTCGATTTCCACCGATACTCTACCCGATAAACATACCGTAATCACACAAAGGATTAACGAATAATATCTAACCACGATATTAAAAAACAATTATAGACACAAACGGGTAAAAATAGGAATGGAAGTAGTCGTGTTTGAATCATCGATGCAATTAGCAAGGAAACGAGGTGGAAATAACGATAACAACCGTCACGAATTTTGGATAATTTCAATCGAACTCCGATAGCCGATTCCTCCTCCTAGATCGGCCGAGTTGAATGACGAGTAACTTCGCGCGGGTACAGGCGATATTGTAAAGCACGATTTGGAGAGATATCGAAGCGTGTTCAAAAGCAAGGCGGAATACGCGTGGATGGCCGTACACGGACCGGCGGTTTTGTCATTCTAATAGGCGAGCCGATGCATCAATTATAGAAACACAGCCGAGCCAGTCTCGCATTACACGGCCGGCGAATAACGCGGCCCGATTGCGCCCGATTATGCGAATAATAAATTGGCATCCACGGTATCCCGAGACATTCGCAGAATCGCACAGAATGCCAAACCTTTTGCGAGGAATAACTATGTGCCACGAATTAACGTAACGATCAAATTTGTGATATTTGGAGTCTAATAGATCCATAGAGGAAAAATATTTTATATAAGTATATTCCGTATATTTTATATATGAGAGACTTTATAGATGAGAGATATTCATCTATTTATTCAGAAATTTATTCGAGAAATATTAATAGAGATTTAAGATCATAAAGAAAAGTTTTTAATTTTTGGAATTGAAAATACGTTTCATTTTCAATCGTATAATACCAATATCGAAATACTTCCTCAAAAACTTCCGATAAAAAGGAAAAGGAATTCACTAAATAATTCACAATGAAACTTTCTTCGTAAAGTTTCTTCTTTTTTTTTCCTCGATCGCTAATTCCTCAGCCACGGAATGCGTTAAAATTCGATTTCGTCCCGACGCGCGCGCTTTAGCAGCGACAGGCAAATTCTTCGACGATGAACACGACGATACGGAGGCAACCCTGTCTCCCTTGTCTGATAGCGGCGCGCTATTAATCGCATTAGTCGGACGGCAGGTCGCTTGAGTGGTAGGTACCGCTATCTTCCTTCACAAAGGCGTCCTGCCTTTGCCCGCGTCGCTCGAGATGCTACTTGGCAACCGGCGTGCAGCATAGCTGGAAGACGGAAATTTTCTGTCTTCCAACGAATCAAACGCTCGACCACTCCACGCCCGTTCTAATTCCATTTCGCCGAAGCAGAGATTCGAGGAAGAACCGCTCTATAATTCGCCTCGCCTCGCCTCGTGTCTCGCATTGGCTGGGATTACACGGGAATTTTTGGAATTCTCGTTCGATTCTCAACCGAGATTCGCGCTCATTGTGAAATATAACGCGGAGTTCCTCGCATTCGTCAAGTGGGTCGACTCGTACCGCGCGCGAAAAGAAACGTTTACGCGTTTGAAAAGTGTGATCGCGTTGATTCTATAACGGAGCGAATCTGGAAAATTGGGATGTGATAATGGGTGTCACGAGAAGTCACGTTTTGTAAAAAATAAACGATTGTTAAAGATTGAAAAAATTCGATTCTAGGGTAGAAATTTAGAAGAGAACTTAAGAAGAATAACTAAGATCTTTCTATAAAAATCTAGGAATAAAACACGTTTCGAAAATTTGCAATAGCGATATACTATTGGAGATACGTCTTAATAAATGCTTTTAACAAATTTCAAAAGTTGAAAGACACAAAAGAAGAAACATTATTGATTGTCATCCACATATACGATATCCAGGCTATCAAATAATAACAATATTAAAAGATCAAAGTTAATTTTTCAATGTTTCAACGATGCCGTTTGCCAGAATTATTGTATTTTATCAATCTCGTTCGAACAAATTGGAGTTAACGTATGAGGTTCCTTTGTGCACGATCTTTTCGAATCAAGTCGATAGATCACGTTTGAAGCGTTTGCATACAGCGCTGTATAACGCATACGTTTTTCAATATAAATAAAGTCTCGGCTCTACTACTATTAGGATGCGATGGTCTTAATTTTAGAATTCTGACTAATTGTAGGATCTAACCGGGATCTAACTATAAAAGGCCCTGTCAAAGGAAGTGGGTTGAATTGAACGAGCTCGTGGAAATGTTACGGACGACGGCAAAATAGGTCTGAAAAATAAAACATTAAAAGCGTAGGGAAGGTGAAAAGGCAGGAGGTGGCTGCCGCAAGTGAGTGTAATGGAATTTTTTCGTCTTCTTTGTTCATCAGCGTAAGAACGTCGTAAGCACGACGTAAGTAAAATTCGCAATTAAGTTCAACTGTTTAAAAAAATCTCACTCCTCTTTACCGTTGAACCTTGACCGCGATTCCAGCCACCACGCACTCCACGTTTGAAAAAAAAGAATCTCCAGCGAGCTTTCCCTCCCGACGACCGAAATTCCTCCCCTAGAATTCGAAAGTGTACGCTAATGATCCCTGGAAAAATAATTTTATCCGTCCAGGGATGCGTATATAACGTCACACCATCGGTGGCAAGGAGGACATATCTACGCGACGTGTGCTTTATTTTATTTTAATTAGAATGCTCTGAACGCGATGAACGAAATTATAATTATCGCGAGAGGAAGAATATTTGGATATTTTGACGGATGAAAACAAGTAACGAGTTAAATAAAAAATGAAAACAATCCGAATTGGAGGAAAAGTTGGTTAAAATGCAATTTTTTAATACTGCAGTCTCTTTTTTCTTTCTTTTTTTTTTTTTTTTTTTTTGATATGACGTATTTGTTGTACACGTATCAGCGAAGCGAATGCTGCTTGGAAATTTTAAATAATAACGATCGGTTGTTGATATATAAATGTTCAAATGTTGACAAGGTTGTAGTGACCATATCGAAGCACGTTTCAATCCAGAGAATTTACAGAACCAGAAGAAAATTGACCACATCGAAAATTTAACGAATACTTATATATGCGTAAACTAATAATTTTTTTATTAGAGAAGGGTTTTAAATCAATCTGTAAAATTTCGTTTTTTCATTTTTTAAATATAATTTTGTCTGGGAATTGTAAATTGTAAATTCTTCTTTAAATTGTATTTAAAAAGACGAAAAAAAAATCAGATGAAATTTCATTGATTTTGCTCTATGATTTTGCAAATTTTTCTACATAGATTAATATAGGTTTTCTAAAACCATTATGTGAAATACCTAATATATATTCTAACAATAATGAATTTAGAGGGATCGTCGAAGGCAATTAGTCCATCATTATTCCGTTATTAGAAGGATAGAAAGGATATGGTCAGAATTAAATTTTAATAGGATTATACATACAGGATATTAGATTTAATCGTACATAAAAAGAACTATCGACGAACAACAGCTTTACAATTGTCCATCCTTATCACATTACTTTTATAAAAAGTAAATGAGTTAAAATTATAGCAAAAATTATCCACGTTGCTAAGTTAAATAAAAAATATAAAAAAAAGCGAAGACTTTTTAATAAGAAGACTATCATGAACCGCACAAACCTACTCGAAATTTTAGAACGATTTAAAAAAAAAAAGATTCGATTTTATATTGTGCAATAAGAAATCGACCAGAAATGGAAAAATTATCTCGTGTCGCGATCCACGAAGACGAACGAAGAACGACATAGAGAGAGATCGTAAGCGAGGTCAAGTACCGATGACGCGTTGATATATTTTCGCCACGAGTTTTCGCATAATTCCGCATAAAAATATACAGAGCGAGTGGTGGCAGTAGAGAGAGAGAGAGAGTGGCCTTCGAGTAGCAAAGAAAGTATAACTTGCCAAGGCGAACGAACCTTCCAACTATCCTCGTCCTCGTCACCACCATCTCTCGTGCCACGACTTCCTCCCTCGTCTTTTCGTCGACTTAACCGGTAGTTCTCTCTTTCTCTCTCTCTCTCTCTTTCTCTCTATTGCATACTATACGCGGGCGGGGAAAAAGGACACCGATATTTCTATAGGCATTCATCATTCACTCCTCGCTCAACGTTCTTCCTCCCTTTCTCTTTCTCTTATCCCCTCCCCTCCTCTCTCCGCCATTCTCCGTCTTATTCTGTCTCGCCTTCTTTCCACTTCACTCGTACCCTCTTATCCACCCGCCCAACCCCTGTTTCTGCATTTGTTCGCCCTCCTCTCGCGCCCACTTTCTCCGTTACGTTATCCACCTCCTCACGGCATCTCTCGTCTCTTGTCCTTTCTGCGTCTTACCTCACGAGGCCACGACAGTTTCCTCTCTATCTTTCTCCCCTAGTCATTTTTCTCGACAACGTTCTGGCGTTACGTTGAGCCGCATTGACGATAATCCTTACCGGTGGCTTTTAACCGAATATCACGGTTTTCCACGATGCTGGACGATTTTCACGACCGATTTTAAATCTCTCGCGGGAAAGTTGTCGGGTAGGATGGAAAAAAAGAGAGAGAAGATATAAGAAAGATATGAGAAGTAGGAGAAGAAAGATGGGACGAAAGAGAAGAGATTATAATAAATAACAATATATTAATATTTTCATCGTTACGTTATTTTCAATCGCGCTCATACTTTGTACGAGTCAAAGTTGAGTTTCCAGATGCGCATATGCGTGATGGCGTCACTCGGTGGCAGAATTAATATTAAGGTTGCCGCTGTGTTATGTGAAATAACTTTGGACTCGTTTTAATTAAGTCTGGGAGAGTTTGAAATAAAGATTGAACCGAATTAATTTAACCGTGTCGGAATACAAGAAGGATTTGTGTATACAATCAATATGTAACATTTGATTATTGAATTTGAATACGCGGATAGCAAAGCGGTAATTTTGATTGACAAAAGATTGGAAAAATAGACTGCCGGTTATGACGTCGGATAAATACCCGAGGCTTTGAAAACACGCTCCCTCTCGTTATCTTTTTTGACGAAGAACGGTTGGATAAATAATGAATATTTTCATGCTCGCAGTTATTCCAACCAGAAATGTAATCAATGATGAATTGAACAACCGTGCCACTTTTATCGCGAGTTTGCATTCACGATTTTCCTATCAGATGGTTTATTCAAACCTATCTATTCGTAAAAAATGCGCGTGTATTTATTTAATGAAAGAAAGAAAGAAAAAAGAATAGCTAGAAATAACCACGTCTATCATAGGAATATATTTGCGTAGTATTGATATGAAATACGAATATTGCTCATATTATTTCACGTGCATGAAAAAGTAATTAAACTGATATTTTTATTATTTGAGACTCCTAAAGATACGCAATTCTCGTATGACGCATCATAACAACCTTGTCCATAAATATTCGAATGTTCTTAATGTACGACTCTAAAAACACTTCCTCTCACAATTGCAACGATAGTTTCTTCGAAAAATCATAACAAACTACCGTAACATTAAAGATTTTCATTTGCCCTTTCTAGAAATAGCATAGCGAGTTAAAACAACACCGTTTCATCTCTACCTGAATAACTGTTTACTTTATTACGGTTACGTGTATTTTCATAAAAAACAAATACACGTATCAAACGCGAAGCAATCGCGTTTCTAGAAACGACGATGATCGTTCGTCCTCATGAAAAATGCGTTATTTACACGACCGACGATCCCTCCCATATTCCCCCCTCTCACAACGTCAAAGAGAATCATGTGCAGATGCTTTCACGCGAACGGTAGCAACTGTGCATCAAGAACAGAGAGTATTTACTTCCATCCATCGTTGAATAGACACATACAGGTCGAGTCGAGTGCAACAACCCTCCATAACCGTTAGAACGTTGGTCGCAAAACGTTCCTTGCACCCACTCGTTCGTTCCTCTTTCGTGGCTTTCATGGCCATTTCGCGAATTTCGCGAAATTCGATCAACGATAGTACACTATTTGAACCACACTCACCGATGGAGATCTTCTCCGGATACGCCGCAGGCAGCAATACCATTAAAAGGCCCAAAGCGGTGGTCATCACGGTGGCAGTGGATATTGGCTTGATGATCCAAGAAGAATTCGCGATGTTTCTGGTGTTTCCAGACCCGGAACCGAGAAAAATAGTGGCGCGGCGCCGCCACCGCGACGAGGGTGGTCCACCCGTTCCGTAAACAACCGGGAGCATCTTCCGTGCTCCGTGGTCTGACACAAACTGCCGTACTTCACTTGGCGTGAACTCGATCTCGCTTGAACCGCCCCAGCATCCCTCTCTTCCACGCACCAGCCGCCCGCTCATCCCCGCGCCACCAACTAGCCGTCATTTAACCAGCCCTACCACCCTTCTCTTCCCTATCCTCTCTTCCTCCCTCCTCCTCCGCCCTCTGCCGCTCTCCTTGCTTGCAGATCCCGGTCTCCGTGCCATCTCCACCAACCAACCCTGCCACGTACACCCTCTCTCACTCCTGTAACTGCTTTTTCCCTCTTCTTCTATCTCTGTTCACGAGCTTGAAGCGCACGCTTCACGCGCATGTTACGATCGGAGCGCACCGCGCGCGTTCCCTATGTACGGCATTTCCTGTTACTTTCTGTCGCGGATACCGATGCACGCCCGGTCATGTTGCTCGGTCGGTACAAAAGAAATGAAAAAAATCGAATGAATGCGCGCGATAGAAACGGGAACGTTCCTAGGTGAGAAAGTGATAACAAGTTATGGAACGGGTTATCGAATGTAAACATCATGACGCGCTGCAAATCTGCTTGGAATGATGTTTACGTTACCGAACAATTGTTTTGCTTCCACCCCTATATCGTTGACGATCACAATGTATGCGTGTATGCCGCCAGTGATTTCTTACGATACGTTTCGTTTATACGTTTGATTAAATCGTGATTGCTTTTGGGAGAATTACAAAGTTTGTCCAAATGCATATTACGAATTTTAACGCGGGAATAAAAATTTACATGCATGTTCAAAGTTGGTAATTTTACATGCATTATGGGAAATTTATGAAAAAGAGACTAGATTATAGTTATAGACTAGATTACAACTAGATTATAAAATAGGAGAAAAATTTATTTACGAATTTAGAAAATTGAAATATATTGGTACGTAAACGATCAATAAGAGAAAATAGAGACTCTAAAATTAATAAAATGAAACTTTATATGGACTCTATAGAAATAAAACGTAGATAAAATAGAATGATCGTATAATATGTGATAAAATAAACACGTCAATCCTCGTTTTATATAAAAGTTAAATTTTTACCTTAAGCAATGAGAACAATGTATTCTTTCTATCCCCTTTTTTTACACATGTGAAAGAAACTGTTTTTAAAGCAGTGGTTGCTTTATCCTTTTATGAACGCGGCGTTCATAAAATCATGAAGCAAAGGAAGCCAATTGTATAGCTCGTAAAATATCATAAATATTAGGATGAGAGGAACACATTTGAAAATTACTATCTATTCATCATAGAAAACCTTCACACTTGTATAAAATCATAAAATAAATTCATTGCAACGATCAATATCGAATTCGAATTACAAATTTTAAGTGATTAGCTTGGATTTCATCGAATATATAATGGCGTGGCTGAGAGATCGACAGATTCACGAGATCGAGTCACGAATATCTTATTTATACAAATAAGATTATCACAATATCAATGTTCACTTGTTCACAGAAACAAAAATCACGTATAATTTAATATAATTTATACAAATATTAAATATATAATTTATAAATATACGATTTTTTCGGTTTATAGACACTGCACACGTTTCACTGTACCGTTTGACTTTATTCGTGCCACCGTATTTCGATATTTGAAATCGTCAAACGATTCAATAATTCAATTATGAAACGATTAATCGAAAACACGTAGGCGCATGCGCAGTAAAATTCATTTACTTAGTGTACGAATATAACGGTAACTGAGAATCTCTGATTGGTAGAGCATTCGTTTAGAATGTGGCAAAAGTGACAGTTCATTAAAATATACGAAAAAAGGATTTTAAAATTTATATAATTTAAATTTTATAATACAATGGATCCAGCATTACTTCGAGAACGAGAGCTCTTTAAAAAAAAAGCTCTTACTACACCAACGTAAATATTATTTATGGTTTTTCTTTCTTAACCTCTAAGTTTACAGAAACATACTTATCTTTACAAAAAGTAGAAATTATGTTTAAAATATATATGGAATATAAAACATTCTGTTATTTTAATATTCGGAATTTAATCTAAATATTTCGATTGAATTATATGTATGTAATTATATGTAAATTTTGAACATAACCTATACGAACATAACCTTCGATACAATAGCAAGTCATAAGCTTTATTTTTGCAGGATAGAAAAGAAAAGAAAGGAACAAGAAAAAGATATACGAGATGAACCTTTTAAGAAAAAACCTAAACCATCATCTGTGTCTAATGGACCAAAACTGGATATGGTTAATTATAAAACTATGTCTGGTAGTACGCAATATAAATTTGGTGTTCTAGCTAAAATTGTAAAACATATGAAAGCTAGGCATCAAGAAGGAGATGATCATCCTTTAACATTAGAAGAAATTTTAGATGAAACAAATCAATTAGATGTTGGATCAAAGGTAAATTTGATAATATATTAATGTCATATGAATGTATAAAAATACATAATTTTATATTAGGTGAAACAATGGCTTCAAACGGAAGCTCTTGTTAAAAATCCAAAGATAGAAGTAACTTCAGATGGTAGATTTGTATTTAAAGCTATGTATAAAATTAAAGATAAGAAATCTCTCTTAAGATTATTAAAGCAACAAGATTTAAAAGGGCTTGGTGGAATATTATTAGAAGATATACAAGAAAGTCTGCCTCACTGTGATAAACATTTAAAGGTAAATATAAATGCGATAATTCTGATACTATCGACAGATACTGTGTATAATATGACAGCAATTTTTATAAGAATTTATCAATTTCAGAGTCTACAAAATGAAATATTATTTATAACAAGACCTTTAGATAAAAAAAAGATAGTATTTTATAATGATAAGACTGCACAATTTCCAATAGATGACGAATTTCAAAAATTATGGAGATCTGTTGCAGTAGATGCAATGGATGATCAAAAAATCGATGAGTATTTAGAGAAGCAAGGAATACGATCTATGCAAGATCATGGTCCTAAAAAACCTGCTCCGATTAAACGAAAAAAACCTATTAGTAAAAGAAAACAATTTAAAAAACCAAGAGATAATGAACATTTAGCAGATGTTTTAGAAACATACGACGATACAAAGTAAATATTTCTCTAATTTTGTATATAAAGTGAATCTATGACTCAATGTTAAAGAGCTAAAAATGTTTTATTACGTGAATATTATTAAATAAGAAAAATCTTCTATTTTGAAGTTAAGATTTTTTAGTGTTACATATCACAGTGATATAATAAATAAGTAAAATATTTATTGTCATAATTTCATTATAAGTACAAAATAAATATAGATTAATTATTTTATGTTTTTATATCTGTCTAAACTATACTCACATAGGTTACATATTTGTAATCAGCCTTACAAAATGAACAAATTATACAATTTTTATATGTTATAACACGATAAAATATGAAATTTTGACTTAAATACTTTATATATTGCATTAAATTTTTACATAGATTAATTCATACTAAAACTATAAAATTTTCCATTAGAAAACACGAGAGAATGTATTAAAAAACTCTTTGTTTACACGTTGATAAAATATTGAAATATGAATCTCTAAAATTTATGTATTACATATCATTTATATAATATAATATCATATAAATCAAAAACATTATTACACAATGCTACATAAATCTTTGGTACTTAAACTTTCAATAATCGAGTACACACACATATATAATAAACTATGTGCTGTTTACTTTTGATCCATAAGATTACATCGTAAATTTCCTTAAAAACGATTCTTTTATAAAATTTGTATATAATATAAATTGTACGAAACGATATACGTATAAGTAAAAATGTATAATTTTATATATATATATATATATTATATATTAATCTTTCGGAAGCGCTGAATCACTTTTACCTCGTGAATAAGCACGCGTTGCTTTGCTACCAAGCATTCTATCCAATAAAGATTGTTTATTCCTTCTTCTTGCTGCCAGAACCTCTCGACACAATTCGTGGAAAGATTCGGCAACTTGTGTGACCTGGAGAAACGTGTTTACAAGAAAGTTCACGTACAAAAAAGATCTTAAATTTAGATAAGAAAATTAGAAAAACATACCTGCTCCGCGGCAGATACTTCGCTAAACCAACATTCAAAATCCTTCGCCAGTATTTCTCCTTCTTCGGTGCTAACTTGTCTCAAGTGTACCATATCGGCTTTGTTCCCGACCAGGGCAAGAGGCATAGCGGCTTCGGGATCAACCACCGCCAAAGTTTCTTTCGCTTTCCTCACGAAATTGAAAGAGCCCCTATCGGTTATCGAATAGACTAAAAGTAATCCATCCGCCCATTGTACAGTTTCCGTAGAAGGTAGCTCGTCCTCGCTCTGTAAATGGAATAGAAGAAAAGGATATTTTTAATTTTCGTTTGTTAATGAAACCATTTGACTCGAATCTCTTTGATCATCGATAAAAGTATTACCTTCGGGCAGGTGTCCAAAATTTCGAAGAGGATGGGCTCGCCATCGACTAACACCTCGTGTTTGTATCTGTTCTCTAAAAAAAAAAGAAGAAGAAGAAGAAGAAGAAAATAGAATAAATGAAAATTGGCAGGAAGAAAGAGAAATTTGTTAACACCAATGACACGTTATAGATATGTACACGATTCGATGCTCGACATCCTCGATGCGACGAGGAAAAATTACATAATAAATTTTCATCGCTAAAACTCGTTGCAACAGAGAGATCAGGTAACCGTCTTGGCCGTTAAGTAGATCTTTCCAGTACAGTCTAGTTTTAGATCTCGATTCAAGCACGTGCTCGCTAGAGGAAACTGCTTATTCCCTCCCCCTACCCGCGCCTCTCTATTTGTACAAAAGAAGAAGTTTTTCTTCGAATATCAACCTCGCATTAGTATCCGTCCTGTCTCTAGTGTCAAATTCGTCTTCGATAAATTTAGATCAGACGCGGACGACCAAAGTATGCGCAGGCCGAGTATACACGGTCCCCGAGGTGGCACACCAGTTGCTGGCAATTTTTCAAAAAAATGCGTCATTCTATTGTACCATTCACATTGTAATTTATACCGCATCGAGGGACCGCATCTTATCGCGAGCACGCCGCCAATTGTAAATCGAGATGTCCCTTACCTGATTGGTGATCATATTCCCCGATATACCGCCTCGTTAGAAATCTCACTGTCAATGCTGAAATTTAAGAACACACGCGTTATTGAAATTTTTTTTTTTTAAATCGTTATATTCTATTTAATTATAGAAAACGAGATCGTGAATTACTTGGTATAAAGGACGACGTATGTACACGTTACGAGGAACAATACACGCGATTCGATTTTATTTTTATTAGTATTCATATTCAACTTTTCTACTTTACCTGTATTTTATTCCGCTCATCTAAACGTGACAGACGTTTACGAGCGTGACATGTATTAGATTGTGCATTCGTCAATACAAATTCCATGCACACACGTGTGTTAGAAAGTAATCAACCTACATTTTCTTACAGTCGTGTGTCCCATTTCGATCGGCTCGAATTATTTATTTGGGGCGCAAGCTGATTGCGAAAAAAAAAAATACAAATAATTCTTTCTTTTTTTTTTTCAAAGTATCGCATGGATATTGATTTTTACGTATGTTTTACACAAATAACCAAGCCTCTTCGAGCCTCCAAGTCTCTTTCCCTCCATTTTCCAGGAAGTAAAATCAATTTCCATTCTGATATGGAAACGTACGCGATCTTGCACGATACGATACCACGCGCCCCGACATATCGCGATCCAATCGAGAGAAACGAGAGCTACAGCCTAGTGACCCGCTTCGAGGCACACCACACTATTTTTACCTCGAACTCGAACCTGCCACGGCGCCACAAAACCTTGCACCAACGTTAAACGTCACCATGGTGTGTTTCGTCTTAAATACAATGTAAAGTTGACCCGCTTTATAAGCGCCACGCGGGCGAGTTTCATTCGAGCAACCTTCGAGAAGACAATGATTCGAATCGAGGCCGGTGTATTGGCAATATCGATGCGCAAATTTCCAAGAGGAAAGGAGAAAGAATTTTATATCGAGACGAAGCGATTGATAAAGTAAAAATGAAAAATTCCCGAGTTTCCGAGATAGCAAAAAAAATCAATGCCGGAGTGCAGATTTTCAAAATGCAAAATGTTTACGGATGCGCTTTATCTTTGGATCGACAGGACCGTTTGAAAATTCGTTTTGTTTCGGGAGACGAATTTATCGATGATGTATTTACGTTCGAAGGATTCGAATAGCATCATTTGGACGCTTTCCCTCGAACGGATCATTAAAAGTTCGATTCTCGTGCCAATTCTTCGCACGAATCATTCTCAAATACACGAATCGCCTTTATTCCCTTTCTTTCAACGAATCGAGCAATTATTTGTTCGAGTTAAAAATACGTTCGAACGAAAACGTTGAATCATATAGGAAACCATATATATATATATATTTCATCGTTTCCTTTCTGTCTATTTATTTTATTTAAAAACATTTAAATTGACAGGATCTAATAGCTCGTAGTAAAACGACGATCCAAAGGAATTTCGATAATAAAATTTGTTAAATTATATTGAATATTTTGCGGCCAGTGTGAAACGTTGCTGAGACCTAACCGATTATGTACTCACCTATGCCTCACACGTGCCATTACCAAAAATACGCGCGGTTGGCTCCTCTCAGGGTCCTAACCACGTTTATCGTACACACATCTATCGCGTGGACATGTGTACTTGAATTAATTGGACTCGAGATTCTTTTTTTCGATCGTTCTTGCGCGGGCTCGAAATAATTTAACAATCGAACGTTTCATCGAACGTTTTATCGCTAATAATATTTCTATTAATAAACGAAAATTTAAAATTTGTGATTATTTTATTTCTGATTGCTTCATTTCTTACTTTACAATTTATACATTTTATACAAAGCTCATAAAATTGTAAAAATTCATTACAAAGTAGACTATAATTACTAAAAAGTCTAATAATAAGGGTTGTTTCGTTATCAACTGTTTCAACGAATATTTGAACATTTTATATATTTTTAGTTTTACATATTTTCTGTGCATTCTGTGCAATTTTTTTAAAATTTCCTGTAAAAAATATGGTGTAAAACGATGTTTGTCAGGCAAATGAAGATTATCATGAATGATATACGTCAAGGTTAATAATTTATTTTAACATTAAGACGAAAGTTTTCCTTTGAAAGGAAAATCAAAGTTAAAATTAAATTTCAATCATAATATCGTATACGTTTCGATATTACAAAGCAAAGATACGAATATAATGATAATACATATGCATTGCAAGAAACTGTTGACGATCATTTAGAACGTTTCTTCAATCGAATTAATCTTCTGACTGCGAGTCTGCAAGATATTGTATCCAGAGAAGATTATGGTTAATGTCACGCTCGTTATCGTCATGGTTAAAAACAAAATTAAGTGTTACCACGTGCATTAGCATGCTCACGAAAGCGAGTCAAGTGAAAATGCAGATGAAAACGCTCGCGTTATAAGCACGTCAACCGATGAAAACAAAATAACAGCGTTGAAAGTAAAAGCGAATTTTACATAATTTGTGAATAAAAGGAAAAAGCGGGAAATATTTTGAGTAAATTATTGAGAAAATTAAAATTTCGATTTTACTCGATTTCTTTTTGAAGATCAAGAAAACGATTTGAAGAAAAGAAATTTTTTAAAATTAAAACGATAATGTATCTTGGAATCTGATACCTTTTTCTTTCTTCAATTTTTGAAATATAAATATACTCTCTTTCAGCCACCAATCAAAAATAGACATTCCCTATTTTCCTCTCACTCTTCAACAATCCCACCGAAACGTGGCTTCCATCGAAACATATAAAAGTGTATCGAAATTTGCATATTAACATAAAAATAATTAATTTTTCACAGTGAAAGCTATTAAAAATTTTCAATTAATATATTTTTCGATCTCTGAAAAGTTTATATACGAGTTTTTTTTAACTTTGAAACAGTAAAAAGTATTTAAAAAATTCAAATATTTCGAAAGAAGAGAGTATCTTAAATTTTAATCAAAAAAAGGTGAATATTTCTTTCGATCCCAGGCAAAAGACAGTGCAACAAAGAGATGGAGCAAGATTCGTGATAAAACATCATACTCACCGCTTTTGCCGACACCTGGCGCTCCAATCACAGCCACCTTCACCTCGCATAACGAACTCTTCTTCCTCCGAATACCTCTAATTGCATTTGACGTCATACTCCGCGCATTTGACACTGCACAAAGTGTAACATAACTGTGTAACTCGAGATTGAAAGAAGACAAAAACAGAAGAACGAAGAAGAAACGAGGGGCGTGTTTATGCGGTTTCCGCACGCGTGGCCGAAGACCAAGGAAAAATTTGTCACGGTTACATCTTTCCTTGGCCGGTTTCCACGGTCGCCGATAACGTTTCCGAATTTCATATATAAAATATTCGAACACTGACACAGGTAGACCAGTGTTCAACGATCGCATCTGCCAAGGAAAACATTGTCGAAATTTGTGGTCTCGAGAGCGGCCAGTTAATAATATATCGGCTCGATATCGGCTAGCAACTACAAACAAATTTAACACATTTAAAGATCTGTGAATACTAATACTTGAATATTATTTAGCATCGGTATCAAAGTTGTAAACAACTAGTTTAGATATTATACGCGTTGTTTTAATAGGAAATGTAAAATAATATTTGTAATTTGGGAAGTCTGTTGAAGACAAAAAAAATGTTATATTATTTCAGGTTTCATCAGGAATCGTAGAATCTAGATGGAAGAAAAAAATGGGAGAGAAAGGCTAGAAAAATGTATCTGTACAACATGGTTGTGCATGTACGTTGAAAATTTGAAAGAATTATACGGAATTTCGAATAAAAACATGGAAATTTATATTGATTATATTTAAATAAGTTTAGGAAGATTTTATTATTTAAATTTTTAAAATATTATAAGTGATATATTACTTTCGTAATATTTACAAAAGATTCTCGTTTCAAAAATATAATTTAATAAATCCGAACTTTTGAACCGTGTACGTACTAATTAATTAGATACATGCATTATTGTATTATCGTACCATTTAGTGGAACTTTTATACAATTATAAAATTTAGATACTATGAAAATTAAATATAAAACACTAAATCATTTATGATCTAGCAACTGATCTTCAGTTATCAATTAACTTCTTTACAAAAAAGCGATGTACAAACTTCGTTGAAATATAGACGATAGGATGTATAATAGTTAAAAAATCCTTAAAATTTTACCGCAACATTAAAAAAAAAAACAAAATTCAATCGAGACAAAAATGATGAGAAAACAAATTAGAAACATTGCGCGTTTTTTGATACACGAAAGAGAGACAGAGAGAGAGAAAATTATCCAGCTTCGTTCAATCACCAATCTCTACATTCCTCCATCCTCGAGACTGCGTTCGACGTTCACGAATATCGTAAACGCGGGTTCCCATTTACCGGGTGTCCCGTGTCTTCTTCATCGAGGCGAGAACGGGTCCATCCGGGCCGAGGCATTCGCCTCGTGTTCCCCTTCGAACGAAAGTTTAAATACACCGTGGCTCTCCTGTTCCATCGGCGCGGCGCCGGGTGAAAGAGGTGGGAGGGGAAGAGGGGTATGGAGAAAACAGCAGCGGAGAAAGAGCGGGAATCGAGGTGCGTGCGCGGCCGTGGTCGTCCGAGGAAAGAGAAGGGAACCCGTGATGGGTACATTAATAGAACAGTTCGCACATGTCCCGTGGAATTCAAGGAATTTACTCCGGCGTCTAACAATGTACCGATCCCTGCGTGTAAAGTCGCGTTACGGATGAACCGAGCCGATAAGCTCGACTGACCGTGTTTCGGTCGCGAATCTAAACCGAGTCGGATAAATCGGGTTTCGTTCCGGTTCAACCCGATTTTCTTTGTATGTTGTTCTTGCGCGTTCACGTGTTCCACCTAATTCTAACCGGATTCTCCCTTAAACTAAAGGAAAAGGGAACAGAAACAACACAATTACAATATGAATACGTGATACATGATAGATAAAGTACATGTAATATAGCGAGCGGTAGATCTGGATTGAAAATAAAATAAATATACGTGCGTATTTGATATTTCGTTAATAAAATAGTTGGCCCTTGTTTACGAATCGAGTGCACAGGTAAAAGAGAATATCGAACGAGAAAAATATCGACGTTATTTTTATTCCATTGCGTACTCACCAATCGTTTAGAACACACCGATGTACCGTTCCTCGAGCATTCCACGCCGCTTATACCACTTTCTATCAACTCGCACAACAGCCGGCCATCGCGGGGACGACTTCTCTTTAAACTCTTCTTTCCAAACGGGAGAAAGGAGGGAAAAAAAAAAAAAAAAAAAGAGCGGAGCGTGACACGTGAACTCGCGACGATACTTTCGCTCCTACTATCGGGGGGGTTGGAAGTTCCCTTTACGGAGGTTCCCTCGCAGAAGGGAGGCGAGGTACGCGGTTAACCGCGCGAAACAGGGCGGAAGGGATCGATATTAGAAATCCAAGCGGCTTAGTTATTATCGAAACTAGGGAAGGGAGAGAGAGAGAGAGAGAGAAAAGAAAAAAAGAAAAACAGGGAAACGATCGATCGTCCTCCTCCTCCTCCTCCTCTGTCGCGTGTCACGTGGCTCCTGAGAATTTCGCGATTCCGTTGCGTGATCCGACGCGGCTCTTGGTCTCCGCACGACTGTCTCTCCCCATTCTCTTTTGGCGGCTCGGCGAGTCCGGCCCTCCTTTATTGCTCTTAAGCCACGTATATACACGCGATATCCACTTCCGGCAGCGGCGGAGCGCGCACCAATTGAGGAGGAGGAGGAGGAGAAGAAGGTCGCCCGTTTCGAAAACTCGGTAACACGCGTTTCCTTAAGCCAAAAACTCTGCGTCCAAAGATTCGTCTCTACGAATGTTATATATATATATATAAATATAGAGAATGTTGTATAGGGGATGTTAATACTGTTCCTAGAACAGTTTCGAGAGAAACGAGCGAAAGTTGGTGCATGGAAAAATGTCGGTTGAGGCATTCAATTTATCAAGTCGCGGTATGATTGGATGAAGCGAGACAGCGTATGGGAGCGAGACGATGGTGGGACGGAGATAGGGATATCTCATTCTATTCGCGTTTCGCTTCGTATTCAATTGTTCGTAACTTGATAAATAAACTCTTAACGTTTTCTTTCTTTTTTTTTTTGTACGTTTTTCCAATTCTATTCAAACCTCTGGAATCGATCCTGTAAAGATATTCCATGAATATATAAACATTTTAAATACTATTGTAAATATTAACTTGGAGAACGTGCCACGGCCAATCTCGTAAAATGAATCAATGCCTCGTGGAACGATTTCTCCGATTCGCGCACTTCCGGATGCGCGGTAGGAATCCAGAGAAAATCTGTTTATGAATTAATGGATTCGCGGAAACACGAATGGTTTGGACGTTATTTCGAGTTTTAAACGATGCTCTCGGATCTCATCCTGTTTCGGGTTAAGATAAGCAACGTGAAGGGAGGAACGATAAACCCACATTTATTCAAATTAAAGACGAACAAAATGTTTTTTTTTTTTTAAATTTATGGATAAACTTCGCAAATTTAACGATCGATGGAATGTACTATGTGAAATGGATAATGTTCGATGCAGAATCACGATTTTGCCGACGGTGTGAAACGATTTGCAACGAGGTATTCAACACCCTTGACTACAGAAACCATTCGTCGGTCTCTTGGTTCTCTTCCTTTTCGATCTTGTTTCGTTTCAACGCCGCTTTCCTCGATGCTTCCGGGCAACCACCGAAGATCCAATTCACCGCTCGTAGCAGGGCTGGTTTCAATCGATCTAGATCATTAAAAATAAGCTCATGATTTTTTGTTCGTTGAATAATAATTTTGTTCGTTGAATTTTCATCGAATTTGTTACTTTCATATGATTTCTTTCTTTTTTTAATAATTTCGCAAGATTTTGAAGATTATTTGATTTTTTTTTCTCTCTGGTAAATTTTCAAATTTCTTTCATTTCATCTTTAATGAAAACTCTTTTTAATAACGTTTTGTGCATATGTAGAGCACAGATAAGTTTTCTTTCGATGAAATATTGAACAGGTTAACTTTTACAGTTTTGGTAACTTCAACTTTCAAAGGTATTCCACGAATCGTTCAAACATCGTGCATAAATAAATCAAACGTGTTCTTGAAAACTTATTTAAAAAGAAAAGATATACGCGAGAAAAATAAAATTTTATTATATCGAAGATTCTGCGGTAATATTTCCAACTTATAATTTTTAAACATACTTTTTAGGATAGGCTCCATATCAAGTCCTTCGCAATAATCCAAAATCGATTCGTCCGAACTTTCCAACAAAGTATTCTCTTTTTGAGGTTTCTCATCGAGATAGTGCTTTCGAATCGGTCGTTCCATATGTTGAGAATTTTCGTCGTCAGCTTCTCCTCCTCGATCGGTGAGATATGAAAAATCGTTGCAACAGAAACCAGTCGGCGGTTCATTGTTCCTAGACTTTTTTTTCCGTGATTTGATTATATTTTCATAATACCTATTCTCCGCTTGTTTCTGTTCAAAAAAAAAAGAAAAAGTCATATTCAAATATCTCTCGTGAACCAATAACGTAATACCTGTTCGACAGATCCTTCGTTGTGCTCGTGTATTTCTTCCTCTCTAAAATCAACTCTTCGAGTGTTCGAATTAACGTGCTTCATAGGACAAGAATCCATGTGATTATTGCAATCGATAGATGTATACAGATTCTCATTCTCTTGTGACACTTTACGCAGTTTTGGATTCATCGAGCTTCGAGACGATCTTAAATGATGCTTTATGGAATTATGATATTCTTATGTAATTTTTGCCACCTGTTAATAACAATGTTTCATTTACTTCAACGTATTTTTTTTTTTTTTACCTCGGACAAATACTGCGTTGATATAGCTGCCTTGTTATTCAAAGATGCAAAAGAATATTCATTGGGTTTACAACAATCTTGTTCACATTGGCATTGACTTGTTTGATACAACAATTTGTTCATGGAATATTTGGATCCGGTGTTTTCCGGAATCGAGTTAAATTCAATTTCCTTTATGTACGTTTCCATGTCCTACATTAAATAAAGAAAATAGAATAGAATTATAGAAACGCAAAAAATTTTTAAATTATTAGGAAATATTTTAAATTAATTTTCTTTTTTAATATACGAAATCTTATAAATTCTTCAATTTGTTGGTTACATTCTCGTTAAGGTCTCTAGTTGGTCCCTCTTGATCCGAGCTTGAGGCTTCCACTTTCGCCGACAGTTTGTCGGTAGAAGTGCCGCATTCCTTGTACTCCACTTTCATGTACGGATCTTGAACAATCACCATGTCTTCCTTATCGAACTTCTGATCGAATATCGCCATTTGTTGTGGATTGCCACTGTAAAAGAACGAATTTTAAAACGAAGTTATATTCATCAACTTTGTGCGTTCATTCATTCTTCACCGGAAATTAAGAACTGCAATGCCAATCTCTCGCGATCTCATTGTTATCGTTTATATATTTGCTCACGTGTTAATCTCTTGCAACTACAATTTCTTTTTCTCGAGAGTTCGAGAGGAAAATAGTTTTTGCGACTATAGAAATAATCTCGTATATGCAAAAGATCAACAGTTTAATCAAAGCAACGAATGAAACAAAGACGATAAAAATCATCTGTATACGAATGTTTATTTCTTTTTTTACTACAAATTGGAATTGCCACCGTTAAAAGTAGCGAATTTCATTAGGATGAGAACACGCGACGTCATATTAACTAACAACGAATCACACGATCAAATTTCTACCAAAAGGGACGCTGCTTAATCTAACAATGAAAGTGGGATGCTAATGTGACGTCACGTATTCTTCAGTTGCCGGAAAAATTTGCCGGAAGAGAAGCGACCCATTTTTACCGATAGAGGCACCTTGCTGGAAATCAAAAATTACATTACATTACAGTCATACAAAGTCTGTTGTAATAAGTTCGCTTTATATTTAAACGATAAACAAAAAAGGAACATAAAAATAGAAAAAAATAAATAGCAAAACGAATAAAAACTCGATGATGTAATTATATACCTGATCAAAAGTGTGTAATTCTCTAAATTCTTATCGCGTTTCAAACCAGACAAACTTGTTTTCACGTATTTCTGAAAATCGTCCAATTTTTCGGGATAAAAATAGATCGGTTTGGAGATTTCCGCGCAATCACCCATAGAGATATCTTTCATACTGCTGCGAAGGTGACGTGACTTGGACAACGTGATTCGATCCTTGTGCTTTTTCCTTATCCTCTCCTTATTTCTAAATATAATTAACGCCATTTTAAAACAATATTTGTATCGTTCGGTAAAATTCGATAAATTTCCTCACTAACCCCATCATATCATCGGCCAAATAGACTTTCGATTTTTTGGAGATACTTTTGTGAGGTCGATGGATGTTCTCATTCTCATCTTGAATTTCCGGCGAAATATATTTCTGGGAAGCGAGCGAATGCTCGTATCGAATACGATCGTACTTGGATTTAATCTTCTCGTACAGATATTCGCTTTCCCGGGCGCTCAGTGCAGATTTTAAGCCGTTTGCCGTAAAATCGATCAACATATAACATATTCGACGAGCATCTGAAAAAATAAATATTACGACAACTCGTAAACTTGACGTAGGTGGGTAAAATTCGTGGAAAATAAATACTTGTATGGATTTAAACTATTGAAGCATTTGTGGTTAGTACGAGGTCAAATAAAGATTTGAATAAATATATATATATATATATATGATTCGTGAAAAGTTAATATTTTTCTCTCGGATCTTACAAACTTTAATTAAAAATTGTTTCATGGAATAAACAAGAATTATTAATTATTAATCGCTTAAAACAAATGTCTTCGTCCTTTTTTCCCTCTCAATTATACATTTACATATTACCACACGAGCACAACGTTCCTTCCACGATGACGTTGGAACAAAATAAAATATCTCCTTCGAATATTCAAATTTACCAATTAAAATTTACAATTAAAATTATCAGAAATTAGGCAACTGTCGTCCTTTCCACTCCGCATTTACGTCTATTCTTTCTTTTTTTCTTTTACTCACGTGGACGTGATTCCGGAATATAGTAGAGAATAATACCGGACAACATCAGGATTATCAAAGACAAACGTTTTAAATATCCGAACCAGTTAAACACGAAGAACTCCTCCGAATAACCTGACGGGCAAAGAAGAAAGTCACATCGGGTGTCGAGGCATATACAAGGCTTTCACCTTACTATCGTTGTTCCATGATTTTGACGCGGCGCATCGTATCATCAGCGCGCATAGCACCGCCAAGAGTTTCATGATCTCCAATGAGAACGCGGGTGCTGCTCGCCGTATGATGGCTAAATACTCATCGAGGGGTTTTATGTGGGAATCGCCATGATGTTTTCAATCGAAAACAAAGTGGAGACGGAAGGTGGCTACGAGTCTGTTCGACGGGACGTTCGCCTCGAGGGGAATGATCCGGAAGCGATTTCACTTCGATGATGATTAACGGCGAAGATAATCCATTTTTCATCATCGTGCGTGAAATGTTACACAGGTTTGCGTGTACTCGAATTTACGTATTTCATGCTCGTTCGATAAGTTTGTACAGGTTATACAATTACAATGTGTACTTCGAATCTAAAATTTAAAAAAAAATCTCGATTATTTCGATCGAACAAATGGTTTCAAAAAGTGTCATAAAATTTTCTTTAAAATTGGATTGAAATATAAAATGCACGTTTTAAATTTTCAACGAAGAGAAAAAAGAGGGAACATTCTCCTTGTAATTCTTCTTAATTAAGCTCGATACTTTTTGAAATCGTTATTATATACGTGATAATTTTTACGAGCAAAAATTCAAATCTGATTTAGTAAGGAAGAAAGAAAATCTTAAACAAAAGAAAAGGATTTATAAGATTTATATCTTAGACTTTTATTATGCTCAGAATACTTTACAATATAATACAAAGGAAATTTCTAACGCGCCAATAATTTTCTACAGCAAGCGCGGAGGAGGTGTGCTCATCGAGCGCGGGAAAAAAGTATTTGGTACGAGTTATTGGGAAAATTGTGCAAGGTGCGCAAGCAATTACTCGGCACTACACTCTACGTTGGTGCGTCTCTAATGCAACATTGATCCATGACTTCGTCATCGAACTTGTGTTCGTGTGTATATGTGTGTGTGTATGTGTATGTAACTACATATCTCCTCGAGATACGAATGCGTTCTTCGTTCCTAAAATTTTGAATAGAAAAAAAAAAAATAAAAAAATAAAAAACATCCAATGTAACAATGATTCAACAATATCTTTCATATGTAATAATTTCACGTATACATCGATGAAACGAACGAACGAGCATGTATCTCAAGATTGATAACGTGTTCGTTAATAATTAAAATAAAGAACCTACGTTGCTTTATAATACTAACCGTCAACGCTCAATTGGACCGAGCGAAGACGACACCGTCGCGACGCTATCTAAGAAAAATTCAAACGCGACTACTTGTAATATTCTACAATTAATATAGATAGTAATATGTAATACATAATAGAATACAATAGGGAACAAAATAACCGAATACGTACGTATGCATGGAACGTTCAAAGCGGATTCGGCTCGGTTTTCACGAGACACGAACATCCACCAATAATACTATTCTTTTTTTCTGTTTTTTGCAAGAATATCACTATCAATAAATAATAGAGAGAGACAAAGGGTCGACTAATCGAAGACATGTATCACACGGAGAATAATACGAGTGAATCCGCGTTTTGAACGTAGTAATCTGGATACGCGTAGTATGGGCGACTTTATACACAGAGTGAGAACGATCGAATGTGAACGATGATACGGATGATACTTGACGAGATTTCGACGTGTTTTTTCGAAAAAAAAAGGAGAAAAAGAAGGAAGCAAGAAATACAAATTATTAATACTTATTTACACTCGGCTTGATATGATTCTTGACAGGAGGGAAAGAGTCAAGATTCGCGACGCAAATGAGCAAACTTGTTATTGAACAAAGAGGATATATATATCGCGATTTCCCTGCGAACACATTTTCAAGAGCATACGTCGAAGATCGGCAAACTTTAGGAAGCTCGATGATACGTGAAATCGTATCGTGTCATCACGGAGGCTGGACAACCTCTTGTTTTTACGCGAACGATGTCTTCAGCTTGTTGACAGCGTTCGTGAGATGCGTCATTTCGGTGTTCACTTGAGCCATCAGATTATCCAACCTGTCCACGCTGTCCAGTATCTCAACGCGCTGCGTGTACGGATCGTACCTAACCTCAAAAGGCCGGCTCATGGTGGACACCTGCAACACAAAGAACACAAAAGTTAAAAGTTAAGATCGTTTCAATTTGATTGATTTATTCTTTCAACTAGTATACTCATTTTACACTGATCTACATATTCTAGAATAAAATATCTAAATTAATATTCGGCAAAAAGAAAAATCATTCTAATTTCTACGTAAAATACTTCTTTCTAAAATATATTATTAAATAAATTATACAATATTAATATTTTCATCAAATGTAACCATTAAAGAAACGGTAAAAAAAAAACTCCTGGTCGACCAATATGGCGATAGTGCCAGGCATCGAAGTCTCCAAGCAATCGATCGACACTTACCCAACGGCGGAATTTCTCTTTGGCATCCTCGAAGCTATCCGCCACGAAGTAGATCGGTTGGTAATCTTGATCCTGGTACTTCTGAACGGCGGTGGATTTTGGCTCGAAAGGTCGATGCTCGCATTTGCCGCTCGTGAGCGCGTGAAGAAGCTCCCCATAGGCGGACAAAAGGCCGGCACCGTAGGCTTTCACATCCGGCCCCTCTTTGCAGAGGCCGAATTCGACGGTGAACCAGTAAATCGTGGACAATTTCTCGATTTCCTCGTCGGAGGCGCCGAGCGAAGCGAGCCCGATTTCCTGGGAGAATTGGGCGAAGCTTGGATCGGCCAACAGCGGCATGTGTCCCAAGAGCTCGTGGATGCAATCTCTGCGAATCGGGCAGGATAAAAATAAAAAATAAGTCGATAAAGTCTTTTCCATTGATAACATTACTCTCATTTTATATATATAAGTAAAAGAAAACTAATTGAAAGAACAAAGAACAAGAGAGTGGATTTCAGAAATAGCGAAGCTTTCATCTCTCGGCTAATTACGAAGAGTAATTTCATTATCTAAAATTTCACGTTGAAATAGAGTCGATATATAATATGTACAAGTTGTATACGAATATTTCGTACATTGAAAATGTTCCATCATTTGAAAGGTGTAAATTAGCGGGGAGAGGAAAACGTTTTTCACGAAAAATTTGGAAATGTAAAGTAAGGAAATCTATAATAATAATTTTGAGGGGGCGTGATATATTCCTTCGCGAGATACACTACGTTCGAAAATTTTGACGAGCACGAGAGTTATTTCGATAGAGAAAATAGTGTTCGTAACTGTGAAACTGAGTTATCAACGCCATCGTGTCGTTAAAAGCCAATTAGAGCTCCATTACGAGCTTAGAGAGGCACGGTAATTCCATTATTATCGTTCTCTGTGTAACAGGCAGCTCGCTCTCATCATAACGCGGTATCGATTCCTCCTCCTATTATATACCTTCGTGCGAAAAGATGTGAAAGAAAAATTATATGAGAAAAAATCCATTTTTATAAATTAACAATTACGAGTGATAATTATGATTAAACTGTAATCGCAACACCAAATTTAATTCCAATAAAATTCTAATGAACATGACGAGTGACAACGATCCGATATATTTAAATATTCCCCAAAATGAAGAGAGTAACAAGAAGGGGTTCTTAAAGCACGAAGAAAGAAGAAACAAAACTCACGGTTCGGGAGTATGATACGGGCTCTTGATGTGACGAATGTACTGAGTGCTCTGGAACACTCTGAACGCTAGGCTCGACAAGAAGTCCCTGGACGTGAGCAATCCGGCCGCAGGTCTCAAGGTGAATCCTGTGTTCTTCTTCAAGAACTCGCTCACTTCCTGCAGCTGAGGTATACGGTGAGGCTCGAATATCTTCTCCTCCTGCATCTTCTTAAAATTTCTTCTATATTCCGCGCAAGCGTGTTTCGGTACCAGATCAACAAGCGTGTTGAACACCCGGGTCCAAGTTTCGGTCTCCGTCTCTGTGTACGGGACGGTGGGTATCGCGTCACCGTACTTGTACGCGAATGCAATTTCAGCGATGAACTTTCTACGGGCACGGTACTCCTTATCAGCGAATCCAGGATGATTCATGTCGAGGTCAGGCTCGAATTTGGTCATCAGGTGGTTGCAATTGTCGAGGTCGGACGCGTGCCTCGGGAACCATGGATCCTTGATGCTGACAGAGTTGTCCGCGAGCAGGGTGACGCCGTCCAGGGCGGAACTCTGGCGGAGATTCCTGATCAGTTGGAGCAAATATTGCCTCGTCATGTCGACCTTGACGAGCACGTCGAACTGGAGGCCCTCCTTCTTGGACGGCCGAGATTCGACGTGGGTCACCGTCCCTTTGAAGTTCTCGATCGTCTTCAAGATCCTCGCGAGTGAACCGATCCCCTCTCTCAGACGCAGGACGAGCGCAGCTTTTTGCACCGTGTTCTCGCTCTCCGGGCATTCCGCTATTGTCTTGGCCAACACCACTTCCTCCTCGGTCAGTCCAGCGTCTGAATGAATGGAAATGACAAGATCGATCATTTTTATTGCGCGCATTAATTATTTTTTTGAAAAATGTCGCCCTATATGGCTGGCTCGAGATTTAAGATTCGTTAAAAAAAAAAAATTCTAAAAGTTAAAAGGATAAATCGAAGAGTGGATAAATACTCGTTAATCTATTTTACAATTCATCTTTCTTCCTCGCTTGTCCTTGTTTCCAACAGATAACGGAGGAATTCTCTTAAGAGGACGACACGAAAATTGATTTGGCCACCGTTAAATTATCAAATTTGACGCCACTTTCCTCTCAAATTTCAACGCGATGCCTCGAAAGGTTAAGTGATTTTCCATGGCTGGTAATAATCGAGCAATTCAAAGTCCATTTCCGCGGTGTGCCCACTTTTATACGGGGCGTCGTTGCACACTGGAGGGAGGAAGTAGGGACAGAGTAAAGTACCTCTTATTGTCGCCCACGGACTTGCCCCGTCCCAGTGGCAAAGATCGAGACGGCAGAGAAAGAAATACATTTATCGCGTGGAGGCGTTTTCAGAAAGGGCTAATACGATTCTAAATGCACAAAGCGGATTCGAAAAAGTAACGGGGTGAGGGTGAGGGTGAGGAGGAGAGAAGGGTAACTCCGGAGAAATGGCCAGAGAAAAGGCGGAAAGAGTGAGTCATTCGTGTGATTCGGCCAAGTGTCTGTGAAAACTCTTTGTTCCACCATCTTTGTTCAGGTGTATGCCATCCTGGGATAGAAAATAGATTTTATCTCCGTTTAATTTATGCATTTTTTTCACTGATTGAACGCGTATTTATATCGAGAATTTTCTTGATCTTTTCTATTAAAATTTTATCGAATTTTAATATTGTTAACAAGTGACGCAGAGAATTTAATATCGAATATTTTTATATCCTTATTCTTAATTCGTAGATTATATTAGTTTTGGATGAGATTTTTCGAGCCATTTTTTGAAAATTTCATCACTGAAACTTCTATGATTGTCATTAATCCTAATATAATTTTGCAGTGCAAATATAACTTTTTCTCTATATTACCATTCTCTCTATATAATTATTTTATAATCATGCTTCGAATTTGCAGAATGATATAAAATTTATTAGAATTTACAATTTCAATTTTATTAAAAAAAAAGAATAATTGGAATAATAAAATAATTAAATGTTATTACATGAATATATTTACCATTGTTGTAATCTTCATCTGGTTTGACCACGTCACCGTCTTCCGCTTTAATCTCTGCAAGTCAAACACAATTGCGTGCTCATGCCAAATGCAATATCTAACATGCTTGTATAACCATTCAAAGATTTTAGATAAATACAAACCTCCATTCTTGGCGATGCAAGCCAACGTTTCCAACTGTTCATCATCGCTCGACGAAGCATAACGTTCCGTGTCATGTGGACAGATAGTTTCTTCGCCTATCGAGGTTAATAGCAAATGAATTTATCATGCAACATCGATATTATTATTGCATAACTCGTTGAAATTGAGGTTTGCATTCACTCGTTAAAAAAAAGTCCTCGTATATTCCACAAGAAGAGACCGCTATATATATAAAATTCTCTAATTTTGCAAAAATCAATTAATTGTAAGAAAGTTTCAGAAAGTATTGTATACTTGGATAGAATAGAATATATGAATAATAATTTAATAATTTATAAAATATTTCTGTAAAATAATTTACAATTTTTATTTACAAATATTCATTCTGTAATTATTATTATCATAAATTCCTATATTAATACATAAATATCACGATTATAAAATATACAAAGACTTTTGCAAATAATTATAAATCAATAAGATTTGTTATCCACTGTCGCCACTAAAGATATTCGATACGATCGTGCAACACGAGCAATACAATCAAACTTACGACATAGAAAGATTCAAAGGGATACACCTATTTTAATTTATGATAAAAATTTATCATAGCTCCGCATGCAATGTAAAAATATGCCAACTTACCATTCGCCCGTTGACGTGCTTCTTCCAAAACGCTCTGCTTCGTTTGCTTGACGACCAAAGTTTCAAACCGAGCATCGTCCACGAGAGATCGTCGTCTTGCCGGATATCCATTCTAAAAAAATTCCGTTATTCCAAAATTTAATGAATAATAATTTAACGGTTAACAATCGTACAAATTAAATCATCAAACGACAGGATATTCTTCTATTGTTCAACGAAGTACTTAACTTCTTCTTAACGAAAAATAAAAGTTTCTACCTAATTCTCAAAGGTTGGACAAGAGTTTGGGATAAAGAAGCGGAAATTAGGGTTGAAGGCAGGTATCCGGCTGTCGTTGAAGGGTCGGAAATTAGGGGATCCCGACACAAAGGACATTAAGCACAAAGAAGTACTTGCATCGATGATTTTCCGTGTGATTTGATTTCTTGCATCGTCGTGAATGTAAAAAAGGTAAAGAAGAGAAGAAATATTCGCTGTTAGTTATTAAAAATGAAGAAAGATTGGGAAATCATTATTTTCAATAAGTTAATTTACATTTATAATTTTAATACTTTTAAGTTCTATATCATTTTTAAATTATAGATATAGAATATTCAAATGAAAAATTCAAAAAACGTTTTGCACAATTCAAAAGTGATTATTCGATGATTATTTTGATTAAAAATCAAAAGAATCACGGAGTGCATAATCATAACGCACGGTTATAGAATATCGATAATTAGAGGCTCGTTAGAAATTCTTGGACGCGGCAGAGGCCGATGCAAGAGTGGAGAGGCATCATTCAAATTCAGAACGACCGCTTTTCATGAATGGCGCACGCAAGGTGGCCACCCAGTTCCATTTTCCAAGCGTGCAAAGCGGTTGGCACGGTTTAGAGAAAACGTGTAGTAATCCCTTAACAACGCATCGCGCGAACTGGGCCAAGTACTTCGACGATGGATAAATGACCGATGACTCTATAGGATCTCTAGTGCGTCACCAGATGCATCTAATCGATCTAAAATATATTATCTCTCGTTCAGAGTAAAGAAAGAAAAAAAGTAGCCAATCTTCTGGCCGATTCGATCCTTTGGAGTTGAAGTCTTTCCTATCCAGTACCACCTGGTTAATTAACTCGATCGTGAGTCATGTACACGCGCGTACAGCTAGAAGGCTCGATTTATAATGGATTGTTCTTTGTTTCACGCGATAAGAATAACGTTTTGTGGCACGAGTTCGTGTAAAGAATGAATCGTAATTGAGTGATAAATTTACATTTGTGCCTCACGCGTTGAAAGTAATTTGCGTTCAAAAGAGATTCTAATTCGATTGGTACTACTTTTAATAATTTACTCTTTGTTTCATGTACTTAAAATATTTTTTACCGAAAGAAGAAGAAAGAGAAGAAAGAAATAATGATTTGAAAATGAAAATAATAATGATCGAAGATTGGTTATCATTTGTCAGGAGAATTCATTCAATGAATATATTAGAAATGATTAATATAATTATTTATTAAATAAATTGCTCGATAAGTATCAATTATATAAATTTCTTTTTTCTTTTATAAATCGATAAATTTCTTAATTTTAATCACATATCAAGCGAAATGAACGCTTGAATTTCGCGATTGATTGAGATATTTGCATGGAATTGGATATTTTTTTATCGATCAAGCTGGATAATGATGCGTGACAAACGTATTCAAGGTCGATCATTATTTCGCCATTAAAATTATAGCCGCACAGCGCTATTAGTTTAGTGACGTAACAGTTGGTATGCATCACAGAAATGCAACTACCGGTTAAACAAACGAAACGAGTTTCCCTCAACAAACTTCAAATTTCATTCGATAAAATCTTCGTAAAATCTTTTCACAATTAGAAGAAATTAGTTATAATTTTGGAAAGAGATTATTCTTCGGTATTTAGTGACAATTATTCTCAAATAAAAATTTAATGATATGTAATTTTTTCGAAATATTCAACATAATTGTAATTAATCTTAAAATAATGATATATACAATTTTTCCAATGCTTAATCACTCAAGATTTAAACAGAAAATTTTCACAATTTCTTCCGAAAAATTCAACTATCATTTTTAAAATTAAAAAAATTTTCGGAATTCTCAGAATAATCCTAATAATTTCATTTAAAATAATATATCAATCAAAATTAAAATTTAAAGAATATGAAATGAAAGAGATGACAAATCTGATCTTCCTAAATTTAAATTTCTATAAAACACGAATATTCCAATTCTTCAAAATTTTTTAATTCTTTATAATCTATAACGATAACAATTAACAATTACTCCCCTGTTTAATTCCATTCATAAGCATCCGTCGTTCGAAACCGAAAACAGAGAAGAAGAAGAAGAAGAAGAAAAAAATACTGGAAAAATAGTAGCAATCATTACGTGATCAATATGCATAATGCATCTGGTTCATTAATACGATTTTTCTTTTCAGATTCAGAGAAATTTTAAATAAGCAAAAAGGCCATTTAAATAGAACAATTAGCATAGTGGATAGACGAGCCAAACCCGATTATTGCCGCATACGTATGCAAATTCGGAACGCGTCGCGATTGACCGTGTCGGTGTCGTCGATTAGAGGCGTTGTCAACCGTGTGGCGAGCCTCCAAAGGCGAATAACGGAGATTAGAGCAGCGTTCAGGGACTCAACGAGCAACCATCGGGCTTACAATCACTTCACGTTCTCATATTTATAAGATATTCATATAATTATCATGCGGGATCCGAGGTCGGCCGATTTTGCAACGCGATACAATTACGCGATCCTTTTTGCCGCGTGACAAAGGCCAGCCTCTCGTTCGAGGGTGTTCGCCGTTGATTACGATATTTTTTTAACGAATCGTGACTATTGGGTAATAAATGTGACTCGATTAATTGGAACGAAGAGATTCGAGAGATCTGGATAGAATTTATTATTATTTTCTTTTTGAATAACTTCTTAACACTAGAATAGTAGATTCATTTTCATCTCTGAATTTTATCTCGAAGGATAATTTGATACGTAAGCAAAGGTATTTTGTATATAAAAGATACGTTGTTATATATTCAATATGTTTGGATGGATTTTGATAGAGGCAACAGAAACGTAAGAGTTGATATGGAAAAAACGTAGATTGAATCTATATAACGTAAATTGATTTATTAACTTAATAAACTTCTAGCATATTTTAAATTTATGCCACGAGTATATTAACATCCAGTATATTTCCGCGATAAAAGGATAATTTTATAGAAACAAGAAACATATATTTCAATCACTTTCTGCTCGTTCATTAAAATATTCGAACTTCTTAATCAATCGTTATGCAAATTGGAGGAGTCCATAAACTATAAAACGATCGTTGAAATACCGGCGGAACGAATCTGTCACAATATAGATTTCATTGATTTCATTGAAACCCGACGAGACGTTAATGATATTCAAATAGGATGGATTTCCACTTCTATTGGAAATTAATTAATCTAAACACACATGGGCGCGACTAGGTAAACCGTAGGAATTTTTTAAACAATATTATAAGAGGGATCGTGTGTTTACACAAGCAAGATAAACGAACGAGGAATGGGAAGGGATAGATAACGATGACAATTGGCGACACTCGATGAAATAAACATTGCGAATGCGTAATGAGAAACGTCGAGAAATGTCGGGTGATTTTTCATCCCCCTCGTTGAAGAATGGCGCGAACACGATCGATAGGGATCGAACGTGCGAGCGTATAGCGGATTCTGGATCCGATCTCTATCTAGATCCGGCGTGTGCACGAGTTCCGTTCGAGTGAGTCAGACTTATCAACGTCGTTCTTTCCCACTCTCGCTTAACACATAGCGCATACGTAAGTACGCTCACTTAAACGACATTTCATTGTGCATTAATGGGCGCAATTCGCAAGTGAATTCTTTTTTTTTTTCAAAAGAAGTTTGTCGAATTTCAACAACGATTTGACGATTGTTATTAAATATATAATATGTGTAATTAATGGTTGATCGATGATTAAGAGAAGCATGATCAGTTTGATAATAATTTAGCTGGTACTTTGTGAAAAATGTATTTATGTAGATTTAAACACGTTATTACAGTTTGTTTTTAATTGATTTGTATTTCTAACATTTTATCTGAAAATCTACGTGCTATTTATTGCGCTTATTATTGCACGTGAGAATAATCTCTCGATAGTAACAACACGTTATGTAAAAGAATGTAAAAGAAGAATATTTTTATTAATGAATATATTAGTCGAGAATATTTAAATTTCGTTTCGTTTTTCAAGAATTTAAAAATTTAATATTTTTAATTAATTATCTCAAGAAATAAATCAATTTTAATATTATTATTCTCAAAAAGTGACATTTCTTTTTTTTTTTGAAATGTTTTAAGCTATCGTCACTTCTTTAAAAAGCTTTATTTATCTTTCTTTGTCTGCACATTTTAATTATAACATGTATAATGGACATACACACATATAGGTATATATAGTAATCATTCATTGTGTGATTACAAATGATATAATTACTTGATTCACAATTGTGATTACTATAATTATTTTCAATTATAATAATCATCAAAACGTGATTATTTATTTAACTCGTGATATCATGATTTCCAAAATTTCATCAGATATGCCTGCTCATTGCTGTTTTGCCTAATTGAATATATACACGTACGATACAGGTTTAATTTACGGAGAAAGTAAAGGATTAATGGCCACGGGTCAAGTGTGAATCAATTTGCTTCTCAGCCGGTGAAATGAGTAAGTGAGAAATTTCACGTCCTTGACTAAAGATCATTTTTTTTTTTTACTTTCGATAAAAGTTGGACGATTTAATGAATTGCATATCTAATGTCGATTGAAAAAGAAAAAATGTTTTTTAAAAATATGTTTTTCGAGTAAAATGATTCGTAGTATTTTCTCAAATTTATTATAATATTTTTTTTCATTCGTCAAGATTTCTAACGTTTTTCGCATTAATAAAATTCATAAAAATTTATAAAATATCAACATGAGCGAAGAAATGAAAAATTCTTGTATTAATGAATTTCACGTGTTACACTTTTATCTATTTTACTGTTACGCGTATTTTATGAATATTTTAAACACAAAATTAACAAGATAAGATTATATATTTTTGGAATAATCAATTTCTATAATATTATATAGTATAATATTCTATCTCAACAACAATTAAAATTCTCTTTTACAGCACACGAAATGGCAATTTCATTTTATTGCACTTAAAAAAAAGAAATCACACACATTGTACGATTACAACACACACATATATATAAATAATGAAGAAAACGATTGCATAAGTAGAACGCAACGACAGTGCGTGCGACTAATAAATCTGAATCTACGATGATGATGCTGGATATGAACGAATAAAAAAAAAACTAACCAGACCTTGCGCCAGGATGCCAATTAATCTTCAGTCGCCGTGCGATTTGAAAAAGAGAAAAGAGGAAAAGAAAAAAAAAATGGAAAGAGAGAAAAAGGAAAAAATGCACGCGAGAAAACGCGCGTGTAGGAAATATACGTCCTTGGCGTTTCTAATTCTCCGAGGACCCGTTTCTTCGTGGCGTACCTCCCTCGTTTATGAATGGAAAAAAAGAAAAATCACGGCCTCGAGAGAGGAGGCTTCGATCGAAAGTTCGTTATTGCGCGATCGTTCGTCGATTTGAAAGCGATTTGGCGCGCGCGATTTTCCAAGCGGGATCGAGCGGGGGAGGGGGAGGGGGGGATTACGGATTCGATAACGAAACGAGAAGCCGCAATTAAGCCGGCCACGCGACATTATTAAACGTTTTTTGATTTTTTTATTGTCGTGAAACGCGCGCGCGATAATCAATGATCAAATGCGGACCTTGGACGCGTGAAACGTATTCGTGTTCCTTTTTCCGCAAAATTGTGTATAAATACCCGTTCCTTCAACGATCGATAGAAAAGTGAAAGATCGAAACCTGTGCGTAACTCTCGTCGATTTGTTATTTTACGCGTCGTTTTCACCTGTTTGCCTCTGTTTGGCTAAGATCGGTTTCCATTCTACGTCGCGTTTTCTCTCCTCTCGTTTTTTATTTTTTCGAATTTGTTTTTTTTTTCTTTTCTTTGATCGTGAGAATAAATGAAGCAATGGAGTAGCTTTAGACGATGTGATTTTTTTTTTTTGTTTTGACGAAGTATGGTGTTTTCATTGAATCGAAAGCACTGGATTTTCATGCTCAAGTTCATCGGTTCATTTAGATGATGTTTTATATTTGTTTTTTACCAATTCGGTAATTTGCAATTTGAATAAATAAAGAATGGAAGTTGAATTTTCATAGAAGAATATAGGATATTCTAATTATGAACTTAATCAAAAAATCTTGTTCGTTTATAAAATCGTTTATATTATCTTTGCGTTTTCGAAAAAAAAATAAATTATTTATACGAACTGAATATTTACAGAATATATATTTTTTTTAATTTGTTGATCGTATCGATCGTATTTTGGAATCCAATTTCGAAATATCAAAATAGCAAGATCATTCGAATGACGAACTCGATCGATACTGTTGTATAAAGCAAGGTTACCGACATTACGTAACCATCATAGTAATTGATCACGTGTACTTTCTCTATACTTTTGGGCATCTTCTTCATTTCCAGTTTGAGAATTTCACTCGAGCGGTCTGTACGAAGGTGAAATAGCGCGTTTGTGTATGTGTGTCCATGCACGTGCTTACACGAGGATCGGTTGTCATTTATTTTTTTTTTTTTTTTAGCCGTTACGAAATATACCGGACGTTTATCAAGAAAGTCACGTAGGCAAAAAAAAAAAAAAAAAAGAAAGAAAAGAAACGAAAGAGAACTCTTCCGTGTATGAAAGTTCCAAAGATATCGATGTGTTCTCCAAGTTTCTAAATAATATATCCCGCTTTAATGGTTAGGAAATAACGAAACAAATTTCTAGATTTGTCGTGATAGATTTTCAAGCTGAGAATCATCGTTCGAAAGTTTCCGTATATGGTGTCAATGATACCGAGAACAGAGAAAGTGAAACGAGATTAAACGGAGAGATGAATGAAGTATAGCGTGACGCGCGAGAATCGTGGCGGTTCAAACGTGCGGCAAAGTTCCCGCGCTTTTCTCGCGACACTCTGACACTCAATATCCAAATATCCAATACTTTCCCCGAAATATAAATATCTACAAAATTCCCTCTTTTGTAATCCATCCTATTTTTCCCCTCCACTTGTTAATATCGCCTGGCCATATTATTAAAAATTCATTAATTGCCAATAACTTTTCCCCCCCGAAATTAATTGACAAGTTACGATATTCATTCGACGAAATATAAGTATAATATAAATAATAATAGTATAATATAAAATATAATATAAATATAATACTTTTCAAAAAATATCCACGTTCAATCGTAATGCATCGTAATACGTCATATACATCGTTTTCTCAACTCCTTCCTTTACACTATTCAAACTACTCACCTCGATGCTGTAAGATTTCTTGATAGCGAACATCTCGCGGTTCTTCTGCGCCGCTGCTACAGCCATCATATTCGCCGTGCTGTTCTTCCCAACCGAAAAACTCTTCGAGCCCCCAAGAAAAAAAGAGATCGGCTGATTTTTTCTTTGCAAACGCCCTGAGCTTTTTCACTGCCGAGTCTGTCGAGGGAACTCGATGGATCACCAATCAAGAGGCAACGACGATCTCTTTCTCTTTTCTCCTCAACTTCACACTTCGATTTCTTTTTCTCTCTTTCTCTCTCTCTTTCTCTCTTTCTCTTTCCTCGTTCCTCGAGAGTTCGTCTTACGCTCTTGCTCTCCCTTCGAGACCTCGATCCGGCTCGACGACGGCAACGACAACAACAACGGCGAGGACGACGATACGACGACAGTACGACGGATTCCTCTCGGTAAGTCCGCTTTGGATGAAGCGTACGAGCGAATGCGCCTACGGGGCGGATTGCCGCCGCATATAAACGTTGCCTCCCTTCACCGCCGGCTAATGCCGGGGTCAGGGGTGCCCCCACCCCACCCCCGTTTCGGGTGGTCCATCGGCTGCAACCACCACCAGCTCCTCCGCCGCCGCCACCACCACCACCGCCACCGTCGTCCTCGCCTGTTCGAGCATCGTCGTTCTTCCACCGATCGCGCAGACCTCCTTTCCGAACACCACGAGGTATTTCCACGATTTCCTTGTCCTCTTCTCCTCGTCGTCCATAGCGTGAGGAAATTTTCTCGTGTAAATTTATTATTTTATTTTATTTTATTTTTTTTTCGTAACGAACGAAGATTTTCCACCCTTTGAGTGTTCGAGTGAAATTGTACTTTTTTTTTGTAAATGGATTTTTTTTGGATATTTGAATTTTTCACAAATTCGCGAAGATTGTCGAATTCTTGGTATTCAAATTAAAAATTCGGTCAGTGAGTGATGTGATAATTGGTTTTGAATCTTTTTTTTTTTGATTTTCGAATATTTGGAAAGACTCGATCTTGAAAATTTGGATTCCTGATTGAAGTGGACATAAACGACACAATACCCTTCCGTTTCTTTGTGATCGAAATCATTATTATTCATCGATATTGTATTCTTCACCGTATTTCTCTCGAAGTACGTTTATTAATGGGATTACAAGTGGATTAAAAAGAAAATTCTCCTCGCGATTTCTCGATCGATAGTGAATCGGCTGCACGGATCTCAAGGCCGATCTCCCTCCCATCCATAGCCAAGAAGACGATCCATCTCGTCCCATCATTTCTCGTCGTCGTTCCTTCCAACAATTCCCTCGAAATATATTGCGAATGAAGCAACAATATCGAAAGGGCTTGTCTCGGTTAAACGGTTCGTTAATCTCTAAATAATGGGACGTAATCAGTTTCTCACGGGACCATTAATCTGGAAATAGTATCGCTATTAACAGGAAAAATCCTCTTTTTCCACGAAGCGGTTTCTATAAATAGCTATAATATATTCCACGAACTATCATTTTTTCTCAGATGGTTTTCCGCGTCCGATCAACGTCACGATCGTAACGTCATTGGGGAAAAAGGGGGGATTATTTGGGAAATTCCCATAATTCCTGCCGCGGTTTGACACGATTCGTCACACTCTTTGCATTATATGCATAATATGAATTCTACGGGATGGAGAGCGGATCGATCTCGTTTCGCCGGGGAGGAAAGAGGCGGACAAAGGGGAATCCAGTTGCACTCGGATTCCCTTCTGAGTCGGTGCCGGTTAGTCACACACCGTGATCTGAACGAGCACGTGGACACGATCGAAAGATCCATGGCTCGATCACGCTCGACGATTCGGATCGTTCGTATCCACCGTTGCATTGTTCCAACACCTGTTCCGCGTTCACGCGATTCTATGAATAATTCCATTTCCCGAGGCGGAGATCGGAGAAGAACCGTTCTTTTTTTTTTTTCCCTCCTTTTTTTCTTCTATCTAATCGTTTTTAATCGTTATTGCGAATATGAACGGATTTTAAAATGGATTTTGGAATGGATTCTTAAAAAGGATTTATGCTGGCTCCGAGTCTTTGTAAATACCGGAAGTTTCGGGATCGGCCTTCGATTTTATCTAAGGATCCACACGTTCAATCGTTAAGGATGTAAAAATTGCATAGATCTCGATGATAACGCGAACGTGTGTGTACAAACGATCATACATACATCGATTCGCATCGACGTTTGTTCTAAATGATCTTACTTTCATGCATCAAGGCCGATCTATAAGAGCACGGAAACGGAGTGGCACTTGCTCTGCGTCAGGGTAACGTAAGACGTAATCCACGCAGGTTCCTGAATTACCCAGTCCCATAAACCGGTCTGCGATTCGTGTTCGTATTCTTATTGCTACGTTTCTTTTTTCTTTTCTTCTTCTTCTTCTTCTTCTTTCGCTCGAGCCAATTTCGCTGTATCGAAACGGGGAAAATCTAGGCGCGCAGGTGATATATTCGACACGTGGCCGTGGTAGATGAATAAATTTGTTAAATATCATGTGCATATATATATATATATTAAAATTTAGAGAGGTGGTCGAGGCAATGAGAAAGGCAAGAATTGAACGCCTTTTGCGAAATGCAAAGCGCACGTTTTAGACTAGACTTGTTTTATACTTATTTAAAAAAAAATATTGTTTTGATTAATTACTCGAAATGCATAATGCAATAATGTAATAATAAACGCACATAGTAATAAGTATAGTTTATATAAGTAGCATATAAAGTATAAATAATTAGAGAGAGGTTTCAATATCTGGGATAGTAAAAATTTTCTTAGATAAAAATATTTAAAACGTCATTTTGTCACATGCTGGAATGGTGCCATCTATATGATTATTAATATAAGGTAATAAATATGTAATATGATACACGAACGAGGTATTGACAAGTTATTAACAACAATATATACATTATAACGTTTAAAATGTTTTTTCGAATATAACACAATATGATGAAGGAGTGTTTTACTTAACAAATGATTTATAATGTTTGGAAATAAATTCTGATCCCCGAAATGTCGTGTCGTTACATGATTTATCAAATCGAATTCATTCATAATCGGGAATGATATATAATTTCGTTGTTTCAAAAATCTAAAATTCCTATAATTCTTTAATTTTCTCCCATTTAGACATTATTGTAATTTTTCTTTCCTTTGTCGTGATGTTATGAATAAGATTGTGAACAAGTATTTCTGAGTGCATGAAAGTTTTCTGTAAAAGGTTAAATTGATGTTCAATGAAAAGACTTCTCGTTAGAAAAGTGAAAGATAATTACTTCTTAATGAATTCGTCCTTCGAGAGGTTAAAAACGTTTATATAACATTTTCCATTGCAATTGAAATTGAAAGATGCCTAATTTACATTTCAACAATTTCTATTATATTGTTATTTTCAATTCGTGTAAAGAAATTGTATAACCTTGCTTCTTTCTAATTACACACGTATCGTTATCTGAGAAACTTAGAAATAATTATTAATGATCATGAAGCCATAATGCAATAATATCTTTGGAATGATATATTACATATAATAAAACACGAAATAAAAATTTCTTCTCAAAGGAATGTCTAAATGTCAAACTGTATGTGACAATTCACTTCCGGCCAATATGATATATTCGATAAAATCGGCTAACAATATGAAAATAAAATAATAAAAAATGCAAGCGTGCCGATATATTAAACATTTTTTTTTGTGTGTTATTATCTTATTTCAAAGTAGATAAATAATGCAAAAATTTCCACGTGCCTCTTCATTATCATGAAAATATACAAACTCAATAATTCTAATTATGCTTCTCATTAACTTCTCCAACCGTTTCCAACAATTTCCAATTAGTCTTGGGTACTCGCGACCACGATTTAAATGAATAACACGTGGAAAGGTATTTCGAGATTGTAATTTTCGCACCGCGAGTATATCAATCCGCCTCGTTCAACTGTTGCAACGATCCTGTTTCTCATTACAGCGAAACGATAAGGGCTTGCTCTAAATGCCACTTTTAACCCTTTCACTATCATCGATATCTATCAATCACGATCAAACAGATTAATCGATATTCTTTCTCATAACGTGGATTGTTTAACATTCTGGTTAGTCGTTATATTTTTTATCGTAAATTTATTTCTTCCAGGCGAATAAATTTTCCTTGTAAATAGAATTTTTTAGATTCTTTTTTTTTGGAGGAGGGGAAGGAGAAGGAGAAGAATAAAATTACGATCAATTTTTAAATTGAATAATATCGCTGTCAATCGAGATTTTTTTTATCATAGATTTTTATTTATGATCCCGATGAAGATGATTAAACGAAAATAACTTTTCCTTTTACATCTATGTCTTCTTCCTCTTACACGAATTCTGCTCGATTTTCAATTTTTCAATTTTTAATAAAATTGCGATTAATCGATATCCTCGTTCTAGATCTTTAGTAGATCCTTAGATTGGATTAATCGAAATATTTTTTAATCGAACATCTTTCTACTAAATGAATAATAATAATAATAAATCCTTTAAACGAATTGTTCGAACATTTTTTTTCCTCCCTTTTAATCGAACAAAATCAATATTTTCCTAGTTAACAAACAAAATAATGAAAAAGATAAATCGACAATCTGATAATAGTTTGATATTCTCCGAGGAAACGCTATTGAACGAATGAAGTTAGTGCGGTTTCGTGTTTCACGGGAACGCAATTCTTCCCCGTGATATATCGTCATCTCTCTTTTTTTTTCTCTCCCTCATGTGACTCATTATTACGCTCGGGATTACCGCTGATTGATGTATTTACGAAATACGGGAGACACTGATTGCTTCCAAGGAAAGTGTACAAAAGTTTCCTTTTTCTTTTTCTTTTTTTTTTTCTTCTTCTCGCGCGAGAGACCTTGATTAACCGTGCACCAGGCGTGCAACTCTTAGACGTGTTTTGTCCAAGCGTTTTTCGATGAAAATATGGCTCGAATATGTACGCTCGCTCGTTGTTTGAACGCCGGTGTTGCGATACGAGACCCACACGGCATACCTCGAAATGTTAATTGCCGCTTGAGATCGCGGAAACGCGTTTAAGGTCGTCTTACGTGTACACGGTACATATGTAGATAGCGGCAGGAACGGGAGGGAAATCGTTCGATGAATTGTAACGCTTGCATTATTGATTCTTTTTTTTTTTTTTTGCGAAAAATTGGAATATGAAAAATAGAAATAGTAGGCGGTCGATAACTTGGATCAAAGATTTAAAGATATATTTTCTAACGATACGTTTAATGATGCCATTTATAACGAATATCTGAAGAATATGTGACTAACAAATTTTTGGGAAATTTCGATCAACGTTTATTTGTTATAATTTGTTAATTTTTTAACGTAACTTTTTAATAACTTTCGAAAGCGCGAGTGAAATGTAATAAGAAAATTGATCATTTGGCAAGACGTTGTGGTTTCTCGTTTGCTTTCAGATATTGTACTCTTATGTAGTATGATCGAACAAATAAAAATAATTGAATCTAATTAATGAGATTTTTTTCGATCGGAACGTGCGATCTCTTTTATATTTGGAATTCTGAAAAATGAAATTCTTTTCCAATTCTAATCGATCTTAATTCTATAACTATATGTCGTAATCTTTTTTAACTTTCTCTTTAACGAAATTTCATTATACGAAGAAAAGCCATTATCGTATGTTATAGAGATATTATCTAATTTAAGATCAAGATTTAATCGAGTGTAGGTTAATCGATGTTTGAGAGTTTCCAAATTCTTCAAATTCTAACCTCATATTTCCTCATATTTAAAATTTAGAAATTTTTTTCTTTTCTTTTTTTTATTTTTTTTTTTTTTTGCTCGAATGAAAATGTAACGCATCGAAATCATCCAAAGTCGAAATTTGCATAAGATTTTTTTGCATAAGATTATTTTAATAAAATTGAATCAATGAATTAAATTAATTTGAATTTCGTAATAAACTCTATCGGTTTGAACAATATTATCAACGATATTATGGTATCAAATAGCAGTAATCTGGTATAAATGTAATAAGAATACATCTACATATATTTATGCAAATTGATCGCATTTTACTAATGTTTCTATTATAGCATAATAGACGAATAACCTTCTCCGTCTTCAAACGAAAAAAGTTCAAACGAATTGATAAGATTTTTAATACAATTTATTTATTATATTTATTTATTACCTTTCCATTTCGATTCCCTTTTTGCATTTTTTTTCTGCCGCTTTTTGTCACAAATACGATCATCGATTTGTCTTACAGGATATGGAGATCGCATTCATATAGCGTTTCTTGTGCAAACAAGAAACTTATACAATAGATGAATAATTAATTCTTTAATGCAGATCGATCGTCTATGAGCGAGCCTTGATCGCAGCGGAACTGTAAACGGAACGTAGGGGCTCGATTATGGTAATTATATCGATAATAAAGTCGTCCATTTGTCATTTTACTTTTAATTTTTACAATTGGTTACGTAACCCGCTAAGTCAAAGTATCGTTTGCATTTGTCGCATGGTATGATTTATATTGGTAATCAATAATCAATTGTAATTAAATTATTTGTTAAAATAATATAAAAAAATATCAGGATGGACGAATATTAATTTTTTACTTTTTATGATTGATAAATTTAAAGAGGTATTATCGAGAATAAGAACTATTAAAATTTATACAGCTTTTCGATTTTATAGAGCTTTTATCTTATAAAAGATATTTCTCGTAAAATTTTGACTTAAATTCTTTATGAAATTATATATTATTTTTTTCTTTCTAAATGTTTCATTAAAAAAAATCAAGAATTTCTTATTGTTACGTACAAATTGAATTCAAAAGTATCCAATCTCTTGATTATATCTCGTACTTAATTTATAACATATGAATTTTTATCATTTATAATATAACATATTATAGAATAAAATAATAAATATACAAAATGATGTTTATATTTCAAATTTCATATTTGCTTTTTCGTATTAATATACAATTTATACAATTCGATATAGATGACTTTTGAAACTAACACTATATCAATTAAAAAATATATATTCACACATCTAAAACCTACCAATTTCATCAATAATAAACGTAAATCACAAAGCTCTGTTAAGAATGTGAAATCGAAAACGAAAAATCGAAATTTACTTTACAGACTGAGAGTGAGAAATTGTCCACATCAAATCTAATCTCGAATGGCGCTGCAATCGCGCTTCCGTTTCATGTGTAATTATACCACATTTCTTTCACCCCATTCCAGGACAAATTGAAAAATCGAGTTTTCTTCGTAAAACCTAACAACTGAATAAACAAATACGTAATCTTATCGAAGAAACGTTTAAACCATTATAGCTATGATGGTAATCGACGACAAATACCTTCGATCAGGTGATTTGGAAAATAGCCGATGATCATTACGACGAATGACGGCGCGTAACTTTGACGTTCTCGGGTAATCACGTTCGCAACAAGTCGTAATCAACATGATGCGCAATTTAAATCGCACGCGCGAAAAGTGTGCTGACCGTGTTAAGCAACAATACATTCGCTATTTTGTTCCAAAGGGTGGAATATCTCGTAATAAAGTTAACACGTTTAAATTAATCATAATTCTGAAAATGTTTCAGGGCCATCGATATTTTTTTAAATAATGAATTTCAATCGAAACATATTTCCTTTATATAGGAGATTATTAAATTAATATATTCAATTATATAATAATCTTCCCCCTCTATTTTTGATATTAAATATCAATGTTCTAAAAGAAACTGTATCAATTAGCCACATCTTGTAATCTTTGCAAAATCCATCTTGCAGATCAAACGTATTCCATTAAAACTATATTTAATTTTTCCGCGTGACTCTTTATCCTATATTACATCGTTTGGTAAATTAAAAAACGTTTTGTACGTTCGAAAGAAACGTGAAATAACGCGAACAATCCCTCCTCCGTGCACCAGATCGAGCGATCTCAGCCCGTTTCGAGATAAGCAAACGACGCGTTTCATAGATCGGCCATTTTCAAATCGAACGAGACCATTACCTGCATCTGTTAGGCATATTTAGCGTCACCAACTGCTTGCCGTATTAATATTCATCATCGAGGGTGTGTAAAACCGAGATTCATTTTATATACATATATATTTTTAAACATATGGAATCGCTGCATAATGCCGTTTGATGGCCAATAGATTAATATCCGTGCGTCATCCAGTTTCATAAATCGACGATATAATCGGTTAGACTTTATATCGATTAATCGAAATTAGGCCGGCAGTAAGCATCGCGTCTCGTAATTATTGCTGCTCCGTTTTGCTCGAAGGGATTAAATCGTTTCGATAAACGCGTGCGATTTACAAGCGTCTTACGTATCGAAAAAACTCTCGATTGATCCGTGGCATATTATAACCATCAACGCAACGTGGTCGATCGATTGACGACCGTGCACGATGAAAAGAGAGAGGAGGCGTGCGTTTCATTTGTGCGATTGCACAAAGAAACGGCGCGTGTGGTGTCGACGCGGATCGAATCGAAGCGGAACCGCATAAAAATCGCAACGAGTCTCGTGAAACAGAAATATTACCAACGATACTACATTCCTAGTGGAATTCTACTAGATTTCAGTCGCAAGGTCGAGAATTCGTGACATCGCGCGCGTGCTCTCGCGATCACGTAGGTTTCGTTTCTGCATGGAATTACTGTGAAAAAAAGAGAGAGAGAGAGAGTAAAAGGAAAAGTAAAAATTCGATTTCAGGGATATATAAAAATTACACACTATCTATCTGTTTAATGTGTTTAGATTGCTGTGAGTAAAGAGAAGTAAAGAGAAAGAGAGAGAGAGAGAGAGAGAGAGAGAGAGAGAGAGAGAGAAAAGTCGAATAAAAAAAAAAGATAAAGGTATTAGCGTGAAACGAGCGAGGGTATCACACGTGGACCTTTCCACGAAAGAAACGAAACTTTTTTTCAAGAATGAGGTCTGGGTGAGTTCAATGCCTCTACCTCTCTCTTTTCATCCGTGGAACAGACGGATTGTGCCGGTCGACCACCGTGTAACACATGCACCGATTGCTGGACGATTACTCACGTCCAGGCGGGGCGGATCAACGTAGAACAGAAAGCAATTCGACCTCGGCCGGAACCAAACTCAAGGACCAATTATCTAGCGACTGGTAGACCGTTTTGCGATTCCCGGATTGCTGGTGGGTGTCTAACGAGGAATTTGTTCCGCTACTGGAATAGAATTAGGTTCGTTCTCTTCTAATTTCTTTTTTGGGTTTGTTTTTTGTTTTTTTTTTTTTTTGTTTTGCAAATCGTGATCGAGATGTGGTATTAATACAAACTGATCAATTCGTATCCTATTGAGAGTACCTTGGACGCGTTCGAGATGGGAGGAGATAAATAGGATGTGTAAGGAAATGATGAGGTTCGAAAAAAGTGATCTTTTGCATTTTGTTTGATTGTAAGAACGAATTTTTTTTATGTGAGATCGTTGAATTTTATTTACGTTTGGAGAAAGATCTTTTCTACCTTTGTTTGAATAAAATTAAATTTCAAACTTGAACGAATTTTTGCAAAAAAATGTAAATCTAAACACAAACGATAGAAAAATGAGAAAAAATTGATCAAAATTTATTCATCGAGTGATTAAATTAGATTTAGTTATTTCCTAAGACAAAAATTATATTTCTTCTCTGGGATTATCATTGTTTCGAACAGAAAAGAAATTTTATAATGAAACTAGAAACGATTTAAGTTAAAATCCATGTTTTATTTTTGTTCAATCATATTTTATATTTTTCGAAGAATATCTTATCAACTGTAGACAACTAATTACAGATCTATAGATGATTCAAATGCCATTGATGGGATAATACGTTTACAAAGTTGCATAGTTTCATTGAGAAAATAGAATCCAAGAAAACCGTGTTCGAATAGCACGGTGATTTTGCTTTGCGGAAGGTCGTTGTATTGGATTCTTTGTAATTCTTGCGTGAAGAAAAATGTTGGCGCGAGTCAACAACCGGGTATAAATGTCGTAAGTAAATCTCACAGCTCTACGCGTGAACGATATTTGCATTGCCTTTTTCATCGTACTATATTTAAATACCTGTGATCTCGTGAATCTCCGTTAATTCATTCCGATTGATTTTTCACGTCGACACGTCTGTCCGGATAATATGCAAACGTGTTATAGACGTCTTACAAGTGTCAGACAATGTTCTGCAATTGTTAACACATTTTTCGAACTCTTACGTTTTAGAATCAAAAAAGAAGTTAAAAAAGAAGTTGGACTAAATTTTTTAAGATATTGTAAATATTGACGAGAAATTATATTAGAAATAAAATTATTATTAAGATACGGATTATGTAAGAGTTTCAAATTATTTACAATTATTTTCAATATTTTTAAATAAATAATTAGAAAAATTTTAAATCTAAGATATAGGATAAATAAAAAATTGTAAATATTTATGGAGAATTTAAAAATTCAAAAATATGCATGAAACAAACATAAACATGCAAAAATAAGATATTGAAATTAAATTATATTCATTATTCAATATTTCTGTATTCCATTTCTTTTATATTTTTAAAATCATTAATTTGCATAAATATTCAAAGGCTAGATATTAAGTAGATTCAGATTATCTTTAACCCTCAAGAATATTTTTATTGACATAAAAAAAAATAATCATACCGGTAGTTAAATATCCATTTTGAATGATCGATCACAAAATAAATATACGTATATCTATGACATATAATAAAACTTACCGTAAAAATTGCTTCATTAAAAAAAAAAAATCCCACCAATTTAATTATCAAACGTCTTGTTTACAAATATAAATCATCTTCCACAATTCTTTCTCCCCAATTCTTCCTTCCCTCCCTCTCCCTCCTTTCCCTTCCCTTGTCCTTTTATTATTATTTTTTTCACTCGTTTAGAAACATCTTCACGGTCGATACTGCGTGTACAATCGGAGTCGAACACGGTTCCAGAACGCGGGAAATTACTCTGAGATTGACGGGCTAACAATGAGCGTGCCAGTGGCACGAAGGCCACTCTGTCAGGTCAGAGAGGTTTTTAATAATTACGAGGGCTCGCCATCGTCGGCGATCCACCACCGACACCAACACCGGATATTCGAAAATGGCCGGATCTCTGAACAAGATATACGCGTTCCTACGATGCGTCATATGGAATGAAAGAGGCTGCCTCTAAGCCTATCTCGAAGGCAGTTGCAATTAAAAAAGAGAAATATATTTATTAATGCGTTCACATTACCCGGTTTTTCGATAAATCTGTCATTACGTCGATACGATCTTTATTGGCCTATTATTAGAAAATATTAATTTATGTTAATCAGATCTCTTCGTAAGAGAGATGTATTCACAATCTGACCTGCATTCGAAGTATGTACTTTTTTAAAACTGGAATAATGTACAAGGACGTTCGTTTAAGGATTATTATTGTTGTTGTATGCATTCCAAATAATATTAATGATACAGTTCTACGATCATCGGGATCATCGTTGATCCTTATTGAACGTAAATGGTTGGATCATTGCTCGTATGAGGAAATGATATTATCTATTCATCATGGAATCATGGAAAAAGTAAGCATGGAAAATATTAATCGAGCTTTTTGATTAAAATGTTTGGACAATCACGAATATACTTTTTTTTTTGATATCATTGCAGTTTTATTAATTAAATTATGAAAAGAAATGATAAAATATATATAAGGAGAATTTTTGGATAAATTATTATATAATCCAAACTATTATTATGCAAGTATCATTTTATATAATTAAGCATTAAATCTTCAAATAAAATTTTTATCAGATATTAGTTATTTTATTTTTTCCATCAATGAACAATATGTTAAATATATAGTAAATCGTTACTTGACGTACCTCTTAAATATTCGATTGGATTTAATATAAAAATATATATCAATTATCATTTATTGATTATTAGATATCATTGAAATATGTTACATCGTAAAGCGAAATTTCAATAGGTTTTTACTGTGAGAAATAAACAATGAGTTTGCATTGTCTTATTTCACAATCGGTAGAATAACAGAAGAGAAAACACAATTTATTGTTCATACGCATTATTTTCAAGGAAACTATTAACACGATGAAATGAAAATATGATAACATAAATTTTCTTATAACGCAATATTAAATGTAGAAATTAATTTATTTAAAAATGACATAACTTTGAAATATTATTCCTTTTTCATTATATCTCTCGGATAATCTCTTGTGATAAGGATTTGTTAAATTTTTTTTAAATACATAAATATCTATATTTTAATTATTACAATAAATTAGTAAATTATTACATATTGAGACCTGAATCCTATTATATTCATCTCAAGTAAAGATGTTATAAGAAAAGGGAAATTACGAGATTGTATCTAGAAAAATTTTAATGATACACAAAGAAGACATACAGTAATTTGATTAATATTTCTAAAAAATTCTTTAATCTTTAAAAATTGTATTCTATCATTCTATTCAATTTCGACGATGCAAAATAAATGAATTAAATGAATTAAAAAAAAAGCAAGCAAAAAATCTACTACAAAACGATCAATTCCTTGATATTTCTTTTTTTGACCAATATATATCTATGTCAAATTTGCTTCCATTTGTCCTTGATTTTACATTTGTTCGCTCGATTTGTCATTTCTTATAAAAACTCCGCTGTTACAAAGAAGTTCTTCCATTCTTTCCAAATGTCATTGAGTCACAAAATTTAAAAAGTCGATTTTTAGGTTAAGACAAGCGTTCTAAATCCATTTCATTCTTGTGGATCCTCGTCAAAATCTACGTTACCTTGAAACAGGCTTTAATCGAGCAAATTCCAGCATGAAACAAGATGAAACAAAGAATCGATTCGAATTGGACCGAAAAAAAATAGAGGCCATGCTACTTTTTATGTAAGATAATCATGATCATCGATATACAATAATTTTTTTTATGTTTATATTTTCATTCGTTCAATTTGTCGTTGTGCTGATCAAACCTAGATCGTTCGTTTTTTTTTTAGTTATGCATTCAATCCGATCAGTGGTTGTAATAAGCGATTCAGCGAGTTCAAGGAACGCTCATCCTAGTTCTAACTTCTCATTGTCTTGCGTGTGTTAATCAACGTTAGCATCGAAGCGTGATTGTTTTCTCGATTGTTCAGATCGATAGTGATCTAACGGGCGTGATTTCCATATTTCGATTTCGATGATCGAATATTCGAAGGAAAGAAAAAGAAAAATAGAAATTGAACAAAATGTATTTCATCGAAATTTTACCTGAGGTCCGTTATACTGAATCGATTAAATGAAAATAAAGATCAAGCAGATAGAGCGATAATGCAACTTTCATATTTCGACAATAATGGAGAATTCGAAATAATAATAATAATAATAGTAATAATAATAAACTAGATATTTTCCATAGAAATTCAATTCAATAGCAATTAATTATAGCAAGACGTCGATCGAATGAAAATGGAAATAAATTGAACGATAATCTAATCAGCAGAATTTTTACACTTCGACGATGATCAAAAAGTTCAAAGGAAAGGGGAAAGAAAAAAAGAAGCCAGATCGGATATCTTTTATCTGTCTCTCTTTGAATTAATATAATTTTCGCGTAGACGATGATTGAGCATTAAAAGGAGAGAAAAAGAAACTAAATTAAAGAATTTTCCATCGAAATTTAATCCGAGACCACTTACAGCGAATAAAGCGATAATCTAACCAATATGACTTTTACATTTTGACGATAATCGAGCATTTGGAAGAAAAAAAAGTCCCTAGACTAGGAATTTTTTACCATCAACATTCGAGACTAATTACAGCAAAAGGTCGATTAAATGAGGATCAAAAAATCAAGGGAGTAGAGAGAGAATTTTTGTTCGTAGGACGATCTTCTCGAAATCGTTTCCATGATTCGATGATAATTCCACTCTGATGACCGGGTTAAGCCATTGGAGCGCCAGCACATTTTATGACCGACATGGGGTTAAGACTCGACATATTTCATAGGGATTCCAGTGTTGGAATCCTCGCGATCCACGAACCACTTATTCTGGATAAGCAACCGTATAGAAATTTCTGTGATTCGCGGTGACATCGTGACGAAAAACAGGCTGTCTTTATTCTCCATTTAGCCTGCTGAAATCAACGATTTATTTGCGAAGTGATAATGCGAGGTTAGAAGATAAAGCTACGTGGGATGAAGAAAAATATACGAAGGAGGAAGGGGGTGAGGACGGTGATACGTGGTTAAAATTATCATGTTGTTACGTAGGAACGAGGAAAAATATGAGAGGATTTATCCCGATCGTGGGAATTGCGGTTATCGATTCAAATTTCAATTTTCCATATCGAACTAATTATACGGATAACCAATAATACAGATAAAGTTTTATAATTTTTCTTTTCTGTTTGCAATATTGTTACATATAGGAGCTCTTGTTATTTACATCACATTTCACCAATCGTACTTATCGTTGTTCATTTATAATAGCTATTACAAATAATATTTTTTTAGCATGTCTCAATACTTTTTTTTTTAATAGAAAATAAAACGCTACATCGACTACTGAAAATTTTTTTATATTCTCTTCGATATATCTATTCAATTTCTATTTGATTTATTTTTTATATACAAGTATGTTATAAAGATTAATTGAACATACTCATGCGTGTATTTATAACATTTTATTTTAATTTTTTTTCGTTAAATTTTTTTTTTTATTATTATTTATCAATGATAATAATTTAATTTAATCAATATCCATTAATAATTTAGTTCATAGTTCATAAAAAACACATTCCTTTTTCGTGATAATATTACAATGTTTACTTTGAAATACAATCAATTTCATATTGAGTAGATTCTTCTTCGCTTTGGCCAACGAATTCTACGTGCAAGGCACACCATTTTCTATTTCCTCATCGCTCCAACGATTTTTCAATTGTTTCGCGTTTTCTGTTTTGTTTCGCGATCGATCCGATATTCTTAAACATATAAAAACTCAGATTCTACGTAGAATGAAAAATAAGACACGGATACATTGTACCGTGAAGTGATTGCGAAAGAGGGAATACATTATTAGAAACGATGTTATAATCGGTGACTAATAATGTTGATATCGGTATATTGCGATATCTTTTCGTCAGTGAAAACCCGGGACGGTAGAAGGCGTTTGAATATCCGAACAATTCAATTTCGTTTGGAGAAAAACAAAGGGATCGTGCAATATTTTTTCGTGTATCGCTTTTGGCTTCGTTTCAATTAGCGCGCATAAGGTGAAACGAAATTTTTCGCAGTAGCTTTTTTAACGAATTATAGAAACGAGAATAAACGAGTTTTTGACGATAAATTTAATGATTTTAATAATTTTAATATTAAATCGAATCTCTAGATTTATAATTCTATGCTTTGGTGCAAGAATTATCAATGCCAGTTAAAAATTAACTGAACTGAATTTAACGTGTTCTTGCAAAAATATACATTTCTTACACCAAGCCATAAAATTTATTCAGCGTTCAAGATTTTCCTAGTTCCTTCAATTACGTGTAAAAAAATCATACCAAGAGATTAGAATTATTCATAACAATTGATAATTATGTTTCAATATACATAATTCATGGCAAATATTTCCTTCATTAAAGTAATTTAAAATTACCGATGATAAAGTGTTTGATGGACAATCTTGATTGATCACTACCGTGCATCTCTAATAATTGCTGAAAAACTTTTCTATTGTCCTCCATGATTTATTGTTCCAATCTAAACTCAATCGACGAAGATGTGATACAAAAAAAAAATATCATAAAAATCGATCAATCAACAATAATCCCAAGAATCACGTCCGAATCATGAGCGAAAAATCAATAGGTATATCATTACGCGTACGCAACGTGTATGGGACGAAAATGATTACAGAAAGACAATGAATCCCTTTTGTTTCTTCTGTTCACTGTTCGCGTATCGTGATCGTGATATAACGAGACACGCGTGCTACGTGTGCTTGGCGACCTTGCGTGGATCTCGAGTGAAACCCAAGACACGGAGGGATGCAAATTGATCGTTAATTATTGTAATTATTTAGAACGTGTGTAATCGTCAAGCGTTACGGCACGATCCGATCGGTTAAACGTGAAACGTACGAGTGGCGATTCTATCATTCTTCCAATGATCAATGAACAGTACCTGTTAACCTAACCTGTTGAATTATTCGAATTCTCGACATTCGAAATTTTATTTCGAACATTTAAATTAATTTACTTTAAATTAGAAATCAAGCGGATTAACGTAAGTTAAATGATAAATATATCGACAATCGAAAATTATACGCGTGTACGGCCTATGATAATTGCGATGACATACTTCAATCGAGTCGGAAAAAGGCAATTCGGAATTGTAGCTCGTCGTTGGTATTCCAACAGAGAAACAAGTGCATGCCCAATAAAGAGATTCGTTAATGGGTTATTTATACAAAACCCAGGTTAAACTGGGTAATTTAGGAGTTGATAATTGGATCTTTGTCGTTAGGTTAATTGAAAGAAAAGAAGAAAGATGTGGATGATGATAAAAATCCATTGTTATTTCACGTAGAGAAAGAGATGAAATTTATGAAAGAAGAAAAGAAAAAAAATGATGGAAATTAACAGAATTAATTGCCATTCGAGAATAAGCTCGAAGAACTCGATTGAATTATATTATTGCTTTTATTTTCGATCATAAATGAAAAGAATATCGCGTAATTAAATGTTCTCGAAACCTGATTTTTGAAACTGGAACGCAAAAATAAGATATTTAATTAATTTATCGGTGCTTATTTTAATTCGCTTCAAGAATTTGATAATTTTTTTTTTCCCAATTGTTTCTCTATTGCCATTGATATTTCATGATGTTATATGTATTGTTACAAATTGCTGGATATTTTAATTGAAAAATGATTTATTTTTGAAATGATACAAATATTTTATGAAACATTTCACATGAAAGGTAAAAGCTAATATATTTGCTTAAAAAATTAAACGATTTATTTGTCGTTTTATAAAATAAATTATTTGTTATTTGATTTCAATAAAAATCCTTAATATGCAATGTTTGTTATTAAAATATTATTATATATTTAATATAATTATTAATATTACTACTCAATATACTTATATATAATTTATCCTGAATCTTATTTCAGATATAAATTTTTAATCAAGAAATAACATAATTCTTTTCTCAAACAATCAATTTCCCGATCAATTTTATTTATTCGATCAAATAAAGAACATTGTCAACACGTCAATTGAAATATACAAAAATCTATAGAATATCCAAGATATTCAAGAAAAAGAAGAAATACCCATAATACTCGTTATGATATTTGAAGATATATATTTTTATTTAAACTCTATCTCTTTCGATCTCCCTATTTAAATTACAAAATTGAAATTAAATATTATAAAAATTCTATTTAAGTTTTATCGCAAGTTGAGTTAAATAACATTCGTATTCGAAATAATTATTCTTTAATTATTAAAATAAATTCCGTGTGATTCTTCACGTGTGATTCAAATGAACGATTACGAAACGGTTAAAATAATCGATTTTAAGAAACGCTTTATTAATTTCGCGTTACGAAATGTTTGATAGAATTGATCACATGTATGATCAGACAGGTGAATCTGATCCGTATAATTACTCTTTCCACGTACTCGCCTCGATTTCGAGACGTTTACGTTCGTTCGCCAATTCACGATAATTTTATTCGTTGAATAACACATATGGAGTATTTAATTACGATTCCTGGGATGGGAATTAAAAACTGCATTTATTAATCAAGGTGAATCGTTGCGGTTACTCCTGAAGATTTTCATCCTTGTCCGTTGGGGATATCCTTGCCAAGGTCTTTTGGACTTTTCAAATAGGAATCGAAAAATGATAAAAACGCGACGATTTACGCCATGACAAGATTCTAAAGCATCTTGAATGGAATGCGAATAATTTTTAATAGTAGGGTTTCATTCCTATTTCAATCATTTGAGTTTTTATCGTTTCTACTTTGGGTCTTGGGATTTTTCAATATACACGTGTAATAAATGACACGTGCTTTTGAAAATGCGCACTTAACGCGAATTTTTGCATAAAAATTACTCGATTATTACTTCTGTTGCTTCTTTGAAGATTGTTATTGCGAGTTTAACGAGAACAAATTATCGAAGCAAAGGACTTTTTAAGAATATTAATATTCATACAAATCATATCGATTACATAATAACGATCAAACGAATATGACTAATTTTTGAATGAAATTTTGTATTAAAAAAATTTTTGCGCTCGAGGAATAAGTTTTATGCATTATCCAAAAAAAGAAAAAATTACGAAAAAGAATTTCAAAGCTGTTGTACACAGCTCTGCATAATCTCAACTGAAAGATATCTACAAATATTTAACAACATGTGTAATTGATATCAAGCTCCATTTGTCTGTTTAAATTCAAAGATATTTATCTACCAGATCGATCTCCAAAGATTTACTGCTACGATACTATTTTACAACGGTAAAATTGTTCGAAAGTTAAATATTCGCAACCATCGATTTAAGATTAAACGAAACAATTTCGTCTTACGAGAAATATAAAAAAGCTTGATCCGCAATGCAAACGTATTTTGATTTGACGAAGCATTGCAAAACTAGGTGCAATATTCCTTAATACGAAGAAATGCCTCGAAGAAACGTTTAAATTATCGATTAACGTGTAGAGAAATGATTTTATACGCATATAAAGTGAAGAAGGATTTTTTTTCTAGAATTAAAACACTTCCAAGTAATGGTGTTGCGTGAAACTGTCATGACGCCCTTCGTCCAAGCAACTATGCAAAACTCGAAGAAATAATTCCATTTTTCTTAGACATAACAACGAGTCGCAATTGGTGGTTAAAGATCGTTAACAAGCCTCATAGAAAAGCCAGATCAAATAAAATGGGCGTGTATTATTATTATTGGATTTAAATGGTTTATTCCAATGTTTATTATTACCAGGAATCCACGTTTGAGGAAGTGAATAAGGTAAGGTAAGCATGATCGATCGAACTGGCATCGATATTGTTCAAGGATCAAGCGAATAATGTGTTTGGATTAGATCAAAATCTCATTGATAATCAACACTGAAACGTGGAAGAATTTATAATAATAATAAAAGAGATAGGACAGGAGAATAAAATGAAAGTATATATAATTCGCATAATTTTATTTATTATCATTAATAAGTCGATTATATTGTGTGTAGAAAATAATGAGACACGATTCTAACTGCACGCATTTTGTAATTATAAGAAATAAATCGATTTTCTTGTACTTATTGTACTCGTTAATTATTTATAATATTATACGAATGTATAATTTATGAATGTTTTAATTTAATTATTTAAAATTTGTATTCTCGATTCAGTATATCGACATATATATGGAGCATAACGAAGCATAAGAATTTAATATTTTTAAAATGATATTATTCATTAAGTTGAGTTTTAAAAATCAAAGCTCACTATTATTTTTAACTCGTGAATTTTAATGATAATTTAACGATATAATGACACATGAACCGGTCAAAGAACGATTTTTTCAAATGAATGAGCAAGATGTAGATAGGTGGTATCCTCATTTGGAAGATTGAGCGTCTAATAAGGATAAAAGAATTCAAGGTTCGCAAGTGGTTCGCGCAGCTGGATAAGATCCATGGCCAGATTGTCTCGAAATCACGTGCGCCAACCGAAGGAAAAGAAAGAAAGAGAAAATATCTAGATATAATGGATTGTCACGACATTTTATTCTTATCGATCATTATGAGAAAATAAATCAATTGCGCAACATTTTAGTTGTTACCAATCAACAGGTTCAATACGAATTATCAGCAAGATTTTATTTCAGATATATTTTTTTTAAATAAGGGATAAGAAATTCATTCAAAATCGAAATACAATTTTATTTAATATCAAATAATACGAAGTATGAATTATTTTTGTATTGACATTTTGAAATATTTTCAGATCTTTAAATGTCTTTAAATTAAGTATCTTATCTTTAAATTAAATAAATAATTAAATTATCTGATTGTTTATATAAAGATATAAATGATAAAAGTATATATATTAAACAAATATCAAAATGAAAATTACAATTTATGATTAATTCAATGATTATTAATTGTGATATGATTACTTTTTTGATTAAATCAATTTGAATCAATTTTCTGAGATGTAAATAGAATAAATTAATCATTCTCTTTGATATGCTAGTTTAATTTTTAATATAATTCTTTCTTTCAAACATGTTATCTGATAATCCAATAATTCTATAATTCTATTATTTCTATTCCATATAAAAATAATCTCTTAATAGAGGAATTAAAAAAGATAATAAGTTGTTATATCAAAAAAAAAAAGAAAAAACTATTTTTATTAATGGATATTAATCGAGATTATTTTAATTATTCTTGAAAAAGAATATTTCCAATGCTATTTTAGAAATAGATTTGCTCAATTGAAAACTGATTCGAAATTATTTCTTGTTTTGGAAAATTTAAAGTTGAAAAATTATTATTGGGTAATAATTACAAATATTGTGCAAGATTATTATTTTCTGTTGTGGTTATTTGATAATTGTTCAATCTTGAGATAAAAATACAAATAAACGACAAGAAAGTAAGAGAATACAAGCTTATATTATTTCTTATTCATTTTATTATTCAAATATACTTATCAATATCAATCATCGTCACTTTTTCGTCAATGTGAATTTATATTCGTAGATTGTTCCATTGCAAATTATAATAAGGAAATATCATTGAAACGTGCAATTACAAAGTTATAAAGAAAAAGGAACGTCAAATAATGAGTTTCGTTAAGAATGTCCTTCTGAGAACATTGCGGAAATAACATTAATATTGTGGCCATGTTACTCAGAATATAATGCAGCTGTTTTAAGTTATCAAATTTAGAAGAAAAGCATTCATAAATCAATCGAAGTTTATTTGAGAAGAAATAAATTTATTTGTAAAGAAATGATTCCACGTGTTTACAATATATGTACAATTATATTAACATTCGAACTCTTAAATATATGAATCATTATTATATCAATTTCTTTTCAAAATAATGAATAAACGAACAAAGGAAATTTATATTATTCGTAGAATACTTATTAATTCTGTTATATTAAAATAATTTTTAATATTGTATCAAAATATTTTTTCAAAATAACAAATTCAGAGATACACGTTCTAATACGTGTATAAAATAAACAAATCGAATATACGAATCGCTATCCTTCACCATGCAAATGAATATACATTACTTGGTATTCAATATTTCCTTCCTGGAAGTTAAGTGAAAAAATGAGTTAAGTGAATCATTCGCGCTGTAGTCACGAAACAGGTGATCACCCGAGGCATTTAACGCGATCAGGGATCATTATCCAAGAAAAATCAAACCATCCTGGACCAGTTGTACAGAAATCGATCTTTAAGGTCGTATCGGTTCCCCGACCATCCCTCCTCTCCCAATCATATAATCGTCGTTCCTTCCGTTTTCCGTGGATCATGTTTAGTTAATTGTTAACAATAGTTAATTCACGAAGGATACCGGATACAAATTGTTAAAAACAATTTATTACGCGTGACGTACGATCGATCGTGATAAAAAAAAAGAAAAAACATGCGCGAACTTGAAAATAAAAATTTCGTGTCGTAATAAAATGTTGAACGAGCAAAAAAAAAAAGCGGCCACGACAAAATGCATCAGGTTCTGCATCGACGAACAATTTGAATGAATTATCAATTATCGACGTTTAATTACCGCGATCGGTATGCAGATATGATTTCTTCTATTCATTCTACTACGACTTTGTATTATTTATATGCGATATCATAATAATTATTTTACATGAATTGCTAGAAGGGAGGGGAGAGGAGGAATTGTCGATTGCTTAATGGAGTAATGTGTAGATCGATTTAAATCTTGTTGACAATGATGCTATGTAATTAATTGTAATTTAAAAAGATTGTTTTTTAGGAATTATTAGGTATATGAACTAGGAGAAAAATCATTCGTTGAATATTCGACGAAAAAAGGGAAAAAAAAAAAAGAAATCCCCTTTTCAGAAAGTAAAATCGTGATTTGTTTCAGTTTCAGCTCGATCCTTATCTGATTGGTAATTGTGTTGGTGTAATTGAACGTCGAGTTAAAGAATACTAATGTTCACGGTGCTGTGCGAAATAGAATTCGTTTTTCGATCGTTCGTTGTCCGCCATTATCTGATCGTGTCAATGAGCATGGTGAATAGAATTGAGCACGGTGGATTGATCCGATCAAGATATCGAAAAGAGAAGTTACACGGATGTTAAATTTGTTTTAAAATGATAATTATTGAAAGTTATAGTGCTTTGTCTCTCTATCTGTAATTGAAATAATATAATATTTCTAAGTATGTGTAATAATCTAAGAGAGGAATTATTTTTAAAGCTATATTTATAAAATTTTTATATTTATAAAATTTTCTTTTTCTATTTTTTCTATAATTTTTCAGATATTTCAATAAATATACTTAAACGAAATAATTGAAATAGAAAAATAATTAGAATTATTTCAATCGTTATGAATATTTTAAAAAAGTATATGGATCTGAAAATATAAAAGAAAAAGAAATATATTGACAATTTTGAATAGTATATTTTGTTCCCATTCAATTACAAAAAGTTTATAAAATCATCTCATGTTAACATTCAAGATTTTTGAATTTAATAATATTTTTTTAGTAATAAAATTTTAAATTTGAAATGTAAATCGATAATCGATGTCAAATAACAACGAATTCGAAGATTATTTAACAAAGAAATAAAAAATTTTTAATTTTATTTCAGATAAAAAGGATATTTGAATATTAACATAAGGGATAAAAAGTTATTTTATGAGATTTATACAATAACATTATATATAAAAAATATAACGGCGTTATATAAGAAAGATATTCACACGTATAATTAATTATAAAAAATATATGTAATGTTATATGTGTAATATTATAATTAAACGCATCCATAATTTTTATCATTATTTATATCATTATTTTATTATTTTTATCATTATGAAATAAAGCTATCCAGTAAGATTTATACGGCAATATTGTATACAAACAATATATTCGTATGATATATTCATCACATATGGTCAATTTTAAAAAGTTTCGAAATCATCAAATGAATAGAATGCTATATTAAAAAAAACTTATCATTACTCATCTTCCTAAGAAAATAAAATTATTGTATAAATTATATATTGTATACGTATATATATAAAAATATAACAGTGTATGTCTTTTCTTTTTCGTTAATTTCTGGTATTCAACTTGTGATTATACAGAAATTAATAATCATATATTTAAAGATTATTACAGGTATAGAGATAAAAAAAAATAATTCTCAGTATTGAAAACAGAATTAAGAATCTTAACCGAGATTCTTATTCTGATTCGCAGAACGAGAAATAAATTATTTTATCGACTAAATGTCTTCTTAAAAATTCTAAAAAGATATCGTAACTTATTATTATTCAAGGATTTCAAAAGTCAAAATAACATCTCTCGTTATTTAAACTTTCAATTGATTGGTATCAATTAAATAACTGTTTTTATAATCTGATAATTTAGAAAGTTTAAATAATAAAGAGATTTTTTTTTTAAACGTTTAATCTATTTACAACGATTGGTCTCTCTATCATCGTTATTTTAACTTTTCAAGAAATTGATCCGAAACATTTGTTCGTGGAAATATTTTGTTCGAGGATTCGTCCCCCAAATCGTTTTGCATCCTTGAATAATCGGAGATTTGAATATGAGGAATCGATCTTCTCCGCGATTCGAATTTAAAAATGGACGAATCTTCGAACCTTTGACGAAAACTTTTGAAGAAATTCATCCCGAGGCATTCGTAAAAGGATGTGTCCCTACGAGACGCTTCGTTGCTGGGTTGTTGACGGTGAAACCCGATGGAAATAATCGAGGTCTCGTTGGTCGTTACAACGGACGTCGATATTCCTTTGCACTCGATGAAATCCAATACCTCCGACTCGTCCATCCTTATATCTCTAATCGTTATGTCGCAGATTGCTTTCGGCGATTGTTTCGAATTTTCCCTGATTTCTTCGTGGCAAGCTTCGTTACGATTTTTTGAATTCGCGCTTATTCTTGTCGACGTGGACGCGTCGACAAGTCGTGTCTTCCTCAACATCGTCGAATACGCGAGTGGAGAGAGCTGATTTCCAGCCCTCGTAGGAATGTTTTGCGCATCTTTCTCTGATCTGAAAATTTTTTCAATGTGTGTAAGATGATAGATAATATGAAATGAAAATAATTGATAATGATAAATCATTAGAGTTTTTGGTATAGATATAATAGAAAATCAAATTTTCGATTTTCTTAAATAATTAATATGTCAATGTATATTTACTTATTTTTTTAAAATTATTATATATTTTTCCATAATATTATTTTAAATATAAAGAAAGAATTGTTTCGATGTTACGAAATTAATTTTTATCAAACATTATTATTGAAGCAATGAATGAAATCTTATAAAATTTAATTAAGATTGGTTAATAACATATTGCTCGCAAATATTGGATTAAGTTTCAGAACGATTAATTAGAATCTTCGGTTTATAAAGTATAAATTATAAACCTCGAACAAATCAGCGTGTTCTTGAAATTCTTCAATTTTTCTACGACAACAGATTTCTTGGAATTTTCACCGATCGAATTGTCTTGATTGGGAGAATGTTGTGAAGATTTGTTGTTGGGAGAGACAGAAGAGCTATTCGATTTAGGATTCTCATGAATTTGATATCTCTTCGAGCAAGAATCAGCAATGTTTAATTGATTTTTCAATTTAGGTGACCAATACCACTTCCTGTAACATTTTGTCAGATTAAGCAATACAAATTTCTTGTTGTTATATTTGAAGATTTCTTTTTTAATTTAACAAATCTGTCAATATTTGCCTAAAAATATTATGAATAATTGTTAAGCAATTGTTATGAAAATAATTAGATATATTCAATGTTTCTAAATGTTTTGCTAAAAGCAAATATATTTATTATATTAATAATAAATATCTTTAATAATTGGAAAAAATAATAATAATAGTCAATTTGATACGATTTGATAATTCTAGTTAAAATTTTGTCTTATCTGTTTTATAATATGTACAAAGATGATATAAACAATATAACGTGTAATTTAACTCTTAGTCACACTTATTTCGTGTTTGTACGCTTGTTATGATGAATCAGAGTTAATGATTGATTGAAGATTATGATTAATGTGAAATCGTATGATTATTAAATAATTAAATAATCAGTAATAATTGTATTAATAAGATAAATAAGAGAAATAATCAAAGTTATAATCAATGATGGTCATGATTAATTTAATAATCACGAAGTAATTACACTTTTGATAATGATTAAATCGACAATTCTGTGAATATTTTTTTAAGACATGTTTTTTGTTTACACAATTTTAAGAATAATTACTTTGAATGATAAATTATCTCAAGATGGGTGTATCTATAATTAGTTTTTATATATATTGTTTTATATAATATAACCTTCATTTCAAACATTTTATATAATAATTTATGCTTTTGAATGTTTCGTATCGTTATATATGAGAATAATCTATCGATAACATAGTAATATGATAATATGATAATATGACAGCATTATATAAGAAGAATTATTTTTATCAATTATTGGTCGAGAATATTTAAATTTTATTATTGTAAAATATTTTAAAATATGCTTTGAGCGTTATAACAAATATATATTTTAATTAAACTAATCTCATCGAATCTTGTGTTATTCTGATTCTAACTAACAATCAAGGTTTAATATGATATTCCAATTCTACGATTACTTTTTATATTTTTACATTCTTCTTATATTTTTTGATAATCTTAATTTAATTACAAAACAAATAGTTTTATTATTTTTTCGAAAATATAGATATAAAAAAAAATTTTTTTTGTACAAATTTAATGTCAAATTAATTCAAAAAAACTAATGAAGATTTATAGACTTGTTAACAAAATCTAATTGCTTAATGATTGAATAAGTACTTACGGTATTACCTGTTTCGATTATGAGGTAATATTATTTTTAAGATTTGTTGTTCCTGTTCTCTCTCTTGCACAATCTGTTTCGACCTCTTATCTTCGTTCGAATCGATAAAATGTTTGTTCTCATTATCAGATGCATTTCTATTTAAAGTTTCCTCTTTAAATATGAAACGTGCCAAAGTTGATTCGCTGTCCGTTGATTTATTCCTATCTAAAAAATTAATCTTGCTTTTTTTTCCCCATCGAATAAATCCAATATTCCACAACATTTTAATAATATTTTTATAAACGGTCATTGATTTATTTATTTTTTGTTAAATATCAATTTCCCAATAATTAAGTGGATTTTCTTTTTTGATTCGTTAATATTTTTTAAACCATAATTATAAATGATTATTAAAAAAAAAATATTTATTAATTCCTTTCCCTTATATGTTAACATATTATTAATTTTCGTTCCAATATTATTAATTTTTTCAAATTTACGAGAGAATTATAAATCATAGAATTTAATTGTACAAATAATTTTTATAATTTTACATGTTATCTAAATCTTCTCTCATAATTTTTATACATAATAATGAACAATTAGAAATAACGATTAAGCTGATAACATCATTGATTTCTGGTTGACATATCATACAAATAATCCTCAAATCGAATATTACGAACACATTCATAATAAAAAATACTTTGCACAATTATAAATCAATCAATTAGAAATAATAAATGAATTATAATATTGATTTTAATGATATCACTTTCGATTCGATTTGTATCTTATTTTCTTTCTTTTTTTGTTACAGATTCTCGCGTATAAAATGGAATATAAAAGGATATGCTGGACCTTACCATGCTGTGTGCATAATTTTTTGCAGTACGGTCCAATATAAGTCACTATGACACCGAAAGCTAACAAAGCTCCCAAAATCACGATCATTATTATGTTAACGTTCTTCCAAGCACGATTCACTCTCCGATAAATGATACGACAACAGGAGATCCTATGATTATCAGTCGAAAGAGACAATGTCGAATTCATAAATATTATGAAATATGTGTAATATATATAAACATTAGACAGCACGCAGATAAACTTTGTATACGAAAATTATACGATATAAAAGAGGTATAACAAAAATATGTAATCCTTTTTTTTTTTTAGATAAAGAACTTTTAGATATTGCATTTTTCAAATAGTTGGCTATAATTTTTTATTCTTAACAAAACAGATGTTTAATTTTTAATTTGTATTTTACAGTGTTAGATAATCATCATTCAACAAAAATATAACAAAATGTGATTTTAATTTTTTATTTATTGATTTATTATAGAAATTTTAACGTAAATAATAAAAAATAATCTGATATTGATTATTTTTGTTCAAACTGTCAGTCAATCGAAGATTAAACGAGAGCAAACACGTTATTCTTCAATCTTTTGTAAAGTAGAATTGTTTTATAACTTGATATCGAACGATCATAGATTAAAATTATTTAAAATCATGTGAACATTCTCTATTTTACTATTAGTCATTTAAAATAATGATTGTAACTTGATATCATAACTTCTGTTTAAAACATATATTTTATGTAACTTATGCAGTTTATATATAAATAATTATATAAATAATTTTAAAATGGCAGAATTTGATGACTCATTTTATACGATAATTATGATAAATTGCTACTTGAACTCTTATTTTCCAAATGAATCATATTTTAATCAATTGTTGTTGTATAAAATATTAAATCAATAAAAATATTATTAAATGATAAAAAAATATGATACGTTTGAATTAAATTTATTAACACATAAATACTATTTTAAATATAATCATATGCAAATATTTTTCATATCAATATTGTACAACTGATATATGATATCATAGTTGAATTCTATATTACTAATATCACTCATTACTATTGAGGATTATACAAAGAATATATAATATGTGGAAAAAAATTCATTAGAAATTTGTAGAAAGAAAACATAAATAAATTTGCATTTAATTTACAACATTGAGTTCTCGATCGAAATCTTTGAAAATTTTTGACGAATCAATGAACATTTCAACGATCATTAACATTTGAGATCGTTTATCAATTACGATAATTGGTGCAATTGCAAACAGGAAAATATATATGAAATTTAAAATACAAATTATTTTATTTTGATTAAATATTATACAATGTTACGTGGCATGAGTTCGATACGTTTCTTAATTAATCAAACTTATGCACAACTGTATGATAAAAATTAACAAAAAATTTATAGCTTGTTTACACACATACATGTATAAATGAAATGATCTTAGTACCTTAAGTCATCTTTTTTATAGATATCAGTACATAATGCATGTAAATTATACGGTGTACTTTAACATTTACTTAGATTAATAAGTTACTTTCAAAGAGATTGTTCAATCTATTGAATAGGATTGTGACGTTAAAAATAGAAGAAATATGAGTTTAAGGTAATAATTCATTTTAAATGTGCCCTTAATTACTTCATTTCAAATTCGCCTTTCTATTTCTAGATCAAATTCCCTCTTTCACACAAATAAAATTCACATAAATTCACACAATCATATTTCTGCTTTAAAATTTTTATTATATATAATTAAAATTTTTTCTACAGCAGCAATGATATTAATTATTAATTAAAAGTTATTGAATTGTATAAATCCTATATAATCCCATAATTTGTTTTATATTAGTAATCTAAAATTATAAATTTTTCAATTTTCAAATTAAAAAAATTTTTCAATAAATTCTAATCTATCTCTTTCTCTTTTTCAGTTCTTAAATTATTCATCAATGTCTCGAACTTTTATCCTCAACATTCGTGATTTTATCTCGAGTCGAGAGAATGGTACAAAAGACCACTCATTGTTTCGTTTGAGCTTGAGGTCAAGTTTGAAATCGAAGAACGAATTTTATCCATTTAAAAATCGCTATATGTTTTTCATGTTTATATCGTGTCTATGATTCGATATCGGATAATATTGACAGAAAAGTAGCACGTGGCGCGATAATTAGCACGATCGTGCTTTTAACGCAAGGTGTATCGAGAAACGGTAGGCTTCGCTTTCAAAGTTCAGATTTATGCACTGGAAAGGGAGATAATTTTTATAGAACGTAACGCGGTAAGATACACTATGAAAAGTGATGAAAGGGAATTGTACCAACGGAAGCAACAATGGTGATGTAATTATGTTATTGTTATTTTCCGTTTTCTCAATCTCACTTTCATTTCCTTCTTTAATTCTTCGCTAATATTTGGCTAAAAGAATCGAATGAATATTTGAGTCAGTTTTAGGTTTTTGGCATTATTATTTGAAATGAAAATCTAATATTTAAAAAATATATTGTTTTCAAATGATTTTACTAAATGTTTGATTATTTTACAAACGATAATTGGATATAAAAGATTGTAAGAAACACAAGTTTCTTCTCAGATCTAATAAAATATGAAATTTCTTAATTAAATTCAGTAAATTGTAATCTTATTGATTAGTATCACTGTTAAAATTATAAAATGCTTTTATTAATCAATACAAATGAATAACTATCGTTTTCTTCGAAATCTTCAAAATATATAAATATTGATATACAAATTAATATTTTATGTGTATTAAAGATTACAAGATCGAAGAATATAGGAAAAAGGAAAAAAATATATTCGAAAAATATAATACATATAATAATAAAATAATTTTTTTAAGTTTAACTTATATTCTTTCCATGCTATTAGTTTTTAATGAAGGTAATTAAAAAAATAGAGATAATAATTAACGATACGGTTATTATGAATTACAAAAAATAACCATGCAGGTTTTCTAAGTGTAAAAAGTCCTTGATTTATGCTCTATATATCTACATTTATACGCCAAGGACTATACGTACTAAGGATAGTGTTTCTACATTTTCTAAAGTTTTTGAGAATTTTATTTTTAAATCTTTGAATTTTCAAATTGTTGAACTTTAAAAATATTCAACTTTTTAATTTTAAAACTATAAATTTAGAAATTATTTAATTTTTAAATTTTTAACAACTTTTCTGGATTTACATATTACATTTGAAAATTTTAAATTTCCAAAATATCTATAAAATTTCTTAATTTTGAAAATGATAAATTTTTTCATTTTCAATTTATTAATTTTAATAAATTCGTAAAATTTCAATTTTTTATTCAAGTGTTAAATTTTTGTTAAGAATAAATTCGTTTCCCTTCTTTAAATTATTACGAACCGACGTTTTCTCTGCAAATTCATTAACACAAATCGTTATGAATAGAAAGCCGAATGTCTGAGGTGATCCATCAACCAACTTCGATGAATCATTGAACGTCTTAATTATTTCTTAAGTTTTTGTGTTACACAAAACAAAACCGTATGATTGTCGAAATCTTTGCATAATCTTTCGATACGAAAGTGGGTATGCTTGTGAAAAAAGAAAAAAGAAAAAAAAAACAAGAAAATGACCGCGAAAATCATTACCGCGATCAATGATTGATAGAAGATTTATCGTTAATTTCATCATGCAATAGATTTATTTCATTTAAAATGAAAATATTTTTTTTAAATATAATCTCATTTATATTTTTTTTTACAATAAAGTAACGTAATATTAAAATCTGAAAATGTATATATTTAAAATTTTATTTTTAATCTATCATCACAAGATTACATTTAAAAAAATATATCGGAATTTTAAAAAACAGCTTCTGAGTGAAAATGAGTAAATTTACATAATTTAATCTCGATGCATGTATCTTAATTTATTGTTCTAATGTTAATAATTTTATTTACTATAATTTGAATTAGAATATTTTTGTGAATTATTATGTGCATAATTCCATGATTTGATGATTTCATTGAATGAAACTAAACGATGAAATTAAATTAAAATTATTAAAACTGCATTAAAAAAGTAGCGATTTGGAAAAAAAGAATTAATTACAACTTGGATTCAATTATTTAATTATTCAAATTGCATTGAAAAACTGTATATAAATCAGCAAATTAAAATTGTATCTCACTACTTAATTTGCATATCGCTTTATTTCAAGGTATGGATAAATTAAATCATTAGATTTTCTAAAGTACACATTCCATTAAATATACGTAAATATTACTTATATATATAATATTATAAATTATGTTTTTAATAAATACTTTATTGTTTTATATTTTTTTTTTTGAATAAATATAAGATAAATATAAAATAATTTTCATATAAATATAAATGGGAAAATTAGAATATGATAAATATCATAATTAACACCTAAATAATTGAATATCTAATCTAATTTATAATGATAAATCATACAGTGAATTATATATTATTATTATTAACATATTTTCAATATTGTGTATATCTCAACGATTAGTTTATATATTTAAATACTTGTTTTTTTTATGCTAAATAGTAGTTTCTATTTTACATAATCATCGGCCTCGATGTGTAATAATTATCCTGATGCACTCTCCAGTAGGAGGATCTATATATCTAAATTCTTATGATAAATAAATTGGAGGAGGATATGTGTATATCTAAAATCACAAGGCGGTCTTATATGATAAATCGATTTAATCGTTTATTAATTATTAGTATTAATATATGCACGAATAAGCACATAAATAATTTCATAATCAATCAAAGTGTTTATAAAACTTGTTATCTCGTATTACTGTTATATTACTGTTATATTACTGTTATTATATATAAATACATATATATACATTTAATTTTTTGATGTTTTCATGTGTATAAGTCTCAATTATTAGAAATTGCTACGAGTTTCATCATTGTAGACAATATTTTTCCCCTTCTATCGGAGTGTTTGGCCTCCACTTTTGCTCGAGGTTGAACATAGACTGTTCAAAGAAACGATCTAGAACAAGGGCAATATTATTGCGCCACGAGATATCCTTCTTTTCTCCAAATCTTTACGATATTGCTGGAAAACTTTTTAGACAAGTCTAATTTTCCATTGTTATTTTATTTTCATAAATGTTTTCTTGCTAATCGCACGTGTTTAATCAATTTGAATTATGACCTGTTTTTATCGATTGGAATCGATACAATTAATGCATAAAGATTAAAAAGTGATGAAAGAAAAAAATGAGAAAGGGAAGAAGGAAGAAAGATCGAGTGTTTTAGCATATAGGGAATTTTAGTTGAATGTACTGTATGCAATTTTTGAATTATTATTCGTGAACGAGCCGACCGATAAAGTTGTCGTTGTTCATATCGCGGCAACACCGTGAAACCAATGTAAAAATTATACTACTAGACCACACCTGCGATGCAAGGCTAGATTTTTATCTGATTGCCAATATGCCAATACGTTGAATTTATTTTGTTATATTTTATATTTTGTTATATTTTATACTTTGTTATATTTTATACTTTTTGTTATATTTTATACTTACTTTTATACTTTGCAAGTAAATTCTGTGACAAAATGATAAAATGATATACGATTTTAGTGGACTAATCTCAAAATTATATCTCAAAAAAAAATCATATGATTATAAATCAAATTTGATTCACTTACTACAAAGAAAGATTAATATATATGATACAGTTAACAAGAATGCTGGAAATTATTATTTTTTGACTATTTTTTTAAATATAGCAAAACTTGATATTTTTTATTCATTTATTTCTTTCCTAATATGATAGATTTTTGCGATTAAATTAAAATTCAACATATAAAAAATTTTTTATGTGAATAGATCAAATTTGTAAAAAAAATGAATAAAAATTATATGTATATAATTTGAATATATTGCATTAGTTTCGTGAAATATTGTCGTGAAAATCGTAGATTATCATTTTGTTATAGATTTTAATTTTGATGATTTTTCGCAATTATTTCATTCATCAACAATATATTATAAAAAAGATTATCATCAATTGTTTATGACTCATCGCGATTAAAATAAAAAAATTGAATAATTCATTTAGATTTATTCGATATACCATGAGTAATATACACCATTGTAATTTTAACTATTAATTTGATTAATCATCGTGTGTAAAATTAAAATTTATATCGATGGTTAATTGTTAAACACTTTTAAGTTATATGCCATTGTTTCTCTTCTAAATCACCATATAAAAACACGTTCCGCATAAAACAGGGATATGGTTTTAACGATATCCATCATAAACCCGTCTGTTCTTCCCAAGTGTGAAGTTCTCTCACGTGCTAGTAATTTATTATCCTCGATTTCATTCTACGTTTAGAGGCGTGACGAACGAACACATTTACATTGCATGTTTATTTTTACAATACAACTGTAGAATAACGAAAGTATCTCATTCAATGACAATATCACTTTAATACGGAGGTAAGATTAACTTGGTTACTTAAGTTAAACGGAATTGACAATATTAACAGGCTTCGTTAATGTGTTAAATGACTGAAATAAGAAATAAAATGAAAAATAAAAAAGTTAATTGTTGGAATAATTTTATATCAATGATTTCTTAACCTTTTTTTTATTGAGAATTTAACATCTTTGCAATCTTTCGGGTATAATTTCGTCCATTCGTTTTCACCCTCTTTCCGAGATCTTGAATCACTTTCTGGTCACGTGGCTAACCTACTTTCCAAGCTCTTACACGGTAAGTGATTCTGATTAAGTTATTCTGAAGTAAGTTTGCGATGTATTTATAAAAATCATTATGCTCTGTTGAGTTTAATAAATGAATTGATAATTAGTTTTGTAAGTAGTGTTGAAATTGAATATTTGACAATTAAAATTAAAAAAAATTCATATTTTAATGAACATATATATAGATTACATGTGGAATAATTTTTTTATGGAAGTAAAATCAAATTTTAAATACAAATTTGCCTAGTAATTTTTCTTTTACTTAACATTAAATTTTGAATATTTTTAATTCAAAATTTTAATTTAAAATTAAGAAAATTATTCTATATTATACTATTATAAAATTATATTTAAAAAAATTGAAAATATATATAAATTGAAACTTTCAGTGTTGATTTTCGAAAAAATTGCTCAATATAGATTCCATTATCCTATATATACTCACAAAATTTCATTAAAACTAAAAACTATCTATTAATATTTCATTAAATAATAAAAAATAATAAATTTAAATACTACAAGTCATCATACGTTTAATAAATATTTAATGCATAACATTATGCAGCATTAATAATATGTATAAATTTCTTAAATATTTATTAAGATTGTAATATAATACTTAACTTACAAAAAAAAAAATGATTTGAATACATATCGAGAAAACAATCGAAAAAACATCATTATGCATATTTACTATAATTATTCTATATCACGATACTATTCAGAATACTATTTACATTTTTATATAAAAATTAATATTGTTCTAATATTATTCTAATGTTAATATTATTCTAATGTTAAGGATTAAAATATTATTCTAATGTTAAGGATTAAAAAATAAGATTATAATTATAAAATACCGATTCATATGAAATTGGAATAAAAAAAAATTGAATTAATATAATTCAAGGTAACAGATGAAGATCATCACCTTTGGTAATTGTCGATTGGCAATCATGTGAATCGTTCATACCTATGGGCGTGTCATTATTTTTTTCTCGCGTATTACCAATTCAAATAAGATTGCCACAATATCATGTACCGGAGGCCTGTCTGGCTAAAGACCAATAAAATCATCGATTGTTGAAAAAAATCGTTCGGCTGAATACGCGTTAATTGTTCATTTAAGAATTATGAAAGATGTTTGTCACAAAATACATAACATTATCAGATATTAAAAAAAATGAATATCCGTATACATAATACATAATACATATTATATTTTATTTTATTGTTCTATTCATATATTATAATATATTAGCTATATATCACAGAATATTATATTAGATATATTAGTTATATATTAACAAAATAATTAATTTGTAAGAAATTGTATAATTATCGTTCTACAAAATATAATCCAAAAGTAAGTATGAGAACTATCCCTGGAAAGGATGATATCGAAAAGAAGGAATGAAAGAACGATAAGAGGATTTTCTTATGGATTTATTTTATTCCTGGCTTTGTGTAATTAAGTTCTCCCTAAGATATGACGTTCATTGTTTTATATTTATAGAAAGTGAAAAGTTCATACAGTTATTTAATCCATTTTTCAAGTTTCTGGAAATAATTAATATATATATAAAAATATTTAATTTATTAATTTAAATCATCGATAAAAAAGAATTTTATTTTAGTTAATATATTTTCTTTAAATAATTAATGTAACAAATAGAAATGCATATATAAAATTAAAATATATAAATCAACAAAATTGATTAATTATGAATAAACCTTGAAGAAATAATACAAAATAATTATTGTTAGCGTTGCACTATATATAATTGACATGTGAAGGTAATCTATCATAAAACAGCACAATTTCCATTCTATGTATATATAAAATAATTTTATGCAATCGGAAAAATTAAAAGTAAATAATATTCAAATAATACGTTAACTGTAAAAAACTAATCTGTGATATAATTAAAGTTTTTTCATTAAAAATTATATGTTTCATATATATTTTAATATCTTAATAATTAATAATATGTAAAACGTTGTTATAACAGTTCATCTGCAATCTAACAGTATATTTCGAAAAGTTAAAAATCTAAGCTCACATTTCTTAATTTTAGAAATCAAAATGAAGATTATATCGTAAATATAAAAAAATTTTATAAATATGTAAAAATTCTTAATTCATTTAATTAATAAATTAATATATCAAGTAATAGATATTGATTATCTTTTCAAAATGAGAAAATAGCAAATTAGAAAATCAATTTTTTTATATAAAAGTTTACTGATTTTCGAATAAATTTTTTTCTTGATAAATATTCAAATTTCTCATAGGAAAAAAAGAGAATTATTATGAAAAGTTAAACTTGAATATAAAATTTAAATTAAATTTTAAATTAATTGTATAATCTACTAATTCTATATAAAACAATATTTTATATTTTACATATATATTTATATATTTTACATATATTTTACATTTCTTGGAAAATAAAATAATAGGAAAAAAAAATTTATTAATTAGAAATAAATAAAAATAAATTACTTCTTATTTATTTAAATTCTAAAATCAATAAAATTAATAAATGTATTTTTTTGAGTATATAAGTTTATAGTTATATAAAATTATTAAATAATTATTATTTATAAGAATGATTTTAAGTAAAATTAATAAATTTAATGAATGAATAGGTTTATAAAAATCATTATATTAGTATTCATTAAATTAGAAATTAAAATTCATAATTAAATAATTGATTTGTTTTAATTAATAATTAATTTAAAAAATATAAATATTTCATACTTAAATACGTATTCTTTCGAATATCTTGTCTGTGATCATTCGATGCAAGTTAGAATAAAGATAAGAAATAATGTAACAAAGACAGAGATAGTAAAAATTTAGCAATTAGCGCCATCTTTAAAGTGTCACAAAATAATTAAATGTAGAAAAAGATACAAACAATAAGATAAAGATAAAGATAAAATAAAGAATCAACTTTCAACACCATCTCTTGAGTGTTCTGTTTGTTTTATTTGCGGCACTCTAGAGATGGCGCTAATTCCTTAATTTTTATTTTATATCGATCTTTTATTCATTATTGATTCTCTTTATTTTATCCTTAGCACATGATTATAGATGTATATTGAAAAATTTAAACGAACATTTGAATATGAAATACTTAAATATTATGATATTTAATTCTAATTTTTAATTATAAATAAAATGATCTAATGAAATAATTTATAAATCTGTTCATTCACTAAATTCATTATTATATAATTTGAAAAAATATATTATTTTTAATAATAAAAGTTTTATAATTTGATAAAATCATTTGCAAAAAGAAAAATTAGAAAAGTAAAAATTAATATAATTTAGAAGAAAGATTGAGAAAAATCTATTTAAAAAATTCATTCATAATTATTATAGATTTTTTTGAATTTTTTTGATAGAATTTTTCATCAAAAATTTGAGATTATATTAAATTTTTTCCAACGTTTACAATGTAATTTAAAAAATGATGTCATAGACTCTTATTAAAATATTTCTTTTATAATTAATTAAATTATAAAATTATAAAATTAAATTATAAAATTATAAAATTAAATTATAAAATTATAAAGAATTTAGAGAAAGATTTATTCTCATTTCCATTTTCTTTTTTATAATTTTTATTTTATCTTACATAAGATCATGTATCAATCATTATATTTTTATGATTGTAATATGCATAAATTTAAAAATCTAAAAATAAAAAAATAATAAAAATTTATAAATTGTTATAATTATATATTTATGGTTATTTTGTGGTATATTATGGTTTTTTCATTTTTCGCATAAAATAATAGATAGAATATTTTATCAAGAAATGTGAATCCGAAATTAATCAAAAAACAAAAAAAAATTTAATTTTAAATTTAATTTTACTCCATAAAAATATTAATTACAATATTAATTATTATATATAGCATTGTAATAAATCATTAGATTTATTAATTAACAATAAATATCTAAGAATTAATAAATTATAAATCATTATATTAACAAATTTGATTTTAATACAATCGATAAAGATCGTATTTTTTCGTTGACTTTCGACAGTTGCGTCGGTCGTCTATAAATACTACATAGGTCGCGCGAAAATAGTCATTCTTAATGGACTTTTCGTAACATACTGATCGCAATTATAATATATTAACTAAATTTTTATAACACAGCAATAAATTTTCAATATTTTAAAAATTTCTTTTTATATTTATTTTCAACAAACATTAAATATTGTTTTCATAAATTATATATATACTTAATGTTTATTTATTTTAATTTTTTATTAATATTTATTGTTTTAGTTACATATTCATTAAGTTAAACATTTATTTTTTAGTTTATTTATTTCTTTAATTACATATTTATACATATACATTTATTTATTCATTCTTTTTATATATTTCTTTATTTATAAATTTTATTTATTCATTTATTTTTAATTCTGTAATAATTTACAACGATGGACAACGATGGACAACGATGGACAACGATGGACAACGATGGACGATAATGGACGATGATGGACAACAATGGACAACGATGGACAAGGATGGACAATGATGGACAACGATGGACAACGATGGACAACGATGGACAACGATGGACAACGATGGATGATAATGGATGATGTTGAACAACAATGGACAACGATGGACAACGATGGAAAACGATGGACAACGATGGACAACGATGGACAACGATGGACAACGATGGACAACGATGGACAGCGATGGACAGCGATGGACAGCGATGGACAACGATGGACAACGATGGACAACGATGGACAGCGATGGACAGCGATGGACAGCGATGGACAGCGATGGACAACGATGGACAACGATGGACAACGATGGACAACGATGGACAACGATGGACAACGATGGACAATGATGGACAATGATGGACAACGATGGACAACGATGGACAACGATGGACAACGATGGATGATAATGGATGATGTTGAACAACAATGGACAACGATGGACAACGATGGACAACGATGGACAACGATGGACAACGATGGACAACGATGGACAACGATGGACAACGATGGACAACGATGGACAACGATGGACAGCGATGGACAGCGATGGACAGCGATGGACAGCGATGGACAGCGATGGACAGCGATGGACAGCGATGGACAGCGATGGACAGCGATGGACAACGATGGACAACGATGGACAACGATGGACAACGATGGACAACGGTGGACAACGGTGGACAACGGTGGACAACGATGGACAACGATGGACAACGATGGACAACGGTGGACAACGGTGGACAACGGTGGACAACGGTGGACAACGGTGGACAACGGTGGACAACGGTGGACAACGGTGGACAACGGTGGACAACGGTGGACAACGGTGGACAACGATGGACAACGATGGACAACGATGGACAACGATGGACAACGATGGACAACGATGGACAACGATGGACAACGATGGACAACGATGGACAATGATGGACGATGATGGACAACGATGGACAACGATGGACAACGATGGACAACGATGGACAACGATGGACAACGATGGATGATAATGGATGATGTTGAACAACAATGGACAACGATGGACAACGATGGACAACGATGGACAACGATGGACAACGATGGACAACGATGGACAACGATGGACAACGATGGACAGCGATGGACAGCGATGGACAGCGATGGACAGCGATGGACAGCGATGGACAGCGATGGACAGCGATGGACAACGATGGACAACGATGGACGATAATGGACGATGATGGACAACAATGGACAACGATGGACAACAATGGACAACGATGGACGACGATGGACAACGATGGACAACGATGGACAACGATGGACAACGATGGATGATAATGGATGATGTTGAACAACAATGGACAACGATGGACAACGATGGACAACGATGGAAAACGATGGACAACGATGGACAACGATGGACAACGATGGACAACGATGGACAGCGATGGACAGCGATGGACAACGATGGACAACGATGGACAACGATGGACAACGATGGACAGCGATGGACAGCGATGGACAGCGATGGACAGCGATGGACAACGATGGACAACGATGGACAACGATGGACAACGATGGACAACGATGGACAACGATGGACAACGATGGACAACGATGGACAACGATGGACAACGATGGACAACGATGGACAACGATGGATGATAATGGATGATGTTGAACAACAATGGACAACGATGGACAACGATGGACAACGATGGACAACGATGGACAACGATGGACAACGATGGACAACGATGGACAACGATGGACAGCGATGGACAGCGATGGACAGCGATGGACAGCGATGGACAGCGATGGACAGCGATGGACAGCGATGGACAGCGATGGACAGCGATGGACAACGATGGACAACGATGGACAACGATGGACAACGATGGACAACGGTGGACAACGGTGGACAACGGTGGACAACGGTGGACAACGATGGACAACGATGGACAACGGTGGACAACGGTGGACAACGGTGGACAACGGTGGACAACGGTGGACAACGGTGGACAACGGTGGACAACGGTGGACAACGGTGGACAACGGTGGACAACGGTGGACAACGATGGACAACGATGGACAACGATGGACAACGATGGACAACGATGGACAACGATGGACAACGATGGACAACGATGGACAACGATGGACAATAATGGACAACGATGGACAACGATGGACAACGATGGACAACGATGGACAACGATGGACAACGATGGACAACGATGGATGATAATGGATGATGTTGAACAACAATGGACAACGATGGACAACGATGGACAACGATGGACAACGATGGACAACGATGGACAACGATGGACAACGATGGACAACGATGGACAGCGATGGACAGCGATGGACAGCGATGGACAGCGATGGACAGCGATGGACAGCGATGGACAGCGATGGACAACGATGGACAACGATGGACAACGATGGACAACGATGGACAACGATGGACAACGATGGACAACAATGGACAACGATGGACAACGATGGACAACGATGGACAACGATGGACAACGATGGACAACGATGGACAAGGATGGACAAGGATGGACAGCGATGGACAGCGATGGACAGCGATGGACAACGATGGACAACGATGGACAACGATGGATGATAATGGATGATGTTGAACAACAATGGACAACGATGGACAACGATGGACAACGATGGACAACGATGGACAACGATGGACAACGATGGACAACGATGGACAACGATGGACAGCGATGGACAGCGATGGACAACGATGGACAACGATGGACAACGATGGACAACGATGGACAGCGATGGACAGCGATGGACAGCGATGGACAGCGATGGACAACGATGGACAACGATGGACAACGATGGACAACGATGGACAACGATGGATGATAATGGATGATGTTGAACAACAATGGACAACGATGGACAACGATGGACGACGATGGACAACGATGGACAACGATGGACAACGATGGACAACGATGGACAACGATGGACAACGATGGATGATAATGGATGATGTTGAACAACAATGGACAACGATGGACAACGATGGACAACGATGGACAACGATGGACAACGATGGACAACGATGGACAACGATGGACAACGATGGACAACGATGGACAACGATGGACAACGATGGACAACGATGGACAACGATGGACAGCGATGGACAACGATGGACAACGATGGACAACGATGGACAACGATGGACAACGATGGACAACGATGGACAACGATGGACAACGATGGACAACGATGGACAGCGATGGACAGCGATGGACAGCGATGGACAGCGATGGACAGCGATGGACAGCGATGGACAGCGATGGACAGCGATGGACAGCGATGGACAGCGATGGACAGCGATGGACAGCGATGGACAACGATGGACAACGATGGACAACGATGGACAACGATGGACAACGATGGACAACGGTGGACAACGGTGGACAACGATGGACAACGATGGACAACGATGGACAACGATGGACAACGATGGACAACGATGGACAACGATGGACAACGATGGACAACGATGGACAACGATGGACAACGATGGACAACGATGGACAACGATGGACAGCGATGGACAGCGATGGACAACGATGGACAACGAAGACCGCGATTCAGTTTATTATTTTAATTTTAATTGAACTTTTAAAGATATATTGTATTTAAATGTATATAATTTTTATGCTAAAATTTTATTTATATTTTAGCATTTTATTTCTAAGTCATGTATTTCTTAAGTTTCAGCTTTCATATTAATTTGTTTAACTTTTAATGTAAATATGTTTGTCATGTTCTTTTTTATATTAACTTTTTTAATATAATATAATATAATATAAACTGTTGATTATTTATTTAATTGTTGCTTGTTAATTTTTTTTTGTGGGTCTCGATGCGTAGTCACCTCCTCGTTGGTGAGACCCGGTAATTGGCATCATTTTATAAAGTATTGATTTTCAAAATTCTTTATTGTTTTATTTAAATTTTATCTCATTAAAAAGTTTGGAAATGACTTAACTTTAAAAATATCAGATAGATTTTATCAACAATGGAAAATGATGGCAAGCCAAGAACTACGCACATTTGCAGTCCAGTATAAATTTTGTACAATTTATTTAATTATTTTGATTTTAATTTTTAATTAATTAAACTGGACTGCAGATATTAGTTATAAGTTAATGTATTATATAAATTAGACTAAGTGTATTGTAATAAGTGCGTTCCCGTTTATTGTAACAAATATCAAGATATAGTAATTTCCCTAATTTAAAGCGAAAAGTAAAAATTTTTAATTCTCTTATTTATCTTTTATATTCTCGCTTTCCGTTTTCAGTATTTTTTATCTCGAGTTTTTAATCTTATAATTATTCGAATCGTTTTTCACTTTCTTCTTCAATTTATCCTTTTAGTCATTTTATATTTTCTTCTTTTCCTTCGTCGCTCATTTCAAGTCAATCTCATGTCATGCAACAGTGGTAGGAGTCGTTGGGCCGGTGCTCTACTTCCGGTGGCCAGTTAAGGGTCCGCGCTCTGATCGATTGGTACCTTCAGGTACTCGATTAGAGTTAGGTCTTGTAGTGGAACGTCGTCTTTGTAATTCGGCTATGGTGGTCAGGGTTTTATGCCTTGCTCCTTCCTATGTCGTTGGGACATAAGGCGTTCAACTATTAGGCCGCTGTCGTAACCCTCGACTGGTCACGACTGGCAAGTATCATCTGTCCATCGATTTTCGTAAGTCCATTGATGTAAGTCGTGATATAAGAGCGACAGAGTTGATTTTTTATTGATCTTGGCTTTTTCTTTTAATGCTTATTATTTTTTTGGCCTTCAATTACTTTTTGAACTTTTTAAATTTTCTTTTTTTATTGAAGTTTTGTTTAATATAAATAATTGCATTTTCTTCCTCATTTTATTCTTGATTATTTTATATTTTCTTCTTTTCTTTTGTCGCTTACTTCGAGTCAATCTCATGTCATGCAATAGTGGTAGAAGTCGTTGGACGGTGCTCTACTTCCGGTGGCCAGTTAAGGGTCCGCGCTCTGATCGATTGGTATCTTCGAGTACTCGAGCAGAGTTCGGCCTCGTGGTCGAACGTCGTTCTCGTAAATCGGCTCCGGTGATCAGGGATTTATTCCTTGCTCCTTCCTGTGTCGTCAGAATGTAAGTCGTTCTTCTGCGAGGTCGGTGTCGTAATCCTTGATTGGTCACGACTGGCAAGTATCATCTGTCCATCGATTTTCGTAAGTCCAGTGATGTAAGTCGTGATATGAGGGCGACACAGAGGGTCGATTTTCCATCGATCTTTCTTCTTCTAATACTTATTGTTTTTTTGGCCGGTATTTAGTTGCCTTTTAAACAATTTGACTTCTCTCTCTTTTATGAAGTTTTATTTATTATAAATGATTTAGTGTAAACGATTTTAAATTTTTCTTTTTTTCGCTTTAAGTTAGACCAGAATATTCTTGATACGAATAATATTAATAAAAATGTTGTAAATTTAAATGTACTGTAAATTGTAGATTTAAGATTAAGATTAGATTAAGTTAGTATTAAGCTATCATCGTTAGACAACGTTGGACGTCGTGGGACGACGATGGACAACGTGGGACATAGTTTTTAATTTTATTGTATATTTTTTATAATTAATACAAATTTTATATGTGATATACGTATATTACATACCGAAAAATGTAAAAAATTTTTATAAAAATTTTTTGCGTGTCCATTAATTTATATAATTAATATTTATTTTATGTTTCAGATTTTTTAATTTTTATAGAATATTTTATTGATATTTTATGTAAATTTTTGTTCACTTATTTTGTTGAATTTAATCATTAATTTTTAATGTTTTTTTTATTTGTTATTTGTTATTTGTTAGGTTTAGGTGGGTCTCGATGCGTAGTCACCTCCTCGACGGTGAGACCTGGTAATTGGCATCGCTTTCCAAAATTCTTTTCTTCAAAATCATATATCACAAAAATTACTTCATTAACATTCGAAATATTTTAAATTTTAAAATATCAAATATATTTAATCAATGATAATGTGGAAAGCGATGGCAAGCTAAGAACTACGCACATCTGCAGTCCAGTATAAACTTTGTATAATTTATTTAATTATTTTGATTTTAATTTTTAATTAATTAAACTGGACTGCAGATATTAGTTATAAGTTAATGTAATATATATATTGGATTAAATTTATTGTAATAAGTGCGTTTCCGTTTATTACAACAAGTATCAAAATATACTTCCTAATTTAAAGCGAAAAATAAAAATTTTTAATTTTCTTATTCTTCTTTTATATTTTTTTTATATTCTCGATTATTTTAATCTCATGTCATGCAACGGTGGTAGGAGTTGTTGGGCCGATGCTCTACTTCCGGTGGCCAGTTAAGGGTCCGCGCTCTGATTAGTATCTTCGAGTACTCAATTAGAGTTAGGTCTTGTGGTAGAACGTCGTCTTTGCAATCCTATGGTGGTCAGGGATTTATGCCTTGCTCCTTCCTGTGTTGTTGGGACATAAGACGTTCAACTATTAGGCCGTTGTCGTAACCCTCGATTGGTCACGATTGGCACTATCATCTGTCCATCGATTTTCCTAAATCCATTGATATAAGTCGTAATATGAGAGCGACAAAGAGGGTTGATTTTTCATTAATCACGTATCTTTATTCTTCTTCTAATGTTTATTATTTATTTGATCTGCATTTACTTAATTTTTGAACATTTTCAGTTCTCTTCTTTTAATTGAAGTATTTTGTTTTAGTATAAATTAATAATAGTTTGAATTTTTATTTTTTTTGCTTTAAGTTAGACGAGAGTATTCTTGATACGAATAATTATTAATTATTAATAAAAATGTTATGTATTATAAATTATAGATTTAAGATTTTAAAATATAGTTTAAGTTAGTTTTAAGCTATCATCGTTGGACAACGTGCGATTAATTAGCGAGCGAATGTAAAAAACTTTTGTAAAAATCGTTGTAAAGATCCATTATACATTAATTCAAATAATTATGTCATTTCATTAATGTATTTACAATTAATGAATATTTCTTTTATATTTCTTTTAATATATTTATGTATTGCTATTAATTAATCTTTTATATTTTATTTGTTATTTTTCATATTTAATTTATTTGAATTAATCATTAATTTTAATGTTTTTCTTACTTTTTAACCTTAGGTGGGTTTCGATGCATAGTTACCCACCTCCTCGTCGATGTAACCCGCAATCTGCAGTCCAGTAAACTTTATATAATTCATTTAATTATTTTGATTTTTAATTTTTAATTAATTAAATTGGACTGCAGATATTAGTTATAAGTTAATGTATTATATGTATTAGATTAAATTTATTGTAATAAGCGCGTTCCCGTTTATTGTAATAAGTATCAAGATATACTCTCTAATTTAAAGCGAAAAATAAAAATTTTTAATTTTCTTATTCTTTTTTTATATTTTTTTTATATTCTCGATTATTTTAATCTCATGTCATGCAACGGTGGTAGGAGTTGTTGGGCCGATGCTCTACTTCCGGTGGCCAGTTAAGGGTCCGCGTTCTGATTAGTATCTTCGAGTACTCAATTAGAGTTAGGTCTTCTGGTAGAACGTCGTCTTTCTAATCCTATGGTGGTCAGGGATTTATGCCTTGCTCCTTCCTGTGTTGTTGGGACATAAGGCGTTCAACTATTAGGCCGTTGTCGTAACCCTCGATTGGTCACTGGTGAGTATCATCCGTCCAGCGACTTTCGTCCACCGATGTAAGTCGTGACATGAGAGCGATAGAGAAGATTAATTTTTTAAATTTTTTCTTCTTTTTCATCAATCATCGGACTTTAGGTGTTTTTTAATACTTTTTATTCTTTTGGATCGCATTTGATACGTTTTTGAACATTCGTATTTTAAATGCTCTTTATATTGTAATTTTGTTTATTAGTAATGATTAATATTTTTAATTTTACTTTCTTCGCTTTAAATTAGATGATAGTATTTTTGATACTGATTCTATGTTAATAGAAATGTTATATATATTTTGGATTTAGTATTAACATGTTATTATTTAGATAATTTAAGATAACTTAATATCTCGATGGACAATATGGGACAACATGGGACAACATAAGATGACGATGGACAACATAAGATGACGATGGACAACGGGGAACGACGTTGGACAATGTAGGACAACTTGGAATGACCTTGGATGACGATGGACAACATGAGACTTAATTTTCAATTTTATTATATATTTCTTATAATATATACATATATAGTACAAAGCGAAAAATGTAAAAAATTTCTGCAATAATTTTTATAAAAATTTATTGCATGTTTATTAATTTATGTTATTAATCTTTATTTTGTGTTTCAGATTTGTTTAATTTTTATATAACATTTTTTAATGTATTTTGTTTTGTATTATTGTATTTTTTGTATTATTTAATGTATTTCTTAGCTTTAGGTCTCGATGAGTAATTATCTCTTCATCGGTGGTAATTAACATCGCTTTCCAAACTTTTTATTCTTCAAAAATCTTTCATTCTTCAAAAATTTTATTCTTCAAAAATTCTTCAAAATTCTTTTCTCATTTCTATGGGAATTGGAATCCTTTTCTCAATTTTATTTTTATGTTTTATAATTCGTTATTTTCGTCGCTTTTTTCGCGTCACTGTGAATCATCACAAAAAAATTGCAAGATTTCATCGGACTGATGTTCTACTTTCGGTGGTCAGTCGAAGGTCCGCGCTCTGATCGATTGATATCTTTGTATATTTGATCAGAGATAGGTCCTGTATATTAAATGTCGTCTTCGGTAATTCGACTTCAGTGGTTTTAGAAAGATTTTAGTTCCTTCCTGTAAGTCGTTAGGACTATGTCTTGGTAATTCGGCTCAGGTGGTCCTGAAATGATTTCTAATTCCTTCTCGTGGTCGTTGTGGACACTATGCATTTAATTACTAGGCCGCTGTCGTAACTCTCTGCTGATCAACAAGGTTATCATTTGTTTGATGATTCTTGTAAATCGACTATTATATAAAATTTAAATTTTCTTAATTTCTTTTTTTTCTTATACAATTTTTTTATTGTGTCAATAACTTTTCTTCGTTTAAAGTGGGTATCTTTAATATCAAGTGATATCAATGGGGTGCATGAATCTTTGATTTAGTATTATTATTAGGTGTAAATTAAGGTAGATTTAGTATTATTATTATTAGGTCTAAATTAAGATAGATTTAGTCTCATCGCTGGACATTGTGGGATAAATTTGTGGGGTAAAAAATATAAAAAAAAATGCTGTAAAGATCATTGTCAAGTTCTATTGTATAATAATTCAAATAATTATTTCCTTTTATGTATTCATAATTCATATTTTTTTTATATTTCAGATTTATTTAATTTTTATATTTATTTATAATTTATATTTATATTTATTATATTATATTAATATTTATATTTATTATTATATTTATATATTTTATATTTTTTTTAATTTGTTAAAGTTAATAATTAATTTTAATTTTTTTTTTTTTAGTTTTAGGTGAGTCTTGATGCATAGTCACTTCCTCGTTGGTGAGACCTGGTAATTGATATTGATTTTTGTATTAATTGGATTAATCTTTGAAAATTTTCTAAAAATTATTCTTTAAAAACGATACCAAACTAAGAATTACGGAGTGTCTACAGCTCAATTTAAATTATTAAATTCTTTTTGGATATTTTGGATATTTGATATTTTGATATTTCGTCTAGATTGAGCTATAGGTAGTATTAGGATTTTTGATATTTTGCAAAATATCAAAATCAAATTTATATTTTTATTTATTTGTTTTACATTTAAGATTTTTAATTTATTTTTATTTCATATAATTGTTTTTATATTTAATTCTTTTCAGATTCTTTTTTTTCAGGTTCTTTTTTTCAGATTTAATTTATTCTTACATTAAATTATTTTTTACATTTCATGCATATTTAATATGTAATATATATAATATATGTAATATTTGCAGTTCAATTTAAACATTCCATTTAATTATCTTGATCAATTGTTGATATACATTGTTGATATAGTTGATATATATTGTTGATATGGATATAGTATAATATGGACATATAGTATATATGGACTGCAAATACAAATAAAATCTGTACCAAGATATTATCGTTTTTATTTTATTCTTCAACAATGTAAATACTAAGTAAGTATGTAAGTATACTAAGTAATTTAAACATTCCATATAATTATCTTGATCAATTGTTGATATATATTGTTGATATGGATATAGTATAATGGACATATAGTATATATAGACTGCAAGTACAAATAAAATCTATACCAAGATATTCTTGTTTTTTATTTTATTCTTCAACAATAAATACTAAGTAAGTATAATAATAAATACTAAGTAAGTATAAACATAAATTTTTGAAGCAACTAAAATATCCCCGATGAAATTAAGTTGCAAGTTGTATTTACTATACGCATTTCGTATCAAAATATTCTCCCTAACTTAAAGCGAAAACAAAATTATTTTACTTATTCCCAAATGATTTCTTTTCTTGCCATTCCATCACAAATTCCCATTTATATTTAAAGTATTCGTTTATTTCTTCTAGAATATATTCCTTTTTATTTATTATTTTAAGATGTTTGCAAATTTTTCGTCGCTTTTTCTAAATCACTGTCAATCACAATATTGCACTGTCATGCAATAGTGGCAGGACTTCCATCGATTTTCGTAAGTTCATTGATGTAAGTCGTATGGGGACGACAGAAAAAGTTGATTTTTATCGATCGTAAGTTCTTCTTCTAATGCTTATTATTTTTTTGGTCTGTATTTACTTGCTTTTTGACTTCTCTTTTTTTTTTATTGAAATTTTATTTATTATAAATGATTTAGTATAAATGATTTTGAATTTTTCTTTTTTTCGCTTTAAGTTAGACGAGAGTATTCTTGATACGAATAATTATTAATTATTAATAAAATTGTTATGTATTGTAAATTATAGGTTTAAGATTTTAAAATATAGTTTAAGTTAGTTTTAAGGTATCATCGTTGGACAACGTGGAATTAATTAGCGAGCGAATATAAAAAACTTTTGTAAAAATCGTTGTAAAGATCCATTGTACATTAATTCAAATAATTATGTCATTTCATAATGTATTTATAATTAATAAATATTTCTTTTATATTTCTTTTCATCTATTTATTGTTTTTAATTAATCTTTTATATTTTATTTGTTCTTTTTTTATATTTAATTTATTTGAACTAATCATTAATTTTAATGTTTTTTTTTATTTTTTAGGTTTAGGTGGGTCTCGATGCGTAGTCACCTCCTCGTCGGTGAGACTCGGTAATTGGCATCGCTTTCAAAAATCTTATATCACAAAATTTATTTCATTAAAAAGTTTTCGAAATATTTTAAATTTATAAATATCAAATATATTTCATCAATGATAGTGTGTGGAAAGCGATGGCAAGCTAAGAACTACGCACATCTGCAGTCCAGTATAAACTTTGTATAATTTATTTAATTATTTTGATTTTAATTTTTAATTAATTAAACTGGACTGCAGATATTAGTTATAAGTTAATGTAATATATATATTGGATTAAATTTATTGTAATAAGTGCGTTTCCGTTTATTACAACAAGTATCAAAATATACTTCCTAATTTAAAGCGAAAAATAAAAATTTTTAATTTTCTTATTCTTCTTTTATATTTTTTTTATATTCTCGATTATTTTAATCTCATGTCATGCAACGGTGGTAGGAGTTGTTGGGCCGATGCTCTACTTCCGGTGGCCAGTTAAGGGTCCGCGCTCTGATTAGTATCTTCGAGTACTCAATTAGAGTTAGGTCTTGTGGTAGAACGTCGTCTTTGCAATCCTATGGTGGTCAGGGATTTATGCCTTGCTCCTTCCTGTGTTGTTGGGACATAAGACGTTCAACTATTAGGCCGTTGTCGTAACCCTCGATTGGTCACGATTGGCACTATCATCTGTCCATCGATTTTCCTAAATCCATTGATATAAGTCGTAATATGAGAGCGACAAAGAGGGTTGATTTTTCATTAATCACGTATCTTTATTCTTCTTCTAATGTTTATTATTTATTTGATCTGCATTTACTTAATTTTTGAACATTTTCAGTTCTCTTCTTTTAATTGAAGTATTTTGTTTTAGTATAAATTAATAATAGTTTGAATTTTTATTTTTTTTGCTTTAAGTTAGACGAGAGTATTCTTGATACGAATAATTATTAATTATTAATAAAAATGTTATGTATTATAAATTATAGATTTAAGATTTTAAAATATAGTTTAAGTTAGTTTTAAGCTATCATCGTTGGACAACGTGCGATTAATTAGCGAGCGAATGTAAAAACTTTTGTAAAAATCGTTGTAAAGATCCATTATACATTAATTCAAATAATTATGTCATTTCATTAATGTATTTACAATTAATGAATATTTCTTTTATATTTCTTTTAATATATTTATGTATTGCTATTAATTAATCTTTTATATTTTATTTGTTATTTTTCATATTTAATTTATTTGAATTAATCATTAATTTTAATGTTTTTTCTTACTTTTTAACCTTAGGTGGGTTTCGATGCATAGTTACCCACCTCCTCGTCGATGTAACCCGCAATCTGCAGTCCAGTAAACTTTATATAATTCATTTAATTATTTTGATTTTTAATTTTTAATTAATTAAATTGGACTGCAGATATTAGTTATAAGTTAATGTATTATATGTATTAGATTAAATTTATTGTAATAAGCGCGTTCCCGTTTATTGTAATAAGTATCAAGATATACTCTCTAATTTAAAGCGAAAAATAAAAATTTTTAATTTTCTTATTCTTTTTTTATATTTTTTTTATATTCTCGATTATTTTAATCTCATGTCATGCAACGGTGGTAGGAGTTGTTGGGCCGATGCTCTACTTTCGGTGGCCAGTTAAGGGTCCGCGTTCTGATTAGTATCTTCGAGTACTCAATTAGAGTTAGGTCTTCTGGTAGAACGTCGTCTTTCTAATCCTATGGTGGTCAGGGATTTATGCCTTGCTCCTTCCTGTGTTGTTGGGACATAAGGCGTTCAACTATTAGGCCGTTGTCGTAACCCTCGATTGGTCACTGGTGAGTATCATCCGTCCAGCGACTTTCGTCCACCGATGTAAGTCGTGACATGAGAGCGATAGAGAAGATTAATTTTTAAATTTTTTCTTCTTTTTCATCAATCATCGGACTTTAGGTGTTTTTTTAATACTTTTATTCTTTTGGATCGCATTTGATACGTTTTTGAACATTCGTATTTTAAATGCTCTTTATATTGTAATTTTGTTTATTAGTAATGATTAATATTTTTAATTTTACTTTCTTCGCTTTAAATTAGATGATAGTATTTTTGATACTGATTCTATGTTAATAGAAATGTTATATATATTTTGGATTTAGTATTAACATGTTATTATTTAGATAATTTAAGATAACTTAATATCTCGATGGACAATATGGGACAACATGGGACAACATAAGATGACGATGGACAACATAAGATGACGATGGACAACGGGGAACGACGTTGGACAATGTAGGACAACTTGGAATGACCTTGGATGACGATGGACAACATGAGACTTAATTTTCAATTTTATTATATATTTCTTATAATATATACATATATAGTACAAAGCGAAAAATGTAAAATTTCTGCAATAATTTTTATAAAAATTTATTGCATGTTTATTAATTTATGTTATTAATCTTTATTTTGTGTTTCAGATTTGTTTAATTTTTATATAACATTTTTTTAATGTATTTTGTTTTGTATTATTGTATTTTTTGTATTATTTAATGTATTTCTTAGCTTTAGGTCTCGATGAGTAATTATCTCTTCATCGGTGGTAATTAACATCGCTTTCCAAACTTTTTATTCTTCAAAAATCTTTCATTCTTCAAAAATTTTATTCTTCAAAAATTCTTCAAAATTCTTTTCTCATTTCTATGGGAATTGGAATCCTTTTCTCAATTTTATTTTTATGTTTTATAATTCGTTATTTTCGTCGCTTTTTTCGCGTCACTGTGAATCATCACAAAAAAATTGCAAGATTTCATCGGACTGATGTTCTACTTTCGGTGGTCAGTCGAAGGTCCGCGCTCTGATCGATTGATATCTTTGTATATTTGATCAGAGATAGGTCCTGTATATTAAATGTCGTCTTCGGTAATTCGACTTCAGTGGTTTTAGAAAGATTTTAGTTCCTTCCTGTAAGTCGTTAGGACTATGTCTTGGTAATTCGGCTCAGGTGGTCCTGAAATGATTTCTAATTCCTTCTCGTGGTCGTTGTGGACACTATGCATTTAATTACTAGGCCGCTGTCGTAACTCTCTGCTGATCAACAAGGTTATCATTTGTTTGATGATTCTTGTAAATCGACTATTATATAAAATTTAAATTTTCTTAATTTCTTTTTTTCTTATACAATTTTTTTATTGTGTCAATAACTTTTCTTCGTTTAAAGTGGGTATCTTTAATATCAAGTGATATCAATGGGGTGCATGAATCTTTGATTTAGTATTATTATTAGGTGTAAATTAAGGTAGATTTAGTATTATTATTATTAGGTCTAAATTAAGATAGATTTAGTCTCATCGCTGGACATTGTGGGATAAATTTGTGGGGTAAAAATATAAAAAAATGCTGTAAAGATCATTGTCAAGTTCTATTGTATAATAATTCAAATAATTATTTCCTTTTATGTATTCATAATTCATATTTTTTTTATATTTCAGATTTATTTAATTTTTATATTTATTTATAATTTATATTTATATTTATTATATTATATTAATATTTATATTTATTATTATATTTATATATTTTATATTTTTTTTAATTTGTTAAAGTTAATAATTAATTTTAATTTTTTTTTAGTTTTAGGTGAGTCTTGATGCATAGTCACTTCCTCGTTGGTGAGACCTGGTAATTGATATTGATTTTTGTATTAATTGGATTAATCTTTGAAAATTTTCTAAAAATTATTCTTTAAAAACGATACCAAACTAAGAATTACGGAGTGTCTACAGCTCAATTTAAATTATTAAATTCTTTTTGGATATTTTGGATATTTGATATTTTGATATTTCGTCTAGATTGAGCTATAGGTAGTATTAGGATTTTTGATATTTTGCAAAATATCAAAATCAAATTTATATTTTTATTTATTTGTTTTACATTTAAGATTTTTAATTTATTTTTATTTCATATAATTGTTTTTATATTTAATTCTTTTCAGATTCTTTTTTTTCAGGTTCTTTTTTTCAGATTTAATTTATTCTTACATTAAATTATTTTTTACATTTCATGCATATTTAATATGTAATATATATAATATATGTAATATTTGCAGTTCAATTTAAACATTCCATTTAATTATCTTGATCAATTGTTGATATACATTGTTGATATAGTTGATATATATTGTTGATATGGATATAGTATAATATGGACATATAGTATATATGGACTGCAAATACAAATAAAATCTGTACCAAGATATTATCGTTTTTATTTTATTCTTCAACAATGTAAATACTAAGTAAGTATGTAAGTATACTAAGTAATTTAAACATTCCATATAATTATCTTGATCAATTGTTGATATATATTGTTGATATGGATATAGTATAATGGACATATAGTATATATAGACTGCAAGTACAAATAAAATCTATACCAAGATATTCTTGTTTTTATTTTATTCTTCAACAATAAATACTAAGTAAGTATAATAATAAATACTAAGTAAGTATAAACATAAATTTTTTGAAGCAACTAAAATATCCCCGATGAAATTAAGTTGCAAGTTGTATTTACTATACGCATTTCGTATCAAAATATTCTCCTAACTTAAAGCGAAAACAAAATTATTTTACTTATTCCCAAATGATTTCTTTTCTTGCCATTCCATCACAAATTCCCATTTATATTTAAAGTATTCGTTTATTTCTTCTAGAATATATTCCTTTTTATTTATTATTTTAAGATGTTTGCAAATTTTTCGTCGCTTTTTCTAAATCACTGTCAATCACAATATTGCACTGTCATGCAATAGTGGCAGGACTTCCATCGATTTTCGTAAGTTCATTGATGTAAGTCGTATGGGGACGACAGAAAAAGTTGATTTTTTATCGATCGTAAGTTCTTCTTCTAATGCTTATTATTTTTTTGGTCTGTATTTACTTGCTTTTTGACTTCTCTTTTTTTTTTTTTTTAATTTTATTTATTATAAATGATTTAGTATAAATGATTTTGAATTTTTCTTTTTTTCGCTTTAAGTTAGACGAGAGTATTCTTGATACGAATAATTATTAATTATTAATAAAATTGTTATGTATTGTAAATTATAGGTTTAAGATTTTAAAATATAGTTTAAGTTAGTTTTAAGGTATCATCGTTGGACAACGTGGAATTAATTAGCGAGCGAATATAAAAAACTTTTGTAAAAATCGTTGTAAAGATCCATTGTACATTAATTCAAATAATTATGTCATTTCATAATGTATTTATAATTAATAAATATTTCTTTTATATTTCTTTTCATCTATTTATTGTTTTTAATTAATCTTTTATATTTTATTTGTTCTTTTTTTATATTTAATTTATTTGAACTAATCATTAATTTTAATGTTTTTTTTTATTTTTTAGGTTTAGGTGGGTCTCGATGCGTAGTCACCTCCTCGTCGGTGAGACTCGGTAATTGGCATCGCTTTCAAAAATCTTATATCACAAAATTTATTTCATTAAAAAGTTTTCGAAATATTTTAAATTTATAAATATCAAATATATTTCATCAATGATAGTGTGTGGAAAGCGATGGCAAGCTAAGAACTACGCACATCTGCAGTCCAGTATAAACTTTGTATAATTTATTTAATTATTTTGATTTTAATTTTTAATTAATTAAACTGGACTGCAGATATTAGTTATAAGTTAATGTAATATATATATTGGATTAAATTTATTGTAATAAGTGCGTTTCCGTTTATTACAACAAGTATCAAAATATACTTCCTAATTTAAAGCGAAAAATAAAAATTTTTAATTTTCTTATTCTTCTTTTATATTTTTTTTATATTCTCGATTATTTTAATCTCATGTCATGCAACGGTGGTAGGAGTTGTTGGGCCGATGCTCTACTTCCGGTGGCCAGTTAAGGGTCCGCGCTCTGATTAGTATCTTCGAGTACTCAATTAGAGTTAGGTCTTGTGGTAGAACGTCGTCTTTGCAATCCTATGGTGGTCAGGGATTTATGCCTTGCTCCTTCCTGTGTTGTTGGGACATAAGACGTTCAACTATTAGGCCGTTGTCGTAACCCTCGATTGGTCACGATTGGCACTATCATCTGTCCATCGATTTTCCTAAATCCATTGATATAAGTCGTAATATGAGAGCGACAAAGAGGGTTGATTTTTCATTAATCACGTATCTTTATTCTTCTTCTAATGTTTATTATTTATTTGATCTGCATTTACTTAATTTTTGAACATTTTCAGTTCTCTTCTTTTAATTGAAGTATTTTGTTTTAGTATAAATTAATAATAGTTTGAATTTTTATTTTTTTTGCTTTAAGTTAGACGAGAGTATTCTTGATACGAATAATTATTAATTATTAATAAAAATGTTATGTATTATAAATTATAGATTTAAGATTTTAAAATATAGTTTAAGTTAGTTTTAAGCTATCATCGTTGGACAACGTGCGATTAATTAGCGAGCGAATGTAAAAACTTTTGTAAAAATCGTTGTAAAGATCCATTATACATTAATTCAAATAATTATGTCATTTCATTAATGTATTTACAATTAATGAATATTTCTTTTATATTTCTTTTAATATATTTATGTATTGCTATTAATTAATCTTTTATATTTTATTTGTTATTTTTCATATTTAATTTATTTGAATTAATCATTAATTTTAATGTTTTTTCTTACTTTTTAACCTTAGGTGGGTTTCGATGCATAGTTACCCACCTCCTCGTCGATGTAACCCGCAATCTGCAGTCCAGTAAACTTTATATAATTCATTTAATTATTTTGATTTTTAATTTTTAATTAATTAAATTGGACTGCAGATATTAGTTATAAGTTAATGTATTATATGTATTAGATTAAATTTATTGTAATAAGCGCGTTCCCGTTTATTGTAATAAGTATCAAGATATACTCTCTAATTTAAAGCGAAAAATAAAAATTTTTAATTTTCTTATTCTTTTTTTATATTTTTTTTATATTCTCGATTATTTTAATCTCATGTCATGCAACGGTGGTAGGAGTTGTTGGGCCGATGCTCTACTTCCGGTGGCCAGTTAAGGGTCCGCGTTCTGATTAGTATCTTCGAGTACTCAATTAGAGTTAGGTCTTCTGGTAGAACGTCGTCTTTCTAATCCTATGGTGGTCAGGGATTTATGCCTTGCTCCTTCCTGTGTTGTTGGGACATAAGGCGTTCAACTATTAGGCCGTTGTCGTAACCCTCGATTGGTCACTGGTGAGTATCATCCGTCCAGCGACTTTCGTCCACCGATGTAAGTCGTGACATGAGAGCGATAGAGAAGATTAATTTTTTAAATTTTTTCTTCTTTTTCATCAATCATCGGACTTTAGGTGTTTTTTTAATACTTTTTATTCTTTTGGATCGCATTTGATACGTTTTTGAACATTCGTATTTTAAATGCTCTTTATATTGTAATTTTGTTTATTAGTAATGATTAATATTTTTAATTTTACTTTCTTCGCTTTAAATTAGATGATAGTATTTTTGATACTGATTCTATGTTAATAGAAATGTTATATATATTTTGGATTTAGTATTAACATGTTATTATTTAGATAATTTAAGATAACTTAATATCTCGATGGACAATATGGGACAACATGGGACAACATAAGATGACGATGGACAACATAAGATGACGATGGACAACGGGGAACGACGTTGGACAATGTAGGACAACTTGGAATGACCTTGGATGACGATGGACAACATGAGACTTAATTTTCAATTTTATTATATATTTCTTATAATATATACATATATAGTACAAAGCGAAAAATGTAAAAAATTTCTGCAATAATTTTTATAAAAATTTATTGCATGTTTATTAATTTATGTTATTAATCTTTATTTTGTGTTTCAGATTTGTTTAATTTTTATATAACATTTTTTTAATGTATTTTGTTTTGTATTATTGTATTTTTTGTATTATTTAATGTATTTCTTAGCTTTATTGCATGTTTATTAATTTATGTTATTAATCTTTATTTTGTGTTTCAGATTTGTTTAATTTTTATATAACATTTTTTTAATGTATTTTGTTTTGTATTATTGTATTTTTTGTATTATTTAATGTATTTCTTAGCTTTAGGTCTCGATGAGTAATTATCTCTTCATCGGTGGTAATTAACATCGCTTTCCAAACTTTTTATTCTTCAAAAATCTTTCATTCTTCAAAAATTTTATTCTTCAAAAATTCTTCAAAATTCTTTTCTCATTTCTATGGGAATTGGAATCCTTTTCTCAATTTTATTTTTATGTTTTATAATTCGTTATTTTCGTCGCTTTTTTCGCGTCACTGTGAATCATCACAAAAAAATTGCAAGATTTCATCGGACTGATGTTCTACTTTCGGTGGTCAGTCGAAGGTCCGCGCTCTGATCGATTGATATCTTTGTATATTTGATCAGAGATAGGTCCTGTATATTAAATGTCGTCTTCGGTAATTCGACTTCAGTGGTTTTAGAAAGATTTTAGTTCCTTCCTGTAAGTCGTTAGGACTATGTCTTGGTAATTCGGCTCAGGTGGTCCTGAAATGATTTCTAATTCCTTCTCGTGGTCGTTGTGGACACTATGCATTTAATTACTAGGCCGCTGTCGTAACTCTCTGCTGATCAACAAGGTTATCATTTGTTTGATGATTCTTGTAAATCGACTATTATATAAAATTTAAATTTTCTTAATTTTCTTTTTTCTTATACAATTTTTTTATTGTGTCAATAACTTTTCTTCGTTTAAAGTGGGTATCTTTAATATCAAGTGATATCAATGGGGTGCATGAATCTTTGATTTAGTATTATTATTAGGTGTAAATTAAGGTAGATTTAGTATTATTATTATTAGGTCTAAATTAAGATAGATTTAGTCTCATCGCTGGACATTGTGGGATAAATTTGTGGGGTAAAAAATATAAAAAAAAATGCTGTAAAGATCATTGTCAAGTTCTATTGTATAATAATTCAAATAATTATTTCCTTTTATGTATTCATAATTCATATTTTTTTTATATTTCAGATTTATTTAATTTTTATATTTATTTATAATTTATATTTATATTTATTATATTATATTAATATTTATATTTATTATTATATTTATATATTTTATATTTTTTTTAATTTGTTAAAGTTAATAATTAATTTTAATTTTTTTTTTTAGTTTTAGGTGAGTCTTGATGCATAGTCACTTCCTCGTTGGTGAGACCTGGTAATTGATATTGATTTTTGTATTAATTGGATTAATCTTTGAAAATTTTCTAAAAATTATTCTTTAAAAACGATACCAAACTAAGAATTACGGAGTGTCTACAGCTCAATTTAAATTATTAAATTCTTTTTGGATATTTTGGATATTTGATATTTTGATATTTCGTCTAGATTGAGCTATAGGTAGTATTAGGATTTTTGATATTTTGCAAAATATCAAAATCAAATTTATATTTTTATTTATTTGTTTTACATTTAAGATTTTTAATTTATTTTTATTTCATATAATTGTTTTTATATTTAATTCTTTTCAGATTCTTTTTTTTCAGGTTCTTTTTTTCAGATTTAATTTATTCTTACATTAAATTATTTTTTACATTTCATGCATATTTAATATGTAATATATATAATATATGTAATATTTGCAGTTCAATTTAAACATTCCATTTAATTATCTTGATCAATTGTTGATATACATTGTTGATATAGTTGATATATATTGTTGATATGGATATAGTATAATATGGACATATAGTATATATGGACTGCAAATACAAATAAAATCTGTACCAAGATATTATCGTTTTTTATTTTATTCTTCAACAATGTAAATACTAAGTAAGTATGTAAGTATACTAAGTAATTTAAACATTCCATATAATTATCTTGATCAATTGTTGATATATATTGTTGATATGGATATAGTATAATGGACATATAGTATATATAGACTGCAAGTACAAATAAAATCTATACCAAGATATTCTTGTTTTTTATTTTATTCTTCAACAATAAATACTAAGTAAGTATAATAATAAATACTAAGTAAGTATAAACATAAATTTTTTGAAGCAACTAAAATATCCCCGATGAAATTAAGTTGCAAGTTGTATTTACTATACGCATTTCGTATCAAAATATTCTCCCTAACTTAAAGCGAAAACAAAATTATTTTACTTATTCCCAAATGATTTCTTTTCTTGCCATTCCATCACAAATTCCCATTTATATTTAAAGTATTCGTTTATTTCTTCTAGAATATATTCCTTTTTATTTATTATTTTAAGATGTTTGCAAATTTTTCGTCGCTTTTTCTAAATCACTGTCAATCACAATATTGCACTGTCATGCAATAGTGGCAGGACTTCCATCGATTTTCGTAAGTTCATTGATGTAAGTCGTATGGGGACGACAGAAAAAGTTGATTTTTTATCGATCGTAAGTTCTTCTTCTAATGCTTATTATTTTTTTGGTCTGTATTTACTTGCTTTTTGACTTCTCTTTTTTTTTTTTTTAATTTTATTTATTATAAATGATTTAGTATAAATGATTTTGAATTTTTCTTTTTTTCGCTTTAAGTTAGACGAGAGTATTCTTGATACGAATAATTATTAATTATTAATAAAATTGTTATGTATTGTAAATTATAGGTTTAAGATTTTAAAATATAGTTTAAGTTAGTTTTAAGGTATCATCGTTGGACAACGTGGAATTAATTAGCGAGCGAATATAAAAAACTTTTGTAAAAATCGTTGTAAAGATCCATTGTACATTAATTCAAATAATTATGTCATTTCATAATGTATTTATAATTAATAAATATTTCTTTTATATTTCTTTTCATCTATTTATTGTTTTTAATTAATCTTTTATATTTTATTTGTTCTTTTTTTATATTTAATTTATTTGAACTAATCATTAATTTTAATGTTTTTTTTTATTTTTTAGGTTTAGGTGGGTCTCGATGCGTAGTCACCTCCTCGTCGGTGAGACTCGGTAATTGGCATCGCTTTCCAAAATCTTATATCACAAAATTTATTTCATTAAAAAGTTTTCGAAATATTTTAAATTTATAAATATCAAATATATTTCATCAATGATAGTGTGTGGAAAGCGATGGCAAGCTAAGAACTACGCACATCTGCAGTCCAGTATAAACTTTGTATAATTTATTTAATTATTTTGATTTTAATTTTTAATTAATTAAACTGGACTGCAGATATTAGTTATAAGTTAATGTAATATATATATTGGATTAAATTTATTGTAATAAGTGCGTTTCCGTTTATTACAACAAGTATCAAAATATACTTCCTAATTTAAAGCGAAAAATAAAAATTTTTAATTTTCTTATTCTTCTTTTATATTTTTTTTATATTCTCGATTATTTTAATCTCATGTCATGCAACGGTGGTAGGAGTTGTTGGGCCGATGCTCTACTTCCGGTGGCCAGTTAAGGGTCCGCGCTCTGATTAGTATCTTCGAGTACTCAATTAGAGTTAGGTCTTGTGGTAGAACGTCGTCTTTGCAATCCTATGGTGGTCAGGGATTTATGCCTTGCTCCTTCCTGTGTTGTTGGGACATAAGACGTTCAACTATTAGGCCGTTGTCGTAACCCTCGATTGGTCACGATTGGCACTATCATCTGTCCATCGATTTTCCTAAATCCATTGATATAAGTCGTAATATGAGAGCGACAAAGAGGGTTGATTTTTCATTAATCACGTATCTTTATTCTTCTTCTAATGTTTATTATTTATTTGATCTGCATTTACTTAATTTTTGAACATTTTCAGTTCTCTTCTTTTAATTGAAGTATTTTGTTTTAGTATAAATTAATAATAGTTTGAATTTTTATTTTTTTTGCTTTAAGTTAGACGAGAGTATTCTTGATACGAATAATTATTAATTATTAATAAAAATGTTATGTATTATAAATTATAGATTTAAGATTTTAAAATATAGTTTAAGTTAGTTTTAAGCTATCATCGTTGGACAACGTGCGATTAATTAGCGAGCGAATGTAAAAAACTTTTGTAAAAATCGTTGTAAAGATCCATTATACATTAATTCAAATAATTATGTCATTTCATTAATGTATTTACAATTAATGAATATTTCTTTTATATTTCTTTTAATATATTTATGTATTGCTATTAATTAATCTTTTATATTTTATTTGTTATTTTTCATATTTAATTTATTTGAATTAATCATTAATTTTAATGTTTTTTCTTACTTTTTAACCTTAGGTGGGTTTCGATGCATAGTTACCCACCTCCTCGTCGATGTAACCCGCAATCTGCAGTCCAGTAAACTTTATATAATTCATTTAATTATTTTGATTTTTAATTTTTAATTAATTAAATTGGACTGCAGATATTAGTTATAAGTTAATGTATTATATGTATTAGATTAAATTTATTGTAATAAGCGCGTTCCCGTTTATTGTAATAAGTATCAAGATATACTCTCTAATTTAAAGCGAAAAATAAAAATTTTTAATTTTCTTATTCTTTTTTTATATTTTTTTTATATTCTCGATTATTTTAATCTCATGTCATGCAACGGTGGTAGGAGTTGTTGGGCCGATGCTCTACTTTCGGTGGCCAGTTAAGGGTCCGCGTTCTGATTAGTATCTTCGAGTACTCAATTAGAGTTAGGTCTTCTGGTAGAACGTCGTCTTTCTAATCCTATGGTGGTCAGGGATTTATGCCTTGCTCCTTCCTGTGTTGTTGGGACATAAGGCGTTCAACTATTAGGCCGTTGTCGTAACCCTCGATTGGTCACTGGTGAGTATCATCCGTCCAGCGACTTTCGTCCACCGATGTAAGTCGTGACATGAGAGCGATAGAGAAGATTAATTTTTTAAATTTTTCTTCTTTTTCATCAATCATCGGACTTTAGGTGTTTTTTAATACTTTTTATTCTTTTGGATCGCATTTGATACGTTTTTGAACATTCGTATTTTAAATGCTCTTTATATTGTAATTTTGTTTATTAGTAATGATTAATATTTTTAATTTTACTTTCTTCGCTTTAAATTAGATGATAGTATTTTTGATACTGATTCTATGTTAATAGAAATGTTATATATATTTTGGATTTAGTATTAACATGTTATTATTTAGATAATTTAAGATAACTTAATATCTCGATGGACAATATGGGACAACATGGGACAACATAAGATGACGATGGACAACATAAGATGACGATGGACAACGGGGAACGACGTTGGACAATGTAGGACAACTTGGAATGACCTTGGATGACGATGGACAACATGAGACTTAATTTTCAATTTTATTATATATTTCTTATAATATATACATATATAGTACAAAGCGAAAAATGTAAAATTTCTGCAATAATTTTTATAAAAATTTATTGCATGTTTATTAATTTATGTTATTAATCTTTATTTTGTGTTTCAGATTTGTTTAATTTTTATATAACATTTTTTTAATGTATTTTGTTTTGTATTATTGTATTTTTTGTATTATTTAATGTATTTCTTAGCTTTATTGCATGTTTATTAATTTATGTTATTAATCTTTATTTTGTGTTTCAGATTTGTTTAATTTTTATATAACATTTTTTTAATGTATTTTGTTTTGTATTATTGTATTTTTTGTATTATTTAATGTATTTCTTAGCTTTAGGTCTCGATGAGTAATTATCTCTTCATCGGTGGTAATTAACATCGCTTTCCAAACTTTTTATTCTTCAAAAATCTTTCATTCTTCAAAAATTTTATTCTTCAAAAATTCTTCAAAATTCTTTTCTCATTTCTATGGGAATTGGAATCCTTTTCTCAATTTTATTTTTATGTTTTATAATTCGTTATTTTCGTCGCTTTTTTCGCGTCACTGTGAATCATCACAAAAAAATTGCAAGATTTCATCGGACTGATGTTCTACTTTCGGTGGTCAGTCGAAGGTCCGCGCTCTGATCGATTGATATCTTTGTATATTTGATCAGAGATAGGTCCTGTATATTAAATGTCGTCTTCGGTAATTCGACTTCAGTGGTTTTAGAAAGATTTTAGTTCCTTCCTGTAAGTCGTTAGGACTATGTCTTGGTAATTCGGCTCAGGTGGTCCTGAAATGATTTCTAATTCCTTCTCGTGGTCGTTGTGGACACTATGCATTTAATTACTAGGCCGCTGTCGTAACTCTCTGCTGATCAACAAGGTTATCATTTGTTTGATGATTCTTGTAAATCGACTATTATATAAAATTTAAATTTTCTTAATTTCTTTTTTCTTATACAATTTTTTTATTGTGTCAATAACTTTTCTTCGTTTAAAGTGGGTATCTTTAATATCAAGTGATATCAATGGGGTGCATGAATCTTTGATTTAGTATTATTATTAGGTGTAAATTAAGGTAGATTTAGTATTATTATTATTAGGTCTAAATTAAGATAGATTTAGTCTCATCGCTGGACATTGTGGGATAAATTTGTGGGGTAAAAAATATAAAAAAAAATGCTGTAAAGATCATTGTCAAGTTCTATTGTATAATAATTCAAATAATTATTTCCTTTTATGTATTCATAATTCATATTTTTTTTATATTTCAGATTTATTTAATTTTTATATTTATTTATAATTTATATTTATATTTATTATATTATATTAATATTTATATTTATTATTATATTTATATATTTTATATTTTTTTTAATTTGTTAAAGTTAATAATTAATTTTAATTTTTTTTTTTAGTTTTAGGTGAGTCTTGATGCATAGTCACTTCCTCGTTGGTGAGACCTGGTAATTGATATTGATTTTTGTATTAATTGGATTAATCTTTGAAAATTTTCTAAAAATTATTCTTTAAAAACGATACCAAACTAAGAATTACGGAGTGTCTACAGCTCAATTTAAATTATTAAATTCTTTTTGGATATTTTGGATATTTGATATTTTGATATTTCGTCTAGATTGAGCTATAGGTAGTATTAGGATTTTTGATATTTTGCAAAATATCAAAATCAAATTTATATTTTTATTTATTTGTTTTACATTTAAGATTTTTAATTTATTTTTATTTCATATAATTGTTTTTATATTTAATTCTTTTCAGATTCTTTTTTTTCAGGTTCTTTTTTTCAGATTTAATTTATTCTTACATTAAATTATTTCATGCATATTTAATATGTAATATATATAATATATGTAATATTTGCAGTTCAATTTAAACATTCCATTTAATTATCTTGATCAATTGTTGATATACATTGTTGATATAGTTGATATATATTGTTGATATGGATATAGTATAATATGGACATATAGTATATATGGACTGCAAATACAAATAAAATCTGTACCAAGATATTATCGTTTTTATTTTATTCTTCAACAATGTAAATACTAAGTAAGTATGTAAGTATACTAAGTAATTTAAACATTCCATATAATTATCTTGATCAATTGTTGATATATATTGTTGATATGGATATAGTATAATGGACATATAGTATATATAGACTGCAAGTACAAATAAAATCTATACCAAGATATTCTTGTTTTTTATTTTATTCTTCAACAATAAATACTAAGTAAGTATAATAATAAATACTAAGTAAGTATAAACATAAATTTTTTGAAGCAACTAAAATATCCCCGATGAAATTAAGTTGCAAGTTGTATTTACTATACGCATTTCGTATCAAAATATTCTCCCTAACTTAAAGCGAAAACAAAATTATTTTACTTATTCCCAAATGATTTCTTTTCTTGCCATTCCATCACAAATTCCCATTTATATTTAAAGTATTCGTTTATTTCTTCTAGAATATATTCCTTTTTATTTATTATTTTAAGATGTTTGCAAATTTTTCGTCGCTTTTTCTAAATCACTGTCAATCACAATATTGCACTGTCATGCAATAGTGGCAGGACTTCCATCGATTTTCGTAAGTTCATTGATGTAAGTCGTATGGGGACGACAGAAAAAGTTGATTTTTTATCGATCGTAAGTTCTTCTTCTAATGCTTATTATTTTTTTGGTCTGTATTTACTTGCTTTTTGACTTCTCTTTTTTTTTTTTTTTAATTTTATTTATTATAAATGATTTAGTATAAATGATTTTGAATTTTTCTTTTTTTCGCTTTAAGTTAGACGAGAGTATTCTTGATACGAATAATTATTAATTATTAATAAAATTGTTATGTATTGTAAATTATAGGTTTAAGATTTTAAAATATAGTTTAAGTTAGTTTTAAGGTATCATCGTTGGACAACGTGGAATTAATTAGCGAGCGAATATAAAAACTTTTGTAAAAATCGTTGTAAAGATCCATTGTACATTAATTCAAATAATTATGTCATTTCATAATGTATTTATAATTAATAAATATTTCTTTTATATTTCTTTTCATCTATTTATTGTTTTTAATTAATCTTTTATATTTTATTTGTTCTTTTTTATATTTAATTTATTTGAACTAATCATTAATTTTAATGTTTTTTTATTTTTTAGGTTTAGGTGGGTCTCGATGCGTAGTCACCTCCTCGTCGGTGAGACTCGGTAATTGGCATCGCTTTCAAAAATCTTATATCACAAAATTTATTTCATTAAAAAGTTTTCGAAATATTTTAAATTTATAAATATCAAATATATTTCATCAATGATAGTGTGTGGAAAGCGATGGCAAGCTAAGAACTACGCACATCTGCAGTCCAGTATAAACTTTGTATAATTTATTTAATTATTTTGATTTTAATTTTTAATTAATTAAACTGGACTGCAGATATTAGTTATAAGTTAATGTAATATATATATTGGATTAAATTTATTGTAATAAGTGCGTTTCCGTTTATTACAACAAGTATCAAAATATACTTCCTAATTTAAAGCGAAAAATAAAAATTTTTAATTTTCTTATTCTTCTTTTATATTTTTTTTATATTCTCGATTATTTTAATCTCATGTCATGCAACGGTGGTAGGAGTTGTTGGGCCGATGCTCTACTTCCGGTGGCCAGTTAAGGGTCCGCGCTCTGATTAGTATCTTCGAGTACTCAATTAGAGTTAGGTCTTGTGGTAGAACGTCGTCTTTGCAATCCTATGGTGGTCAGGGATTTATGCCTTGCTCCTTCCTGTGTTGTTGGGACATAAGACGTTCAACTATTAGGCCGTTGTCGTAACCCTCGATTGGTCACGATTGGCACTATCATCTGTCCATCGATTTTCCTAAATCCATTGATATAAGTCGTAATATGAGAGCGACAAAGAGGGTTGATTTTTCATTAATCACGTATCTTTATTCTTCTTCTAATGTTTATTATTTATTTGATCTGCATTTACTTAATTTTTGAACATTTTCAGTTCTCTTCTTTTAATTGAAGTATTTTGTTTTAGTATAAATTAATAATAGTTTGAATTTTTATTTTTTTTGCTTTAAGTTAGACGAGAGTATTCTTGATACGAATAATTATTAATTATTAATAAAAATGTTATGTATTATAAATTATAGATTTAAGATTTTAAAATATAGTTTAAGTTAGTTTTAAGCTATCATCGTTGGACAACGTGCGATTAATTAGCGAACGAATGTAAAAAACTTTTGTAAAAATCGTTGTAAAGATCCATTATACATTAATTCAAATAATTATGTCATTTCATTAATGTATTTACAATTAATGAATATTTCTTTTATATTTCTTTTAATATATTTATGTATTGCTATTAATTAATCTTTTATATTTTATTTGTTATTTTTCATATTTAATTTATTTGAATTAATCATTAATTTTAATGTTTTTCTTACTTTTTAACCTTAGGTGGGTTTCGATGCATAGTTACCCACCTCCTCGTCGATGTAACCCGCAATCTGCAGTCCAGTAAACTTTATATAATTCATTTAATTATTTTGATTTTTAATTTTTAATTAATTAAATTGGACTGCAGATATTAGTTATAAGTTAATGTATTATATGTATTAGATTAAATTTATTGTAATAAGCGCGTTCCCGTTTATTGTAATAAGTATCAAGATATACTCTCTAATTTAAAGCGAAAAATAAAAATTTTTAATTTTCTTATTCTTTTTTTATATTTTTTTTATATTCTCGATTATTTTAATCTCATGTCATGCAACGGTGGTAGGAGTTGTTGGGCCGATGCTCTACTTTCGGTGGCCAGTTAAGGGTCCGCGTTCTGATTAGTATCTTCGAGTACTCAATTAGAGTTAGGTCTTCTGGTAGAACGTCGTCTTTCTAATCCTATGGTGGTCAGGGATTTATGCCTTGCTCCTTCCTGTGTTGTTGGGACATAAGGCGTTCAACTATTAGGCCGTTGTCGTAACCCTCGATTGGTCACTGGTGAGTATCATCCGTCCAGCGACTTTCGTCCACCGATGTAAGTCGTGACATGAGAGCGATAGAGAAGATTAATTTTTTAAATTTTTTCTTCTTTTTCATCAATCATCGGACTTTAGGTGTTTTTTAATACTTTTTATTCTTTTGGATCGCATTTGATACGTTTTTGAACATTCGTATTTTAAATGCTCTTTATATTGTAATTTTGTTTATTAGTAATGATTAATATTTTTAATTTTACTTTCTTCGCTTTAAATTAGATGATAGTATTTTTGATACTGATTCTATGTTAATAGAAATGTTATATATATTTTGGATTTAGTATTAACATGTTATTATTTAGATAATTTAAGATAACTTAATATCTCGATGGACAATATGGGACAACATGGGACAACATAAGATGACGATGGACAACATAAGATGACGATGGACAACGGGGAACGACGTTGGACAATGTAGGACAACTTGGAATGACCTTGGATGACGATGGACAACATGAGACTTAATTTTCAATTTTATTATATATTTCTTATAATATATACATATATAGTACAAAGCGAAAAATGTAAAAAATTTCTGCAATAATTTTTATAAAAATTTATTGCATGTTTATTAATTTATGTTATTAATCTTTATTTTGTGTTTCAGATTTGTTTAATTTTTATATAACATTTTTTTAATGTATTTTGTTTTGTATTATTGTATTTTTTGTATTATTTAATGTATTTCTTAGCTTTATTGCATGTTTATTAATTTATGTTATTAATCTTTATTTTGTGTTTCAGATTTGTTTAATTTTTATATAACATTTTTTTAATGTATTTTGTTTTGTATTATTGTATTTTTTGTATTATTTAATGTATTTCTTAGCTTTAGGTCTCGATGAGTAATTATCTCTTCATCGGTGGTAATTAACATCGCTTTCCAAACTTTTTATTCTTCAAAAATCTTTCATTCTTCAAAAATTTTATTCTTCAAAATTCTTCAAAATTCTTTTCTCATTTCTATGGGAATTGGAATCCTTTTCTCAATTTTATTTTTATGTTTTATAATTCGTTATTTTCGTCGCTTTTTTCGCGTCACTGTGAATCATCACAAAAAAATTGCAAGATTTCATCGGACTGATGTTCTACTTTCGGTGGTCAGTCGAAGGTCCGCGCTCTGATCGATTGATATCTTTGTATATTTGATCAGAGATAGGTCCTGTATATTAAATGTCGTCTTCGGTAATTCGACTTCAGTGGTTTTAGAAAGATTTTAGTTCCTTCCTGTAAGTCGTTAGGACTATGTCTTGGTAATTCGGCTCAGGTGGTCCTGAAATGATTTCTAATTCCTTCTCGTGGTCGTTGTGGACACTATGCATTTAATTACTAGGCCGCTGTCGTAACTCTCTGCTGATCAACAAGGTTATCATTTGTTTGATGATTCTTGTAAATCGACTATTATATAAAATTTAAATTTTCTTAATTTCTTTTTTCTTATACAATTTTTTTATTGTGTCAATAACTTTTCTTCGTTTAAAGTGGGTATCTTTAATATCAAGTGATATCAATGGGGTGCATGAATCTTTGATTTAGTATTATTATTAGGTGTAAATTAAGGTAGATTTAGTATTATTATTATTAGGTCTAAATTAAGATAGATTTAGTCTCATCGCTGGACATTGTGGGATAAATTTGTGGGGTAAAAAATAAAAAAATGCTGTAAAGATCATTGTCAAGTTCTATTGTATAATAATTCAAATAATTATTTCCTTTTATGTATTCATAATTCATATTTTTTTTATATTTCAGATTTATTTAATTTTTATATTTATTTATAATTTATATTTATATTTATTATATTATATTAATATTTATATTTATTATTATATTTATATATTTTATATTTTTTTTAATTTGTTAAAGTTAATAATTAATTTTAATTTTTTTTTTTAGTTTTAGGTGAGTCTTGATGCATAGTCACTTCCTCGTTGGTGAGACCTGGTAATTGATATTGATTTTTGTATTAATTGGATTAATCTTTGAAAATTTTCTAAAAATTATTCTTTAAAAACGATACCAAACTAAGAATTACGGAGTGTCTACAGCTCAATTTAAATTATTAAATTCTTTTTGGATATTTTGGATATTTGATATTTTGATATTTCGTCTAGATTGAGCTATAGGTAGTATTAGGATTTTTGATATTTTGCAAAATATCAAAATCAAATTTATATTTTTATTTATTTGTTTTACATTTAAGATTTTTAATTTATTTTTATTTCATATAATTGTTTTTATATTTAATTCTTTTCAGATTCTTTTTTTTCAGGTTCTTTTTTTCAGATTTAATTTATTCTTACATTAAATTATTTTTTACATTTCATGCATATTTAATATGTAATATATATAATATATGTAATATTTGCAGTTCAATTTAAACATTCCATTTAATTATCTTGATCAATTGTTGATATACATTGTTGATATAGTTGATATATATTGTTGATATGGATATAGTATAATATGGACATATAGTATATATGGACTGCAAATACAAATAAAATCTGTACCAAGATATTATCGTTTTTTATTTTATTCTTCAACAATGTAAATACTAAGTAAGTATGTAAGTATACTAAGTAATTTAAACATTCCATATAATTATCTTGATCAATTGTTGATATATATTGTTGATATGGATATAGTATAATGGACATATAGTATATATAGACTGCAAGTACAAATAAAATCTATACCAAGATATTCTTGTTTTTATTTTATTCTTCAACAATAAATACTAAGTAAGTATAATAATAAATACTAAGTAAGTATAAACATAAATTTTTTGAAGCAACTAAAATATCCCCGATGAAATTAAGTTGCAAGTTGTATTTACTATACGCATTTCGTATCAAAATATTCTCCCTAACTTAAAGCGAAAACAAAATTATTTTACTTATTCCCAAATGATTTCTTTTCTTGCCATTCCATCACAAATTCCCATTTATATTTAAAGTATTCGTTTATTTCTTCTAGAATATATTCCTTTTTATTTATTATTTTAAGATGTTTGCAAATTTTTCGTCGCTTTTTCTAAATCACTGTCAATCACAATATTGCACTGTCATGCAATAGTGGCAGGACTTCCATCGATTTTCGTAAGTTCATTGATGTAAGTCGTATGGGGACGACAGAAAAAGTTGATTTTTATCGATCGTAAGTTCTTCTTCTAATGCTTATTATTTTTTTGGTCTGTATTTACTTGCTTTTTGACTTCTCTTTTTTTTTTTTTTTTAATTTTATTTATTATAAATGATTTAGTATAAATGATTTTGAATTTTTCTTTTTTTCGCTTTAAGTTAGACGAGAGTATTCTTGATACGAATAATTATTAATTATTAATAAAATTGTTATGTATTGTAAATTATAGGTTTAAGATTTTAAAATATAGTTTAAGTTAGTTTTAAGGTATCATCGTTGGACAATGTGGAATTAATTAGCGAGCGAATATAAAAAACTTTTGTAAAAATCGTTGTAAAGATCCATTGTACATTAATTCAAATAATTATGTCATTTCATAATGTATTTATAATTAATAAATATTTCTTTTATATTTCTTTTCATCTATTTATTGTTTTTAATTAATCTTTTATATTTTATTTGTTCTTTTTTTATATTTAATTTATTTGAACTAATCATTAATTTTAATGTTTTTTTTTATTTTTTAGGTTTAGGTGGGTCTCGATGCGTAGTCACCTCCTCGTCGGTGAGACTCGGTAATTGGCATCGCTTTCAAAATCTTATATCACAAAATTTATTTCATTAAAAAGTTTTCGAAATATTTTAAATTTATAAATATCAAATATATTTCATCAATGATAGTGTGTGGAAAGCGATGGCAAGCTAAGAACTACGCACATCTGCAGTCCAGTATAAACTTTGTATAATTTATTTAATTATTTTGATTTTAATTTTTAATTAATTAAACTGGACTGCAGATATTAGTTATAAGTTAATGTAATATATATATTGGATTAAATTTATTGTAATAAGTGCGTTTCCGTTTATTACAACAAGTATCAAAATATACTTCCTAATTTAAAGCGAAAAATAAAAATTTTTAATTTTCTTATTCTTCTTTTATATTTTTTTTATATTCTCGATTATTTTAATCTCATGTCATGCAACGGTGGTAGGAGTTGTTGGGCCGATGCTCTACTTCCGGTGGCCAGTTAAGGGTCCGCGCTCTGATTAGTATCTTCGAGTACTCAATTAGAGTTAGGTCTTGTGGTAGAACGTCGTCTTTGCAATCCTATGGTGGTCAGGGATTTATGCCTTGCTCCTTCCTGTGTTGTTGGGACATAAGACGTTCAACTATTAGGCCGTTGTCGTAACCCTCGATTGGTCACGATTGGCACTATCATCTGTCCATCGATTTTCCTAAATCCATTGATATAAGTCGTAATATGAGAGCGACAAAGAGGGTTGATTTTTCATTAATCACGTATCTTTATTCTTCTTCTAATGTTTATTATTTATTTGATCTGCATTTACTTAATTTTTGAACATTTTCAGTTCTCTTCTTTTAATTGAAGTATTTTGTTTTAGTATAAATTAATAATAGTTTGAATTTTTATTTTTTTTGCTTTAAGTTAGACGAGAGTATTCTTGATACGAATAATTATTAATTATTAATAAAAATGTTATGTATTATAAATTATAGATTTAAGATTTTAAAATATAGTTTAAGTTAGTTTTAAGCTATCATCGTTGGACAACGTGCGATTAATTAGCGAACGAATGTAAAAACTTTTGTAAAAATCGTTGTAAAGATCCATTATACATTAATTCAAATAATTATGTCATTTCATTAATGTATTTACAATTAATGAATATTTCTTTTATATTTCTTTTAATATATTTATGTATTGCTATTAATTAATCTTTTATATTTTATTTGTTATTTTTCATATTTAATTTATTTGAATTAATCATTAATTTTAATGTTTTTTCTTACTTTTTAACCTTAGGTGGGTTTCGATGCATAGTTACCCACCTCCTCGTCGATGTAACCCGCAATCTGCAGTCCAGTAAACTTTATATAATTCATTTAATTATTTTGATTTTTAATTTTTAATTAATTAAATTGGACTGCAGATATTAGTTATAAGTTAATGTATTATATGTATTAGATTAAATTTATTGTAATAAGCGCGTTCCCGTTTATTGTAATAAGTATCAAGATATACTCTCTAATTTAAAGCGAAAAATAAAAATTTTTAATTTTCTTATTCTTTTTATATTTTTTTTATATTCTCGATTATTTTAATCTCATGTCATGCAACGGTGGTAGGAGTTGTTGGGCCGATGCTCTACTTCCGGTGGCCAGTTAAGGGTCCGCGTTCTGATTAGTATCTTCGAGTACTCAATTAGAGTTAGGTCTTCTGGTAGAACGTCGTCTTTCTAATCCTATGGTGGTCAGGGATTTATGCCTTGCTCCTTCCTGTGTTGTTGGGACATAAGGCGTTCAACTATTAGGCCGTTGTCGTAACCCTCGATTGGTCACTGGTGAGTATCATCCGTCCAGCGACTTTCGTCCACCGATGTAAGTCGTGACATGAGAGCGATAGAGAAGATTAATTTTTAAATTTTTTCTTCTTTTTCATCAATCATCGGACTTTAGGTGTTTTTTTAATACTTTTTATTCTTTTGGATCGCATTTGATACGTTTTTGAACATTCGTATTTTAAATGCTCTTTATATTGTAATTTTGTTTATTAGTAATGATTAATATTTTTAATTTTACTTTCTTCGCTTTAAATTAGATGATAGTATTTTTGATACTGATTCTATGTTAATAGAAATGTTATATATATTTTGGATTTAGTATTAACATGTTATTATTTAGATAATTTAAGATAACTTAATATCTCGATGGACAATATGGGACAACATGGGACAACATAAGATGACGATGGACAACATAAGATGACGATGGACAACGGGGAACGACGTTGGACAATGTAGGACAACTTGGAATGACCTTGGATGACGATGGACAACATGAGACTTAATTTTCAATTTTATTATATATTTCTTATAATATATACATATATAGTACAAAGCGAAAAATGTAAAAATTTCTGCAATAATTTTTATAAAAATTTATTGCATGTTTATTAATTTATGTTATTAATCTTTATTTTGTGTTTCAGATTTGTTTAATTTTTATATAACATTTTTTTAATGTATTTTGTTTTGTATTATTGTATTTTTTGTATTATTTAATGTATTTCTTAGCTTTATTGCATGTTTATTAATTTATGTTATTAATTTTTATTTTGTGTTTCAGATTTGTTTAATTTTTATATAACATTTTTTTAATGTATTTTGTTTTGTATTATTGTATTTTTTGTATTATTTAATGTATTTCTTAGCTTTAGGTCTCGATGAGTAATTATCTCTTCATCGGTGGTAATTAACATCGCTTTCCAAACTTTTTATTCTTCAAAATCTTTCATTCTTCAAAATTTTATTCTTCAAAAATTCTTCAAAATTCTTTTCTCATTTCTATGGGAATTGGAATCCTTTTCTCAATTTTATTTTTATGTTTTATAATTCGTTATTTTCGTCGCTTTTTTCGCGTCACTGTGAATCATCACAAAAAATTGCAAGATTTCATCGGACTGATGTTCTACTTTCGGTGGTCAGTCGAAGGTCCGCGCTCTGATCGATTGATATCTTTGTATATTTGATCAGAGATAGGTCCTGTATATTAAATGTCGTCTTCGGTAATTCGACTTCAGTGGTTTTAGAAAGATTTTAGTTCCTTCCTGTAAGTCGTTAGGACTATGTCTTGGTAATTCGGCTCAGGTGGTCCTGAAATGATTTCTAATTCCTTCTCGTGGTCGTTGTGGACACTATGCATTTAATTACTAGGCCGCTGTCGTAACTCTCTGCTGATCAACAAGGTTATCATTTGTTTGATGATTCTTGTAAATCGACTATTATATAAAATTTAAATTTTCTTAATTTCTTTTTTCTTATACAATTTTTTTATTGTGTCAATAACTTTTCTTCGTTTAAAGTGGGTATCTTTAATATCAAGTGATATCAATGGGGTGCATGAATCTTTGATTTAGTATTATTATTAGGTGTAAATTAAGGTAGATTTAGTATTATTATTATTAGGTCTAAATTAAGATAGATTTAGTCTCATCGCTGGACATTGTGGGATAAATTTGTGGGGTAAAAAATATAAAAAAAAATGCTGTAAAGATCATTGTCAAGTTCTATTGTATAATAATTCAAATAATTATTTCCTTTTATGTATTCATAATTCATATTTTTTTTATATTTCAGATTTATTTAATTTTTATATTTATTTATAATTTATATTTATATTTATTATATTATATTAATATTTATATTTATTATTATATTTATATATTTTATATTTTTTTTAATTTGTTAAAGTTAATAATTAATTTTAATTTTTTTTTTTAGTTTTAGGTGAGTCTTGATGCATAGTCACTTCCTCGTTGGTGAGACCTGGTAATTGATATTGATTTTTGTATTAATTGGATTAATCTTTGAAAATTTTCTAAAAATTATTCTTTAAAAACGATACCAAACTAAGAATTACGGAGTGTCTACAGCTCAATTTAAATTATTAAATTCTTTTTGGATATTTTGGATATTTGATATTTTGATATTTCGTCTAGATTGAGCTATAGGTAGTATTAGGATTTTTGATATTTTGCAAAATATCAAAATCAAATTTATATTTTTATTTATTTGTTTTACATTTAAGATTTTTAATTTATTTTTATTTCATATAATTGTTTTTATATTTAATTCTTTTCAGATTCTTTTTTTTCAGGTTCTTTTTTTCAGATTTAATTTATTCTTACATTAAATTATTTTTACATTTCATGCATATTTAATATGTAATATATATAATATATGTAATATTTGCAGTTCAATTTAAACATTCCATTTAATTATCTTGATCAATTGTTGATATACATTGTTGATATAGTTGATATATATTGTTGATATGGATATAGTATAATATGGACATATAGTATATATGGACTGCAAATACAAATAAAATCTGTACCAAGATATTATCGTTTTTTATTTTATTCTTCAACAATGTAAATACTAAGTAAGTATGTAAGTATACTAAGTAATTTAAACATTCCATATAATTATCTTGATCAATTGTTGATATATATTGTTGATATGGATATAGTATAATGGACATATAGTATATATAGACTGCAAGTACAAATAAAATCTATACCAAGATATTCTTGTTTTTTATTTTATTCTTCAACAATAAATACTAAGTAAGTATAATAATAAATACTAAGTAAGTATAAACATAAATTTTTTGAAGCAACTAAAATATCCCCGATGAAATTAAGTTGCAAGTTGTATTTACTATACGCATTTCGTATCAAAATATTCTCCCTAACTTAAAGCGAAAACAAAATTATTTTACTTATTCCCAAATGATTTCTTTTCTTGCCATTCCATCACAAATTCCCATTTATATTTAAAGTATTCGTTTATTTCTTCTAGAATATATTCCTTTTTATTTATTATTTTAAGATGTTTGCAAATTTTTCGTCGCTTTTTCTAAATCACTGTCAATCACAATATTGCACTGTCATGCAATAGTGGCAGGACTTCCATCGATTTTCGTAAGTTCATTGATGTAAGTCGTATGGGGACGACAGAAAAAGTTGATTTTTTATCGATCGTAAGTTCTTCTTCTAATGCTTATTATTTTTTTGGTCTGTATTTACTTGCTTTTTGACTTCTCTTTTTTTTTTTTTAATTTTATTTATTATAAATGATTTAGTATAAATGATTTTGAATTTTTCTTTTTTTCGCTTTAAGTTAGACGAGAGTATTCTTGATACGAATAATTATTAATTATTAATAAAATTGTTATGTATTGTAAATTATAGGTTTAAGATTTTAAAATATAGTTTAAGTTAGTTTTAAGGTATCATCGTTGGACAATGTGGAATTAATTAGCGAGCGAATATAAAAAACTTTTGTAAAAATCGTTGTAAAGATCCATTGTACATTAATTCAAATAATTATGTCATTTCATAATGTATTTATAATTAATAAATATTTCTTTTATATTTCTTTTCATCTATTTATTGTTTTTAATTAATCTTTTATATTTTATTTGTTCTTTTTTTATATTTAATTTATTTGAACTAATCATTAATTTTAATGTTTTTTTTTATTTTTTAGGTTTAGGTGGGTCTCGATGCGTAGTCACCTCCTCGTCGGTGAGACTCGGTAATTGGCATCGCTTTCAAAAATCTTATATCACAAAATTTATTTCATTAAAAAGTTTTCGAAATATTTTAAATTTATAAATATCAAATATATTTCATCAATGATAGTGTGTGGAAAGCGATGGCAAGCTAAGAACTACGCACATCTGCAGTCCAGTATAAACTTTGTATAATTTATTTAATTATTTTGATTTTAATTTTTAATTAATTAAACTGGACTGCAGATATTAGTTATAAGTTAATGTAATATATATATTGGATTAAATTTATTGTAATAAGTGCGTTTCCGTTTATTACAACAAGTATCAAAATATACTTCCTAATTTAAAGCGAAAAATAAAAATTTTTAATTTTCTTATTCTTCTTTTATATTTTTTTTATATTCTCGATTATTTTAATCTCATGTCATGCAACGGTGGTAGGAGTTGTTGGGCCGATGCTCTACTTCCGGTGGCCAGTTAAGGGTCCGCGCTCTGATTAGTATCTTCGAGTACTCAATTAGAGTTAGGTCTTGTGGTAGAACGTCGTCTTTGCAATCCTATGGTGGTCAGGGATTTATGCCTTGCTCCTTCCTGTGTTGTTGGGACATAAGACGTTCAACTATTAGGCCGTTGTCGTAACCCTCGATTGGTCACGATTGGCACTATCATCTGTCCATCGATTTTCCTAAATCCATTGATATAAGTCGTAATATGAGAGCGACAAAGAGGGTTGATTTTTCATTAATCACGTATCTTTATTCTTCTTCTAATGTTTATTATTTATTTGATCTGCATTTACTTAATTTTTGAACATTTTCAGTTCTCTTCTTTTAATTGAAGTATTTTGTTTTAGTATAAATTAATAATAGTTTGAATTTTTATTTTTTTTGCTTTAAGTTAGACGAGAGTATTCTTGATACGAATAATTATTAATTATTAATAAAAATGTTATGTATTATAAATTATAGATTTAAGATTTTAAAATATAGTTTAAGTTAGTTTTAAGCTATCATCGTTGGACAACGTGCGATTAATTAGCGAGCGAATGTAAAAAACTTTTGTAAAAATCGTTGTAAAGATCCATTATACATTAATTCAAATAATTATGTCATTTCATTAATGTATTTACAATTAATGAATATTTCTTTTATATTTCTTTTAATATATTTATGTATTGCTATTAATTAATCTTTTATATTTTATTTGTTATTTTTCATATTTAATTTATTTGAATTAATCATTAATTTTAATGTTTTTCTTACTTTTTAACCTTAGGTGGGTTTCGATGCATAGTTACCCACCTCCTCGTCGATGTAACCCGCAATCTGCAGTCCAGTAAACTTTATATAATTCATTTAATTATTTTGATTTTTAATTTTTAATTAATTAAATTGGACTGCAGATATTAGTTATAAGTTAATGTATTATATGTATTAGATTAAATTTATTGTAATAAGCGCGTTCCCGTTTATTGTAATAAGTATCAAGATATACTCTCTAATTTAAAGCGAAAAATAAAAATTTTTAATTTTCTTATTCTTTTTATATTTTTTTTATATTCTCGATTATTTTAATCTCATGTCATGCAACGGTGGTAGGAGTTGTTGGGCCGATGCTCTACTTCCGGTGGCCAGTTAAGGGTCCGCGTTCTGATTAGTATCTTCGAGTACTCAATTAGAGTTAGGTCTTCTGGTAGAACGTCGTCTTTCTAATCCTATGGTGGTCAGGGATTTATGCCTTGCTCCTTCCTGTGTTGTTGGGACATAAGGCGTTCAACTATTAGGCCGTTGTCGTAACCCTCGATTGGTCACTGGTGAGTATCATCCGTCCAGCGACTTTCGTCCACCGATGTAAGTCGTGACATGAGAGCGATAGAGAAGATTAATTTTTAAAATTTTTCTTCTTTTTCATCAATCATCGGACTTTAGGTGTTTTTTTAATACTTTTTATTCTTTTGGATCGCATTTGATACGTTTTTGAACATTCGTATTTTAAATGCTCTTTATATTGTAATTTTGTTTATTAGTAATGATTAATATTTTTAATTTTACTTTCTTCGCTTTAAATTAGATGATAGTATTTTTGATACTGATTCTATGTTAATAGAAATGTTATATATATTTTGGATTTAGTATTAACATGTTATTATTTAGATAATTTAAGATAACTTAATATCTCGATGGACAATATGGGACAACATGGGACAACATAAGATGACGATGGACAACATAAGATGACGATGGACAACGGGGAACGACGTTGGACAATGTAGGACAACTTGGAATGACCTTGGATGACGATGGACAACATGAGACTTAATTTTCAATTTTATTATATATTTCTTATAATATATACATATATAGTACAAAGCGAAAAATGTAAAAAATTTCTGCAATAATTTTTATAAAAATTTATTGCATGTTTATTAATTTATGTTATTAATCTTTATTTTGTGTTTCAGATTTGTTTAATTTTTATATAACATTTTTTTAATGTATTTTGTTTTGTATTATTGTATTTTTTGTATTATTTAATGTATTTCTTAGCTTTAGGTCTCGATGAGTAATTATCTCTTCATCGGTGGTAATTAACATCGCTTTCCAAACTTTTTATTCTTCAAAAATCTTTCATTCTTCAAAAATTTTATTCTTCAAAAATTCTTCAAAATTCTTTTCTCATTTCTATGGGAATTGGAATCCTTTTCTCAATTTTATTTTTATGTTTTATAATTCGTTATTTTCGTCGCTTTTTCGCGTCACTGTGAATCATCACAAAAAAATTGCAAGATTTCATCGGACTGATGTTCTACTTTCGGTGGTCAGTCGAAGGTCCGCGCTCTGATCGATTGATATCTTTGTATATTTGATCAGAGATAGGTCCTGTATATTAAATGTCGTCTTCGGTAATTCGACTTCAGTGGTTTTAGAAAGATTTTAGTTCCTTCCTGTAAGTCGTTAGGACTATGTCTTGGTAATTCGGCTCAGGTGGTCCTGAAATGATTTCTAATTCCTTCTCGTGGTCGTTGTGGACACTATGCATTTAATTACTAGGCCGCTGTCGTAACTCTCTGCTGATCAACAAGGTTATCATTTCTTTGATGATTCTTGTAAATCGACTATTATATAAAATTTAAATTTTCTTAATTTCTTTTTTTCTTATACAATTTTTTTATTGTGTCAATAACTTTTCTTCGTTTAAAGTGGGTATCTTTAATATCAAGTGATATCAATGGGGTGCATGAATCTTTGATTTAGTATTATTATTAGGTGTAAATTAAGGTAGATTTAGTATTATTATTATTAGGTCTAAATTAAGATAGATGTAGTCTCATCGCTGGACATTGTGGGATAAATTTGTGGGGTAAAAATATAAAAAAATGCTGTAAAGATCATTGTCAAGTTCTATTGTATAATAATTCAAATAATTATTTCCTTTTATGTATTCATAATTCATATTTTTTTTATATTTCAGATTTATTTAATTTTTATATTTATTTATAATTTATATTTATATTTATTATATTATATTAATATTTATATTTATTATTATATTTATATATTTTATATTTTTTTTAATTTGTTAAAGTTAATAATTAATTTTAATTTTTTTTTTTAGTTTTAGGTGAGTCTGGATGCATAGTCATCTCCTCGTTGGTGAGACCTGGTTATTGGCATTGCTTTCCAAAATCTTATATCACAAAATTTATTTCATTAAAAAGTTTTCGAAATATTTTAAATCTAAAAATATCAAATATATTTCATCAATGTATGATACTGTGTGGAAAGCGATGGCAAGCCAAGAACTACGCACATCTGCAATCTAGTATAAACTTTGTACAATTCATTTAATTATTTTAATTTTTAATTAATTAAACTGGACTGCAGATATTAGTTGTAAGTTAATGTATTAGGTTAATAAATTTAATCAAATTTATATAAATGCATCCTCCGTATCGAGATATACTCTCTAATTTAAAGCGAAAACTAAATATTTTTAATTTTCTTACTCCCTTTTTGTATTCTTTTCGTTTTCATTATTTTTCATCTCGAGTTTTTATTCTTATAATTATTCGCATAGCTTTTCACTTTCTTCCTCAATTTATCCTTTTAGTCATTTTATATTTTCTTCTTTTCCTTCGCCGTGTATTTTAATCTCATGTCATGCAACAGTGGTAGGAGTCGTTGGGCCGGTGCTCTACTTCCGGTGGCCAGTTAAGGGTCCGCGCTCTGATCGATTGGTACCTTCAGGTACTCGATTAGAGTTAGGTCTTGTAGTGGAACGTCGTCTTTGTAATTCGGCTATGGTGGTCAGGGTTTTATGCCTTGCTCCTTCCTATGTCGTTGGGACATAAGGCGTTCAACTATTAGGCCGCTGTCGTAACCCTCGACTGGTCACGACTGGCAAGTATCATCTGTCCATCGATTTTCGTAAGTCCATTGATGTAAGTCGTGATATAAGAGCGACAGAGTTGATTTTTTATTGATCTTGGCTTTTTCTTTTAATGCTTATTATTTTTTTGGCCTTCAATTACTTTTTGAACTTTTTAAATTTTCTTTTTTTATTGAAGTTTTGTTTAATATAAATAATTGCATTTTCTTCCTCATTTTATTCTTGATTATTTTATATTTTCTTCTTTTCTTTTGTCGCTTACTTCGAGTCAATCTCATGTCATGCAATAGTGGTAGAAGTCGTTGGACGGTGCTCTACTTCCGGTGGCCAGTTAAGGGTCCGCGCTCTGATCGATTGGTATCTTCGAGTACTCGAGCAGAGTTCGGCCTCGTGGTCGAACGTCGTTCTCGTAAATCGGCTCCGGTGGTCAGGGATTTATTCCTTGCTCCTTCCTGTGTCGTCAGAATGTAAGTCGTTCTTCTGCGAGGTCGGTGTCGTAATCCTTGATTGGTCACGACTGGCAAGTATCATCTGTCCATCGATTTTCGTAAGTCCAGTGATGTAAGTCGTGATATGAGGGCGACACAGAGGGTCGATTTTCCATCGATCTTTCTTCTTCTAATACTTATTGTTTTTTTGGCCGGTATTTAGTTGCCTTTTAAACAATTTGACTTCTCTCTCTTTTATGAAGTTTTATTTATTATAAATGATTTAGTGTAAACGATTTTAAATTTTTCTTTTTTTCGCTTTAAGTTAGACCAGAATATTCTTGATACGAATAATATTAATAAAAATGTTGTAAATTTAAATGTACTGTAAATTGTAGATTTAAGATTAAGATTAGATTAAGTTAGTATTAAGCTATCATCGTTAGACAACGTGGGACGACGATGGACGACGTGGGACATAGTTTTTAATTTTATTGTATATTTTTTATAATTAATACAAATTTTATATGTGATATACGTATATTACATACCGAAAAATGTAAAAAATTTTTATAAAAATTTTTTGCGTGTCCATTAATTTATATAATTAATATTTATTTTATGTTTCAGATTTTTTAATTTTTATAGAATATTTTATTGATATTTTATGTAAATTTTTGTTCACTTATTTTGTTGAATTTAATCATTAATTTTTAATGTTTTTTTTATTTGTTATTTGTTATTTGTTAGGTTTAGGTGGGTCTCGATGCGTAGTCACCTCCTCGACGGTGAGACCTGGTAATTGGCATCGCTTTCCAAAATTCTTTTCTTCAAAATCATATATCACAAAAATTACTTCATTAACATTCGAAATATTTTAAATTTTAAAATATCAAATATATTTAATCAATGATAATGTGGAAAGTGATGACAAGCCAAGAACTACGCACATTTACAGTCCAGTATAAATTTTGTACAATTTATTTAATTATTTTGATTTTAATTTTTAATTAATTAAACTGGACTGCAGATATTAGTTATAAGTTAATGTATTATATGTATTAGATTAAATTTATTGTAATAAGTGCGTTCCCGTTTATTGTAATAAGTATCAAAATATACTAATTTCCCTAATTTAAAGCGAAAAATAAAAATTTTTAATTCTTTTATTCACCTTTTATATTCTCGCTTTCCGTTTTCATTATTTTTTATCTCGAACTTTTATTCTTCTAATCATTCGAATCGTTTTTCACTTTCTTCCTTGATTTAACTCTTTTGGTTATTTCATATTTTCTTCTTTTCTTTCGCCATGTATTTTAATCTCATGTCATGCAATAGTGGTAGAAGTCGTTGGGCCGGTGGCCAGTTAAGAGTCCGCGCTCTGATCGATTGGTATCTTCGAGTACTCGATTAGAGTTAGGTCTTGTGGCGGAACGTCGTCTTCGTAATTCATTGTGGTCCGGGATTTATGCCTTGCTCCTTCCTGCGTTGTTGGAACATAAGGTGTTCAACTATTAGACCGTTGTCGTAACTCTCGATTGGTCACAACTGATAAATATCATCTGTCTAGCCATTCTCATAAGTCTACTGACATAGGTCGTGTTGAGGCCTACAGTGAATTTTCCTTCATTTCTTCGTTATTTTCTTTTTTTTGGGGTTCTTATATTTCTTCCTTATTAATTCTTTGCATTTGCATTTCTTATATTTTGTTTGTATATATAATAGTATAAGGTATTTGACTATCTATTAAATAAGTAATAATTTTTAATTTTTCTTATTTAAATAGGAGTGTATCTTTGATACGAATGAGGCCAATGAGATAATAAGAATGGTAGATTTAATTTAGTATTAAGTATTTAGTATTATTTAGATTAAATTAGATTTAAGCCTCATCGATGGACAACGGTGAACAACAATGGACGACGTTGGGCGTTCGATGGAGGACGTTGGGCAACGATGGACAACGATGGACAACGATGGACAACAATGGACAATGATGGACGACGTTGGATAACGATGGACGACTTGAGAATCTTCAATTTTATTTTATATTTCTGTCATTAATACGAGTGTTATATATACATATATATGTTATACATATATTGCGAAGCGAAAAATGTAGAAATATTTTTGTAAAAATTTTTGTAAAAATTTATTGCATATTTATTAATTTAAATGATTATAATGATTAATATTTATTTTATATTTCAGATATATTTATTGCTTTATGATATTTTTATATGCTTTTTATTTTTGTTTAATTAATTTATCTAATTTAATCATTAATTTTATTATTTTATTTTTTTAGCTTTAGATGGATCTCGATATTTATAAGATTTTCTTTAGGTTATTTTTTGGTTATTATTTATTTATTTTATTTAGGTTATTATTTATTTAGATTTCATATATGATTTCGGAGTTAATATAGACATTGAAAACAAATTATACAAATTATAAACAATAATATAGACAATAATATAGGATTATCTTTAGAGTACTGCAAATGAAACACAAAAGTAAAATTAAAAATTAAAAAACAAAAGAAAAATTAAAAAGACAAATAAATAAAATAAAATAGAATAAAAATTAAACATCCGCGCTATCTGTTGATTATTTTGTTTGTTTCATCCACGACATTCTAGGTAGCCCTTATGTCACAATTTTTATCCTATTTCTGTCTTTTTTTCATTATTTCTAATTTAATAATTAATTATAAAAATAATAATATAATAATTTACAAATTTATTAAATTTTAATTATTAATTAGCAGTCAAAAAGAAATAAAACTCTACAATATAAAAACAAATTCAATATTGTTGAATGCTATTTATAAAAATAATTAAAATTTAATATAAAAGAAAATTTATTGGTTTGATATTAAAAAGTTCTTTCCATCAGAACAATTTTATCTTTCTATTAGTACAGATATTTACTTACACAGAAATTTACTTATATATACAACAGGGAGAGGAAAAGATATAATAATCAACAAAAATAAGAAACATCAAAAGTACCGTTTGCAATAATTTAATTCGCAAAAAAATTGATTTCTTACAATATAATGAAGTATGCGACACGCAGTTGGTGAACGTTGTTGTTGTTCTTGCACCTATATTTTGTTACGTCTCGCGACACCAACCACGCGTGGCATTCCCTCGTTTTCTCTAGTCTCTTCAAATAACCAGTCGTACGAGCATCAGCAATGATGCCGATCACATTAACGAACGATTTTAATTAATTAATAACGGTAATGGTAACGTGTAACAATTAAACATAATATTATACATTTACGAATAAATAATCCTAAAAGTAATCCTCGCAAACTCGGGTAGGAGTAAACGAACGTTTCTTTCCGTTCGTATTCATGATATAAATAGAAAAGGTGGTAGATAGGGTAACGAAAGGGATAATAAAGGATTGGTAGAGAAAGGGTTGTTCAATTAATCCTTAATCACTCTAAATCGCTTCTTTACATATGGTACTCGATTGATTCTGATCGTTTATCACATTCACCGACGAATCGAGTCTCGGAGAAGTTTAAAATTTTCTCGTCGAATGATTGATAATAGAGCTTCTCGTTTACCGAAAGGAATATCTCGAGGAAATCAGGATATTCTTTTTTTAAATACAATTCGATGCGACTGAAAATTCGTTCGTTTGATTTGCGTGATTGAAAGATAAAATTTTAATATTTTACCATCTTTAATAATTCAAAAAAAAAAAAAGAAGAAACGTTATACTGAATGTTCATGATATCGACTGATATTATTTATTATAAATTTAATTTAAAACTAATTAATTTTAAATAATGATTATATTTAACGAAATTTAAATTAATTAATTAAAAATGCTTACTTAGATATCATGAAAATTATCGATAAAGTTTCTTAATTTTTTTTTTTGACTTACGAATTTTCAGTTACATGGTTATTAAATCATGGCGATTATTTCGTGAATCGGAAGAAATAATTCTTCCATTTGTGTTTGATTCCAAGTATGCGTGAGGAAGTCTTGGTCCGTTAAAAGATGAGAAAGAAAATAATAATAATAATAATATCATTATTCTATGCTGACTAGATTCTACACCCATCCAATAGTGATCCTTAAAATAAATCTAGTCTCTATACGCGTGATTCTAAAAGAGGAACGATGTAACAATGTCATTAATCTTTCGTATATTATACGTATATACGGTGTTCACGCGAGAGATCAAACGTCGAAAATATCTGACGCTACAACAAAAAGTTTCGTTAAAGAGGAAAATAATTTTCGATTTTTATAGAAATATGATTCTCTCAAATTTCGTTGAAGAAAAAAAAAATAGAAGAGAAGAGAAACGAAATATCTCGAAAAACGCATTAAATTAATAAAAAAAATCTGTCCATTATTGTTTCGTTTTCTTTATCTCGCTAACGCGTTAAATTATATGGTCCTCGATAAAACGAAGAAAGAATGTGAATTTCGTTCTTAGTTTTTCACGCCGTAATCGTAAAAATGCTTATTCGAAAAGTTTCTTAGCATAATGCCAAATGCGGAAGAAGTACTCGTCTTGTCTAAGAAGTCTTGCTCTCGCGTACGAATGGATGTCGGCGTCCATGTTATGCTCACGTAACCAAGAACTCGTGTTCTCTGTACTGAAACTGACCGATGCGGTTTCACCCTTTTCGGTCATTTCTGCGATTGGCTCCACTACGGCTAATTCTAGAAAATTAAATGAGAATATAAACATTTGCAGAAATTTTTATACATTGATATATAAACTTTTAATATTAAAAAATTTTTCGAGCATCTTTTATTTTTGAAATTTGTGAAATTTAGAAATTTGAAAATGGAAATATTTTTCAAATAATTCAAAATTTCCTTTTCAATGTCTCCAAAAAATTTCAAATATTTTTTAATTCTTACTAAAAATATGGATTCTTAAAAAGTAGTAAAATAAAAATATTGGAAGCTCACCGGAAACTGGTATGATTTTAACAGGTTCATCAGACTCTAGAGGATCACTGAGACCGACTTCGTTTTTGGCAAAGATCCTGATCAGATACATGTGATTCTCCTGAAGATCTCTGATATTTAATTTCTGTGTATCTGCGTTCACTCTGCCTACTTCCATCCACATAGTCTTTTTTGCATCCCTAATAGCAATTTTGTAACTTTCTAATGGCGCACCGCCATCTGATTCCGGCCTGCCCCATGAAATAACGACTGTGTTTGCTGCAATCTGCCTGATTTCTAATGGTGCAGTTGGTGGTGATGGAACATCTATGAATATGAGATTAAATTTATACGTGATTTTGAAAAGCAATTTTGAAAAAAACGAAATAAAAATTTTAATTTTTATTTTTATATGAAATTATTTTTATATGAAATTAAAAAATTCAAACGGAAATTTTATTAAGTTTAAATTTAAATTTAAATATTATTCAAAAAAAGAAATAAATATTTACTGGCATGTGTCATCAAGGTAACTGGTTCTGAGTTTGTAGGTAAGCTGAGTCCCATGTTGTTCTCAGCGAAGATTCTGAAGATAAATTCGCTCTCTTTCAAATTCTCTATACAATATTGAAGTGTGGTAGCATCCAGAGTGACAACTTTTGTCCATCTCGCTCCTTTTCCAATCAATGGCCTCTTTTCGATTATGTAACCTGTTGAAGCAAGTGAACATTATATTATTTTTTCGCAATTCTATATGTACAATTTTAATATTATTTAATCATTGATTGTATGTATATTTATTAGTTGATATTTTTCAAGACATATTAATTCTTAATAAGAATGAATCACGGCATTGCAAATATATAATTCTGAACGATTTATACAATCGTTCCAAATTTTTATAAATATCTAAAAGTAATCAATATTGATACATTAGTAATTGACGTTTTTGCTATTTTGAAGATACAGGTATTATATTTTCGTTCTATCCTTGTTCCTCATACTTGATATCAGTATAAACATAACACGTGTCGACTTGTGATTTGATTCTTTTCGATTTCTTGTCTTTCGTATTAATTTAATGAAATTAATAATTAATATATTAATAATTTTTCGACATATATGGGCTAATTTTTGTATAGAAAATGTCGAATCAAATAAAACATATAAAAATATGTGATTCTATTTTAAAAAATGGGATTTGAAATCTTCAAATTTATAATTAGAAAAATCTAAAAACAATACAAAAATTCAAGTTCTTCTCAAATATTATTTGATTAGTCTACATATTTACTAAATATTAATATTAAAAATTTGACTACGATAACATTGATACAATTTAATATTACGATATTAAATAATATACCAATTTTAAATCCTTATTCTTTTGATATATAATCTTTAAATAAATACTTGAAGAATATTTAAAAATCATGAAAGAGATTAATAACATTTTATTTTATTACTTTTATTATATATATTTTATATATATATATTTTAATTACCTGTGAGTTCTGTTCCTCCATTGCTGGCTGGTGGAGACCAACTGAGCGTTACGCTCTTGCTGGTAACATTTATCACTTGTACATGTTGCGGACTCGATGGTGGTGCTACAAATCAAATGTTATTTATTAAATAGATCGAACGATGTTTAATAATTGTAAGTTTAATAATAATGAGAGTATGTTTTGTGAATAACTTACTTTTGCTGATAATTATTTTCGTCGGCGGAAATATACCAAGCAGAGCGTACATAGTGCTTTCGGTCATTTTTGTTATTTCTAAGCGATAGCGAAATTAATAAATAAGCAGTAGTAAGCAATTGAAATGCTGGATGATTTATATTTGAAATTGTTAGAAATGCTAATTAAAACATTTAATAAGTATAGAGTACTTCGAAGCTTTGCAAAATTATTGTATTATTTTTATATTATGCGTTATAATCCCTCGAGTGATTACGATTATTTATATCATTACGTAGCCAAAATAGGAATATATTTAAATTATAAAAATTATCATATTATTTATTTTATTCAATGTATATATTAGAACAATGTATGTATCAAATAAAAAAAAGATAGAATATGATAAGAAATATAATAGCAGTATAATATAATAATATTATATAAAATATTAAATATAAAAATTAAATAATTAATAAAATAATTTCTAACAGTATGAAATTCAATTTTAATAATGACTCTCGAGAGGTTAAATTTCAATTTCGAACAAAATCGAACAAATTAATATCATTATATATTTAATTAAGCTTAGGCAATTAATATTATAGTTTTCTACATGATTAATTTGATTGCTGCATGACTTACTGATTCGTCTGCCTGGTGCAATTGGTTCTTCAGCCACGTAAGGAGGACCAGTACCAACGCTGTTCTTAGCTGTTATCCTAAAGTTGTATGGCACATCTGTCTTTAGATTCGATACGCCGAATTGTGTCGTTTCGTGCTTTGTGCTGCCGATCTGTAAAATATTTTAATGTAAATAAAACAATTGAATTTTTATTTCTAAGAAAATATTCATTGAAAGCGAAGAATTTTTATCAACTTTTTGCCAAGCTTTCTTCGATTCTTCTTTAATCTCGATGATGTATTCTGTTATTGGTGTTCCTCCATCATTTTCTGGAGGCTGCCATTTTATCGTGAACGATGTTTTCGTCATTCCTGATACTTCCAGAGGTCCTCTTGGTGGTCCAGGTGGTTCTGCAAGAATTGTTAATATTTAAGCAAACAATTGCTGCTTTATTTTAAAAAATTTTAATAGAATTATAAAAAGTAAAGAAAAGAATGAATTAAATATAAAATAATATTTATGTGTGTAATAAAATTTAATCCATGTATCGTTTAAAAGTTTATTAATATGAAAATTCAATTTACCGAAGGAAGTCCTCATCTTGACCGTTTCCGATTCCAGAGGTTCAGAGGCTCCAACAGCGTTCCTAGCGATGATTCTGAACTTATACTCGGCATTCTGTTGCAATTTGTGCACGCAGAAACTTTCTACTTCTTTATCAATATCGACCACCTTCGTCCAAGTCTTGCCAGGTTCATATTTCTCGATCGTGTACTTCTCGAGTTCGATTCCACCATCGTCTTCCGGTGGTCGCCATTCGATAGTGACACGATCTTGTCTGATTTCTTTGAAGACCACTGGTCCTTGAGGCTTGCTAGGCTTATCTATGATAATTTGAAAGAAAGAAAAATAGGAAAATTACAAATTAACAATTCATATTTAAGATTAATTAATTCCATTTCATTTTTTTTAATAATATGATCAATGAGCCGAATTAATTGATAATTAATATAATATAATAGTATATAATATATAATAATAAAAATACTTAAATAACAATAGTACCTATAACTCTAAGGTGTAATTCAACTGAAGAGCTGCCAGCTTCATTCACAACCTTCACCGTGTAAGTGGCGCTATCTTCCCTGCTAAGCGAAGAAATAGAGATGGTAGATGTATTTTCCACCGTTTCAATAGACACACGATTGTCGACTATTTTCTTGTTGTTCTTCAACCATGTTACTTCTGGTTTTGGGAATCCGCTCATCTGAATCTCGATCTTCCATTGACCGTTCACGGGAAGATTTTGACTTGCCAGTGTTTCATCGTAAGTGATCTTAGGCAGCTCTTGCACCTTCAACTCGCACGTTGTCTCCGCTGTTCCTATATCGTTCTTTGCTTTCACAGTGAAGCTTGCCGATGAAGTTTCCGTTGTCCTCGTGATGGTATACTTGGACACACGGTTTTCGTACGTGATACTGATATCTTCGAAAATTTCTCCATTTCTTAACCTGATAGAAATTATTAATTTTATTGATATATATATTTTATTGATTTTATTGGTTAATTTTTGATATTGCCATTTTAAAATTTTACTTCTTTATGAAGGAAAAATAATTTTGATTGGTATTTCATTTCAATTTCAAAACAATAATTTAATAATGAGTAGATTGTCTGATACAGATGTATAATCAGATTAAAATATAAGAATACAGAATGATAAATAAATGAAAGAAAATTTAAAAAATATAAACTATAAATAAAAAATATATTTTCGACTCAAAATTCATACCAAGTAATCTCAGGAGCTGGTATTCCACCAATGACGCAAGTTAAACTGACAGTTTCTCCAAGGCCAACGACAACACTCTTCAAAGGTTCTAAGATAATTGGTGGTTCTGCAACCAATGGTTTTGTTATCTTTATGTATGGAGAAGTTGGTGATGTTTCGCCTGGTCCAGCTTCGTTTGCAGCTGTTACACGGAAGGTATATTCTTTGTTCGTAGTTAATTTTGTTACTTTATGAGTTGTTTCTTTTATCGTTTCTACAACTTTGGTCCACCTGTAAATTAAATAAAGGGATGTAATTTTTGCCATTTACGTTCATCATTATCAAAAATAATTTATAATTTAAAAAGTTCATTAAGTAAAATTAATTCATAGATTTATTTTATTGATATTTATAAATATTTTGAGGATAAGTTAAAATATTAATTAATTAACACTTACGTAGTTTCAGTCTTTTCTTGGTGCTCCAGAATATACTCGACAATAGGCGAGTTTCCATTTGAATCTGGTTTCTTCCAGTGAAGCGTGACACTGTTCTCAGTTATTTCCAGTGGTTCTGGTGCACCAGGTGCACTTGGTACCTCTGCAAATACATATATAAAAATAAAAATAAAAATAAAAATAAAAATAAAAATGAAAATAAATATATAACATAAAAACAGAATTTCTCGATAAAAACACGATTGTTTAATTTTAATTTCAAAAGAAGAAAAGAAGAAGAAAGCAGGAAAAAAGATACTCACGAACGATGACGACATTGATTTCTATGCTAGCCTCTCCAACATTGTTCATTAGTTTCAGAATGTAATCACCAACATCTTCTTCTTGAATCTTTCTGATAGTTAAGATCGCGGATTCTTCATCGATCGATGGCACAACACGTTTCGATTTCGTAACCACATGACCATTCACTGTCCATTCATCGTTTGGTTTCGGTGTCGCGGTGAATTTCACTACTATTTCAAGGTCTTCACCCTTTCTTACCTTGTACTTCTTGGGTGTGTCTGGACTAATTTTTGGTGCCACTTCAATGACTAAAATTTTAAAGAAATCATGATAAGTGTTATTTCGATTGATTAAATTATTTAAAAATATTAAAAGTGCCATTTGATAAAGAAAAAAATATTTAAATATTTAAAATATTTAATTCTAGATTACCTTCAACTCTTAATTTCGATGATGTTTTCACATTTGTTACAGCAGCTGTGTATTCTGAAATATCTTTAGTAGTACATTTTTTTACTATCAGTTTCTTTACTGTGCCTTCATCGACGATACTATATTTTGATGATTCCTTAATTACTTCCGATTTCCTGTAATATTATTATATTTTATTATGTTTGTTTATATATGTATATGTTTAATTAGTTTTATTTCAGTAAATGATATTTTCTGAATATATCTAAACGAATCTTAAATTTATTTATTATTTTTTTTTTTAATAAAATAATGTATTTCTTATCATTAATAATTCTCCATAAAAATTTTTTGTCTTTTATACGATAAATTTTACAAAATTCATTTTTTAAAATATTTGACTAAACCAATGATTTTTATTTTATGAACAAATTAATATTTATATATAAAATACTAGATCGATTAATATAATATATATACAATTTTATTAGAAAAAAAAGAAAACTAATTTTATCTTCAGTTAATATAAATAAAAGAAAAACTATCAATACTATCAATACATGGAATAATCAAATTTCATTTACGTGTTTTACATATTGTACATATTGAAATTGTTTTTTTATTTTTATTATAATATTTCTTCTTACCTCATCCATGTAACTGGAACATCTCGCGATATTTCAATGACGAAAACGGCATCTGCATTCAACGGTACAAGTGTGACATCTGGTAATCTAGTGATGAAGTCCACACCTGGTTCTTCCACGATCAACTTGGCAGATGATTTTTGTTGACCGACTTCGCATGAATAAACACCCGCGTCTTCCGGTTCCGTGTCATATATCTTTAATCTCTGCCTCTTGCCATCTATCGACAGTTGTACGTGTTCGGAAAATTGTAGTTCTTGGCCATCTTTGAACCATCGAACCAAAGCGTCTCCTTTTGTCAATTCTATCTCGAAAATCGCTCTCTCGCCTCTTGCTATCGTCACGTCTTGCATCTTCGTGATGATTTCTGGTGGTAATTCTAGAATAATTCATAAAATGTCGATAAATTATTATAAGAATAAATGATAATAACGACGGCTTTGGGATCATATTTATGAGAAGAAATTTTGTGAAAATAAAATGGAATTAATAATATTAGAATATTTATTTTAAATGCCACTTAAATTGTATTTATTTTTTGGAAAAAACAATAAATAAAATTAGAAATGATTAACGATTTTAGAATAAGGAGAAAAAGTTTCAAAATTTCTTTATTGTGAAATTTTCATTTATCATATTAAATTTGGGATTGAGTTTTAATTCTAAATTTTAGAAAAAATCCAAGAAGAATTTTAGTAATTACGTTGATTAATAAAAAGGCATAGACTTAATCTTATGATTCATTAATTTTTACAATAAATTAAATAGAAAGTTAATACTTGCCAATAACAGTGACTTCTGCTGTACATTTCTCATCCATAAGGGTGCACGTGTATTCTCCTTCATCATGGACAGATGTGCTTCTAATTAGTAATTTTCTAATGGTGCCATCTTTCACGAATTCTAATTTTTCTTTACTTGGTCCCAAGGATTCGCCATCCTTGAACCATTTCACGTCCGCTGTCTGCGACGTAATCTCAACTTCCAAAATGGCGATCTCACGCTCTTTTACTTCACAATCTTGTAACTTCTTCACGAATTCTGGTTTGGTAGCTGTAATATTATATATTCAGATCATATAAGTATTTTAATTTCTTTTGACAAAAATTATTCAAACAAATTGTATTTGTATTCCATGAAACGCGTATGTATCGATTAGAAAATATTTGTTTAATTAATTACAATTCTCACCTTTTACAGTAACTTTGCTGGATGTTGATTGATTCTTCACAGTGCATTTATAAGTTCCTTCATCAGTAGGACTAGTTCTCTTGATTATCAACTTGTGCACTCGTCCTTCTTGAACAATTTCACGATGATCCATTCCACTGATCTCTTTATCGTTGTGCCACCATTTTGTCGATACCGTATGCGATGTTTCGCAGATCAATTCCAAGGTCTTGTATTCGTCGACGATCATTTTCTTCTCCAGAGTTTTCGTGAATGTTACTTTTTCCACATCCACCGTAACCTTGGCACCATGAGAGGCTTTTCCAACTGGATTACTAGCGATGCATTTATAATCTCCTGCATCCACTTCTGAATCCGCGTTCCTGATCTCCAACACGATGTTTTCACCGTCATAAGTTTCAATGATATTTGGCGATTTTTCCAAAGGTTTATTATTTCTGTTAAAAAAAATTTAAATAATGTTTTTTTCTAACTTTGTATTCACGTATTTGTTATTATTTGAATAATTATTTGTTGCATATTTTATTTAGTGAATTTTCAAGTTTTAATAGAATTTTACAATGAAGAAACAAATCAAAATCACATTATATAAATTCGGGCTAATCTTTTAATTATAGTTTCTTATTTTAAGATCTTTCTTTTTAAATAATACTTTCGTATTTCTTTCTTTTTTCATGTTACAAAGGATTAAAAATTTTATCTTTAAAAATAATAAAATAAGTAATAATACCTTAACCACGTGACTTCTGGTACAGGATTTCCAGTAACCTTCGCGACTAATTTGAAGGTACCTTTTTGGGGAACAGTAAGCTCTTGGAATCGTTCCGTAAAAAGTGGCGGTTCTGGTGCTCCGCTTGGTATCTCTACAAAAAATTTATATATTTAAGATTTTCCAGAGTTATTCAATAAACGTAGAATTATTGAAATATTAAGATACACAGTGAATAAATGCAAGCAGAAGCATATCCTACCCTTGGTTAAAGTGTAGTGTTCGTACGCATGTTGTTGGAAGCTAATGGTCAGCGAAGGATTCAAGTTTACTGAAAAAATGATGTAGCGAAGCAATGAATTTTGCAGTATTAATATATTATAAGCATGATGTAATATTGTTTAGATTAAGAAAACATTTAAGATCGAGCAAAAAATGTTAAAGAAAATTTAAATAGACTCTCTAACAAAAATATGAACCATTCAATATCTAAATTGAGCAATTTTTTGATTTTTGTATCATAATATATGTCATGTCAATATATTTTAATTTTTTAAAAATCAAAGAAATTAATTTAATGAAAATTGATCAGTTTAGATATCAAGATTGTGAATATATTGTCATATATTGAAATAATTTTATTATATATCGTTTATTGAATAATTTAATATTAATATGAGAATAAAAAGCGAATAATAAGCTTTTTATGGCAGCAGGTTAACATTAACATATTCAATGTTCTTACTTTCAACTGTCAATGTAGCTTTCGTTTCAACTTTGCCAAGATCGTTAATAGCTATGACAGAATAATCTCCACTATCAGATACTTGGGGCTGAATCAACGTTAACGTATTCACGTGGTCATCTTGTTTCGGGATCAGATCCTTCAATGGTTTACCATTCTTATACCAAGTCACTTTAGGAGCTGGATTTCCTACGATTTGTGTCGACAATACTACGGTTTCACCTTCTCGTATTACGTATGATTGCAATGGTTCTAGAATCTCTGGTGGTTCGTGTTTATCAGTCTTCACCTGTGTGATGTTAAATTCAAATTATTTCAAATTGTACCTTTAGAATATAGAATTACAAAAAAAAATTATTATATATTCAAATTTAAAGAGAAATTAATTTAAAAATATTATTCTAAATTTTGTATCTTCAAAGAAAATTAAAAAAAAATATATTTTTGTGTATTGTATTTAAATAGAAAAAATTTTTAAAATATAGATACATAATAGATTAATAGATAGATATATAAAAAGATTAATTGGAAAAGAATAAATATTCAATAATAATATTATCAAATTAATAATTATTGTATTCAAATTACAAACCTTCATAGGAATCTCAATGGTAGCTTCACCTTCCCTATTCTTAGCGACGATGGTGTACTTTCCTTCTTGCTTCTTTTGCACTTTGGTAATTTTAATCACGCTGCAGTACATATGCATATCACTTTCAGTAGCAACTACGATGTTTTCTTTAGTTGTGATCTGCGTATCCTTATAGTACCACGTTATTTCAGGTTCTGGTACTGCTACCAATCGACATTCCAATATTACATCTTCACCCTCGTTGACGTATTTTGCTTTTGGTTTTCGAGAGAACGTCGGTGGTATTCCTTCCAAAATATCGGCGAGCGATGATTCTCTGCAGAAATTATATAAAATATAAAATTCAGTTTACATATACTTTCAAAAAAAAATAAAGTTATTGTATAAAAATTTTTAAAAAATATTATCAAAATAATAAATGTAAATAAAAAAAACTAATGTTTGAAAGAAATTAATTTTTATTTTATTATATATTTTAGATTAAAAAGAAGATTATAAAAATATTATAATATTCTTGTTACATTAGATGTAATCAGATGCATAAAAAAAATTAAATATTAAAGAAATAATGTAAAATGAAAATGATAAAATTTATTAAAAAAAATTTACTTTAAGAAAAAAATTAAATTCATAAAGAAAAAAGAAATTGATGTCTGAATTAAAATAATTTCCATTTATAAAAAAGAATACCTAGACAAACTCTTTCTGGATGGACCAGTCAGATCTGACCCATGATCAGAAAGAGGCGCTTCCACGATCAATTCCGTAGTACTAGAAGCAAAACCAGCAGCGTTTTTGGCAACACAGGTGAAAGTGCCAGCATCTTCAGGGAATACTTCCCTGATGATCAGAGTTGCTACGTTATCATCATCGTAGTACATTTGGAAATCAGCGGACGGTTTAATGATAGCAGTTTGTCGGAACCATGTTATCTGAGGCCTTGGTAATCCTTCCACTTGACATTCGAATTGAACTGTATAACCATCTGGTGTATGAATTGGCTGCAATTTTTCGATGAATCTTGGTGCTGATGTTTTCTCTCCAGGTCCAGGTTCTGCAACATTGAAGATTAATTTATCATCAAATTAATCCAATTAATTAATATATTATGCGTGTATTAAAAAAAGATAGAAATATTTTCAAAATTGTTTTCTTCAAATATATTTCTGTACGCATAAATAAAATACGACATACTTTCAAATACAGGTAATTTGTCAATTTTCTCGTGTAATTTGCGTTGCAGATAATGAGTATAATGGACTTCGTTGAGAAGATATTGCGCTGGAACCCAACCTTTTTCTTCTGTCAAATGTTTTTTCACGAACCACCAATCCTGATTCGTATGGTCTGGAAAAAAATGCACAACGAATAGTAAATGTTGACCCAGTTCTATGATATTATACCATTTTAACGCGTAAAAAGATAAATGCTTACCGATAATGTAAACTCTTTCTCCTTCAACGAGGTTAATGGCTTCGTCGGTTTCTGCCACATACGAGCAAATCGAGAACATTGTATCGCCATCGCGTACAACATATTCGATTTCTTCTATAACATTTCGATCGTTTTCAAATATTTATTAATATTCAAAATAAAATAAACTTGATAAAAATAAAGTGTTCCACATGTTTTATGCGGATAGTAAAAATACGTACCTCCCTCTGAAATATCTTCTTCTCTGGTGATACTAAGCGATGCCTCTTCTGCAACGCGTTAAACGAAGTATTATAATAAAGGTAAGTATTAATCATACAAATTGATTAACACAATCATCTATTGACATAACAATTAAAATTGAAGCGACGATATACTATACAATATTAATCATACTCGTTCTTGACGAGGTATAAATATCGTTAGATCTATAACTATTCTTGCTAGAAATTTATTACAATGTTCTAATGCTATTCAAGTACGTTATACAAAGTACCGATATGCTTTTCATTCGCAATGGATTAAGAAGCAGGAGATTTTTAGGCTTCTTTTCGATGGCATAGGGATATTAGGGGCAAGCATACTCACTAAAAGCACCTTATAACCTGACGAAGCATGTTAATGTTTCTATATTATAGCTGAAAGCACGTTACATCAGATTAAACGTTATCTGCAAAATCGGTAATTGTGAAATTCCTTCCAACCTTCTTCATAAGTGGATACGCGTCTTTTGGCCTTTAACTTCAACGCCAATGTTTCGTCAATTTCCTCTATGGAGTATTTTCTTTCATGTTTCAATTTCAGTTTCACGTCACCTTCCTCGACATCTTCCACTTTATATGGTTTAGGTACCTTCTTCTTCCTCTTTCTGAGTGGAAGCTTCATTTCGTCAGTTTCCAATTCCTCGATACTGTACTGATCTTTGGCCTCTTCATCCGATTCTATGATTTCTTCTATGATAGGCCCGGAATCATCTTCGATTTCCTGTATTATCTTGATCGTTTCTTCTCCAGCCTCTTCAGAATATGTCATTGGCCGTTTCTTGGGCTTCAATCGAACTTTACCGGACATCGAAATATCTTCTTCCTCATAGGTGTTCAATGAAATTTTGAATTCTTGTTCTACATCTTCTTTGGTCTTTGTGGACCGTGGTCGGAACGTTACGTTTTCTACTTCAGTCACTTCATTAATATCTGGCCTTGGTTTTCTCTTTGGACGTAATTTTCGAAGAGTAACATCTTCGTAAATCTCTTCGATCGGCTTAGGAGGCTGTTTCGGAGGTTTTCGTTTCACGGTGAATTCTTGTACCTCTTCTTCTTCTTCAGGTTGTTTCATTTCTTCGAACTTTTTAATAGTTAGTTCTTCAGTCGCTTCCTCTTTGATTTCAGGTTTCTTCTTCTTTATTTGTATTTCAGTTGATACTTTTTCTTCTTCTTTTGGTTCCTTGGGACTACGAAGTTTTTTTATGGTCACGGCAGTTTCTTCGACCTCTTCTGGGATCATCGGTTTCTTTTCTGATTTCTTTTTTTTCTTGATGGTAAATTCTTCGGGCACTTCTTCAGCCTCTGTAGAAATAAACTTTTTGATAGTTACATCGGCAGCTTCTTCCTCAACAACTGGTTTCTTCTTTGGCTTCTTTTTCAGAGATACTTCAACTTCTTCTGATTTCTTTTCTTCTTCGACCGGTTTTGGTTTTGTGATGGTTACTTCAGTGATTTCTTCTTCTTCTTCTACGATTGATTTCCTCTTCGATTTTGGTCTTAGTACAATCTCCTGAGGAACTTCCTCTTCTTTCTTTTCTTCTTCAACGATTTTTTTGATCGTTACTTTATCGGCAGCTTCTTCTACTGTCGGCTTTTTCTTCTTAGGTTTTTTCATTTCTATTTTTTCGGTTACTCCTTCAGGTATTTTTTCTTCTCCTTTTGGTTTTTTAAGTGTAAGTTCTTCCGTTACTTCTTCTGAAACCGGTTTCTCTTTCGGTTTCTTTTTCTTCAATGTCACTTTTTCTATTATTTCTTCTTCTTCCTTCTCTACAGAAATTGGCTTTTTAATAGTCACTTCATCGGAAACCTCTTCTTGTACTGATTTCTTTTTTGGTTTCTTTTCAACTTTTTCGATTATTTCTTTTTCTTCTTCTTTTGGAATTGGTTTTTTTAGTGTAACTTCCTCAGCTATTTCTTCAGAAACTGGTTTCTCTTTAGGTTTCTTTTTCTTTAATGTAACTTCCTCTATAATCTCTTCTTCTTCTTTTTCTATAAGTACAGGTTTTTTAATAGTAACTTCATCAGCTGCCTCTTCTTCTACAGGTTTTTTCTTTTTCGGTTTCTTTATCTCTACTTGTTCGCTTACTTCTTCCGGTACTTTTTCTTTTGCTACTGGTTTTTTCAATGTAATCTCTTCCTTCACTTCTTCTAGAACTGGTTTCTCTTTAGGTTTCTTTTTCTTTAATGTAACTTCCTCTATAATCTCTTCTTCTTCTTTTTCTACAGGTACAGGTTTCTTGATAGTGATTTCATCAGCTGCCTCTTTTTCTGCAGGTTTTTTCTTTTGTGGTTTCTTTATCTCTACTTGTTCGGTTACTTCTTCGGGTACTGTTTCTTTTGCTACTGGTTTTTTCAATATAATCTCTTCCTTCATTTCTTCTAGAACTGGTTTCTCTTTAGGTTTCTTTTTCTTTAATGTGACTTCTTCTATAATCTCTTCTTCTTCTTTTTCTACAGGTACAGGTTTTTTGATAGTAACTTCATCAGCTGCCTCTTCTTCTACAGGTTTTTTCTTCTTCGGTTTCTTTATCTCTACTTGTTCGCTTACTTCTTCGGGTGTTTCTTTTGCTATTGGTTTTTTCAATGTAATCTCTTCCTTCACTTCTTCTAGAACTGGTTTCTCTTTAGGTTTCTTTTTCTTTAATGTAACTTCCTCTATAATCTCTTCTTCTTCTTTTTTTACAGGTACAGGTTTCTTGATAGTGATTTCATCAGCTGCCTCTGCAGGTTTTTTCTTTTGTGGTTTCTTTATCTCTACTTGTTCGGTTACTTCTTCGGGTACTGTTTCTTTTGCTACTGGTTTTTTCAATATAATCTCTTCCTTCATTTCTTCTAGAACTGGTTTCTCTTTAGGTTTCTTTTTCTTTAATGTAACTTCCTCTATAATCTCTTCTTCTTCTTTTTCTACAGGTATAGGTTTCTTGATAGTGATTTCATCAACTGCCTCTTTTACTGCAGGTTTTTTCTTTTGTGGTTTCTTTATCTCTACTTGTTCGGTTATTTCTTCCGGTACTTTTTCTTTTGGAATTGGTTTTTTCAATATAAGCTCTTCGTTCACTTCTTCTAAAACTGTTCCTTTCTTTTTCTCTAAAGTCACTTCTTCTAGGATTTCTTTTTCTTTGTTTTCTACAGGAACTGACTTTTTAATGGTGATCTCACCAGCTGCTTCTTCCTCAACTGATTTTTTTTCTTTAGGTTTCTTGATTTCTATCTGTTGTATTACATCTTCAGACACTTTCTCTTTTAATTTTTTTAATGTAATTTCTTCTTTTATTTCTTCTGAAACTGGTTTTTCTTTTGGTTTCTTTTTCTTAAGTATTATTTGTTCAGGAATTTCCTCTTCATTCTTTTCCTCCACGATAGATTTTTTTATAGTGATTTCATCAATATCTTTTTCCTTCACGGGCTTCTTTGCCTTAGGTTTCTTTATTTCTTCAATTATTTCCTCAGCTATCTTTTCTTCTGGTTTCTTGAACGTTACCTCTTCCTCTTTTTCTTTAGGTTTCTTTAGTTTTACTTTGCGCTTCAGAATGATCTCTTCTGCTTCTTCTTTAGGTGCCGTAGGAGTTTCTTCTTCTTCTTCCTTCGCTGGAAACTCTTTGATGCCTTCATCTTCAGGTTTATCTTTCTTCCATCCTTTTAACGTTACTTTTTCCGGTTCTTTCTCTGGTTTTTCTTTCTGAGGTATTCTAAACTTAACTTCCGGTTCTTTATCTGGTTCTGGTGGTTTAGGTTCTCCTTTTATCAAAAGAATTTGTTCTATTTCTTGATCTGGTTTTTTCTTTTTCTCTCTTTCATATGATTTTGGTACTGGTTCTGGTGCCGGTTTTTCTGATTCCTCACGTTCTTCGGGCACATATTTTTCGAGCTCTGGTTTGTCAAACTCCAATGGTCTTAGTTCTTCGTGTTCTAATTTCATCTTTGGTTTTTCCTTCTTTCCTGGCTTAACTTCCTTTTCAGATTCTGGTTTGACTGATTTCTTCAATGGTTCTTCAATTTTTTCCGGTTTCTTTTCAGGAATCTTTTTTAATTTCATCATTTCAGATTCTGCTTTCTTTTCTTCTGGAATCTTGCCTTTTCCAATAACTAACTTTTGTGAATCTTCTGGTTTTTCTGCAGGTTTCTTTGGTGGACGTTCATATATCGATTTGTCCTCTATTTTTTCCAAAGGAACTTTTTTCAATTCTTCGAATTCTTGGTCCAATTTTTCTAATTCTGTGACTTCTTTCTTGGGAAGTTTAATCTTCTTCACTTTCCTCTTTAGAATTTCAAGAGCTTCTTCAGTATTTCTAGACAAAATACCCGTTTGAACTGGATTTTCTTCCAGTTCGCTTATCTTTGGATATTGTATTTCAGGTGGATAATCTCCGACAAATGTAATTCTGCTTCGTAACATAATTTTCGGAAATTTGGGTTCTTCAATTTCCTTCTTTTTCGGAATCATTACTTTCTTTAATTTAATTGCAGCAAACTGAACAGTTTCTGTAGGTTCTGAATACTTTAACTTCGTAGGTTTGATCTCTTTTCTTTCGATTTTCTGAGGTATCAGTTTCTGCAAGGATTCTGGTAAAGATTTTTTTACTTTCTTCTTTGGTTCCCATTGTATCTTCTCAGGCATAGGTTCCAGTACAGGTCGTTCATATTCTGGTTCTATCCATTCTTCGATATCATCTTTCTTAACTATTTTCTTTTTCTTCTTCTTCTTTATTTCCTTTGGTTTCTCAGGAATTTCTTCGATCGATTTCTCTTCTGGTATTTTTTTCTCTTTCTTTTCTAGAGCTTTTTCTATTGAGACTTCTTCAACTGTAATTTTTTCATCTGATTTTTCTTCGATAGATATTGCTTTATGTTCATCAGGTTTTTTCGTTGATAATTCTTCGGCAACAATTTCTGAAATAATTTCAATAGTTTCTATAGTTTCCTTTGATATAATTTCTTTCTTGGGCTCGATTTTCTTTGGCTTTTCTTCTACTATTTCTTCTATTCTTTCTTCGAACTGTTCTTCTTTCACAACGATAGGTTTCTTTTCTGGTATTTTTTTCTTTTTTAATTTCTCTTCCTTTGCTTTCTTTTCTTCTGGTTTTATTTCTTTTGGTTTCTCTTTTTTGAGTTTTTCTGCCTCTTCTTTTAATTCAAGTTTTTCTTCAGGAATTTCTTTCGGTTTTTCTCCAATCTCACCGTTCGTTACAATTTCTTTCTTTTCCTTTTCTTTGAGTACTTTCTTTATGGAAACTTCAGTAATCTTTGCCTCTTCTTCCACTTTTTCTTCTTCTTTGGGAACAGCTTTTTCTTCTTTTGATTTTTTCTCTTTTATCTCTTCTGTTTTAACTTCAGGAATCATTTCGGTTATCTGTATCTCTTCCTTAGGAAGGATAGTTTCTTTAGCTTTTTTCTTTTTCAGTTCTTCTGGTGTTATCTCTTCTATTATTTCTTCTATTTGTTCCTCTTCAGTATCCGTTGGTATAAATTTCTTTTTAGGGGCCTTTTTCACAGTTACTTTCTTCTCTTCTACTTTTTCTTTCTTTTCTTTGATTACAGCTTTATCTTCTTCCGGTTTTTTTACTTCTAATGCTTTTTCTGCAGTTGTAGGAATGACTTCGGTAATTATGATACTCTCTTGAGACGTGACTTCTTTTTTTGCTTCAGTTTTCTTTGGTTTTTCTGTAATTAATTCTTGTACTTCTTCTGGCTCTTCTTCTGTTTGAGGCATAGCTTCTTTCGGTGCTTTCTTTACTTTTACTTCCTTCTTTGGGACTTTTTCTTCCGTTTTCTTAATTTTAGTAGCTTTCTTTTTCATAAGTTTAACTTCTTCAGGAAGTTTTTCTGTTATTACTTCCGAAATCATTTCAGTTATCTCAACGCTCTCTTTCTCAGTTGGTTTAGCTTTTTCTTTTTTCACTTCAGGTTTTATTTCTTCTATAATCTCTTCTTTATCTTCTGTTTCAATCGTTGCAATTGGTTTTTCTTTTTTCTTTGGAACTCTTTTCATTTCTATCTGCGTCATCTCTGTCTTTTCTTCTTCCTCTTCTGAAGGCTTGGGCTTGCTCTTTTCTGGTTTAAATTTCTTTTCAGGTAACAGTTGTTCGACAGAAGTTTCAGTAATAATTTCAGTGATTTCTATGCCTTCTTGAGGTATGACATCCTTTTGGATTTTTTCTTTAACAGGTTTTTCAATAACGATTTCTTCAAGTTCCTCTTCAGGAGTTTTTCCTTCTGTGAAAATCGCTTTCTTCTTCTTGATTATTTTTTTTGTCGGTGTTTCAATGATTTCCACAATTTCACATTCCTCCATTGCCTTTGCTTCTTCTACTGTTTTTTGTATAACTTCTTCCACTATTTTCTTCTTTTTATCTTTTGGTTTCTTTTTAATAATCTTTTGCATTGGAGTTTCAATAATTTCAATTATTTCTTCTTCTTCTTCAACTATTTCTTCTGGTTTTTTGGGTGCTTGTTTCAGATCAATTTTCGTTATTTTGATCTTTTCCTTTTCTTCTTCCACGATAGATTTCGCTTTTTCTTTCTGTGGTTTTTCGATTACGATCTCTTCAATAATCTCTTCGGGTATACCGTCATCTTTTACTATCTCTTTTATTTTCTTCACTACTTTCTTTGTAGGTGTCTCGATCACTTCTACTATTTTTTGTTCCTCCATTTCTATGGTTTCCTCGCGTGGTTTCTGAATTATTTCTTCCACCACGATTTCTTCTCCTCCTTTCTTCATAGGACGAATCTTCTTCTTAATAATTTTTTGGGTTGGTGTCTCGATCGTCTCAAAGATCTCCTCTTCCTCCTTAATAATGACTTCTTTCTTTTTCTTCGGTATCTTTCGTACATCATGTTCAGTGATTGTCACTGTTTCTAGTTCCTCCATGATTGGTTGTGCTTCTTGTTCATCAGGTTGCTCTATTATTATTTCTTCTACTTCCTCTGTTACTTCATCTTTAGTTTTAAGAGGTTTTTTCTTAATAATCTTTTTGACAATCTTTGGTATTTTCTTGATTTCCTCAACAATTTTCTGTTATTTATAAAAAATTAATTTCAATAAATTTTGTATCTATAATTAAAATAAAAAATATAAATAATTTTAAAATCGATTATAAATCTTACCTGTTCTACAACTTCCTTCGTGATATCTGTGAAAAAAATAAAATGCTTTAGATTTGATCTTAAAATAAAATATCTCGTTCGAAGCTTTTCTTTATAACATATCATACATTATTTAACAAATAAACGAAGATAGAAAATAATAGAAGCGTATAAACAAAATGCTTATAAACATATATACCGATTACAAGTTATGTATATAGTATAACATCAAGTATATTTGTCCATCATGTCTTTGTTTTTTGTATTGTTTAAATCGTAATATCATTTATGCTCGATAAATGAAAACTGGCGTATATATATATATATATATATATAATATAATTGTAGGCTATGGTGATAGTATAATTGTAATAGGTAAGAAATGGGCTTACCTTCCGTCACTTTCTCGTCAGCTTTTGGTTTTGTTGGTCTTTTGTGTTTTGGTTTTTCGTGTATTTCTTGTGTAGTGTCTTCGTGAAGTTCTGTTGTTGCTGTTAATGGTTCTTTACCTTCCTCTTCCACGACCACCTCTTCGGTGATCTGTTCTTTACCTTCGCGTTTTCTTGTGACGCGCTTTTTGCGCACCATTTTCTTTGTTCCGTCCTCATTCATGATCTCGCTTGTTATTATCTCTTCTTTGATTTCTTCAACGAGCATAGGTTTCAATTCGACCGATACGGCTTCGAGTTTATCCTCGACAATTTCTTCGACCGTTACTATAGGCTCTATACCCTCTTCTTCTATCGTTATCTCTTCGACAACTTTCGGTTTCTCGTTTCTCCGTTTCGTTGTGGTTTTTTTCTTTTTAATTTTTCGTTGTTTCTTTTCTGGTGTTTCTTCCGTGTTCACGGTCGTAACAATCTCGACAGTTTCAACAACATCGTCGTCTTTGGGAACGAATTTTAGATAATACTTAGATTTCTTTTCTTGCTCTTTTTCTTTTTCAGATTTCTTCCAAGGTTTCAGTTTAATTTTCTCTGGCTCCTCTTTTAAAGCTTCATATTCAGGAATTCTTCTTTTAATTTCTTCTTCTTCTTGAGATTCTCTCGATTTTGGAACACCGGGTACTATTGGAACAGCTTCAGTTTCCTGAGCCGGTATTTTGTGTTCTTTCTTCAGTTTCTTAGTTAGCGTCTTTTTAGGCATTTTCTCTGGTTTCTTTGGATATTCTAATTTTTCTAGTTCTTCTAATTCTATTTCGGTTGTTTCTATTTCGTATGGTTCGAATGGTTTTAATTCAGGATATTCTTTCTCTTTTTTCTCTTTTTCAGGTCTATCTATTTCATCTTTTTTCTTTGCAATAGGAACAAGCTTTTCTGAAACACTTGGAACTTTTTCCGGTATTTTATTCAATTTGATTACTTCTGGCTCCTCCTCTTCCGCAGGCCGAGGCTTTCCTTTACCTATTTTCAATTTTTTCGGTTTCTTTTCTTCTTCTTCTTCTTTGAATTTAGGCTTACGTTCATACGATGCTATTTCTTCTTCTTTTTCTAATGGAATTTTCTCTAATTTCTCGAACTCTTGATCCAGTTTTTCCAATTCTGTTATTTCTTTTTCTGGAAGTTTTACTTTCTTGTGTTTCACTTTCTTTAGTTTCAATGCTTCTTCCATAGTGCGAGATAGTTCACCATTCTGCACATAATTAGGTTCAAGTTCAGTGATAATAGGATATTTGATAGATGGTGGCCATTCATGTTCCGTGATATGACTGCGTAATAAAACCTTAGGGAACTTGATTTCATCTTTATCTTCTTTCTTTTTTGGTTTAATAGGTGCTTTTTTTAGTTTAATTCGTGCAAACAGAGGAGTAACTGGTTCCTCAATTTTCGGTTTGATAGGTTTCTGTTCTTTAATGGTCATCTTCATCAACTTTGGTTTTTCACCTTTAATCTTTTCAACAAGTTTCTTTTTCTTCACTTTCTTTTCTGGTTTCTCTATTAGAGACTCTTCAAGTTTTTCCAGAGGTAATTCTTTTTTCAATTCCTCGAATTCTTGATCCAGTTTTTCCAGTTTGGCTATTTCTTTTTCCAAACGTTTTACCTTCTTCTTTTTAGGTTTTGATAAAATGGCAGTTTCTTCAACATTGCGAGATAAAATGCCATTTTGAACTTTGTTCGGTTCAAATTCCTCGATTTTCAAATATTTTACAGCTGAAGGCCATTCTATAGGTGTAATTCGACTTCGAAGAAGAACTTGAGGAATTTTTTCTTTCTTTTCTACGGGACGTTTCACAGTTGGAGTTTTACGCAATTTAATTTGTGCAAATTGAGGTTTATTCGTAGGTATTTCTTGTACTTCGAGTTTCGTGGCTTCGACTTTAGTTACTTTGAGACGTTCAAGTTTAACTGGTTTCTTAAGTTTTCCTAATGGAACTTCAAAAATTTCAGGAACTTCTGGAATTTCTTCTTTTTCTTCTTTAGGAACAGACACTTTCTTAGAAACTTTCTTAGGAATTTTCTTTTTAACGATTTTTGGTTTACTTTTCTCGGTAACAATTTCAGTTACATCTTCAACTACTTCTTTCACTTTTGTTGGTTCCACACGTTCTAGAGTAGGAAGTGCTCTTACAGTTTCTTTCACAATTTCCTCGATAGGACCTTTAGTGATAGTTGTGACAGGAGATTTGCCTTCCTCTTCAACTAGTACAACTTCTGTCACTTGTTGTTTCTTTCCTTTACGTTTTATTGTCTTTTGCTTCGTAATTTGCTTAGATTTACCTTCCACAGTCATTTCTTGTGTGACAATAACTTGTTTACGAATCTCTTCTAATTCATCTGATTTAACATATTCTGGAACAGATAGAATTTTCAGACTTTCTTCGATTATTTCTTCTGTAGGACCTTTGGTAATCGTTGTAACTGGAAGCTTTCCTTCCTCTTCAACAGTTATAGTTTCGATCACTTGTTGTTCTCTTCCTTTTTGTTTAATTTCCTTTTTTTTAATAATCTTTTTCTTAGGTTTGCCTTCCTTTATTTCTTCAGCAATAGTCACTTGTTCACGAATTTGTTCTGTCTCTGATGGTTTCATTCGTTCTAAAATTGGTGATAATTTTATCATTTCTTCAATCACTTCTTCAACCGGGCCTTCAGTGATAGTTGTAACAGGTTCCTTTCCTTGTTCTTCAACTGTAATAACATCAGTTACTCGCTGTTCTTTGCCTTTGAGTTTGATAATTTTCTTTTTAGTTGTCTTCTTTGGCTTATCTTCTTTAGTTATTTCTTGAATGACAGTGACTTGTTCACGGATTTCTTCTACTATACCTAGTTTAACAGGCAAAGCTTTTATTGTTTCTTCAACTATTTCTTCAATAGGACCATCAGTGATAGTAGTTATTGGAGGTTTGTCTTGTACTTCAACCGTAATAACCTCTGAGACTTGTTGCTCTCTTCCTTTTCGTTTGATTGTTTTCTTTTTAACGATTTTTTTAGGTTTACCTTCTTCAGTTACATCTTCAATCACGGTTACCTGTTCACGAACTTCTTCCACTTCTGTAGGCTTGACGTGGTCAAGCGAGGGAAGTGATATTATAATTTCGTCAACTACTTCTTCTACTGGAGTTTCAGTAACAGATGTGACCGGAGCCTTTCCTTGCTCATCAATAGTAACGAATTCAGTCATCTGTTGCTCCTTTCCTTTACGTCTAATTACTTTCTTCTTCGTGACCTTTTTAGGTTTGCCTTCTTTGGATATTTCCTCTCTAACAGTTACCTGTTCCATTACCTCTTCCATTTCCGTAGGTTTCACCTTTTCTAGAACAGGAAGAATTTCAATTGTTTCTTCTATAATATTCTCCATAGGCCCTTCTGTTATAGATATCTGAGGAGATTTCCCTTCCTCTTCAACTGTAATCACTTCTGTCACTTGTTGTTCTTTTCCACGGCGCTTAATGATTTTCTTTTTTGTAGTTTTCTTTGGTTTACCGAGTTTCGTTATTTCCTCGGTGACAGTAACCTGTTCCATTACCTCTTCTACTTCGGTAGGCTTAGCCATTTCTGGAGCAGGAAGAAGTTTTATTGTTTCTTCAACAATTTCCTCTAGTGGTCCTTCTGTTACAGTTGTCTGAGGAGCTTTCCCTTCCTCTTCAACTGTAACCACTTCTGTCACTTGTTGTCCTTTTCCATGTCGTTTGATAATTTTCTTTTTAGTAGTCTTCTTTGGTTTACCAAGTTTCGTTATTTCCTCGGTGACAGTAACCTGTTCCTTTACCTCTTCTACTTCGGTAGGCTTAGCTGTTTCTAGAGCAGGAACAGGTTTTACTGTTTCTTCAACAATTTCTTCTAATGGTCCTTCTGTCACAGTTGTTTCAGGAGCTTTTCCTTCCTCTTCAACTGTAACCACTTCTGTCACTTGTTGTTCTTTTCCACGTCGTTTGATAATTTTCTTTTTAGTAGTCTTCTTTGGTTTACCGAGTTTCGTTATTTCCTCGGTGACAGTAACCTGTTCCTTTATCTCTTCTACTTCGGTAGGCTTAGCCATTTCTGGAGCAGGAAGAGGTTTTATTGTTTCTTCAACAATTTCCTCTAGTGGTCCTTCTGTTACAGTTGTCTGAGGAGCTTTCCCTTCCTCTTCAACTGTAACCACTTCTGTCACTTGTTGTTCTTTTCCACGACGTTTGATAATTTTCTTTTTAGTAGTCTTCTTTGGTTTACCGATTTTCGTTATTTCCTCGGTGACAATAACTTGTTCCCTTACCTCTTCTACTTCGGTAGGCTTAGCCATTTCTGTAGCAGGAAGAGGTTTTATTGTTTCTTCAACAATTTCTTCTAATGGTCCTTCTGTCACAGTTGTTTCAGGAGTTTTCCCCTCCTCTTCAACTGTAACCACTTCTGTCACTTGTTGTTCTTTTCCACGACGTTTGATAATTTTCTTTTTAGTAGTCTTCTTTGGTTTACCGAGTTTCGTTATTTCCTCGGTGACAGTAACCTGTTCTTTTACCTCTTCTACTTCGCTAGGCTCAGCAGTTTCTAGAGCAGGAAGAGGTTTTACTGTTTCTTCAACAATTTCTTCTAATGGTCCTTCTGTCACAGTTGTTTCAGGAGCTTTTCCTTCCTCTTCAACTGTAACCACTTCTGTCACTTGTTGTTCTTTTCCACGTCGTTTGATAATTTTCTTTTTAGTAGTCTTCTTTGGTTTACCGAGTTTCGTTATTTCCTCGGTGACAGTAACCTGTTCCTTTACCTCTTCTACTTCGGTAGGCTTAGCCATTTCTGGAGCAGGAAGAGGTTTTATTGTTTCTTCAACGATTTCTTCTAATGGTCCTTCTGTTACAGTTGTCTGAGGAGCTTTCCCTTCCTCTTCAACTGTTATTACTTCTGTCACTTGTTGTTCTTTTCCACGTCGTTTGATAATTTTCTTTTTTGTAGTCTTCTTTGGTTTACCGAGTTTCGTTATTTCCACGGTGACAATAACCTGTTCCTTTACCTCTTCTACTTCGGTAGACTTAGCTGTTTCTAGAGCAGGAAGAGGTTTTATTGTTTCTTCAACAATTTCTTCTAATGGTCCTTCTGTCACAGTTGTTTCAGGAGCTTTCCCTTCCTCTTCAACTGTAACCACTTCTGTCACTTGTTGTTCTTTTCCACGACGTTTGATAATTTTCTTTTTAGTAGTCTTCTTTGGTTTACCGAGTTTCGTTATTTCCTCGGTGACAGTAACCTGTTCCTTTACCTCTTCTACTTCGGTAGGCTTAGCAGTTTCTAGAGCAGGAAGAGGTTTTATTGTTTCTTCAACAATTTCTTCTAATGGTCCTTCTATCACAGTTGTTTCAGGAGCTTTCCCCTCCTCTTCAACTGTAACCACTTCTGTCACTTGTTGTTCTTTTCCACGTCGTTTGATAATTTTCTTTTTAGTAGTCTTCTTTGGTTTGCCTAATTTTGTTATTTCCTCGGTGATAGTAACCTGTTCCTTTACCTCTTCTACTTCGGTAGGCTTAGCCATTTCTGGAGCAGGAAGAGGTTTTATTGTTTCTTCAACAATTTCTTCTAATGGTCCTTCTGTCACAGTTGTTTCAGGAGCTTTCCCTTCCTCTTCAATTGTAACCACTTCTGTCACTTGTTGTTCTTTTCCACGACGTTTGATAATTTTCTTTTTAGTAGTCTTCTTTGGTTTACCGAGTTTCGTTATTTCCTCGGTGACAGTAACCTGTTCCTTTACCTCTTCTACTTCGGTAGGTTTAGCTGTTTCTAGAGCAGGAACAGGTTTTACTGTTTCTTCAACAATTTCTTCTAATGGTCCTTCTGTCACAGTTGTTTCAGGAGCTTTTCCTTCCTCTTCAACTGTAACCACTTCTGTCACTTGTTGTTCTTTTCCACGACGTTTGATAATTTTCTTTTTAGTAGTCTTCTTTGGTTTACCGAGTTTCGTTATTTCCTCGGTGACAGTAACCTGTTCCTTTACCTCTTCTACTTCGGTAGGTTTAGCTGTTTCTAGAGCAGGAAGAGGTTTTACTGTTTCTTCAACAATTTTTTCTAATGGTCCTTCTGTCACAGTTGTTTCAGGAGCTTTCCCCTCCTCTTCAACTGTAACCACTTCTGTCACTTGTTGTTCTTTTCCACGTCGTTTGATAATTTTCTTTTTAGTAGTCTTCTTTGGTTTGCCTAATTTTGTTATTTCCTCGGTGATAGTAACCTGTTCCTTTACCTCTTCTACTTCGGTAGGCTTAGCCATTTCTGGAGCAGGAAGAGGCTTTATTGTTTCTTCAACAATTTCCTCTAGTGGTCCTTCTGTTACAGTTGTCTGAGGAACTTTCCCTTCCTCTTCAATTGTAACCACCTCTGTCACTTGTTGTTCTTTTCCACGTCGTTTGATAATTTTCTTTTTAGTAGTCTTCTTTGGTTTACCGAGTTTCGTTATTTCCTCGGTGACAGTAACCTGTTCCTTTACCTCTTCTACTTCGGTAGGTTTAGCTGTTTCTAGAGCAGGAACAGGTTTTACTATTTCTTCAACAATTTCTTCTAATGGTCCTTCTGTCACAGTTGTTTCAGGAGTTTTCCTTCCTCTTCAACTGTAACAACTTCTGTCACTTGTTGTTCTTTTCCACGACGTTTGATAATTTTCTTTTTAGTAGTCTTCTTTGGTTTACCAAGTTTCGTTATTTCCTCGGTGACAGTAACCTGTTCCTTTACCTCTTCTACTTCGGTAGGTTTAGCTGTTTCTAGAGCAGGAAGAGGTTTTACTGTTTCTTCAACAATTTCTTCTAATGGTCCTTCTGTCATAGTTGTTTCAGGAGCTTTCCCTTCCTCTTCAATTGTAACCACTTCTGTCACTTGTTGTTCTTTTCCACGTCGTTTGATAATTTTCTCTTTGGTAGTCTTCTTTGGTTTACCGAGTTTCGTTATTTCCTCGGTGACAGTAACCTGTTCCTTTACCTCTTCTACTTCGGTAGGTTTAGCTGTTTCTAGAGCAGGAAGAGGTTTTACTGTTTCTTCAACAATTTCTTCTAATGGTCCTTCTGTCACAGTTGTTTCAGGAGCTTTCCCTTCCTCTTCAACTGTAACCACTTCTGTCACTTGTTGTTCTTTTCCACGACGTTTGATAATTTTCTTTTTAGTAGTCTTCTTTGGTTTACCGAGTTTCGTTATTTCCTCGGTGACAGTAACCTGTTCTTTTACCTCTTCTACTTCGGTAGGCTTAGCAGTTTCTAGAGCAGGAAGAGGTTTTACTGTTTCTTCAACAATTTCTTCTAATGGTCCTTCTGTCACAGTTGTTTCAGGAGCTTTTCCTTCCTCTTCAACTGTAACCACTTCTGTCACTTGTTGTTCTTTTCCACGTCGTTTGATAATTTTCTTTTAGTAGTCTTCTTTGGTTTACCGAGATTCGTTACTTCCACGGTGACAGTAACCTGTTCCTTTACCTCTTCTACTTCGGTAGGCTTAGCTGTTTCTAGAGCAGGAAGAGGTTTTACTGTTTCTTCAACAATTTTTTCTAATGGTCCTTCTGTCACAGTTGTTTCAGGAGCTTTCCCCTCCTCTTCAACTGTAACCACTTCTGTCACTTGTTGTTCTTTTCCACGTCGTTTGATAATTTTCTTTTTAGTAGTCTTCTTTGGTTTGCCTAATTTTGTTATTTCCTCGGTGATAGTAACCTGTTCCTTTACCTCTTCTACTTCGGTAGGCTTAGCCATTTCTGGAGCAGGAAGAGGCTTTATTGTTTCTTCAACAATTTCCTCTAGTGGTCCTTCTGTTACAGTTGTCTGAGGAACTTTCCCTTCCTCTTCAATTGTAACCACCTCTGTCACTTGTTGTTCTTTTCCACGTCGTTTGATAATTTTCTTTTTAGTAGTCTTCTTTGGTTTACCGAGTTTCGTTATTTCCTCGGTGACAGTAACCTGTTCCTTTACCTCTTCTACTTCGGTAGGTTTAGCTGTTTCTAGAGCAGGAACAGGTTTTACTGTTTCTTCAACAATTTCTTCTAATTGTCCTTCTGTCATAGTTGTTTCAGGAGCTTTCCCTTCCTCTTCAACTGTAACAACTTCTGTCACTTGTTGTTCTTTTCCACGACGTTTGATAATTTTCTTTTTAGTAGTCTTCTTTGGTTTACCGAGTTTCGTTATTTCCTCGGTGACAGTAACCTGTTCCTTTACCTCTTCTACTTCGGTAGGTTTAGCTGTTTCTAGAGAAGGAAGAGGTTTTACTGTTTCTTCAACAATTTCTTCTAAAGGTCCTTCTGTCACAGTTGTTTCAGGAGCTTTCCCTTCCTCTTCAACTGTAACCACTTCTGTCACTTGTTGTTCTTTTCCACGTCGTTTGATAATTTTCTTTTTAGTAGTCTTCTTTGGTTTACCGAGTTTCGTTATTTCCTCGGTGACAGTAACCTGTTCCTTTACCTCTTCTACTTCGGTAGGTTTAGCTGTTTCTAGAGCAGGAACAGGTTTTACTGTTTCTTCAACAATTTCTTCTAATTGTCCTTCTGTCATAGTTGTTTCAGGAGCTTTCCCTTCCTCTTCAATTGTAACCACTTCTGTCACTTGTTGTTCTTTTCCACGTCGTTTGATAATTTTCTTTTTAGTAGTCTTCTTTGGTTTACCGAGTTTCGTTATTTCCTCGGTGACAGTAACCTGTTCCTTTACCTCTTCTACTTCGGTAGGTTTAGCTGTTTCTAGAGCAGGAACAGGTTTTACTGTTTCTTTAACAGTTTCTTCTAATGGTCCTTCTGTCACAGTTGTTTCAGGAGCTTTCCCTTCCTCTTCAACTGTAACCACTTCTGTCACTTGTTGTTCTTTTCCACGACGTTTGATAATTTTCTTTTTAGTAGTCTTCTTTGGTTTACCGAGTTTCGTTATTTCCTCGGTGACAGTAACCTGTTCTTTTACCTCTTCTACTTCGGTAGGCTTAGCAGTTTCTAGAGCAGGAAGAGGTTTTACTGTTTCTTCAACAATTTCTTCTAATGGTCCTTCTGTCACAGTTGTTTCAGGAGCTTTTCCTTCCTCTTCAACTGTAACCACTTCTGTCACTTGTTGTTCTTTTCCACGTCGTTTGATAATTTTCTTTTTTGTAGTCTTCTTTGGTTTACCGAGATTCGTTACTTCCACGGTGACAGTAACCTGTTCCTTTACCTCTTCTACTTCGGTAGGCTTAGCTGTTTCTAGAGCAGGAAGAGGTTTTATTGTTTCTTCAACAATTTCTTCTAATGGTCCTTCTATCACAGTTGTTTCAGGAGCTTTCCCCTCCTCTTCAACTGTAACCACTTCTGTCACTTGTTGTTCTTTTCCACGTCGTTTGATAATTTTCTTTTTAGTAGTCTTCTTTGGTTTGCCTAATTTTGTTATTTCCTCGGTGATAGTAACCTGTTCCTTTACCTCTTCTACTTCGGTAGGCTTAGCCATTTCTGGAGCAGGAAGAGGCTTTATTGTTTCTTCAACAATTTCCTCTAGTGGTCCTTCTGTTACAGTTGTCTGAGGAACTTTCCCTTCCTCTTCAATTGTAACCACCTCTGTCACTTGTTGTTCTTTTCCACGTCGTTTGATAATTTTCTTTTTAGTAGTCTTCTTTGGTTTACCGAGTTTCGTTATTTCCTCGGTGACAGTAACCTGTTCCTTTACCTCTTCTACTTCGGTAGGTTTAGCTGTTTCTAGAGCAGGAACAGGTTTTACTGTTTCTTCAACAATTTCTTCTAATGGTCCTTCTGTCACAGTTGTTTCAGGAGCTTTCCCCTCCTCTTCAACTGTAACCACTTCTGTCACTTGTTGTTCTTTTCCACGTCGTTTGATAATTTTCTTTTTAGTAGTCTTCTTTGGTTTACCGAGTTTCGTTATTTCCTCGGTGACAGTAACCTGTTCCTTTACCTCTTCTACTTCGGTAGGTTTAGCTGTTTCTAGAGCAGGAAGAGGTTTTACTGTTTCTTCAACAATTTCTTCTAATGGTCCTTCTGTCACAGTTGTTTCAGGAGCTTTTCCTTCCTCTTCAACTGTAACCACTTCTGTCACTTGTTGTTCTTTTCCACGTCGTTTGATAATTTTCTTTTTAGTAGTCTTCTTTGGTTTACCGAGTTTCGTTATTTCCTCGGTGACAGTAACCTGTTCCTTTACCTCTTCTACTTCGGTAGGCTTAGCTGTTTCTAGAGCAGGAAGAGGTTTTATTGTTTCTTCAACAATTTCCTCTAGTGGTCCTTCTGTTACAGTTGTCTGAGGAGCTTTCCCTTCCTCTTCAACTGTAACCACTTCTGTCACTTGTTGTTCTTTTCCACGTCGTTTGATAATTTTCTTTTTAGTAGTCTTCTTTGGTTTACCGAGTTTCGTTATTTCCTCGGTGACAGTAACCTGTTCCTTTACCTCTTCTACTTCGATAGGTTTAGCTGTTTCTAGAGCAGGAACAGGTTTTACTGTTTCTTCAACAATTTCTTCTAATGGTCCTTCTATCACAGTTGTTTCAGGAGCTTTTCCTTCCTCTTCAACTGTAACCACTTCTGTCACTTGTTGTTCTTTTCCACGTCGTTTGATAATTTTCTTTTTGGTAGTCTTCTTTGGTTTACCGAGTTTCGTTATTTCCTTGGTGACAGTAACCTGTTCCTTTACCTCTTCTACTTCGGTAGGCTTAACTGTTTCTAGAGCAGGAAGAGGTTTTACTGTTTCTTCAACAATTTCTTCTAATGGTCCTTCTGTCATAGTTGTTTCAGGAGCTTTCCCTTCCTCTTCAACTGTTATTATTTCTGTCACTTGTTGTTCTTTTCCACGGCGCTTAATGATTTTCTTTTTGGTAGTCTTCTTTGGTTTACCGAGTTTCGTTATTTCCTCGGTGACAGTAACCTGTTCCTTTACCTCTTCTACTTCCATAGTCTTAGCCTTTTCTTCTGCAGGTAGAGTTTTTATTATTTCTTGTACTATTTCCTCTATTGGTCCTTCTATTACTGTTGTTTCTGGAGCCTTCCCGTCCTCTTCAACTGTAACTACTTCTGTCTCTTGTTGTTGCTTACCTTTTTTTGTAATTATTTTCTTTTTTATTGTCTTTTTCGGTTTACCTTCTTTTGTTGTTTCTACTGTCACTGTCGTTTGTTCTTCAACTTGTACTCTAGGTGTAATATATTTTAATGTTGCGAATGGTTTCGTTTCTTCTTCTGGTACTTCTTCTTTTACTGGTATTTCTCCTTTCACTTTGATTTCAACTTTTTCTGATGTTTCAGTTGGCTTTGTTTCTATTGTTGTTACTGGTAACTTTTGTTTTTCTTCTAGCCTAAGTTTTTCTGTAATTTTTTGTGTTTTTCCTCGTTTATGTTTAATTGTTTTTGTATCTTTGTTAATTTCTATATCTTGAATCTGAATCTCTTCTTCTTGTATTTTTTGCTCTTCTTTTTGCACTGTTTCCTCTGCCTCTTCTATTCTGGTCGGTATAATTTCTTCGACATCTATTGTAGTCGTTATTTCTTCAATCGGCATAAATTGTTTCTTTGGTATCGTTGGTATTTTTGGCTTGATATCCTCTAATTCTTCCTCAATGACGACGACGTTGTCTTCTTCGTTCTGTGGCTTTTTCTTACGTATAATTGTTTTCTTGGTTTTAACTGCCGCGGTCTCATCCTCTTTGCTTCCACGTCTAAATTTCGTCGTATATTCTTCTATTACCTCAGTATCTGATTCAATCAACTGTGGCGTATCGTGTTTTGTTGTGTGTTGTGTGATTGTGATGTGATGTTGTTGCGCTGGTACTTCTGTAGTTTCTGAAATGTATACAAGAACAAGTGTGATATGATTAATGTGTCGTGATATAATTGTTTTTTCACTATTTGCTTTTTTTCTTTATATTTATCCTTTTGTTTTGGTTTGACTTCTCATATAATCGCGAATATGTTTCTGCCGAAGCTTCATTTAAGGGCTTTTGAAAAGTTAATTGTTAATTATTTCTCGATTTTAATACCCGTTACGTAATAAAACTGTTCGACACATACTTTTCAACTTGTAACAGGATTGAAGTATGTATATATATGTATATATATTGTGCATATATATATTGGCTTTGTATATGATATGTGTTATTTTCTTCTATTTTCATTTCAATTTGCTTCTATTCCCATTACTAGTTTCATGACATGTCTCGATATAAATCTCATTACATAAAGGATAGTAAAGAAAAATTTTTTAATACGATGCACATTAAAATTGTCTTATGAATTATTTGTTTTGTGTTTGACATGAATGAATTGTTGTGTGTTCTGTGTGTGAAGGATTAACTTGTGTTGTTTTCATGTTTTTTTCTATATATAGTGTTTGATTTTGTTGTGTCTACATACCTACCTTACACAACATTTTACTCTCATTCTACAATCATTATCCTACTCATCACGACCCTAACAAATTTACTTCGTAGATACGAATAATCATTTTCACCGAATTGATCGCTCTTTTTCGATTGTATATCCTTTGCAACCTCACGAATCAAGTCAACAATCGATATGTCAAAGCGTCTCCTGGTCCATTCCTAATTGTCTACGTGCTCGTCCGTCCCGTCGATGCCAATCGCATACCTTGATAACAATAATACTCACCCACAACATGTTCCAGGTGTTCTGCCTCGACAATAATATTCGCTAACTTCGCGGAAGGTAATACAGACTCGGGCATTTCTGACTCAATCTCACCGGCACTCAGTGGTTCTGTAACGATTACACTCTGTTGAATCTCGTCTACGTCTTTGGCTATCTTGCTTTCCGGTTTCATCACTTTGAATTCATCAACCACGTCTGCTAACTGGACTTCTGTTTTCAAAGCAACTTCGTGTTTAATCACGTCAGGTTGAGCAGAAACTTCTTTGGCAACGCCTTTAATCACCTCTTTTGATTCTTGTTCCGTAGCCATTATCTGTGTTACTTCCACGCTTTCAGACATGCGGAACGACATTTCAGCTGTGACTGATTTGGCTATTTTTTCCACAACGAAAATATCCTCGCTTTCCTGGGTCATTGCTTGCAATTGCTCGATACTCTCGAATGGTATCTGTTCAGGAATTATTTGTTTGGCAACTGGTTTTATCTCTTTTTGCAATTCTCCAGCCGTAACTGATGGAATTACTTGAGATTTCTGAGCAACTTGGATGCTTATCAAGCTAGGCTTAGCTATTTGAATGGTGGGTTCATCTGGAGTAGCAAGATTCTTTTCCATCTCACCAAATGCAATTTCTGAGACAGATAAAGAAAGCAATTCCTCTAATTGAGGTTTTCCTTTCTGTTCTTCAGGAACTTTAGATTTTGGAAGTTCTTCTGTAGTTGTTATTGTTAATACTTCAGACGTTTCTGCTACTTCAATACTATCCAATTGTGGAAGCGCTTTATGTTCTTTGGGAGCTTTTGGTGCAGGTAATTCTTTTTCTGCTTCTGTGGACACTACTTCGGAAATGGTGAGAAAACTCAGTTCCTCCACATCCGGTCTACCTTTTTGACCTTCTGGTTTCTCCGATTTCTCCAATTCTTCGACATTAGTCACTGTTAGAATCTCTGTTTTTTGAGCTACTTCTCTACCAGCCATCTGCGGTTGTGCGACCTTTTCGCTTGGCTTCTCAGGAGATGGTAATTTATCTTCTAACTCAATCGATACTATTTGAGAAACTGTTATGGATGTCAGTTCGTCCAATCTTGGTTTTCCTTTCTGTTCTTCGGGCAATGTACGTTTTTCTAGTTCTTCTATGCTAGTCACTGTAAGAACTTGACTAGTCTCAGCAATCTCTCTTCCTAATAATGCAGGAATAGCTGTCGCTGCACTTGGAGCTATCTGTTCCTCCAATGTCTCTTCGGTCTCATGAGACATCGTTTGAGAAACCGTGATAGAAGTCAATTCCTCCACGTTTGGTTTTCCTTTTTGTTGTTCTGGTAATTTATCTTTTTCTAATTCCTCTACACTAGCCATAGTAAGAATTTGACTGACTTCGGCGACTTCTCTACCTGCCAGTGTAGGTTTGGCAATCACTATATTTGGAGCTACTTGTTTTTCCAATGTCTCTTCAGTCTCATGAAACACTGTTTGAGAAACTGTGATAGAAGTCAGTTCCTCCACATTTGGTTTTCCTTTCTGTTGTTCCGGTAATTTACTCTTTTCTAATTCCTCTACACTGACCATAGTAAGAATTTGACTGACTTCAGCGACTTCTCTACCTGTTAATGCAGGTTTAGCAATCATTCTATTTGGAGTTATCTGTTTCTCCAATATCTCTTCAGTTTCATGAGACATCGTTTGAGAAATCGTGATAGAAGTCAATTCCTCCACGTTTGGTTTTCCTTTCTGTTGCTCAGGTAATTTATCTTTTTCTAGTTCCTCTACACTAGCTACAGTAAGAATTTGATTGACTTCAGCGACTTCTCTACCTGTCAGTGCAGGTTTAGCAATGACTACACTGGGAGCTAGCTGTTTTTCCAATGTTTCTTCGATCTCATGAGATATTGTTTGAGAAACTGTGATAGAAGTCAATTCCTCCACGTTTGGTTTTCCTTTCTGTTGTTCCGGTAGTTTATCTTTTTCTAATTCTTCTACATTAGTCACAGTATGAACCTGACTAACTTCAGCGACTTCTCTACCTGTCAGTGCAGGTTTAGCAATGACTACACTGGGAGCTAGCTGTTTTTCCAATGTTTCTTCGATCTCATGAGATATTGTTTGAGAAACTGTGATAGAAGTCAATTCCTCCACGTTTGGTTTTCCTTTCTGTTGTTCCGGTAGTTTATCTTTTTCTAATTCTTCTACATTAGTCACAGTATGAACCTGACTAACTTCAGCGACTTCTCTACCTGTCAGTGCAGGTTTAGCAATCATTGTACTTGGAGTTACCTGTTTCTCCAATACCTCTTCAGTTTCATGAGACATCGTTTGAGAAATCGTGATAGAAGTCAGTTCCTCCACATTTGGTTTTCCTTTCTGTTGCTCAGGTAGTTTATCTTTTTCTAGTTCCTCTACACTAGCTACAGTATGAATTTGACTGACTTCAGCGACTTCTCTACCTGTCAATGCAGGTTTAGCAATCACTACACTCGGAGCTACCTCTTTCTCTAATGTTTCTTCAATCTCATGAGATATTGTTTGAGAAACCGTGATAGAAGTCAGTTCCTCCACGTTTGGTTTTCCTTTTTGTTGCTCTGGTAGAACAGATTTTTGCAATTCTTCTACGTTAGTCATTGTAAGAACTTGACTAGTCTCAGCAACTTCTCTTCCCAATAATGCAGGCCTAGCTATCGCTGCACTTGGAGCTATCTGTTTGTCTAATGTCTCTTCGGTCTCATGAGATACTGTTTGAGAAACCATAACGGATGTCAATTCTTCTATATTTGGTCTTCCTTTTTGCTTTTCTGGTACACAATCAGCTATTAATTCCTTAGCAGCGATCATAGTCAATATTTGAGTTGTCTCTGCCACATCGTGACCAGTCAAACTCGATTGAGCAATTTTCTCTGTCGGTACTTTAGGACTGGCTAACACATCCTCTGTTTCCGTGGAAATCGTCTGCAATACGGATAAAGGAACAAATTCCTCCAAACCAGGAACACCTTTCTGTTCTCCAGGCTTTTTATCTTCAGCTAAAGTATCAATATTTGCCATAGTCAATATTTCCATTGTTTGTGCCACGTCTCTGCTTATAAGGCTGGGTTGAGCTTCTCTTTCGATCGGTATTTCCGGTGTAGGTAATGTTTCCTCTGTTTCTTGAGAAACAACTTGCGAGACAGTTAAAGGTGCGAATTCCTCCATTTGTAGCTTACCTTTCTGTTCTTCTGGAGCTTTAGATGCTATGAGTTCCTCGGCACTAGCAATAGCTAATACTTGCATGATCTCTGCAACATCTCTTCCGGTCAAACTTGGCTGAGCTGTTTTTTCTTTTGGAATTTCAGCCAATGACAATGTTTCCTCTGCTTCTTCAGATACCACATGTGAAACTGTGAGAGGTGTCAGTTCATCTAATTTAGGTTTTCCCTTTTGTTCTTCGGGTCTCTTCAATGTAAGGTTTTCTGTTTCTATTATACTGATCACTTGAGATGTTTCTGCGATTTCATGGCCTAAAATATTAAAGTTTGCTTTCTGATCTTTAGGCATGGTTTTCAAAGCAAATATATCTTCGGTTTCATTAGAGATTACTTCAGAAATTGTGACAGAAGACATCTCTTCCATTTCTATTTTGCCTTGCTGTTTTTTTAATTGAGTTACTTTTTCGAATTCTTCAGTAGTCGATGCAGCAATCACTTGTGTTATTTCCGGAACTTCTCTGCCTGTAAGAATAGGTTGAGCCTGTTGTTCTTTGGGTATAACTGTTACTGGTAAAATATCTTCAATTTCATTAGAAATAATTTCCGTAACAATGACAGTGCTGAGTCCTTCCATCTGAGGTTTGCCTTTTTGTTGTTCAAGTTTAAAATCTTTTTCTTCAAATGTGCCTTCTCTTTCGCTAACAGTTGTCTCTATTTTTACAGCTGTTTCTATCTCTGTTTGAGCCATTGTGGCTTGAGACGATATTCGTTTTTCTTCGTGAATTTCCTGAATACTCTGAACACTTTCTACTAAAGATCCAATCACGGTTTCGTGCAAATTCATATCCTGGGTAGCTTTAACTTCTCGTTTAGGTACTACATCGAAAACACTTTCCTTATCTTCCGTGATAGTTTCTGATACCTGAAGTGATGTTACTTTTTGTATGTCGATATCTGCTTTTTGAGTCTGAGGTTTGAACACACCTTCGAATGTGGATTCGCTTTCTTCCACTATGTTCTCGTTCACGATAATGCTCTCGAAAGTATCTTGTTCAGGAATAGCTACTTGAGGCTTCATGCTTACTTGTTCTATCTTATCCGGTATGCTAATTTGAGATTCAATCATAGTTGTTTCAACGATGTTACGTTCCATGATAAGAGTACTATTAGCTGTTTGCGAAATATCCAATTTCTTTTCTTTCAGCACAGACTCCACTTCCGCTGAAGTGACTTCCGTTATCGATATTCCATGACCTTGTTCGAATGTCTGCATTGCTGTAGAAAAAACTGTTTTTGGATATTTGTTAAAAACTCCTTCACTTTCTGCACTTGGAATTTCTTCCACAATAATTGGTTCTAGAGCATCCTGTTTATGATGAGCTTGTACCTCACGTTTCTCAAATGGCTGAATTAATTCAGTGCTCTGCTCAATAAATACTTGAGCTTTTTGTGCTACATCCATTCCAACTTTTGTCAAAGTCACTTCCGCTGTGCTCTCTTCACATTTTTGTATAATCATTGTATCTTCCTTATCTTGAGAAATAACGTGAGAAATATTAATGCTTTTTCCTTCAACGAAGCTCACTTTCGCACTTCGTTCATCCATTTTCATCCTTTCCTCAAATACTGCACTATGTTCTTGTGGAACAGTCTCACTGATATCAATGCTTTCCAATATCGTCTGCATTGGATGAGCTTCGAATGTTGTTGGTCGTTGCGCTACAGGTAAGTTTCCCAGTTCTTCTCTGAGATTTACTTCCATTTGTTCAGCAACTTCTTTACTCTCCATCGATGATTTTGCCACTTCTTCGCGAGGTTTCTTAATTATCGACAGTTCAGCCTCGACATCTTGTGCTGTGGTCGCTTCTGTGATAGCGATAAATCTGTTTTCGTCTACGGCAATTCGAGCATTAGTTTTCTGTAGTGATATTTTCTCGACCTTGTCTATTTCTTTTTCTGCCAGCACTTGTTCTATCATCTCGATCGTTTCGAATGGTTTTTGGCCTACTTGTGCAGTGACTGTAGTAGGTTTAATGATATCCATTTCTCCAGTACTCAAATGTGGTATAATTTCAGATCTTTCCGCTACTTCGTGTCCGGAGACGATAATCGGCACTATTGATCTTATTTTTTCTTCTTGGATTGTCTTTAATATCTCTTCTTTATCGGCTGCGCTAACTTCGATAACACTAGTCACACGTTTGCCTTCTTCAATAGATACTTCTACCTTTTGAATAGTTGGCTTGAACTTTCCTTCGAAGATATTCTCTCGATCTTGAACGATATCTTGCGTAATCAGCAAACTTTGATACAGTTCTTGACTGGTTAATGCTTTCTTGGTGTCTGGTTTCTCTAATTTCACTTCACTTATTGAATCCTCTACGGAGATGGTGGTTGTTTCAGCAATTCCATGAATGGTGTCTAATCCAAACGAGGCTGCACGCTTTGATGGCTGTTCTTCAGAAATATATAAAGATTCTTTATCTGCTGGAGTTATTTGAGACACAATTCCGATTTTCTTACTCTCTTCAAGATCTACAATGGCAATTTTGTTTTCTGGTAATTGGCCTGGTATAAATTTGTCTTCACTTTCTTGTATAATTGGTTGAGATTCAATCAATGAAATGAACGGAACATGTTCTGATATAGCGGTAGCACCTGATGGCTTTTCTTGAATGAATTCTCCAGTGCTGAAATCTACAATTTGCATAGTCGTTTCAGCTACCATATGACCAGAAACCAGGCTCTTTCCAGCAGTCTTTATCTCTGGTAAATTTTTAGACTTGTATTCTTCCTCTTTGTCTTCCATAATCACGGCTGATACTTGTACACTTTGTTTTTCTATTACAGATAAATCTGCTATAGCCTTCAATGGTCTTTTGTCTTTGATAAATGATCCTTCAACTTCAGTTGGTTGAATTTCCGAACTAATCACAGCTTCCAAGGGGATACTAGATGGCACTGCTAATGCGGAGACTGGTTTTACTTTCTCCAATTTACCAGCACTGGAATCGACAGTCACTTCGGTCTTTTCCGCAATCATGTGTCCAGCAAACTGTACACTAGCTTGTTTCTCAGATGGTTTCTCAAATATCTGAAGAATGTCTTCTTTATCAGCTGGAATCTCAGTAATCGTCGTTGCACTAATGATTTCATTGATAGAAACCTCTGCTTTATTAGTGATTACAGGTTTATCTTTGAATTCCTTCTCAGTTTCAGACACGATGGTTTCTGTTTGAACAATACTTTCAAATGGTAATCGTTCTTCTTTAGCAGCTACTGTGATTGGAGCAGACATAGTTAAATCTCCAGAAATAGCAGCTGGATTAATCTCTGTTAATTGTGCAACTTTATGCGCATCGAAGCTTGCAGTAGCTTGTTCTCCTTGTATTTCTAGTTTCTTGAAGTACTCTTTTTCTTTATCTGATGTAATTGTTTCAATGACTGTTATGCCTTTTTCCTCCTGGAAAGAAATATCGATCATCTTCTTGTCCGGTTGAATGAAGTCTTCCATCGGTTTTTCAAGATCACCAGTAGCTGTTTCAGATGTAATCACACTGCGGAATGTGATATGATCAGTTGTAGCTGTAGCTATATGCATTTCTTCTCGTTTAAACTCGCCTACATTGTCTGTAGTATTAGTCTCGATAGTCTGAGCTACGAAATGTGTTGGAATGTCTAAACTGGCGGATTTGGTTTTCGGTTTTTCAGTTTCTGGAAGTAGACTCTCCTTATCTTCAGTTGTAATCGCTGAAATAATCAAACCTTCGCCTATCACAAACTCGAGATTCGCTTTCTTATCGTTGGGTTTAACCTCACTGAATGGTGCCTCTGTTTCTCTGGTGTGTACTTCTTCAGCAACTGCAGCTTCGATAGGTAATATCGTGGTTTTAGGTTTCATCTCTTGAACTATTTCATTTGGCAAATCACTCAAGCCTGTGTCACTCAAAATTTCAAATTTAGATGCTACTCCTTGCGTAATAATATCTATTGTAGCTTCTACACCTTTTGGTTTTTCTTCTCGAGTGAATATTCCCTCTTTATCCTCAGGATGCGTAATACCTATCACAATACCTTCCCCTTCTTGGAATATAACTTCAACGTTTTTGATATCAGGTCTTATGTCTTTTTGAAGAGGAGACTCTTTCTCAGAAATTGATATTTCCGTCTGCTCTACAACTTCTAATCCACTTTGTTGTTGATTAGCATGCTCTTCTTTGATTTTTTCTTCCTTTAAAATGTTAACATTACTTGCTAGAACAGTCTCTTGTATTTCTGCCACCTCATGTCCTCCAGTAATACCCAGAACAACTTTTCTTTCCTTTGGTATCTTTTCTATTTCTAATTTTTCTTCTTCCTGAATACTTGTTACCTCGATCACGGTTAATTTTTCTTTTTTCGACTGAATTTCAATCTCTGCATTCTGGATAGTTGGAATAATATCCGCTTCTCTGGTCTTTTCAGTTTCGGCAATAGTTGTCTCTGTTACGATCAATTCTTCCAAAACATCTCGTTGCGGTATGGCCTTTTTTGATTGAGGTTTATCGATGCTTATGTTAATAGTGCTTTGTTCCACTAAAGTCTCAGATTTTAATGCAACTTTATGACCAGACACTAAAGTTTCAGCGGTGTAATCTTGTGGTTTTACATCAGGACTATACACATTCTCACGATCATGAGAAATAACTTCAAGAATAATTGGACCAGGTCTAGGTTCGGTCAATTCGACAATCGCAATCTTCTTATTTGGCTGTATTTCACTCATGTACAAATCTTCCTTTTCTGCCAATTCTTGTATAGCAATTGTTACACTTTCTAATGGAATGTGTGATGGTTGAGCCTCGCCGGAGATTGGTTTCTCTTCCGAGATATATTCTCCTGTCGGTGAGTGAGTTCTAACCTCTTCAAATACTGGCGCCACCTGCGTAGTGAATTCTGTAGTAGCATAAGCTCCTTTCATTTCAGAAATTTCAGTATATTCAGCTTCTTTTTCACTGGCTATCACCATTGTGGTGTGTAAACTCTCGATCTCATTCATCATCACTTCGACCATCTTGAATTCAGGAATTTTGTCTTTTTGAACCGGTGCCACGTCTTCAGCGATTACAGTTTCAGCTATTATGGTTTCTTGCAAAGCAATAGGTTCTATTTTAGCAATACTAGACGATGGAACTTCCTTTTTTATCATGCCTAAATTATCTTCCGGTTGAGTCATTTCGATTTCCAATGAAACAACAGGATGAATTGGTACTGTCTTTCCATGATGAGATTCTGGCATTTCGAAAACTTTTAAATCAGCTTCCTTCTCTATGGACGTAGTTTGGAATACTTCGACACTTTTAATGGCATCGTAGCTTGTCTCTACAACATGCTTTTCTGGTTTTACTAATTCCTCCATTTTTGCTTCACGATCATGGGTCATAGTTTCTTGGATCATTTTAGCCTCTATTAATTGTACAGCAATTGTTCCACTTTCTTGCACATATTTCAATTCTTCCTTAAAATCAGATGGATAATCCGCTGTTTGAATCTCAGATATTTGAACATATTCTTCAGGTTTGATGGAAGTCTCTGCCAATACTTTAGTTGGTTTTTGATCAGGATGATAAATTCCTTCAGACTCTTGAATAATAGTGCTCGCTATGGAACCAATTTCCAATAAGGAAATAGACGTCTCAGCTGTTTTGATAGCTGGTTTATCTCCGAGTTGATATTCTTTCTCTTTCTCAGATGGCACAGTTTCACTCGTCACTGCTGATGTGATCTCAATGATATTCAAGTCAGCTACTGCTTTCTTCATTTCTTCAATCATCAAATTGCTTTCAGTATCTTGAGCTTGAACTGTGGACACGGAAACTCCTTCAAGAACAGTAACATTGGGCGTAGCTTCAAAGGTGTCAGTTTTTCTTTCTGAAATATATACCCCTTCGCTTTCCTGTACAATATTCTGCTGAACTATAGCAGTTTCGTTTCCATAAGATATTCCAACTTGTGCTTTCTGACTAAGTGGTAATCTTCCAGGAACATATATGCCTTCCTTTTCAGGTGCGTACATTTCCTCAGTCACTCGTTGTCGTTGAGGAATTATGGTCTCAGTGGCGACCTCTGTTGGAACTACAAGTTCTGGGTAATATTTTCCTGGTTTGTCCTCTGCTCTAACTTCTTCCACAACCAATGGTTCAACCGCAGCGACATTCACTCTAGGCTTAGTCGGTAAAGTCTTTAAGGGTTCTAACTTATCTTCTGTTACTCCTTCCTGAATCTCATACACAGACAATCCTATTTGAGGAAGGATGGTATCTTCTGCTCTGACAGTCAATGGTGATACGAAATCTTCTGTTGGAGCTTCCTTTTGACTTACCATGGTTTCATAAACAGTCGTGGCTTCCTGAAGAGTCACACTAACATCTGCTGTTTTACCGATTTCCTGTTTATTAATGATTAAACTGGATAATCCAGCGTCGTTGGCCAGAGTTTCGCTGATTACCAAACTTTCGGATGGCACGATACCACGTGTCGCTTCATAGAATGTAGGTTTAAAAGTACTCATGAATTCACCAGTAGAAGCTTGGACAGTTGTTTCCATGATAGAATAAGGTTCCATTGGCGAAATGGACAAGGATGCTTTTCGTTCTATGATTTTAATTTGGCTAATATCATCGATTTCTTTCTCCTGAATAGGAACCAAATGCTCAGTTAACGGCGTAATGGTGTCCATTGTTAGTTTGGCTTTTTCTAATTCCGGTTTACCAGGTGCTTGCTCGATGGTATGATCCAAAGGTATTATCTGGTGTCGTTGGCTAGGAACATTTAATATGAGAGAAGGCATAGATCTATCTTCTTTTATCTCAAACTCTTCGATTTCTTCCATTTCAATCTCATCTCGCCTAATACGTGATCTTTTAGGTGTTAGTGTCTTTCTCTCTTTTTCTATGATTTCCTCTTCTTCTACATCTATGCGTTTCTTTTGTTTTTGAGCCAGTTTGCGCTTCGAGTCTGTCTCAACGATAATTGTTTCGATTTCTTCCTCAATCTCTTCCACGTCCTTTGTCTTCTTCCTCCCGGTTTCGGTTTCCTCAATTTCTTCGATCTCTACAACCTGAACCCCCTCGCCCCTATCTTCCTTTCTCTCTTCGATTTGTTCCTTCGGTTTCATTAATTTTCGTTCGCGCAGTGTCGTGTGTGCCTGCCGTGTGTCCTCGTATTCTGTGGAAAGTATGTGAGAATATTCGTGTCATAATCATGAACGCGATTGCTCTCTCTTTCTCACGTTCTGCCTTTCGCTCGTTCGCTCGCTCGCTCAATCTCACTTGCCGTTAGATATGAAAATATCATTCCTTTACTTTTAATTGTCTCTCTTTTTTTTTTTACAGCAGCGTTTCATGCGACGAACCATTGATGCGGATGCTGCTTGCTCAGACAACAGAATTCAACGTGCTTCAATACGATACAGGAGTGAGACAAAAACCTACTATTACGTACATTGCACGCCGGACGGAACTTATGTAAAAGGTAAAAAATAAAATAAAAAATAAAAAAATTAAAAGAAAACAAAAAAGAAAATAAAAATAAATGGATTACAGCGGATAAAGTGTGAACAGCGTGTTTTTTATTTTATTCTACGCGATTTCCAAAGGTATCGTATAATTTTCTTTCATTGTGCTTTCATTGTGCTGATACGAAGTGTTGGTCTTTTGAGGAAAATATTTAAATATTAAACCAAAAAATAAACACTTTTGTTATATATATAGGATATTTCGTGTGTATTCTTGAAATGAAATCTTTGAGATAAAAAAAAAAATATATTAAAATAAAACAAAGTTTTACAGAATGCAATATATTCTTCATTAATTTTTAGATATTCATTCATATGAATTCTACATAATTTTTGTCAAACTAGAATATTATCTTATTGTAGAATTATCTTCTACAATAAAGTTTACTATTTAGAGCTTCAAATTATTTAAAAATTATTACAATTTAAAATTTGTTAATTAATCAGTTAGTGTATAATAGAAAAAACATAATTTATATTTTAAATAACATATACAAAGAAGATATAAAAAATATTCTTTCACTTATACAGAATATCCTATATTATAATTTTATTGATAGCGCGAAACGAAATAATAGAAAATTATAATTCTTTATATCATCTTCAATAAGTCAGAAGACAAAATCTTATCTGGCAAATAGTATAGATTATGTGCTCGTTTGTACAGTGGACATGGATCGTTTTATAGTGTTTCTCATTATGTCATGGTAAAACTTATTCGAGAGAATTGAATATTGAGTTTTATTTGGTTCGAATTACGATGTCTCTGGAATGTTTGCTGCGGTATCTAAAAGAGTAATGTGACTAGTGCTTGAGTCGCAGGCACCCGGGGCATGCGTTGTTTAATAACAAGTGATATGCGGTGTGTAAATATTGTGTAGTGGCAGTAAAAATAAATATATATATAATAGCCGGCCAGAAGTCAAACCAACATAAAACCACAAAAAAAAAGAAAGAAAAAAAAGGAGACGCTTGTCTGTTACACATCGTGCTTTGCTACTACGGCGATAAAATTAAGAAAAGAAAAAAAATGCAAAAAATAAAAGGAAAAGAGGAGAGAAAATAAATTTTTGGTATAAAATAAATCGCTAATATATCTTGTATGCAATACTGTTATAGATTCATGTGAGTGTGTAACTTGAATGTGTAACAGTAACAAGAAATACGGTACATTCTAATATTACAATGCTAATTACTATATAGAGATATCAATACAAATGGATGACGTGTTATACGTTACATCTAGAAACTATGAAATATTACAAATAATTCGGATTACAAATAAATTTCTCAAATTGAAATTGAATAGTTTATAGCTAAATTCTTCACTTATTAATTAGTTTGATCAATTTTATTAAAAATTATAAATGAAAGAGAAAATTTAAACTTCCTAAAAAATATAAATATCATTATATAAAATTTTATCGCATGATTTCATAATAATGTTCTATATTTTATTTCACAGTTCCTGAAAAAGAAATGTAAAACGAAACACAGAAAGATACAATGAAAGATGAAATGAAATTAAATAGAAAAATTATGATAATTTCATTCCCAAATGCATATATGTGTTTATGAGATATAATGAATCGAAGTCGAAAACAAATTCTACTTACATTGCGATTAGCAGAGCGAAGCTCAAAACGAGAAGCTTTATGATGCTGGATCATTGATTCGGTCATGTGGATCGGATTACATGAATAAGGCGATTAAATAATAAGGAATAGGGAGGATTTATATATAATAGAATAAAGGTAGATACGGCGCGTGGAAAGCATAGCGGCATAAGCAGAACGATTTTACTGCTATTATTCGATCAAGTAAAGCTTCATGCATCTGAAAGAATAATAAAATATAATCATTACGTAGAGACCGTATCGTATAATTTGCGATCACGCACATTTTTTTCTCAACAATTTTTTCGATCTACAATAACCGATATTAGTTAGCGCAAATGAACTTAAAAACACAATATGAATTATTTTTTATCATTAAATAATTAAGATGATCGATTCAAGCTTATAGCAGAATGTTTGATGAAGAATTTGATATCCATTCAGAATCACCACATTTTTTTGATTTAATGAATTCTTGATTGACATCGTTGAATCGTGATATTCAAAGTTAAATATCACGAAAATAAATAATTTAATTATTTACAATTATGTTATTTATAATGGTAAAAATTAAAATGAAGTAATTTTTTTTTTTTAAGTAAGTACAAAATATTGTCGCAATAACGTAATTCAATTTTACATTAAAATTTATTAAAATAATATTTAATATTTGTTTTTATATTATTTGATATTTAAACATTTCATTTCGATGTTTATTTTGTATTATACATAATAAAAAATTCAATCTTGATTAAATATTCTAAAATTATATATATAATATTAATCAAGGATTAAAAATTATCTCTAAAAATGTTAATTTTTTCGTTGATCATATATAATATGAATCATAATATAAAACTATGAAAAAAAATATATATCATAAATTTAAATTCAATTCAATTTACAAGGAATATTAAATAAAATTAAAAATTGAAAAATAAATAAAAGAATTGGAATGTCGATGTGGTGTCGACTGTCTGGACACTGAAATCTTAGCGTTGAAGAAAATGATAGAAGATAATATTAATGATGGTATCCATTCGTGATTCGAATTCCGAATAATACGAATGTATATCCCATGCATTGAAACTCGTTGCTTCAAACCTTTAATGTCTCGAATATCCTGCGTGCGGACGGCTTTTCTTTCGTCCCTCCTCTCTGCAATCAGAAAATCCATAGTTTCTTTCGTAGGAATTTTTGGGATCGGGGTGAAGTGAAAAGTGCGAAAAAAACGTTCAAAAGAAAAAAAGAAAGAATACACACATAATTATGGCACGTGGTAAAAAACGTCTTTTATTCAATATTATTCAAGATGTACAATACGTAAAATACAAACATGAGAAGAAACATTCAGTTTCTTCTTTCTTATTAAATTATATTTACAAAAAAGAGAAAAAAGAAAAAAAACGAAAATAAAACGCATGCTTATTCGAGCTTATATTAGCCTTGGACTATATACAAAAAATTAAAGTATAAAAAAAAAGAAAACATATACAAGTTTGTATATAGGCAGCCACGCAAGCACACACCAAAATATGATAATAAGATGCTTTAAATGTTTATTAAAATGGAAAAGACAAGCTGCAATGATTTCGTAACATTGCATTGTTCGTGTTTTATAGTTTTTATTTATTTATTTATTTATTTATTTTTTTATTTATATGTTTCAAACTTCACACCGCATTCTCCACTTACCCATGAAATGAACTTCCGTTTTGTGAATGACATCCACTCGTTCCGTAATCCGTTCCTCTGTTTCAACCTATAAATAATTAGATCATTTTATAAATAATAATTTTTTAAATATTAAAAACAATTTACTAATTGATACAACTTTGAACTAGAAAAATATTTAAAAAATCCAAATCGAATTTCAAGCGATTCTAAAATTTTTACGCATAACAAATATTATACAGAGAAAAAAGTAAAAAACAATTCCTTACTTCTGTGGCTTCTGTAACCTCCCAAGCTCGCGGTCGGAAGTCCTCCGGTGCAAAATGAGTGAGAACTTCTTCAACGGTGACGTGTTGCAACTCGATCATTCTCATGAAGGCGCGGAAGCCGATGGTAGCAGCCACCACACTCTCATCAGTAGTTGTTTCTTCCGTCAGAACTTGGGTAATCAATGGCCCATGACCTTCCCTCTCGACCAATTGAACAAGCGCATTCTGAGCCTCGGGGGTTTTCAGCGCAGGGAAATTGTCCGTTCTATATAAGCTCTCATTGATCTCGTTCACAGAGACACCCTGGCGTACCAAGAAACCGATGGTGGCCAATTCTCGAAGAGGAGCCTCTCCTGGCCCGAATTCTTTCGCGTGAAGCGTTTCCATAATTTCTTCCACCTCTCTCGCGATATTCTCTTTCTGTCTTTCCACTATTTCCTCGATGGTCACCTCCTCTCTCACTTTCAGCTTCTCCTTCTTCTTCTTTTTCGGCTTCTCCTCAATCACAATTTCTCTTGGACGCTCTTCCTCCTCTGTCACCATGGTTTTCTTTGCTTTCCTTCTCGTGTCCACTCGTCTGATCTCTTGGACGCTGGCTTCCGTGTGCACTTCCGACACGGAGACAGTTTGCAATGTCTCCGATGTGACCTGTGCACGATCGACCACCGATTCTATCGTGAAATCACGGGCCGTATCCTCGACGGCCATTTCTGAAACTACTACTCCCTCTCGCTCCTCCAGCACCCTCTTCGCGTGTTCTTCCGTCTTCGGTATAATTTCCCGTGCTTTTTCATCGTCGATTTTCTTTAGTGACGCTGTTGCCTCTGTTATTAATGGCTCTTGGATCGGCATCACTTTCTTTGCTTGTGTTACCTGCATCGAATAGGATTATTTATCGATTTATTCGGTTGGGGAAGAAGGGAATTAATTAAGAAGAGGTGAATTAATAAGAAGAAGAGAAGTTGTGAAAGAAAAAAAGAATCGATTGGAAACTAAAGTTTTTTTTTTTAAATGATGTATAATTTTTATTGTACTTGATATTTTCATTTACCTCTGTCGGTTGTTCTTCAATAATTTCTGTCGTTTCAAGCGTTTGAGTTTCTTCGATATCTACAATTTTCCTAAATAACAAACTGTCAATGTAATTTGCATGTATTCATATGCTCATTATGAATATTTAATAAATAATTCAACTAACTTTTCTTCTGGCTGTTCCTTGGGAACCAATTTCTCTTTATGCAACTCCTTCTTATCTACCTTCACACGTTCCCCTTTCACTTTTTCCTTCGTCTCTTTAGCCTTCTTCATTTCTGGCTTCTTCTTCTTATGAGGCTTCTCTTCTTCCAGCTTCTTCTTAGGTTTCTCCTCTACCATTTGCTCTTCGAACTCTTCTTCGTCCATGAAGATTTTTTTGCCAGTTATTTCTGGATAATTATACGTTATAATTAAAAATATTCGTATGTTATTTATTAATATAATTATTAATATAATTATTTGTTAATATATTCGAATTTATTAAATTTAAAAGATGAATTTAAAGAATAGTACCTGTTACATGTAGTTTAGCTTTCGTCGTTGTTAAACCTATCTCACTTGTAGCTTTGCACACGTAAGTGGCGTCGTCTTCTTCGGTCGCATGTTTAATTGTCAATATTGTCTTTTTCTCCTCGTCCAAGAGACGTATTTTCACGTTCGGGGTATTGGTAATCATCTTATCGTTCTTGTACCATACAACATCTAGAAATTATCGATGTTAATCAGTAAAGATAAACTAGGAATTAAGATTAATATATTCATTTTTAGAAATATAAAAAAATATAAAAATCTAAATTATAGTAAAAAGTAAAATAAGATATTTTTATAATACCTGGAACAGGATTGCCAGAGTACATGCATTCGAACACCGCGGTTTCACCTTCCTTCGCATAAACATCGGTAATCTCTTGAATGAATCGTGGTACAGATTGCGTGGCTAAAAACAGAATACGTCAATTAAAACCATTAAAATGAACAAGAAGAAGAAAAAGAAAAAAGAATACATAATACACAATCTCCAACAAATAATTTACCTGATCTTTTGATTGGTGATTGTGCGACTCGCGTGACTCCAATGTCAGTAATCTGGTTAGAAAAAAGAACAAAAACACACATACACAAAAAGATTCATCATGCGAAAAAAAAAACAATCCCGTGAAGAAAACACAGAAAAAAATCAATATTAATGATCGTTAATGATTCGATCAACAATAATACCTGACATGGTGCCTCTTTCATCTTCGCTATGGTGCTCGTTGCACGATACCTCGGAAATTGACATATTTCCGGCCAGACCGAGGTTTCCGCTGCACTGACTTTCCAGCAACAAAAACTCTTGCAATTCCTCTTGGCTATCCGCCGTATGTAACTGTTGGAATGCCTCCAAATCGATCTCTCTCGGCTCCAAAGGATACATCTTCGGATCCATCATCAAGTTTCCGAAACGACGTTCTTTCGACCATCTAGCCACGGGTATCCTCGACTTTGGATAAGTGTGATACTTCCTTGCATGATCGTACTCCATGGAAGTTTCCATCATTTTTCCATAGTGTTCGACAACTTGTTTGCTCTGTCCACTTCCGGTTGAGGCTTCACTATTCTCCTCGATAGGCGAAAGATAAAAACCAGCCTCTTGGATGTTTGAAAGATCGGATCTAGTCTGATTTTTCCTTTCAGATTTCGGAGGCGGAAATTCGTCGAAATCTAACACAATCTTCTTTTTCCTTTCACTTCTATTCTCACTTTCAATCGATATTTTGTTTATGCTCTCCATTCTTCTACACGCGACCTCGTCACTACTTATAGAGACCTCTTCTTCTTTGAATTTCGCATATTTCACCGGTTTCGTCGCGATTAATCTATCATTGGATCTTACTTGCCTCGATCTCGTCGGTGAAGAAGATTTCACATTTCTATGTTTCTCGCTCGATTCGTTCATTTTTGAACATTTCGCCTGGTCAGGGGATGGAGATCTAGCTTTCATGTTTACATTCGTTCTCTTTATCGACTTTTCCAACGTTAGAGGCTTCAACGATCTCATCTTGTGTATATTGGAAGATTTGTTACTCGTATCACTTACAGAATCTCGCTTGTTCTTCATGGGATGCGATTTCGTCTCTGTGCATTTCTTCACGACATTCTTCTCCTCCGTATTCTCCAATTTCTTCTTTTTCATCATTTTACTCACCCTCTCAGTTCTTGTCTTTTTATCCATTTTGTTTTTCTGCTCTCCACTTTTCGATTCGTGTTTCGTATTTTCGAACAACACATTTTCTACGTATTCGAAAGAAGAAGTTTCTTTGTTAGATGCACTCATCTCCCACGAATACTCGGTGCTGGTGATCTCTTGCTCGATTTCCAGAGAGTCTGAGAATCTTCTCGACAGAAAGAATCCTTTTTGGTGAACATCTTCGTCCTCGAAACACCTCTTACCTTCATCGTCGATGTTCATCAAAGTTCTTGTCGAGGAGAATTCGCTGATCATCGTCGAACTGTCCCTTTGAGAACCTTCCTCCCTAATAGCTCGATCCAGGCTATCCGTGGAAAAGCTGCACTCCGCTTCACTCAACATGCAATCGATCGCCTCAAATTGGCGGCTCTTACCTTTTAGAGCTTCTTGCATCTCCTCCATCTGGGTGACCCATGATGGCTTTCTGTACTCCTTCGTTCCGACGATTCCTAAATAATAAAACTATTGTTAGATACGTGTGAAACGTTTCGACCCTTCCAGTTCCATCCTTCAAACGGTGCTAAAATTTTTTCAAGCTTTCAAGTTATACAAAGCATTTTCTCTCGTTTCTTGACTTTCGAATTGTGACGTGAAATTGTTTAATATTTCAATTTTTCATGAGAATTCTTTAGAATATATTTGTTAACAATTTGTGTTGAAATTTGGTTATTATTGTTACAATTAATTGCAAATCTCGAAATTTCGCTGGAGAATTTAAAACTATAATCAGATAACTTATTAATATTTTATAATTAATTTTATTTAAAGTTTGAAATTATTACTGTAAAAATTTTGAAAATATTAGGATCAGAGAGTATTTAAAGTTTGAAATTATTACTGTAAAAATTTTGAAAATATTAGGATCAGTATTGTTATTTTCGTTATTATGAAATTTTGCATGAAAATAATTTAAAAAAGTCTTAAAATTCTTCAAAATTTTTAAAAATTTATACGTAGAAATTTCATTGTACGAGATATTTTTAAAAATAAATTAAAATTTTCTTTTCAAATTTGAAATTTCTATTTCTTGCGAATCTTAAAATTTTTCATAATTGTAAAATTTATATCTTTGTTCACGATTCCATTATCGTTCAACAATCATCCAAGAATTAATTTTACGCAATGATTCGATGGTCAATAGATGGAACTTAAAGGATCACAGCGAACTGGCGGAAATTTTAACAAAATAATAGAAAGAAAAAAAGTGTAAATGATAGGATGTAAGTGTTCAGTGTGAGTTTCAAGATATTTATGAGGAAGGTTTGGGGAAGAGCGTTGAGGGATTCTCGATGACGATTCCGATCGAAGAAGAGCGCAGCTGAAAATAACTTTTGTCAAGCAGATTAGCGAAGCATCCACTACTTTTTTTTTTTTTTTTAATATCGTCTTTCACGTTCAGGATTAATGAATCGTTACCTTCTACCGACAGATAGGTAGTCGTGGTCGATACGCCGAGTGAATTGTGCACTTCGAACACAATCTCACCCATATCGTCTGGATAAGTTTCGGCTATGGTTAACACAGAAGTGCCATCTTCGAATTCCTCGATCAAGAATTCTTGGGATGGCACGATCTCGACGCCCTGTTTGTACCATTTTCCTTCTGGTTTTGGTTTTCCTTTCACTTTCACTTCCAACCTAAAAAAAGAAATAATAATTGCTGCAATTTTTGAAATTGTTTGGATTTAATTTAATTGATCTGATTATTAGGATAATCAATTTTTAGATATATTATATATAAAAAGTATTTGATAAATTATTATTGAAATAATTTAAGAAAGTTTTAAAATAATTGAATAGCAATTAAATATGTGTTAATATTGTACTAATGTTATTTTTTAATATATTTAGTAGTTATAAAAAATATTTTAATAATATGTTTTTTAATCTTTTTCATCTTTTACCTAGTTAATTCTCCGACTTTGATAGGTATTAATTGAGGAAGTTTTTTTACTATCTCCGGCGCAGATTCCTCATCCGTGTCGAACAAAGGTGTTTCCTAGAAATGAAAAAAAATAATCATGAGTAATTATGTATTGAGATATATTGAAATTCATATAAAATACCTTTGGAGATAAAAGATCCTCCTCCGAACCGCTTTGTCCTGTAGTAAGAGATGTTGCAACAATCGAAGAAGCGATCTCTGAATCCGGTACATACTCGTACGCTAAAAATCAAAATATTTCTCGTTATAAAATTTTTTGATATTCACTAATAAACAACAAATCCTTTTCTTCTATATATTTTAATACAAAATCTAATGTAATAAAATCTAGTCTAATGTCATAACTAATTAATTAAGAATGATCAAACAAATTCGAAAATCGATTTTTTACCTTCCACGATAAGTGACGATGTGCAAACCGCTTCCCCAACAGGATTCACGGCACGACAAGTGTATTCTCCAGCATCCTCTGGAAACACTTCGGTTATGGCCAAACTGCAAACACCTTCTGTGTCTTGCACGATCGTGATCTCTTTGCCCTCTTTGATCGGTTTATTATCGTGATACCACTCGACTCTAGGCGTGGGTTTTCCTTGGACGATGCACGTCAGATTGGCGCTTTCACCATCCATGACCCTGACCGGCGACAATCGTTTGACAAACGTCGGTGAAACCAGCTCCACGGTTTCCTCCCAAGGCGTATCCAATAGATTTATGGTCGCCGTGCAAGTGACAGATCCGCCAACATTCTCGGCACGACAAGTGTACGTACCCGAATACTCGGGCTTGATCTCCTTGATCATTAGGATTGATTTGTTCTCTTGCGTTACGATTCTCACTTGTGGTGTGGACTACGGAAAATTATTATATTTGCGTAAACTGTACAATTAAATCACACTTTTTGTGAATTTTTGACATTTTAGATATGAATATATCGGGACTTTTCATATTTTTTATTTTTAAATCAAATATCGTTTTGTTATATCATGTTTGTACATTGATATCTTGTACATTGATATTAAAAAAAATTTTTCGTTATTTGATTATACAACATTTTTGTAAATTTATAAAAGTGTTGTTGTAAATAAAATAAATAAACTCTAATGAACTACTGTTGTAGGTATATAAAAATTTTGTAAATAATAAGAATATCAAGAAGTAAAAAAAATTTATCAATGAAAAGAAAATTTGGAATACCTCCAGAGGACGAGTATCGTGGAACCATTGGAAAGAGGCTGCCGGATAGGAATCGACACGTGTTTCCATGATCACGACTTCTCCCTCAGTTACAATTTGTGGTTGCAGCGGCTCGATAAATCTCGGTGCTTTCACCTCGTCCGTCTTGTCCTCTCGTTCCTTCACCGTCACAGAACCAGAGCTTCTCGCCTCACCTACAGGATTTTCCACTCGGACCTCATACTTTCCTCCATCTTTCTTCGTTACTTCAGGAATGTACAACTCCGTCGTGTTTTCGTAAATCTTAATTACACGCTTGTCAGACGGTACGATCTCGGCTCCGTTGCGGTACCATTTCACTTCTGGTGTAGGTTTGCTCTCGAAATCAGCGGACAACGTCAAAGATTTTCCAAACTCGGCAACCAAAGCTGGCAGAGGTCTAGTGATCTTTGGCGCCCTCAGAACTTCCGGTTTGCTCACCCTCACTACATTACTAATGACCAGATTCGCTCTACATTCGGCGCGTCCAAATTTGTTCACAGCTCGTACGCGATATATTGTCTCATCTTCCTCGGTTGGCTCCAATATGTGCAACTTTGCCTCCCCAGTTTCCGGATTGAACGTGATCTCTCTGTCCTTTTCTGGTTTCAGCTCTTCTTCCCCACGGTACCACTTCACTTCTGGCATCGGTGTGCCGATGACGATGCACTCGAGCAGAGCTGGTTTATGTTCCTCCACCATGAGAGGCTTTATCGGTGTCGCGAAATGTGGCGCTATGCCCTCTTCTTCTTTTTCTGCAGAGAAAGAAAACGTTATGGTAAGTTTATGCCAATTATGGGGGAATACTTGACACTATAAAACTTCGTGCAAAATGTATTCTTGTACTTGGGATTACAGTTTATTATTTTGATTATAATATTGTTGCGAGTAGCTGGGAATTATTTTTATTTACAATTGAAACTGGAAAACAATTATCAATAAAGATTAATTTTTTTGTGAGGCGTGCAATTTTGACACTTGAAAATCTTTAATTTTAAAGTGCCGATATGAAGTATATAAAATCCTATCCTGTAATAAAAAAGAAAACACGCAAACGCAAAAAAAACAACATTTAAACATCTTCCTAAAATATAATAAATTTAAAAAACGTTAAAAAAAGATTGAAAACGATCACACAGACGTCACAATACATAGATCTAGTACCAAATATCACGAGATTGACGGTGGATGTAGCTACTCCAGCCGGATTCGACGCTCTGCAAGAATACATTCCAGCATCCTCTTCCTTCACTTTCGTTATCTCCAACGATGCGGTCGTTTCGTAGATGATCATTATGTATTTTTCACTCGCATGAAGCTCCTGCTCGTTTCTGTACCAGGTAATTTCGGGGAATGGATTGCCAAATACTGTACACGTGAATTTCGCAGTTGTTTCAGGTTGCGCGATAACGGGTTGAAGTTTCTGAATAAATCTCGGTGCAATTTTCTTATCTTTATCCGTGATAGATATCTCGACTTGCGTACGTTGCTTGTGTTTCCTCCTACGATCCTCGACTTGGACTTTTTTCTTCTCAACCTCGACTACATCTTCAACAATCTTTTCTAATTTAGTTGCTTCGATCACTTGAACTTCCTGCGCGGAAACTTCTTTTTCTACAGGTACAGGTACCTCTTCAGGTTTCTTTTTAGGTTTCCTCCATAACATTTCAGTCACTTTTTCTTCTTCTATCTCTTCTTCAAGTTTCTTTGGTTTTTCTAATTTTACCGGTTTCAATTCTGATATTTCTTCCTTCTTAGGTTTTTCCTCGAGTTTCTCTTTCTTGACAGGTTTCAAAGTCACTTTTTCGGGTACTTCTTCTTCTTGTGGTTTTTTGGGAACAGGTTTCAGACGAATTTCATCTTTCTTGACTTCTTCGGGTACTTTCTCTTTTTTGACAGGTTTGAGAACGATTTCTTCTATTCTTTCTATGAATTCCTCGTGTTTCTCGACTGGTTTCAATTCAACTACTTCTTTCTCTTCTTCCGGTTTCTTCGGTTTTCGCCTTTTTCTCCAAGAGATTTCCGATGTTTCAGTGACGTCTTCAATAGCTTTATCTTCCTTCAGTACCGTTTTAGGTTTAATTTCTTCAACTACAACTTTTTCTTCGATGATTTCTTTTACTTCTTTTATCGGTCTTCTCCACGGAAGTGCAGTTTCTTCCCGTTTTTCCTCTTTGATTTCTTTTACCTCCATTTGGACAATATTTTTAGCCTCCATTTTTTGCTCCACGATTTTTGTCTCTTCTTCGTGTACCTCTGTAATCACTTTCTCTTGATCGATTGGTACCACTGTAACTTCTTCTCGGAAATCGACGATTTTCTTCGTTTTCTTGCCACGACGCCATGGTAATATTTTTTCCTCCTCGTCTTCGGGTTTTTCTTCAACTTTTTCAGAAACAGGTTTTGGAACTGGTTCTAATTTCACTTCTTCCGGTTTCTCCTCTTTTAGTTTTTTAGGACGTTTAACTGGCTTTAATTTAACTTCCTCAGCTTTCTCTTCTTCTGGCTTTTCTTTCTTTACCGGTTTCAAAATTACTTCCTCTTTTTCTTCTTCTTCTTTTGACAGACGCTTGACAGGTTTCAATATAATTTCCTCTGATTTTTCTTCTATTGATTTTTCTATATGTTTCACAGGTTTCAATTTGACTTCTTCGGGTTTCTCTTCTTCTAGTTTTTCTTTCGTTATTGGTTTCAGAGTTACCACTTCTTTTTTCTCTTCTTCCTTAGGAAGTCGTCTTACAGGTTTCAATATCACTTCCTCGGATTTCTCTTCTTCTGGTTTTTCTTTCTTTATTGGTTTCAGAGTTACCACTTCTTTTTCTTCTTTTTCCTTAGGAAGTTGTTTTACAGGTTTCAATTTCACTTCCTCGGGTTTCTCTTCTTCTGGCTTTTCTTTCTTTATTGGTTTCAGAGTTACCACTTCTTTTTCCTCTTCTTCCTTAGGAAGTCGTTTTACAGGTTTCAATTTCACTTCCTCGGGTTTCTCCTCTTCTGGTTTTTCTTTCTTTATTGGTTTCAGAGTTACCATTTCTTTTTCCTCTTCTTCTTTAGGAAGTCGTTTTACAGGTTTCAATTTCACTTCCTCGGGTTTCTCTTCTTCTGGTTTTTCTTTCTTTATTGGTTTCAGAGTTACCACTTCTTTTTCCTCTTTTTCCTTAGGAAGTCGTTTTACAGGTTTCAATTTCACTTCCTCGGGTTTCTCTTCTTCTGGTTTTTCTTTCTTTATTGGTTTCAGAGTTACCACTTCTTTTTCCTCTTCTTCCTTAGGAAGTCGTTTTACAGGTTTCAATTTCACTTCCTCGGGTTTCTCTTCTTCTGGTTTTTCTTTCTTTATTGGTTTCAGAGTTACTACTTCTTTTTCCTCTTCTTCCTTAGGAAGTCGTCTTACAGGTTTCAATATCACTTCCTCGGATTTCTCTTCTTCTGGTTTTTCTTTCTTTATTGGTTTCAGACTTACCACTTCTTTTTCTTCTTTTTCCTTAGGAAGTTGTTTTACAGGTTTCAATTTCACTTCCTCGGGTTTCTCTTCTTCTGGTTTTTCTTTCTTTATTGGTTTCAGAGTTACCACTTCTTTTTCCTCTTCTTCCTTAGGAAGTCGTTTTACAGGTTTCAATTTCACTTCCTCGGGTTTCTCCTCTTCTGGTTTTTCTTTCTTTATTGGTTTCAGAGTTACCATTTCTTTTTCCTCTTCTTCTTTAGGAAGTCGTTTTACAGGTTTCAATTTCACTTCCTCGGGTTTCTCTTCTTCTGGTTTTTCTTTCTTTATTGGTTTCAGAGTTACCACTTCTTTTTCCTCTTTTTCCTTAGGAAGTCGTTTTACAGGTTTCAATTTCACTTCCTCGGGTTTCTCTTCTTCTGGTTTTTCTTTCTTTATTGGTTTCAGAGTTACCACTTCTTTTTCCTCTTCTTCCTTAGGAAGTCGTTTTACAGGTTTCAATTTCACTTCCTCGGGTTTCTCTTCTTCTGGTTTTTCTTTCTTTATTGGTTTCAGAGTTACCACTTCTTTTTCCTCTTCTTCTTTAGGAAGTCGTTTTACAGGTTTCAATTTCACTTCCTCGGATTTCTCTTCTTCTGGTTTTTCTTTCTTTATTGGTTTCAGAGTTATCACTTCTTTTTCCTCTTCTTCCTTAGGAAGTCGTTTTACAGGTTTCAATTTCACTTCCTCGGGTTTCTCTTCTTCTGGTTTTTCTTTCTTTATTGGTTTCACCGTTACCACTTCTTTTTCCTCTTCTTCCTTAGGAAGTCGTTTTACAGGTTTTAATTTTACTTCTTCAGGCTTCTCTTCTTTTGGTTTTTCTATGTGTTTAACTGGTTTTAATTTAATCTCTGGTATTTCTTTTTCCTCGGGTGTCTCATCCTCACGTTTAAATATTATTTGTTCCTCGATTCTTTTAGGTACTTCTTCTTCAAGTTTTAGTAATTGTTCGGGTTTCGGTTCTTCCTTTGCTAATTTCTTTATTGATTTTTTACCACGTCGCCATGGCAACTCAGTTTTTTCTTCAAGAATTTCACCATTTTCGAATGTTTCTGGTTTCTCCAATTTTGTTGGTTTAAGTGTCACTCCTTCAATTGTTTCTTCCTCTTTTGGTATTTTCTCAATCGGTTTCAATACTACTTCTTCTTTTTCTATCTTTTCATCCAGTCCTTTTTCTTTTCTTGCTGGTTTCAATTTAACTGCTGTAAAATCTTCTACTTTTTCTTTTTGTATTTCCTTTATCACTTTTTCCTGTGGTTTTCGCCAACTAACTTCCGCTTGTTCTTCTTCCACTTTTTTTTCTTCAATTGGGATTTCAGTAATTTTTTGTTCGATAGGTTTCCTTTTGTCACGTCGCCAAGGCAATTCTAATTCAATTGGTTTTTCTTGTTCGATCGGTTTTAAAGGTTTCTCTTCTTTCTCTTCGATCTTCTTCTCTGGTTTTAATTTTTCTACCGGTTTCAATTTAATTTCCTCAGTGCTTTCTTTCTCTTTAGGAATATGTTTCGCTGATTTTAATATGATTTCTTCCTTATCTTCCCGTTCTTCAGGTTTTTTCTCTCGTTTAACTGGTTTCAAAGCTATTGATTTGAAATCTTCGATCGTTTCTTTTTCCTTTTTGATTACTTTTTCCTCCACAATCTTTTCTCCTACTTTTTCAACAAGTGTTTCTTCAGGAATCGATGGTTTCTTTGGTTTTCTGCGCCATGATATTTCTTCAGTTTCCTTTATTTCTTTTTCTTGTGGTTTTTCCGAAAGTTTTTGTGGGATTACAGTTGACTTTTCTTCCGGTTTTTCTTGTTTGAATGGTTTTAACTGTACTTTTTCTTCTTCTGGTACTTCAGGTTTAGATTTCTCGAATGGTTTCAATTCTGGTTTCTTTGATTTCTCTTCTTCCTGTTTCGGTTTTTGGAATGATTTCAACGTCACTTCTGCACGTGGTTTCTCTTCAGCCTTGGATTTTGGAATGGGTTTTAATTGCACTTTCTCTTTCTCTTCTTCTTCACGTGGAATGCGTTTGACAGGCTTCAATGTTATCTCTTCTAATTTTTGCTTTTCTTCTGGCATATGTTCGCGTCTGACCGGTTTCAACGTGACAGATTTGATATCCTCAGCCGGTTTCTCTTTCTTTTCCGGTATCTTCTTTGTCACCTTCTTATCTCGAAGCCATGGAACTTGCATCGTCTCTAATTTTTCTTCTTCCTCTACTGGCTTTTCTTCCACTTTCTGTGGAACATCTGGTGTTTCTTCCTTTGCTCTCTTTCCTCGTGTCCATGGAACCGGCACTTCTTCCTGCTCTTGTTTCTCAGTCATCTTTTCAGTCTTTTCAACGTCAAGAAGAATAGTATCCTCTCCTTCATGATAAGGAACTTTTTCTGCGAGTTTTTTCTTACCTCTGGCCCAAGGTACTGGCACTTCCTTCTGTTTCTGCGTGAATTCGATATCTTTCTCTACGTCCAATATCATTTTATCTTCTTCTTCGTGATATGGTACCTGTTCCTTTAGTTTCTTTTCTTTTCTCCAAGTCGCTATTTTGTCTTCCTGGATCTTTTCTTCTCTGTCTATTTTCAAGACTTTTGTATCTTCTTTCTCTACGAATTGAGTCTTATCAGTCACTTTTTGCAAATCTACCTTTTCCAATATTTCTTTCTTTATTTCTCTTTTTTCTGTTTTAGTTGGTTTCAAAATTACTTCTTCCAAACTTTCCCTTCGAACTTCTTTTTGCTCGACTTTAGCTTTCTTCAAAGTTATTTTCTCTTCAATCCAAGATCTAGTTTCCGAAATTTTTCTTTCAATTTCTTCCTTTTTCTTCACTTTTTTATCAATCTTGACAGTACTTTCAGTATCTTTGGTGACCTGAAGAAGAGTTGTGTCATCTTCTTCAATAACTATCTCTTTTCCCTCAGGTTTTTTAGGAATTTCTTTCTTAGGAATAGATTTCAAATCTATCTCTTCGAGACTCGATTTTTCTATATCTGCCTTTTCTGGCTTGAATGGTTTTAATTGTACAGTCTCTAACGTTTCTTTCGATATTTCTTTCTTTTCAGGTTTGGCTTTCTTTAATGTTATTTTCTCTTCCGTCCAAGGTTTAGTTTGTTCTTTTTCCACTGAGATCGATTCTTTCCTTGTTTTCTTCACTTGCGTATCCTTGGAAATATCGAGCAATGTCGTATCTTCTTGTTCCATATAATCAGTCTTCTGCACGATTTCTTTCATCATTTTCTCTGTTTCCTTCTTGACAGCTTTAAGATCCACCGTTTCTAAACTTTCTTTTGGAATTGAAGTTTTCGTTATTTTCGATGGTTTCAATTCAACTGTTTCTATCGTCTCCTTTTCAACTTGTTTTTTTACAGGCTTAGCCTTCTTCAATGTGACTTTTTCTTCAGTCCAAAGTTTAGGCTTCTCTTCCGGTTTTTCTTCAACCTTGTCTTTCTTCACTTTCTTTAGTTCTTCAGTCTTTGATACCTCTAACAAAGCAGTATCCTCTTCTTCAAAATATTTAGATTTTTCAGTGATCTTTTTCTCGGTGATTTTCTCAGTCACTGCCGTTGGAACAGGTTTCAAATCCACTTTCTCTAAACTTGGTTTTCGATCAGGTAATTTTTCAATCTTCGATGGTTTTAGTTCCACAGTTTCTATAGTTTCTTTTTCAATCTCTTTTTTTATTGGTTTAGATTTCTTCAAAGTGATTTTCTCTTCAGTCCAAGGTTTCGCTTCTTCCATTTTTTCTTCTATCTTCTCTTTCTTTATTTTTTTCACTTCTTCAATCTTAGTCACATCTAACACCGATGTGTCCTCTTGTTCAAAATATTCACTCTTCAAAATCGTTTCCTCAGTCATCTTCTCAATCACTGTAGGAACAGATTTCAAATCCACCTTCTCCAAAGTAACTTTCTCGACTTCCTTCTTAATAATCTTTGAAGGTTTCAATTCCACAGTCTCTAAAGTCTCTCTAGGAATTTCCTTCCTATCAAGTTTCGATTTCTTTAACGTAACCTTCTCTTCGGTCCAAGGTTTAGCTTTCTCCTTTTTCTTCTGAATAGTTTCATCTATTGTTTTCGAGGTTTTGACAAATCTAGAGTCCTCTTCTTCCACATAAACTTCTTCCGTAGCCTTATCCAGTTGAGTGATCTTCTCTTTTTCAGTTTTTATTTCTTTTGTCATTTCTTTAACAACAGGTTTCAGATCAACCGCTTCGAGGCTAGCTCTTGCAATATCTTTCTTCTCAATTTTTGTTGGTTTTAACTCGACTTCCTCTAATTTTTCCCTCGGCATTTCACGAAGAACTTGCGGAGTTTTCTTCAACACTACCGCTTCCTCTGTCCAAGGTTTTACTTGATCTTCCACAGCTTGCAACTTATCCAAAGATGTATCGCGAGATTTTGGTTTCGTTTTCCTCCATGGTGTCACGTCGCCAAGTTGAGGTCGATGATGAACCCGTCCCCTTCTCCAGGGTAACGATTCGTCACCTTGCAAGGGTAAACTTTCGAGTGGCAATCCATTCTCATCTAGAGTCAATGGCTCTAGGATAATGTCTTTTCCATAATCTGTCGATGGTTTTACACCTGGTCCCGTCTCAGCAGGAACCTCGTAATACGCTCCTTTCCTCTCTGCAATGGTACACACGCGCCAAAGTAATTTTAAATCACATTTCAGGATGGCAATCGTTGAATCATCACTCGTTTGAGGGAAAAAGATATCTGATTATCATGCTAAAAACAAACTGGCAGACTGGTACGCGAAATGAAATGTGGATCGGGTAAGTGATTTATTATGTATGTTAAATTATCGTTTTAAAGATTTAATGATTCGTTTCTAGTGGAATATATGGTGTAACGAATTATCTTTAATTAATTATAGATATAATCATGTATTTATAATTAATTATAGAAATTAGTTTGTTATATTATTTGTATTTTATTGTAAGTTAATGCAATACATACTTAAGTTTAATTGATAATACGTAATAATGGTTTTCAATAATCATTTTGTAAATATATACAGTTAAAAGATTTAAAAGTTGTAATATTAATTGATTTTTGTAAAAACAATTTGTAAAGTTATATAAATATTTAAATTATTTACTATATAATAAATCATACAAAAAAAATTCAATTAATTAAGAATTACAAATCGATCATTTAATTATTTTATTTCTCCCATAATATCTTTTATTAAAACTAATTTTTTTTTGCTATAACTTTCTGAGAAATCAAAAATATTAAAAAATTATTTTATAGAGTAAAATTATTTCAACTTTGAAATATCACATATAGAAAAAATAATAGACATATGTCATTACATAAATCATAAATACATATGTCATCTAATTAATATTTCATAGAATATGCAAAATATTGTATTCATAATTACAATTATAACAATTACGTATCGTTTGTATAAAAATTCTTATTTAATATTCAAAATATCAACAGGACGAATAACGATTCAATTGAATTCAAAAATTGTAGTGCCAAGCAAAACGATATTAGGATTAGATACGCATAAAAACAAAAAATTTATTTCCATTCGTAAATCATGTCAAAATTCCTCTACGGATCCAACAATAAAAAGTTTACGTTTTCTAGTTCACAATTTTACGCTAAACACAACTTGTGAACTGTGAAATGGAAAATTGAAACGATCAAAAATGATTTATTTTCAATTTCTGTGTTCTTCTTGTATCTCGATTTCACGAACAATGCCGTCATTTGTGCTATAATATGCCAAACGAGAGCCCATCCAAGCGGAGGATATTTTTAATTATTACCACCACAGCCACTGTACAACTCGAATAAAATGAACGAGTCTGAAGGAAGGATGGAATAATTAGACCAACCGAGATTGCAAACAGGAAACGAATCATGTTTCATTTTAATATGATACATATAGTCAGTTACAGAAGTCTTGACAGACAAATCCAACTAATAAATTGTATTATCAAAACCAGCAATAATTTTGTTTCATATGATTGTAATATAATACTGTAAATAGATCACAATGATCTAAGCTCTTTCTTTATTTCTTTCTTCATTTATTAGATAAAATGTTAAAATTTCAATCAAATAATAATAATAATAGCTTTTATTAAAATTAATAAAATTTTTGTACATATAAATGATTTAATATAAAATTTGTCATAACTATAATAATAATTATTAAATTTAATAAATCTATAAGACGATGAAATTTTTGTTATATATAAAATTGCAACATAAATGAGATGAATAAATAATTTAACTGATGAATATTTGATCTTGGATAAAATAAATAATAAAATTAATAATCAAAATCTAATATTATTCATTAGAATCATTTTTATTCGTTTAATAACTTTAATAAAAGGATGAAATCGATCCTTATATAAGAATCGATTCTTAAATATTATTTTTTATTTCTTTTTCAAAATAATAAATTTTAAATTGAATCTGAAATCTGAAATATTCAAATTTTAATACCTCTTAAAAAATATTTCGAAAGAAAATTTTATATACGAAATAAATTGTTTCATATATGTAATTTTGTGCAACAATAAGTTTTCATTAAAATCCAATTTTTCAAAATAGGCAAATTCCCATTACAATATTTGAAGATACTTTTGTGACTGATTGTAACATAGAAACAATGAATGACGACACACGGCCGGTTTGCAAAATAAATTTGCGGATAAATCACAATTTCAATTAATCATAATATGGTCATACGGCAATGTAACCCGGGTCTTATAAATTTTCCTTGGTATTCGCGTGTAAATGCACTTGAAAATTTACGTTTCGCAACGTCTGGATGGCCTATGGACCAGGTCCAAGTCGACCTCGCAAAAGAGAAATCAAGGCACATCGCCAACGGATCGGCCTTCGAAAAACCGAGTTATTCGGATTGTTAATATTCTGATGTGAAATAATAATCTTGATGAAGCGAGATTTATTTTTAAAAATAAATCACATCTGATTCCACGATCTTCCATTTCAAAACAGATTATACTTTTGCGTAACGAATTTACAGCATCGTAGTTATATCGAATCGAATAAATTTCATAAAAAAATCGCGAAACTTGTTTGTTTTAATGTCATGATTTTTTCTGTTTTCTTTTCTTCTGTTTCGTTTTCTTTTTCTCTTTTTTTAAGAAAAGAGATTGAATTTATGACCATAGTTGTTTTCGAAAGGAAGAATTAACCAATTCTCAAAACGTTGAAAATGGTCGGTTCAAGCATGATGGTTACTTGATTTCTTTTTCATCCTCAGCAGGAGGCTTTGCCGTAATATCAACGAAATCGTGGAATACGGTCTGGTCTTAAACTTCGCGTGACTTTATTTTTAAACACAACAAGAAACGAACGATTCGTTATCGGTTAGGGAGAATCCAAATGAAACTTTTTTGCAGTTCTATATTTTTTTTTAATTTTTTGTCTTTTTTTTATGGGTTATTTGTATTAACCATAAACAATCTTTCCCCTATGGGAATGAATAATTAATAAGATTCTTTTGTTTTTTGTGTTGAATTAATCCAAATAAACAAAAAATATTAATAAAACTATATGAATGGATATTATTAATTTTATAAATTACGTTTCTAGTATAATTTACAAATCAATTGGATATAATACTGAAATACCATGATCTGACATATCATGGATATTGTTATTAAACTTTGTTATTTTCTAAATTATTTTTAAATTATTCTCTACTTTCTTCAACTATTTCAAAACTTCTTTGAATAACTTTTATTGACAAATTTCAAATTTCAAATTTTCTAATTATTCACTGTTTCTTTCAGTCATAATCGCAGAATTCTTTTTTAAAATTTTTAATCTTCTTAATTTTTTACAAAATTATTAAGAAGTCCTTCAGCAGTCAATTTTGCAATTCGAAATTTTCTTCAGAATTCCAACATCTGTAATTTTTTTACAATTTTTTTTTTTCAAACTTTCATATCAACATTCCTATCAATATCTTCCTTCTTCCAAAATCCCTTTCAACATCGATTCTCTAACTAAATCTTTACAAATATCAAAAAAAAAAAATTATTCAACCATCAAAATTCCAATAATTTACTCTTCCTTCTCCATCTCCAAATCAAACGAAACCAAAAATAAAAAATTCTTTTCCAAAAATTCCAACGAAACGAATGCATTCCAACAAAGTGCACAGTCAGAGTTGGACATTGATTCATTGAAAAAGTAATTAATTAAAATTATTTTAATCGTAATCACTTATTAAAATGCTTGAACTACATTTATTCATATATATTATAATTGATTTGCTTTTCGCATAATCTCGATCGTTTCTTTTTTTTTTTAATTATATTTTGAACAATAAACCGATTGAAATAACTTTATTCAAATTATTAAATTTATTTTCCCCATCACTGTGCATAGCGCTTCCAGCACACAAGTGCTCGGTCCCGTCTCTCGTCTGTTAGACACCAACGTTTCCACGAAGAGTAGGTGCAACGCGGAAGCACCGTCTAGCATTCCAAGCTCGCTAATAACCCGGCGGCGGGTCATTATTCTAGAAGGAGGTGACGGCGGTCGCCACGCAGTTTCCCACTCAAAATGAAAAACCCGAACGCGAACACGTGGAGGGGATGATGCATGCAGAGGCTACTTTCAGTGGCCGACGACTTCAGTATACGTTGGTGGGGTTGGACTCTCGTGTCTCACGCACGCACACTCTCTACCCCGAGCTTAGTCTAGCCTTAATAGTCATCCACTGGAAGCCGGAGACGATCGAATCTGTCCTCCGCCACAATCATGCGTCCGTCCTCTCTGAATTTTCCATCGTTTTTTCGCGCCATCGTCGACCGTCCAAGGTATCCAACGTTCGGTGAATTCGTTCGAAGAAATATCGTGCGGTGTTTCAGTGATACAAAGGGTGAATTAGTAGTTTCGTTGTATCAACATTCGGTGTTGTTGACAGCTGGCTGCCTTCGATCGGACCGCATCGGTTTGTTCTCGAGACGAACTCGAGAAAGAGAGAGAGAGAGAGAGAGAGAGAGAGAGAGAGAGAGAGAGAGAGAGTTGGTTCGATCGAAGTGCAGCCGCGATTGAACTGGACACATCTAACTCTTTGCTCGGATCGAGCGTCGCGAAGGTGGTGTGCTAGTTTTTTTTTTTTAATTCATTCGAGAATTTTGAGATTTTGAAATTTTCGTTCGATATACGTTGTATAATCTTGGTGAAAAAGTGAAGAAAAGAGAGAAACTCGCCGGGTGAAAATATATAAGTGGTGGTTGTTCTCGTTTTTTTTTGTGCATTTGTTAAATTTTTAATTTATCGTTCGTGAATGATATATGTATATATATATAATATATGCTTGTGATAATAATTATTCGCAATTGAGATTCGTTTTCTTTTGAGGTATGAGACTCATTTCATACGTAATTGCTCAAGATAAGAACAATTATGATTATTCTTTTCTTCTTTTTCTTTTTTTTTTTAGGAGAGTGATTCATGATATAGGTGGGCAAGACAATGGTTGTTGTTTATTATGCCGAGTCTCGTTCTTGGTTGACACGTGATGACGGATGGAATGATACAATAACGCTAGGATTTAACGGATGACACACGGAAATTTATTCGATGAATCATTCATACGATTGGAGTGGTCATGTACAGAAATAAAAATAAAATCAACGTTTAGCGAGACGTGGTTGTCCCTGACCTTCTTCTTTCCCTCGTTTACACTAATTTCATTCAATTTCTACTAATCTCTTTTATATATAACAATATATATTTCTAAAAATTTATGTTTAATTCAACAGTGTATCAAGGGATATAACATATCGATTTATAATATATTATAATTATATATTTAAATTCCTATTAATTTTTATTACTATTTACAATTGTCAAAAATTTATTAGTTATAGAAAAATATGTATTCTTATATTTAAAGATACAGATTAAGTTATCTAGGATAAAATTCTACAGTATATATCTTTATTATTTATTACTACAAAAATTTTTTTCCAATACTTTTTTCGAAACGATTGCCTATTTTAAAATTCCTTCCAATCACATCCCACTAAAAGTTAATTCCTCGAGGCAAGAATCGAGCCGATATATTTCACGATGTATCGTCGAAAATAATAAAAAATACAAGTTCAAAGTCGAGGTAACGATAACAAGGGATTAACATCGATTCAGCTCGAAGCCAGTTGGAAGCGGAGCCGGAATAAGCCGACCGATCCGTGACGACGGCCAACACTGTGACCGTGTATCTCGACGTTTCTCTGTTGAGTGTGAATCGAGGGCCTCCCTCGCCGCCACGCGAGGAGCGATCGAGGGGCCGTGGATCAACCAGAAATAATTCGTTCCCGTGTTCCAGAGTGCGCTGACACCCGCTCCACTGTATTATTTCTAGCGGATCTGAATCACTGAGGCAGCTGGGATGGCCGAAATAGTCGGCTTCGTCGGCGGCTTCTGCCTCCCTCCATCGACGCCTGGCCGAACGGGCAAACAGTCGTTAACGATCAAGCAACGGCTGGCCGCTGTGGGTGGAAGATGGAAAAGAAGGGCCCGAACACGCACGCACAGGATGAATCATTGCCCGTTTCTTTTTCTCCCTCTCTCCACCCCCTCCCTCCCCTCGACCGGCAGACAAGATGTTTGGCAGTTTGTCTTCTTCTTGATGGCGGTTCAGGTAGTTCGGTCGTCGTTGATTCAAGGTCGTGCGAATAAGTCGATGAAGGAGAGTAAATGATGTGGTTCGAACAAAAATAGGAATTTGTTCTTCTTGGAGAATCCTTTTGGAGAATGAGACAATGTGATTATGGAGGAGGGAGGGATGACTATTGAACATTTGTGAAACGAGGAATCTAGTTTTTATGGAATTCTTCGAGAATTATATTGGAGATGAGGAAGATTGAATTAATTTTTTTTTGTAGGAGAAAGATATTTTGGAATTTATTTTTTAGAATATTGGATTGTTGAATAAAATTTGTATTTCTGTTCTTAAAGATTTTAGATTTGAATACTTGTGTGTAAAGAGGAATTTGTTTTAGAATCTTTGGGGAATCGTTAATGGAATTCAAGGAATTAATCTTGAAAATGCACGATGAGGAATTTATGGATTTCTGGAATTCTCTAACGATGCGTTTTTATATACGAAAAGATATCTGGAATAACAAGATGGAAAATGAAGAACGAAGATCAGAGGATAAAACGAAGGGACTTTATTTTTCTTTTAAGGATTCTGGATTAAAATCAAATATCGTGTGTACAATAGGAATTTGTTTCGAGAATGAGAAATATCTGTTTCAGATTCAAGAGACTGATGTCATTGATTTTTCAGAGAATCGTTTTGGTTTTGTCTCTTTTATGATAATTAATGCAAATAAGCATAGAATATATTTTTCGTAAAAATTATAATTTTGAAAAATCTTATATCATAGTCAGTTTCTTGATCTTTATTCTTTGTGTACACAAAGAGAAATCTATTTTTAAAGAATTTTAAATTCGACACGTGGCCTTATGCTTCTTATGATCAAAGTAATGGAATTTTTCTTCCAAAGAAAAAAATTTCTACTTGATTTCTATTCAAATAAGAATCCGTTCTTCTTTAAAATTCATTAACGATTACATTACATTTTGTATAAACAAAATTTTAAAATTTCTCTTACATTACAATCTAAAAATTCATGTACACAAAGAAGAATTTTGTCCAGGACACGTAATATTATGGTGGATAGAAATCTTAAGGGTCTCTGAAATCCTTGAGAAAATATTTCTCTATATATTTCATCCGACAATCTTCTGTTGTTGTCAAGTCGGTTATTTCGGCATCTCGAATTCATTAGTGCACAGCGAGGGACGATAATTACCTCTCGTATAGCGGTTTAACAGCCTTGATCTCATAGCACGATCACTCACACACGCTCGAAATAATCTCATGCACGATATGTAATTTTCTTGGTTCTTACCCAGCTAGGCCGAATCTAACATTTATTTATGATCGACGAAGATATTGGGATTGTTTCTCTTTTTGTTCTCCCTTTTCCATGATTATTTCTCATCGATAATTATTAAAATTCGATTTTTTTAAAAATTCGTAATCGCCATTTATTTAAAACGAAATTTATTAATTGTTTATTCTTCATGAAACGTCCCCCATTACTTTCCTCGCTTTGTTCCATCTTCTTTCTTAAAATGAATTTTAAACGAAATGAATCTTTTCCAAATATTAAATAGATTAAATAAAAATGATCCGAGTAAATATGACAGATTAAATAAATAAAATCAGATTAGGAGAATAATCTATGCATAGAAGAATTTCTTATTCCATTCGTCATTTTTATAAACGATTTGCAATTTCAAGTTTAAAACAAATCATATTACAAATATATCATTATATTCCTTTCCCTCGTCTCATCGAATAGTATACGAATAGTAGTAGAAATATATATACTAGTTACAATAAATAACAATTTAATTGTAAGAAAAATTCTATAAGAAAATTACAAATAACGCCATAAATTTCTTGGTATTATACCAATTACAATTAAATTCCAGCTATCTAACGATATAATTCTCACGTTAAGAACAAAGTTAAAGAACGTCTTCGAGACTTTGGCACGTTGAAGAAGATGGCGGATTCATTACGATGGACCCGTCCCTACCCTCCCCGCGATTAATCAAACGGCTGTGCAGACCGGATTCACGGTCTAATTTTGCATCAGGTCGTCGGTTCGTAACGGTGTCGTGCGAGGACCGGTCAAGTAATATGACGATGATCCTCCTCGCGAGGCTGAAACGCGCTGGGCAACACGAGAATACCACTGTTCCGTACACGGAGCATCGTGCGCTGGATGCAGGCCTGGTTCACGTAATGGAACGCGAGGGAATCTTCTTTGTTTCCGGTCACGCGCGTTGATCATGGAGAGTTACGGATCTGCTCCAGTTTTAATCTTTCTTTAAGAATAATTTCGAGACAGGGATAATCTTTATTCTGCGCTTTCAACGAGAAGAAATTATGAAATTATTCTATACGATAAATTTATATTTTTAAAAAATGTATTAAAAACATATTATTATCGTCTTTTATTTTAAAATCAATTTTTAATTTAACATATTCATTGCTAGTTTGGATTTTTCATTATTTTTCATTATTTGTTATTACTAGATAATAATATAGTGATAATAATTTCAGTTTCATCAAAGAAATTAAAAAAAGTTAAAGTTTGAATTATATTATAGCATTAAATTTATTTCATTTAAACATCAGGAAAAAGTAAGCAATTACATAAATTTTCCAGTTGGTACTAATTATTGCTAGATATTCCTTGAATTTTATTTTCACTCTGCACTTTCTATAAATTTCTATAAAATATCTTTTCATACTTTAAAAGTTTAAAAAAAATTTCCTCATTTAATCTACATCTAATTTATACTATCCACTGTAACATCTAATTGTCATAATTTCATAAAATCTATTATGAAATAACTCGAGGAATCGAGGAATAAGCAGCGAAATTTAATGTCATGTTATCATTGAATATAACAGAAAATTTTGCAATAATACAATTTTATTTATTAAAAATCAAAAGCTAAATCAATTCGTAATTTCTCAATTTTTCAAATTAAAATAACAAAATCTAACTAAATTAATCTTCGAAAAAATGGTGTTGCATTTCTCTGCTATTATAATAGTATCTATCTTAATAATGTTACAAAACAAAATCATTTAAAATAATTGCAAGATATCATCCAATTATATTTATTTTTATCGCAGAATAGAATTCGACTCTTTCTCATACATCATAGAGTCGCATTATCTATTTAAATATGAATTCGCAATGACAATACCGAACAAAATTATAAGTTGCACTGCACCCTATCATTTAGATAATTCATATTTCAATCAAAGAAAAAAATTGAAATTCTTCTCACAACTATATATCCTCTATATCTCGAATGATAATATGAAATAAAATAATTCGTTGGATCGCATCGTATCGCATCACACTCGATGATGCTCAATAATGATACGACACGAAGAACCCATCCAATCGAATTGTCTCTCGAGCAAAATATCGAAAAGTGGTATCGTGCACTCGTGTGCACGATATCGAAGCAAGAAGATTCTAGACCCCACGTGAATTTTGCTGTATGTTCGCCGAGTTCTTCATCGGCGACCAAATATAGCCGGGTAATGTTATACACGTCACGTGGTCAGAAATAGCCTAAGAAGAGGGCCTAGCCGAGTGTGCACACGGCACTGTGTGCACCCTCCGCCGTCCCTCCGTTTTGAAACGAGGCGGACTACCAGAAGCGATGAGGAAAATACGTTTACCTCTTCACGCTCGTTAAACCAGTTACCAGAGAGAAAGGTGATACCGGGTACAGACAGAAACATGGATTGTAAAAGACGAGTGTATAAGCGGTATACGTCGGTGGAAATCCCTCGCGTCAGGCAATGACATATAACGAGGGAGACGAAAATTTTTTTTTTTTCTTGAGGCTTAAGGCAGCTATGATTCTCGAATAGAAAAATGAAAATTATACGGGGAAAAGATTTTTCTATGATTCTTTAAGAAGAATACATTTTTTTTCCTTTAAATTATTTTATTATGTAATATAATGGGGAAATATTGAGATAGAACAATGGAATTTGGAATCAATGGATCTTCTTTATCGTTTAAGAATTGTATAATAAATTTTTAACTTTCGTTGTGTTATTTGATTAATTTTAAAATTGATTTTAAGATTAGATTAGATTTATTACTGTATTTATAATTGGTAATACTAATTGATTTAACTATGCATGATTATAGATTTTTTTATAGATTGGATTAAATGATATAATTGAAATATATGTAATTAAAATTATCTTTTATTTAATTTTATTTAAAATATATTTGATAAAGAATTAAAAAATTCTGGATATATTTAATGTCCAAATTGTTTATTTGAATCAATATATAATTATTTTTATTATATATATGATTAATTTGCAAGCAATATGAAAATTATACTATTATTATTTTATTTTAAAAAAAAAATATTTCAAGAAAATTTATTAAATTCAATGTTAATACACAATTTTAATTACTCGATTTTTATTATCCACTACTGATTATTTTTCATCAAATTTTTAATTTTCTCTTTTTAAATTTCCCGCCTAAAATAAATGCGAACCAATAAAATTTCAATTTTTCAATTATTATGTGCCAAACATTTGTTATCAAATTCCTAATTTTATCTTTAATCTACTATTATTATCCATCCATGAATATTCAATTCCAATTACTAATATTCTCTTTTCAAAAATTCCCGCCTCAAATAGAAACGAATTGGTGAAAGGTGTTATATACTACCCCGGCCCGTAATGTCGTCTTAATATACACGGCCAACTCTGAAACAACTTGAACCTCCTTCCAAGAACCTCGCGAACCGCCTAAACTTCTAAACTTCACACGTTTCTACACTTTTCTCGAACGAAACTCATCAGATTTTGCTTTCGTTTTTCGATGTCAAATATAGCCCTGCATCTGGACTTGGTTTCAAAGCAAAGTAGCAACACTTCGGCTCCTTCTCTTCCCTTATTTTAGCCGTGTATAAATCTGCCAAGTGTTGCACCGTGGGGATCGCTCGTTAACAATCCTCGCGACTCATTGTCCGATCGATCGTCACGCTGATTAAGAACAGCCCGTTTCTATTTCTATCCACCTCGATTTCCATCCAACGATTCACCCACCCCGTTACGAAAGTTTCGCATTATTTTCAAGGTGGTGAGCCGGTTTACGAGCCGTGATTCATTCCGTGTGTACCGCGGTGTTTTCGGGTACACATTTCGTAAGCAAAACGCGGACGAATTTATGACGCGGGGAAACGTGGCTGGCAGCAATTACGTTGCGGACTGCAAAAGTCAATTTACATTCGCTGCTCCTATATTTGTCCGCAGCCTGGCGCATTCGTACATTCCGAGACGATAATCTTTTATGCGGGAGAAAGGCTTTCTTTTCTGATTCAGAGTTTTGCGATTATTTTTCTGATTTTTTTTCTTTTTTTTTTTTTATTTGGGATGTTTGATGATTTTGTTGTTGATGTTTTTTTTGAGATATTTAATTTTGATAATATACTATTCATCGATTTTGATTTTAATATAATTTTTGGTTAATTTGATAGATTTCTTTAGTTTAGAGTGTTGCATAGGAAATTCCTCTGATTTTATTTTTTTTTGTTGATTTTTGTTTTACATTTGTTTAGGATAATTTTTAGGATATTTAAGATCTTTCATAAAAAATTCTTTTGAATTTATACAATGATTTTTCTATTTTTGGAATAATTTTTGAGGTATTTAATGTGTTTCAAGGAAAATTTTTTTTAATTTAACTATGTTGATTGATTTTCTTTTGTTTGAGGTAATTTTTTAGAGTATTAAAGTCACTTGTGGGAAATTCTTTTCAAATTTAATTTTTTTTCGCCTTTTTTTCTGTTTCGAATAATTTCGAATCTTTAAAATATTTCATAAAACATTTTTTTATCCTCATTTTTCTTAAAATTGTATTTATAATATACTTTTTCAATAATATATTTTAATTTTGATATTTAGAAAAATTTTATAATCCAATTTTTCGTTACAATTTAATTTTTGCGTTTAACATTTCAAATTTTCACTCACATGATTATGCATATGTAACTATGAATTTCGAGATGCCATCAATGATAAATATTTCAGTAGACCCTTAATCAATCCTAATACATAATATATGCAATGCTAGATCGAATCGGCAACAAACGAGGCTTGTGCGTACTTAAAACATTGATTTTTATTGGCCTTTCCATTGTACAATAATAAATAATCGATTAGTAAAACGTTAAAGGAGAAATTATTTATGTGTAGGCTGTGTAACTAAATAAACTTCATCATCACGTCAGTGTAGAACTAACTAACAAATCATTCCTAATATAATAATATATTTAATGCATCATGTGAATAATGTATATACTTATACGTATATATTATATATATATTTTTTTACGATATATATATTTTATCATATTTTTTCCTTTTTTTTCCTTTTTTTTCAATAATGAACATCGAACGAGCTAAATCGAACGAGTAAACGAGTTACGTGTTCATTGTACCGTTTCCAAAAGATCCAAATTTCTCTTTTCACCCATATTTCTTTCATCACATTTTTTTTTATTTCGATTCCATAGTTCGATATTATTCAAATTTCCCGCCATCGAGATTTATATACAAAGCGGAGCAAAAGAGGAGAATTCGCAGCGATTCGTTCTCAAAATTCTCAAGCGATTCTTGTGTCAAGCACCACCTCATTAAATACCAAAATCAATCAAAAAGAATCGAATTCGACCATTCAAAAAGACGCTCGTAGTCTCATGTGTCTCGCTCTCGTAAATTGCATCTTGATGGAAAATCGACTACGCTTTTATAGGTCGAATCTCGACACGATTCGATTTTTTTCGTTTTCCACCTTAAACGAGTTCAATTCTACAAAACATTTTACCATTTTTTTAAATTGAAACCGATCTCATTTTCAGCACCACCTCCGCGATATTTCTCACTTTTAATCTTAATTTTAAATTTGTTGCATCTAATAATTCTTTCCTTCTATACTGATTATAATTATATCTATACTTCTCTATATAATTATCTATTTCTTTTTGTTCTATAAAACAACAAATACACTCGAGACAAAAATTTTTGCCTCTCTACAAAAACATGTATCACTTTTCTCGTTTCACTCGCTCGTCTACTATTTTTCTATATTTTTTTTTCTATTTTACTTATTATTATGTTTTTTTCTTTTTGAGAAACAAAAAGAACAAAAAAAAACACGACAAGTTAGTACAAAACTCCCCGGCCTCGCTCGTGACTTTGATTAAAAAAGGGTCGAGAGCGGGGAACAAGGGGTTGAACATTGGTAACGATTCGCTTGGTGGGTTAGGTATCTTCTTTTTTTTTCTTTTGTAGAGAAAAACAACAAAAAAGCGAAAAAAAAAAAAAATAAAAATACGCACGGGTGTTCTCGACGAACCGCAATCGACGAAGGAACATGTGATTTTTGAAACGATTTATTATAATTAATTCGTCACAAGGTTAATTATTTATATATATATATTTGTTAAATGATTCAATTATTATCAATATACACAATTATTCAATTTTTGATTTCAATAATTTTTTGGTAACAAAATTTTAAAAAATAAAAATTCTAATGAGAAGATAAAAAATTGATTTTAAATAAAAAAAACTATTAATGGATATTCAGATATTGATATAAGAGTTAAGTGAATTAAATTGAATCTTTTGAAATTAATTATCTCATCAGACTATCATTATTATTAATATTAGTAATTTTTGAATTTTTCTTTTTTTTATTTTCTTTCCTTCTTTTCTTTTTCTATTCATAATATGGAAGAGAAATCGTTTCACGTGTGCATGTGTTCCTTCGTAACACTCTAAAGGCAAATCCCGTAGATTCAATCGCGTCTCGTGTTAGCAATTGAATTTGTATCTTTTATTCAATTCTTACTTTTTACGATGAGTTTGGCGGACGTTTCTACGGTACCGGCTGAGGTGGTAGCCCGGCAGGTGAAGGTGCCAGTGTCTTCTTCGTACGTGGTTGCTATCAGCAACACGGCGTTGTTGCCTTCGTGAATCATCTGGAAAATTGAGACGTTTCAATTTATCGTTAAGTTCGAAATTGAATCGAAATTAGAAGAGAATGTATAATGAGATATTTTATTGATTTTATATTCAAATTTAATTATGAATATTTAATATCTCATTGTTTAAGAAGAATTAATTCGACTTTGGAGGTTAACTCACCTGGAAATCGGGTGATTGAGGAATTAGGGCACCTTCGCGATACCATTGGATCGTTGGCTTTGGTTTAGCTGGAGTAACTTGAGTCTTGAATTGTGCTGGCTGTCCCTCAAACACTATTTGATCTTTCAGTGGTGACAATTTAGGGAGAACATCAGCTGCATCAGGGGCTAAAACAAAATAATGATTATTTAATATATAGTAAATAAATGTATAATTTATAACGATTATTAAACTTATGATTTTTTCGATATTGTATTTATTTTGCATGTTATACATAAATCACGTAGTATGCCTCAATCACAAACTGTCTAAAAATTTAAGAAATAATTCTTTAAACAAAAAAAAATGATTTTTATAATTTTGTTCGATTAATTCTGAAGATAATGATCTCTGGTAAATCAATAAAAAATCATTAAAAGCGTGAAAACTTGCTCTTTAAAATGCCTTTTTACTTATTTAAATATGATTTTCGATTCCTGAGATATCGTCGTAAAAAAAAAGGGTAATTTTCAATCGTTTATTATATCTATACTTGTCTTTTATTCAGACTTCTCGCTTGCACTTTCGGACCTCTCAATGACCTACCTCAAACTCCAAACGAATAACAGCGATTCTTTAAAATAATATATATTTCCAAGAAAAAATATAAATCGCAGCCTATTCATAATATTCTAGCATTAAATACTATGAAAATTTTGAATATTTATCTCGGACAACCAATTGAGATATCGAGATAATAAGAAAATAAGAAGTTTTTTAATCTCTCTAAAAAGTATCATTTATGATTTTGCAAATGATGACCTATTATCTTAAAATATATAGAATCTCAAATTTATTTAATTTCACATTTTCACATTATTTAAGATACAGAGTTGAGTTAGAATGTTATTGAAATTTTTGCATTAATGAATAGTGTTGAATTTCTTACCAAGAACTCTGAGGTTTGCTGAAGTAGTGACATCACCGGCTGGATTCTTGGCAATACATTTATAAACTCCCTCATCTTCAGGGAATGCCTCAGAGATCCTCAAAGTGCAAAGGTCACCATCCTTCTGCATTTGGAAATATTTAGATGGTTTGATAACCTGCAACGATAAATCAATTTTAGCTTCCCGGATAAATCATTTTTTAATCCAAACGTATTATTTTATCATGCATACCTTGTCGCCTTTCTTCCATTGCACCGTGGGTACTGGTTTCCCAGTGATCCTACACGCGAATGCGACGGACGTACCCTCTCTGATAGTTTGATCTTTCAACGGCTCCAATACTTGCGGCGCCTTCTCGACGCCAGGTGTCGTTGGTTTCGCGGTTTTGGCGGGAGATTGAGGACCACGGACCGTGCAGTCGGCATCACAACGCGCCTCTCCAGCGCTGTTTATCGCAACGCATTCGTATTTACCTGAATCTTCTGGTATGGTTTCCAGAATCAACAGGGTATAAGTATTGTCTTCTTCGAGTGTCTTGTAACGAATGTCTGCCGTCACTTTCTTGCCATTCTGTAATTGATTACAATTGGTTTTAGTGAATAATTTCTACATTAGTGATATATAATAATATAAAAATGTTTTTGTATAAATTTATTATTTAAATAGTACTATAAGAAAAGAATTATTTGTAAAATAAAATTATAAAAATTTTATATAGAACTTTACAATTTGCAATTCTTGTCATTATTCATCAATTAACTAAGAGTCCCTAATTTCACCAATTAAATTATTTCTCATATTATTGTAATTTAGTTTCAATATTCGATACTCTTTAGATCATTTCAGATCATAATTAAAAATTATTCCATTATATTAAATCAAAAAAAGAAAAAACGCCTATTACCTTCAACCAATAAACATCCAAAGGCTTAGTTCCGGTCACTTTAGCATCAAATCTAGCCAGTTGGCCAGTGGTGACGGAGGTGCTTTGAATGGTGGACAGGAAGCTAGGTGGTACTACTCCACCTCTGCCCGGTTGCCTTCTACGCTCCTCGACTACCAAATTCGCACTGCATTTCGCCTTCCCACCACGATTTTCAGCGATCACGGAGAACACACCGGAATCCTCCATGAAAACTTGACGAATGATCAACACTGATTTCGTGCTGAATGTGTAAATCTGAAGATCCGGAGAATTCTGAATGGGGAAATCCTCGCGGTACCATTTAATGGACGGCAATGGATCGCCGTCGAATTCAACCTCGAATCGTGCTTGTTCCTGCTCGAATGCTCTGCAAGGTTGAATCTTCTTCGTGAACACAGGAGGTTTGGCAGGTTTCGTTGGACCTTGAACGATGCGCTCCTGAGTTTTCGCTTTGTGCTCCACCTCAGTCGTTTCCGTAGCCGTTATCTTTCTGGTGATTTCTAGATCTCCTTTGACTTCTTTCTGGATCTGTTTCTGCTTAGCTACGTGCACCTCGCGGCCGTGCACCGTGGATTCCGATGGCTCTGGAGGATACCTTCCTTTCACGCGCTCCATATCAATGTCCACTTCTGTCGTGTGTGGCTTCTTCACGAATTTCTGTTGGGTTGTTGTCTGTTGGATCTCCTGAATTTTCTCGTCCTTCTTGTCTTCCCTGGAAATTTTCAATTTTTTCATTTGTTTATTTATTTATTTTTGAATAATGGCTTCGTAAATTGAATTAGAAAATATAATTCGTGTCCATTTTTTAATATGTAATATGTCAAGAATGAGATATATTTGAATTTAATCAATTAACATATAATATGTAATATGTTATAACAAATAAATAATAATGTATATATATTTTTAATATTATATAAAATTAAAGGAAAATGGAAATGGAAAGCGTTACTTACAGCGTCTCCTCGTATTGTTGGGCCATTCCCTTCGCCACAGAATGGGCGACAACTTTTTCACCAGGAATGGCGAACTGGTGGCTGGATTCTCTCAATCTACTCTCCTTTAAGACTTGCTCCTCCTCGAGGGTCATCAGTTTGTTGTAATAGTCTTCGTTTTTCTTACTCTTCACAGATTTTTGCCATTCGGTTTCTGGTTCTTTGTAGACTTTCTGTCCAAGGTGTTCAGTGGCGATCTCGATGCCTTGAGAGATATTATGGTGCCTTTCGTCGAAAACTTTCTCGAGCTCTGTGTTCTGTCGCTCCGTTTGGTATTGGGTCAGCCCGTAATCATACCAAGCTAGGGGAAATACACGTTAGACTTCCATCCGTTTTTCGAATTTATGTCACAATGCATGCCAGACGAATTTCGGAAACATTCAATTTTTCGACTGAAAATATGGCGTCTTCTCGATCACTTTGAATTTTTATATCACTTTTATAATTGCAAGTAAATAATAAAAAGACGAAAGGAATAATTTTTCTTTAGAATATCCTAATATTTTATTTCATTCGAATATCAGCAAAAATTTAAAAAAAAAATGTTGAATGATGTATAATTCTGAATTTTTTTTAAATTATTAAAAATTATTAAAAATATGAGATAAATAAAACAAAGAATTAATTATTTATATGAAAATAATAAATAAAGATTAAATTATAACTAAATTATTATTTATCAAACTTGTCGAATGATATCGAATAAGAGACAAAGTAAAATCGAGGAGGAACGCTATATTTTAAACAAAAAAAATCACGGGGAATTACGACACAGTACTTCATTGGCGATGCAACACATAACGACGCCAGTTGCGCGAGAGGGACAGGACGCCCGGAAACCAGGCAACCGGAGACAGAGGTGGACATCCGGATGATTCAAGTTAGATCACGTGGAACCGCGGTTCCAATCTCGTTGGAATCACATCGAACAATCAACAATACTGAACATTTCTCATTGACAAATACAGAGAGATCCAGTAAATAGTTATTTCTAAATTAAAAAATTTATATTTTAATAAATTACGATGACTGAATAAAGATGATACTTCTTTTTCTTTTTTATAACACTGAATCTCTGCTGTTTGAAAATATCATTTCAAGGATAACGAGGGGTTTTATATACACGTTTCTTAAATAAATCCATCACGCGACGAGTATTATTTACATCGATGTTAAATAGCACTCTGAGAAATACGGATCCTGCTCATAACAAAATTAATAATAATGAAACCTATTAGATGAATAATGTTATGTAATGAATAATAAATAATACATTAAATAAAATTGATTAAATGAAATGATTTTTTAATATATGTATAAATAAATACAAAATATCGAAAATAATAGTTGAGCAATATACCCGTTTTCTCCAGTGCAATAAAAATTGGCCACACGGAGGAAAATATATCATGCAAAAAAAAAAAATACGAATTAATATAAAAAATAAAAATAAATTTGATGATCTATCGTTACTTCTACTAATGGTAATCAATATTTTTCTCCGTGTACATTTCATGTTTGATAAAACATGAAAGAAAATGAAAGACAATGACAATACATATGTGTGTATACACATACAGTATACATGTGTATATATATATTATATATACAAAAATAAGCAAAATAATCTATAATAACGACTTGGTTTCTTTTTGGTTTGTATTTCTCATACCTGAAAACGCCGAAACGAAGATACCTTTTAGCCGAGATTGCTCGAATATGCCCGTCGAAATCCCGAACCCCAAAGACGAACAGGAAGAAGAAGAAGAAGAAGAAGAAGAAGCTGCTTGTGTCGCCCGAGGACGATCTTTCGAATCCTTTCGTAACATTTTCTTTCTTTTTTTTTTTTGGCGGAAGAAGGAGAAAAGGGACAATACATGGGTAAGGTATATATGTTCGAGTGTTATTATTGTACTCGAATGGAAATGTATGTGTCGTATCGATATCTCATGTAGGTACTGTGTTGCGGTTGTCGTTTATATAATATCTTTCGATTGCATATATACGTAATACCATACTATTCTATTTAATTTTAATATTATTTTATATATATATATTTTTTTCGTGTAGTATTATATATAGTGCCATATGTTTGATATATCGATGAAATATATCTAACATTGTTCTTTGTTTTATGTGCGTGCATTCTTTGCGAAGTGGTAGATCAATTTATTTGTAACGAATAATTGATTACTGTCCCCATGTATTATAATATTCATGTGTTCAGAAGTTCATAAATAAAATAGAATATTATGTTTCAGTGAAGTATAAATAGATTTCATGAGACGCAAAGAATGCGACGACATGTTCATGTATTGGAATATATGTTTCGGGATAGGTAACTTACGTCTTGGCGAGTTCTTCAACACGCCACGATAATCATCGCTTCGTGGTTTCACTGTCAATGTGGTTTCGGTACGTGCCTCGCCTACTGAGCTTCTCGCGATCACTTCCACTTTTCCGTGATCATATTGCCTCGTTTTCGGGATGTCCAGATGATACATGCCGTCATAAGTCAGTTTATAACGTGATCCCTATGAAAATTTATGAATAAAGGGAATTCGTGAATTATAAAAATTTAATATATTATTACAATCGCAATTGTAATTTAATTTTAATTGTAGAATCTTATATTATAGAAGTTCGCAATGGAGAATTTTAACTTTTGATAAGGAAAATAATTTTTTTCCTTTAAATTCGAAAATATAAAAATATTGATGCTCACATTGACCACAGTGTGTCCATTGATGATCCACATGACACGGGGTCTTGGGTGACCAGTGACACGACAGCAGAATCTGGACCAATCGCCCTCTTCGACAGTCACTGGTTCTGGTTTGCTCACAAATGTTGGGGGCGCCCTCACCTTCTCTTCTTCACCTTCTTCCTCAGGTACTCTGTGCAGAATATTCACGCATAAGATAATGATTCAATGTCTCTGTAAAGTATACTATATATAAAACTTTTCTACACATTTCTTGAAAAAAAGAAATATTGATTAATAAAAAAAAATGTTTATTACATTTGCCATGCAGCTTCCATTTCTCTGATCTTTTCGATACTCTTCATGCCCTTCGGTAATTGGGACTCGTAAATAATTCCAGGTTTGCCAGCCGTTCGAATCACCGCCCGTGTCTCGTCCATTCCATAAAGATTCGTGGCCCTGCAAAGGTATTCGCCGCTATCTTCAGGATAGACCCAGCCGAAGTTCATGGCCACGTAACCAAAGTCGTAAATAGGGGTGAATCTGTTCTTGTGCGGTAAAGGTTTGCCATTGAAGAACCATTCGACTTTCATGTTTGGATCGCCGACAGGCGCCAATTGACATTCAAATTTAGTGCTGTTCATTTCGACTAGCTCAGTTTGATCTTGGATCTGGGTGACGAAACGAGGTGGTTGTTTCTTGTCCGCGTCGTAGAGATCGTCCTCCGTAAGATGGACTTCTGAGGTGTATTTTTTGATAGTTGCTTCCATCTGCATCAATGCTTCCGACTTTTTCATACCTTTTGGCACTTGGTTCTGTAGAATGATGTTTGGCAACTCTGTGAATAAAGGAATTAGCGATTTTTAAAACTATTCTATTGGATAAGTCTTAATAAAAATTTTTAATAGAAGTGAGAATTATCGAAAAATAATTATACTTTTTAAAAAGTTAATAGCAAACTTTTAAAGATTATGAAATATTTTATTTGGTATAATTTCCGACGACGAAAAAAATAATGAAAAATTTTTATAAAGTATTAGTAAAATTTACAAAAGATATACAATATATAACAAATTTAAATTTTTCTAAAGATAAAATCAAAACACTTACTTTTGCACGATACTGATGCCCTAGTGGTGTCTTCTCCGAGATCATTGATAGCTTTGCACACGTATTCTCCCGAGTCTTCAGGATAGACGTATAAGATATCCATAGATACGAATCCCATGTCGTACATCGTTCTGTATCTGTGTCCAGCCGGGATCAATTTTCCATTTCTGTACCATTCGATACGCAGATTCGGATCATCCTTCGGTTCCACGCGACACTCAAACCTGACCGCTTCTGATTCATCCACTGTTGCTGATTGAATATGCGTGATGAATTTCGGTGGTTGACGTGGTGGCTCTTCAACAGGTGATGGTTCGCTAACTGGACCACGTTCTAGTTCCTTCAATTTCTCGCCACTCATGCCTGAAGGCAGCTGCGAGTCGAAATCTATGGTTTTCTTAGCTGGAATATTTAAAAATTGGTTATATTATTATTTGAAACGAAATCTCGAATACTTTTAATATCTAGAAATGTTAATTTTTAAAAAAAGTCTAGAAAATAAGTGAGTAACTATTAATAATTTTACTTACATTTACAAGTTATAGTAGCTTTAGTGGTAGCAGAACCCCACTTATTGGTAGCTCTGCAAACATATTCGCCGCTGTCTCTAGCATAAGTATACGACATATCTAATGAGATAAAGCCAAAATCGTTTATCTGGTGCACGCGAGATCCAGTGGCGAACGATCTTCCATTGTGGAACCAATCGATGCGCATCGTAGAGTCGCCGACAGGTTCGACTCTGCAATCGAAATGACTGGATGCGCCTTCTTCTACCTCGATATCCTTTAACTCGACGGTAAACTTGGGAGGATTGGGCGTCTCTTCTTCGGTCAATATCTCATCCTTTTTGTACAAAGCCTCTTCCAACTTCTGGATACTCTCCGTTCCAGTCTTGAAATTGGTAGGCAGCTGGGGTTCCAAGATAATCCCTTGTCGTCCACGGACTTGAAGTTTACACGAAACTGTTGCTTCGCCATGGCGGTTGGTCGCCTTGCACGTGTACAGGCCTGAATCGCGTTGATAACAATTGGCCACTTCCAGGATAACAAAGCCAAAGTCGTGGATGGTCTTAATCCTGGTTCCAGCCAGAAGAGGTTTTCCATTATGGAACCATTCCACCCTCATGCTAGAGTCGTTGATAGGTGTCAATCTGCATTCGAAATGAGCCAAGGAATTCTCGGTTAGGGTTAAGTCGGACGGAGTTGTAATGAATTCCGGTGGTTTCCCCGTATCGTCGTCCGGGATCACTTCGCCTGGCTCGTTTCCAAGACCTTCTAGCTCGGCTATCTTATCGATGGTGCCCTCCATTCCCTTTGGCAGTTGGGATTCGAGAATGATGCTTCGTTTCCCTGTGCACTTCATGGTACAGGTAGTCACTGCTTCGCCATAGTCGTTTGTTGCTCGACAACTGTATTCGCCAGAATCCTCTGGATAAATGGGCGAGATCTCAAGGATCACGAAGCCGAAGTCACAGAAGGTGCGGAAACGAGTGCCTGTTCGCAGCGGTTTACCGTTCCAGAACCATTCGACCTGTGAACAGTTTTTGTTTTCTTTGTATAATTTATTTTCCTTTTTTGTTTGATGATACTTAGAATTGATTATTTTAAATATCGAGATAAACGAGAATAATAATGAATAATACAATTACCTTTAGTTTTGGATCGTCAGTGGGTGTAAGTCTAGCTTCAAAGTGCGCGCTCTCCCCCTCGCGAAGGCCATCGATATTGCTCAAGGGCACAGTGAAGACAGGAGCTTTTCCTCTTTCCTCGACGACCTTTTCGTCTCTTGTACGAATCATTGAATCCTCTAAAGTCTGGATCTTTTCCAATCCACCTTCCATTCCCTTAGGAAGTTGAGATTCCAAAATGAGACTCGATTTGGAGTAACATTTTAAGGTCGCCTTAGTCGTGTCTTCGCCGTATTTATTGAAAGCTCTACATTCGTAGACTCCAGAATTTTCCTCGTAACAATACAATATATCCAAAATAACGATACCAAAATCGTGGAAGGTTCTATATCTATGTCCATGAGGCAGTTTCTTTCCATTGTAGTACCATTCAACTTTCAAGTCTGGATCATTGACAGGTGTAAGTCTGGCCTCGAAGTGAGCAGATTGTCCTTCGACCAGTTTCGTGATATCGGAGATTTGCGTGATGAATTTAGGTGGTTCTGCCACTGGTGTCGTTGGCGTGGTAGGTTGTTCACCACCGTAACTCTCCAACTCCCTGATTCTGGCTAGAGAATCGGGTTGCAATGAATCGAGATACACTCCGCTCTTTCCAAAGCATTTCAACGTAGCTTTGGTGTAATCTTCGCCGAATTTGTTGCTTGCCTTGCACACGTACTCTCCAGTGTCATGAGCCATCACGCCAGCAATGTCCATCACGACGAATCCAAAGTCGGATACCATCTTGAATCTGGACGAATGTCTCAGAGGTTGTCCATTGTGGAACCATTCGACTTTCATGTGAGGATCCCCGACTGGGATCAGAGTGCACTCAAAGTGCGCCGATTGGCCATCCTTTAGACCTTCCAGAGATTGGATATGGGTGGTGAACTTTGGTTTTTGTCCTTTAGATTTATCCACGCATTCCAATTGCACGCTAATCTCAGCCTGGCCCCATTTATTGGTAGCCCTGCAGGAGTAGGTGCCAGAGTCCTCTATCTTGGTTCCAAGAACTTCGAGAACGACCATGCCAAAAGCATAGACCGTTCTCGTGCGATGGCTGGCCTCTAACGATTTTCCATTGTAAAACCACTCGACTACCATTGTTTGATCACCAGTTGGCGTAAGAGATGCCTCGAAGTGAGCTATCTCCCCTTCAGATAGATTGGTCAGATTCTCGAATTGAGACGTGAACACAGGTGGATGACCTTCTTCACTCTCCGGTGGAGCTCCTTCTTGTCGTTTTAATGATTCTTCTAAATCTTGAATTGCTTCGAGACCTTCCTTGCCCTTTGGATGTTGGGATTTCTCAATGATGTTCTCCTTAGTCGAGCAATAGATCGTGGTTGAGGTAAAGGCCTCTCCCGCTTTGTTGTAAGCTTTACAAGTATAAATTCCAGAATCACGATCGTATACATCGGTCAGATCCAAAGTAACGAAACCAAAATCGCTGGTCATCTTGAATCTGGACCCATGCTCCAGAGCTTTTCCATTGAAGTACCATTCGATCTTCAAATTTGGATCCTCCTTGGGCTCAACTTGGCCCTCCAGATGAAGAGGTTCAGATTCACCCAGCTTGAACTCTGGCTGCAGAGGCACTGTCCACACAGGTTTCGGATATTCTTGTTCCGGTCCAGCGTCCGGTCTTTTCAATTTGGATAGATAAGCATCTTCTACTTCTTTCACTTTTTCCAATCCAGCCTCTCCTTGGGGATGCTGAGTCTGTAGATAGATGCTCTGTTTGCTAGTGCATTTCAAAGTGCCTGATGTTTGGGCTGATCCCTTCGAATTCGTAGCCTTGACGATCACCACTCCTGAATCCTCCTCGTAAGCGTGGGTAAGGTCCAAAGCTACATATCCAAAATCATAAGTTGATTTGAATCTTGCTCCAGTTGGAAGCGGTTTTCCATTGATGAACCATTCGATCTTCATCGTCGGGTCTTTGGATGGTTCCACGTTACACTCGAAGTGCGCATTGTCACCTTCCACGCACTCGACGTTATTTAAATGAGTGATGAATACTGGAACTTCGTATATTGGCTCTGGTTGCTCTGTTGTGGTGACATGAGGTTGTTCCAAAGCATCGATCTTTGGAAGTGCGTCAGGATGAAGAGTATCACCAAGCAACCAATGGCGATCGACGATCTTCAGGCTGCAGGTGGATACAGCTTCACCAAGAAGATTGGTGGCTTTGCAAGTATATATGGCGGAATCGTCGGATCTGAGGCCATTGATGGATAATGTGACAAGACCAAAGTCGAAGGTACTGCGAAGTCTGGTTCCAGTTTGAAGAGCAATCCCGTTCTTGAACCATTCCACGCGCAGATTTGGATCTGCTCTTGGTTCTACCTGAGCCTCTAAGTACACGTGTTGACCTTCCACGAGTTTGTCGTAACTCTCTAGATGTTTGGTGAATACTGGTGCTTGTTGAGGTGTCGTGTCCACGAACATTTCCGGCACTTTGTTCATCTCTGCCTCTTTCAGTTGGATCTTTTGCCATGCATCCGGTTGCAAACTTTCGGCATCGATGGCCGAGCGCGCTTTCACTTTTAAGGATATCGAGGAAACTGCTTCACCGGCTTTATTAATCGCTTTACAGGTGTATACACCTGAATCCTCCGTGATTACTTTCAGGATATCTAAGGTTACGTAGCCAAAATCGTGGCTTACGTGGAACCGAGATCCTATTGAAGATATAAATTGATATTGAATTATTGGAATATGTATTTTGAAAAAAATATTTAAATATTTAAGTTTTATCTAATTTTTTAATAGTATTTTATTCAAAATATTTTGGATCTTTTTACAAAATTGATTAAATTAAATGGTCTCGAAAAAATAAAATATTGAAAGTTTGTAGAAAGTAATAATAAAATACAGAATAAAAAAATATAAGATATGTGTATAATAAAAAAATTATGCTTTTCAGAACATGATAGAACTTAATAGATTATTTAATCCTTTCTTATTGTTGCATGTAAAATTCTTACCCATTTTTAGTTCGACTCCATTTATGTACCACTCGAATCTTAAACTGGCATCACCAACTGGAACGACTCTGCATTCATATCTAGCCATTTGACCTTCCCACAATTCTGTGGGTCCAGTTAATAATTGCGTGAAGATGGGTTTGTCGAATACTTTTTCTGGCTCTTCAGTGCGACTCGGTCCTTTGTCGGCTTCAAGTTGGGCGATCTTACGTTGCGCTTCGGGATGTTGGGTATCTAATTGAATACTCGCTTTACCTAAATATGAGAAATCGAGAATAGAATATTAATATAGATTTAGTTAAAGATATATTGATAAACATAGAATTAAATACTGACTTCTGATCTTCATCGAAGCAGTTGTAACTGCTTCACCAAGTGGATTGGTAGCACGACACATGTAAACACCTTCATCTTCCTCTCTAACATGAGTGATATCCAATGATACATATCCGAAATCGTGAACTTTGGTTATTCGTGAACCTGAACAAATAAATATTCATATAAATTTTCATATTTAATTTTAATTTTACAATTTTAAATTTAATCTATGAATTTTAAATTATATACATATATCCAAATTTTATGCTTCGTAATTTTCTAATTCTAGTCCCAATGAATTCTTAAACTTAACTTAATTTTCAACTTCAATTCTCGAAATTTTAAATTAAAAAATGGAAGAATTCGACTTACTTGTCTCAAGAGGAATTTCATTTCTGAACCATTCAACTTTCAATGTGGGATCTCCAACAGGAATCAATCTGCATTCGAAGTGAGCTGTATGTCCTTCGGGAATGGCATCGATGTTCTGCAACGGTTGAGTGAACACAGGTCTCTGCCTGGTTTGCGGTTCTGGCACTTCTGGTCTTTTCCAAGGTTGCTGAGCTTCCAATTCGCGGATCTTGTCCATTCCTTCGGGCCGTTGCGAGTCGAGAATAATATTATCTCTTGGAATTACTCTCAGCTCAATCGAGGATACGCATTGACCTAAAGCGTTGATCGCTCGTACGGAGTATTCTCCCGCATCTTCGGGGACAGCATGGCCGATATCCAGAGCCACGTATCCGAAATCAAACGTCACGTGGAACCTGGAAGCTGATGGAAGTGGTTTGCCGTTGTGGAAGAACTCAATTCTCAAGTTGGCATCGTGAAGAGGCTCAACTTGGCACTCGAAGTGGGCTGTTTGTCCTTCGTAAACTTCAGTGGTACCCTGGACAAATTTTGGAATTTGGAATTTGAAAATATTCATCAAATACGCGAGATCGTATTCTGATTATATAGAAACAAAATTTATTATTGAATATTATAATTAATATATAATATTATAATATTATTGAATATTAATTTATTGAATATTATATATTTATAATTAACTATTACAAAAGATTATTGATTGAAAATACGAAAAATAAATTTTTGAAAAATATTTACCCTGAGTTCCGTAACGAATCTTGGAGGCGTTACTGGAGGCTCTTCGACTTCTAAGCGGGCTGGACGACCTTGGGCCTCGAGTTCACGAATCTTTTCAAGGCCATCTGGGTGTTGCGTATCTAGAAGTATGCTACGGCGAGCTATGAAAAAATAAATTATTATTAAAAACAATCTCATCAATAATAATAAAAAACATAAGTATATAAATTACTATTTCAATTTATCAATCAATTATATCCTTCTCTTATTGTAAGCATGACAAATATCGACCGCTTCTATCATATTTTCTACATTTACTTCTACATTCACTTCGTGGTCTGTCTTCCAATCCTTCAAACGTGACACGTCGACTAATATGACGATATCTCGGTTGTTTACACATATTACAAAATTCATCTTTCCTACAATCTTTATTATCTCGAAAATTTAATTCAGATTTTCTTCCCCTTCCAAAATAAATTTCATCACCGGGATATGATTTACATGAGGAGTTAACATACTCGTATTGATTCTTGTCGTATAAACGATTTTTATGCACTTTACCAGAATCCATGAATTGCTTGTCACATCTAAACGTGGTTAAAGAAAATGGGCCAAATCTAGGTTTAACGGTCGATGTGTCTCCTCTTCGAAAGTATGGCGGTGGATATATCTTTCTACTCTCGTAACGCTTAACATTGCAAGCTCTTTCGGGAGATTTCAAAGGTAGGAAACGAGGGGGGAAGAATCGTTCTTTTTTTGCTAAGAAAGCAAAGATACAATTTTTCAATTTTTGAATCTTTAAAATTTATAAATCTACGAATTTTTTTTAAATTTTTATTCGATATTAAATATTCCGTACTATTCCAATAATTATAAATTCAAAAAAATGCTTACAGCCAATTTTGATGGTGCATGTGTTGACAGCCTCGCCAGCCAAATTCGTAGCCTTGCACATGTAAGTGCCAGCATCTTCAGGATAAGTGTAAAGAATATCAAGAGCCACATAACCAAAATCGTGCGTTTTGCGGAAGCGATGCCCTGTCTTTACAGCAACTCCATTCACGAACCTTTGATTGTAAAATCAATTCAATTTTATTAAATCTAATATTTCCGCACGATTCGATTGAACGAATAATTTAATTAATTCGAAATACGAATCAAATTACCATTCTATTTTTAGATTTGGATCGTTGATAGGTTCGACGCGACATTCCAAGTGAGCGTGTTCACCCTCCTTTAGATGATCCAGATTGTTCAATGGCGTCAAGAATACGGGCTTTTGGTGTACAACCTCTTTCTCAACTTCTTGCTTCACCTCCACGGTCTCTAACTCGCGAATCTTCTGTAAACGCTGAGCGTCAAGCGTGTCCAAATATAGGCCTTGTTTCGCTGTTCAAAAGAGCAGATAATTTTTAGCTCTGTTATTTCTCACAAAATAATTTAATACATAAAAACAATTACTCGACAACTTATAAATTTGGATACGAATCGAAAGGTTATAACGCACGTTTTGACATATATGAGATTGTCAAATATTTATAATTTTTTAAAATTTCGAATAATTATGACAATAAAAAAAAACTATGAAATTATTTCCATATCATATTTCTTAAAATCTCTAGATTTTATTATTTCCCAACTTTTTTTTAATTTTTTTATCAAATTATCACGATATTTTTTAATTTCCAAAATTTTTTTCTAATTTATTTAAGAGAACGCTATATTTAATTTCATATAAGAATTTATTTAAATACTCACAATCGACGCTGATGACGCAAGTAGTAACAGCCTCTCCAACAGCGTTTCTTGCTTTGCACATGTAAGTTCCAGAATCTTCCGGATAAGCGTAAAGAATATCGAGAGCGACGTATCCAAAGTCATAGGTAGTCTTGAATTTGTGTCCTTGAGGAATAGGTCTCCCATCTCTGAACCATTCCACCACCATAGTTGGATCATTAACAGGTGTCAACGTCGCTTCGAGGTGAGCGCTCTTTCCCTCCGGCAAATGTTCGATGTTCTTCAATGGCCGTCCGAATTTCGGTCTCTCGGCGACGATCAGATCCTCTTCCTCTACCCGTTTGTAACGCGAGTCGTCTTCAAGATATTGTATTTTCTTCAGGGCGCTTTCGTGTTGCGTTTCGCGAATAATCGAAGAGCGAGCTGTAATTTAGCGTTTTTATTCAACAATCCTAAATTTCTTTTCTTTCTTTTTTTTTTATATTAAATATATATTGCGCTTGGAGGACAGAAGGGTCTAGACTAATCATCGAAAGAAGATTATTTGTACTTTGATGAATCGTAAATACAAGAAGTACATGTGAACGAATATAAATAAAAAAAATATAGAAAACAATAGGAAAAAAACAACACGATGAAACATTCAAAAACAAAAGGGAGAAAAAAAGGTGATTGTACATCGTGTATGCATGTGTGTATACAATTTACAAAAAAGCAGAACTATGTTTCGAAGCCACGTTTAACTAATAAGCATTACAAAAACAGGGATGTCTAGGTAATCACAAAGTGCCTGGTTATATCCACCTGCTGTCCCCGTGCGTGATTTCTTTCTTGGAAGTTCGTGGAAATATATAATCGATTTCAAATTGAATTTTATATTATATTCGTTTTATCACAATATAATAATAATTTAGATAATAATAATATACGAGAGAAGATATTCCAAGCGAGATTGGAAAAATATCTCTGCAAATTTTCCTAACTCTCAGATATACCAACAAATTTCTCTTGGGAAATAATATTTACATAATTATAAACTCACAAAAAAAAAATACTAAATCAATTTCTAAATTATGACCTTCCACTCCCTCCTCTCTTTTTGCCTCGACTTACACACGGTGTACGAAAATCCTCGAAGACGAGAAATCCTCGTTTCACAATTCCACAATTCGGCTTACTTACATTTCACATCGAGATTGATCGAACTCTTCGCCGATCCCAATCTATTGGTTGCCTGACAGGTGTAGGTACCAGAATCCTCCGCGTATACTGTGAGCACGTCCAACGCGGCGAACCCAAAATCACAAGTGGTTCTGTACCTGTGACCGGTGGACAATGGTTTCCCGTTATGGAACCACTCCACCTTCATGGTTGGGTCGGGGTAGGGCTCAATGCGGCACTCATAGTGTGCGCTTTGGCCCTCGACAAGGGCGGTGGGCCCATTCAGTTGAACTGTGAATGATGGCCTCTCCTTAACCATGATCTCTTCTTCCTCCCGCCGCTGATATTTACTTGTGTCCTCCAGCGCCTGGATCTTCGATAAAGCGCTCTCGTGCTGCGACTCGAATTGCAGGGCCGCCTTGGCTGTGTTTGGGAATAGGTTTTGTCAGCGTGTCATTGTACACGTGTCGTGGCATGAAATATATGGCGAGATATGGAGATTTATTTTTATAGTGCGTGTCTATCTCGTGGAAATTGGATTTTGTTAGGGGTGTCTTTGGCTCTGCTTAGATTAATTCTTTCGCTATTTGAGTTTGAGATTGTTTGAAATAGTAATGTATTGTTAGTTATTTCTTTTTCTACTTATATATTTTTTTTTTTGTAACTCTTATGTGTTTCGCATTAAATTTTTTATTGATTTATATTTAAAATTTGTGAAGAACATCGTCTTATTAGAAGTTGATATTAAGATTATTCATTGACAAAGATATTTAATAAGATTGTAGAATGTAATATTCTTGTAGAAAAATCACATTCTTACTTTAGAAGATATTTTTAGAAGAAATAAATAATAATTCTGAGGTAACAAGTTAGCATAAATTGTGAATCGTGAGTTTATCATAGCGAAAAGATTAATTACGATTTATCATATGTAATTTAGTTTTGTTGAAAATATCAATCAATCAACATTCGAAAAATGTTAAGTCTTTTTAAAACATGTTTATGTATATGAACGATATGATATATTGAGAAAGTTTTACATAATTGCGATGTGTGATGTACGTGAAAAAGAAAAAAGAAAAAATAGTTGAAAAATGTCTGTTGCGGCCAAGAGTAAAAAATCTTCTTCTGCATTTCTTCGCGAGTTTCGTCGAACGAAAAATCCATCGAAACGTTAAAAAAAAATCTAACACCAAAAAAAAGCGAAAAAAATCGCTGCACACAAAAAATACAAAAAAAATGTGATCTATGTAAGCTACGTTGCTCCTATGCGTTTCGAAAGCTGGCTCATAGCTTACGAGAAGCAAGATTGAAGCCTCATTTTCAAAATGATTCTGTAATTTAAGTAGATTTTTTCGACTTACATTGAACGAAAAGCGTTGCTGATGTTACTGCCTCTCCAAGATCATTCACTGCACGGCAAGTATAAGTACCTGAGTCTTCAGGATTGACGTACTTCATGTTCAGAGCGACGTATCCGAAATCGTGCATCGTTGTTACACGATTAGCTGTTAAGATAGTAATTTATCGTATTAGAAAAGATTTTTTAAAGATTTTTTGAAAAATCAAATCACTTCAAAGTTTTAAATTTGGCAATGTTAGCTTTGTAATGATATACTGTTCATTCAAATTATTAAATGATACATCTCTTGAGTTCTGAATAATTTATTTTTAATTACAAAATTAGATATTCGAAAAAGTTATATAAATTTTTTTATGTATGATTATTTTACCATATAATAATGTGAATCAATATACATTACACACTTAATATTATAGATTTTTATTTATTTTATAAATATGTAATGTTTAAAAAATAAAGTATAAAGTAAAATTTCTTAAAATTTAGAATGATCGAAGGAAGAAAAATAATTGCAAAATTGGAAAGTAATGTCTATTATATCACTTACAAGCTGCAATCGGAACTCCATTTCGAAGCCATTCTACTTTCAGCTTGGAATCGCCGACAGGGATTACACGAGCCTCGAAATGAGCCGCTTGATTTTCAGCGACTTTTAGGTCCTTGATGGGCATCGTGAATACTGGGGCTTGAGTAATGATCTCTTCAGTTGTGGTTTTGCGTTGGTATCGCGAGGTATCCTCCAAATAATGCAGTCTTTGAAGAGTCTCCTCGTTTTGGGACTCGGTGTAGATTGATTTTTTCGCTATTTAAAAAAGATTAAACATGTAATAATTGGACATTAATGCGATTAAAAATAATTCTGTTATCGAATCTTATATTTCTTGCAATTAATTCAATTTGAATAATATATATATAATTTCTTTTTAACAATTTAAGATTACAGAGCATAAAATTTAATTGAATTTTCATTATCTATATTATAAATTATAATTAAAATTAATCTAATGTTTGATGTCAAATTTAATATATGTGTTTTACTTATAAATTATTCTATAATTCAAATATAAGTACTTATATTATGGATAGACTACAAATTTTTATTCCAAATTTTTTTCATGTTATATATGTATATTTTACAATTGCAAAGCTTCGATTTCAAATTTTTTGATAGAGATATATTGATTCTTTTCTTTTTTATGGTCTAAAATTCAGAGTTTGAAAATTTGAGTTCTTTGTCAAATACAAAATGATTATTGATGAGTGAAATAGTGAAACTTTTTAAAAAATTATCGAACAAATCAAATTATAAATCAATTATACAATTATACTTGTTGTATTGCATTTTTAAATAAAATTTCCAAATTCCAATTTCCCATTTCCAAAAAAAGAAAGCTATAATAATAAACTTGCTAATGAAAGATTTAAAAATCACAAAATAATTAGATAATAAAGAAACTTACAGTGCACAACTGCGCTTGCCGACGTGATAGCCTCTCCTATAATATTCTTTGCTCTACAGGTGTATGTGCCGGAATCTTCAGGATAGGCGTACATGATATCCAACGCCACGAAGCCAAAGCTATTTGTCTCGACGAATCTAGAACCGGCCTTGACCGGTTTATTGTTGTGGAACCATTCGACTTTCATCGTTGCATCGGAAACTGGAATCAACCTGCATTCGAAATGCGCCCTTTGCCCTTCCTTGATCTCGACGTTGTTCAAAGAAGTGGTAAAAATAGGGGCTTGGGTGGTCGTCTCTTCGACATCCTCTCGTCGTTGATATCTGGATCTGTCCTCAAGATAATGAATTTGCTCGAGGCCAATCTCGTTCTTCGAATCGGTTAGAACCTGTGCAGTTGATCGACAGGTTAGAGTGCAGGATACTTCGTCGCTGCCAACCAGATTGACAGCGCGACAGGTGTAAGTGCCCGAGTCCTCGGCGATCAAATCAATTACGTCCAGAGCAACGTAGCCAAAATCGTGTATTGGACGGAATCGGTGTCCTGTAATGAAATTTATTGAAATGAATTGATGAAATTGAATTATTTTAAAAAATAATTTAAATTAATTCCAATATATATTACAATTGAATCATTTAATAGATGAATCAATAGATGAATTTAAAAATATTAGTGAATTATATATATTTTATCTTTTGAATAAATATAATTTAAATATTATAAATCTTGATTGTAATTATATTTTAGGATATCGAATTTTAATTATCCAAATGAAAAAAAAAATTTTTTTTATATCAAGAAAACCAGACTAGTCGAGATAAATTGAAGAATATCTATAAGTAAGACTAAAGGAAATATAATTTTATAGAAATTATCTTTTGCATGCTAAATTTAGAAAATTATATTACAGAGTTCTCACACAATTTTAATTTCCATAAATATACTTTAAAATTCTCGCATACCTATCGTAACCGGACGACCATTTTTAAACCATTCAACTTTCAAATTCGAGTCCGTCACTGGTTCCAATTTGCACTCGAAGTGGGCATGTTCTCCTTCGCGGAGATTCTCTTGACTTTTCGGAGCTGTGATGAATCTCGGTTTAACGGTGACAACCTCGTCGACCATCTCCTGCCTCTTGTATCTGGAAGCATCCTCCAAGTATTGTATTCTCTCCAAACCCTCAGGATGTTGGGACTCCAAGAGCAAATCTTTCTTCGCGTGTACCCTCACTGAACAGGATGTGACGGCTTCCCCCAATTGGTTCCTCGCTTGACAGGTATATACGCCTGAATCTTCCGGGTAGACGCCCAGGATGTCAAGGGCGACGTAGTCGAATTCGTAGGACGGTCTGAATCTGTGGCCTGTCTTCACCGGTCTCCCATTCACGAACCATTCCACTCTCATTGTCGAGTCGCCGACAGGTTGGAGACGACACTCGAGATGCACGTTGGTGAGCTCCACTGTTTCGATATTGTGCAGGGGGCGGGTAAATTGGGGCGCCTGCATCACCGTCACTTCTTCTTGTTGGGTCTTGCGGTATCTGTACATTGTTGAAAATGTGAATTTCGTTATTCAGCAGTTTTTTTTTTAAATCTAAAATCTAGAGATTGATTTCAACTGAGATTAAACTGTATATTTCATTATTTTTTTGATATCATAATCGAAAAAGTTTATCTATTATTTGTCTAATGGAAAGAAATCAATTGCAATGTATGGATGTATATCTTATTTTTGCACTAGAATTAAATATAACCAGAGATGATTGTAACTAAAATAGTACGATGAAAATAAACACAAGCGTATAATATATATTTTTATCGTGATAAAAATAAAAAATTAAAAACATTTGTATATTATATATATGTATATATTAATAATTGCAGAACAAGAATAAATATTATTTATCAATTACTTACTTATCGAAAATGATTAACCATTTCTCATTTCTTTCTTCTTCTTATATTTCACACATTACTTTAATACGATTTATATCATTCCAACACTTGTACAAATACTATTTCAAATACTATATCAAAGAAATAATTTCCTCCACTCCGTAAAAATATCATTCTCTGTCATTTTAACGAATATCTAACTTAATCTCAATTATTGGATTATTCAAGGTTTAAATATCACCAACCTTGACGAATCCTCGAGCATTTGAATTTGCTCGAGAGACTGCTCGTGCTGCGTTTCCGTGACGACGTCTGACTTTCCTATCACTCTAACACAGGCGGAAGTGTGAGCGGTGCCAAGATGATTGGTGGCTCTGACGGTGTATTCCCCAGAGTCGAGCACTGTCGAGTGCACGATATCCAAAGCGACGAAACCGAAGTCGTAGTAAGTTCTGAATCTGGAGCCAACGGTGACTGGGCGGCCATTTTGGAACCATTCGACCCTCATTGTTGGGTCGCCCATCGGTTCCAAACGACATTCCAAATGGATGTTCTTTCCCTCGCTCACTGGCTTAGGATCGCTCAACGGTTGGACGAAGATCGGTTTCGATTTCGATATCTCCTCGATGTGGTATTGGGGCTCGACGAATTTCGACTCCTCCAAACGTTGGGTTTTCTCGTAGGAAGTGCGGTGCATGCTGCTCGTATCGACGCTTGAACGAGCTGAAATTATTTGATTTGATATTTTTTTCTTGTTATTGAGAAATAAAAAATATTCATTGCAATTTATTCAATACGAAATTTTGTAAATCGTTGTAAATTTTGTTAATCAATTATTCCAATTAAAAGGAAGACTTTTAATTGATCTTAATCTATACGTCAAGTCTACCAAAATTTAAATATGATACGAGCAAAGAAGAATAAAAAAAAAGAAAGGCAAACTTCTCGATCTTTAAAAAGATCAAAGATGACGAACTTACTTTCTACAACCATGGTGGCGGATAATCGAGCCTCCCCAAGAGAGTTTCTAGCGACGACAGTGTAAGTGCCAGCGTCCTCTGGTCTCACTTGAAGAATATCTATAGCCACGTATCCAAAATCATGATAAGTTTGAATTCTATTGGCCGCGGTGATCGGTTTTCCGTTGTGGTACCATTCGATGGCCATGGTCAGGTCGCTCTGAGGTTCGACGCGGGCCTCGAAATGGGCACGTTGTCCTTCGACGATTTTGTTCGTGCCCTTCAGGGTGCCCAAGAATCGCGGCGCCTGCGTCACTTGCGTCTCCTCTTGGAGCTGCCGCGAATATCTGCTCGAATCTTCCAACGTTTGTATCTTCTGCAGTCCAGTCGGATGCTGACTATCGTAAATAACATCGTTCTTGCTTATCACGCTCAATTGAGCGGTTGTGTGTGCTTCACCGACGCGGTTGTAAGCGCGACACGTGTAAATACCGACGTCGTGAATCGTTACGTATTTGATGGTAAGTGCCACGTAACCGAAGTTGAAGAATGTCGTGATCCGTGAACCTGTTGAAACGATTTGTGATAAAGTCTTAAAACATTCAGTAAGATGTTCAATAGAAAGTAATCGAAGAATCGATTTTATTTTTCAAGCGTGAAAAGGGTACTTGGACTTACTCGCTTCTACAGGGCGTCCGTCCTTGAGCCACTCGACTCTCAAATCGGAATCGCCGACTGGTTCCAGACGTGCTTCGAAATGAGCGAATCCTCCTTCTCGTATGCTGTTCTGATCCTTGATAGGAGATTTGAATTCCGGTGGGCTTGTCGGTTCAGGCTGCTCCTGCACGTATTTCTGGTGCATCGCCTGTTGATAGGCTTCCAACTCCTCGGCAGCCTCGATATACCTCTGTTGCTCGGGGATTCCCAGATCTGTTGTAACGCTTGTACGTGCTGCGATAATTTCAATGCGAAATAATTAATATATTTCGAATTAATTGAAATACGATATTGATAAATTGTATTATTCCATCTCATCTTTCCAATTCTATTTTTATCGATTATAAAAGAGGAAAACAATTTAAGATAAATATTTATTATCTTATTTTATAGATACTTATTTTATAGATATAGTACTCAAAAATGCGAAAATGAATTATTGCATTAGTTAGAAAAAAATAAAATAGGGAATCGAAATACGTTTGTAAATAAATAACTGTGCATAGGAATAATTTTTCGAAGATATTCACCAAAGACACGAAGAGATGCGGAGCTGACAGCCTCTCCCAAGCGGTTCACAGCTCTGACAGTGTAAGAACCCGCATCTTCAGCTCGTAGGTGCAATATATTGAGCGAGACGTATCCGAAGTTGAAGATGGTTGTGATTCTTGAGCCTATGAGTAATCGTTATTTTATCAAACATTTTTCCAAGAATTAAAATGTTAAATATAAATATGAAAATTATAATAGCTAAATAAATAAAATTCGTAAGAAATTAAAAAGCTACTTACTAGCTGTGATCGGTCTACCATCCTTAAACCACTCCACTTTCATCGTGGGATCGCTTACAGGGGTCAGTTGCGCTTCAAAATGAGCGTTACGACCTTCCTGCAACTCTCCTAGATCCTGGAGTGGCCGGATGAAGACCGGCCGCTGTGGAGAGATGTCCTCCACACTCTCCTGCCTTTGATACTTGCTGTAATCCTCGAGCTGTTGGATGTACTGGAGACTGTCGGGGTGTTGGCTAGTCTGTTCGATTGTTGCGCGTGCTGGAATAAAATGGATTATCTCTCGAATCGAATATTCTTTTCAATAATTTCATTGAAAACTAATAAAAAACTTCGTAGAAAAATATATTTCGAAATATATTTTTTGCTGTTTCATTCCGGATTTAATAATAATTTTTCCAATATATAAGGATAGATAGAAAATAGTTTGGATAAATTAAATAAAACTCACGTGTCACGCTGAGGGTAGCTCGAGATTCAGCGACTCCAGTCGAACTTACGACGCGGCATAAATATTCACCGCTGTCTTGGAGAACGATGCTAATTAAGTCGAGAGAGATGAAGCCAAATCGAAAGATAGAAGTCGCCCGGGAACCTGAAAGTTTTTTATTTTGATTTTCGATTGAATTTTAAAAAAAATTTGTAAAAGAATTTAAAGAAGAATATTATATTCAAAAAAGTAGACGATTTCTTCGATTCGAAAAGATTTAATTTAAGATGTTGAATAATTGTTCCAATATTATTAATTATTAAAATGACTGATGTTATAATTAAGATTTAAGAAATTACTCACTCGCGTCAAGAGCTCTTCCATTGACGTACCACTCTACCCTCATAGTGGGATCACCCACCGGTTCGATTCTGGCCTCGAAGTGGATTCGTCCACCCTCGATCTGATGGACGTCCTTCAATGGTATGATGAAACGCGGCGGTGGATAAATTCTGTCCTCCTCGGGTGGAGGCAAGTATGGCTTGGCGCGTTCCACATGTCTCAAATAAATCACTTCGGGGCCAGGCGCTGGTCTGCAATCAATCTCATTTTTATCTCGTTTCCTCATAAATAGAAAATAAGTTTAATTCTTTCGTTTATTATATTATTCAAATAACACTAAATTCTGATTACTGAAACTTTATCGAATAATATATTTATACATTATAGAAAATATTGTATTGGTGTATTTCAATACACCATACGTTTTATTCGATAAAATTTTATTACTATTAATTGAAGATAAAATAATAAATAATCGATTCCTACCATCTTTATTCCTTCGGCTCGCGTAAAATGTAAAGTATTCTTATTAAGATTGTAATCATAACTTTGATATCGAATAATATTATGTATGATACAGATAATATTGAATTCAATCGTGTAAAAACTCACTCTGGTTCGATGACTTTCGTCGGTCGGGGTAAGTTCAGGCGTCTTGGTTCGGGGGCTGCTCCTTTCGGTGTTTCCACGAAAAGCCGCGCTCTGGTCGCAGTAGAGCCGGCCACATTCTGCGCCGTGCACTGGTACCAAGCTGCATCCGATAATTTTGCATAGGGTATATCCAAAGTCGAAGCTCCGCTGCCATCCGTTGATATACGCACATCCGGTCCAGGTGTAATAGGCACTCCATCCTGTACCAACGAATTTGAATTTATATCTTTTACATTTCGTTAATCAAAATTTATTTCTTATGTAAAATCGAACTAGAGAATTAAAATTCCACTATCTAATCGAACATTTTATTTAAAATGTAAGAATTAATTTTGAGAAATTTTCATCATTTTCTTCATACACATCTTCTCAAAATTCTTAAGATATTTATTGTATTCACTATTAAAAATTGAAAGATATTTCACACAAAGAAAATAAAATATAAGAAACTGATGATTTTATTGGATCAAAAATCCATATTAATCAAAATTCAATTTTAATTAGTGTGTAAAACATTAAAATTTCAATAAAGATATCCTTGTTGAGCTCAAATATATTAAAAGAATATAAATATAAATTTCATTCTCTATTAATCAATATATATATTATCCTTAATTTTATTTCATAAAATTTTCATCAAACCTTCTGCCAGGTGATACGAGGTACAGGAGTGCCAACTGCACGGGCCATGAAAACAACCGGTTCTCCTTCTTTCACGTTCGTAGTCGTGAATCGTTCCACGAATTTTGGCGCGACCACTTGTTCCTTCTCGATCACGTTCAAATTGCACTGAAACGAGGTTTCGCCGGCCTTGTTCCTTGCGACGCAGGTCACGACGCCGGCGTCCGCTCGGCTCACGTTCGTGATCATCAAAGAGTTGTTACCAGACTCGTTCACGAGGATCTTGTGAGTCAGATCGTTGGCCACTTGTTGGCCGTTTATGTACCATGTCACTTCGGGGTATGGGCGGCCCGTTACTCGACAATCAAACCTGAAAATCACGTTTACTTAATCGTTTATTTTTTTATCCATTCTTTGAGGGAAAAAATTGAAATGTTAGAACGAATTTTGTAATTTATAATTGATATTGTTTCGTCTATTAAAATAGTAATTAAAATAATAGCCTTTCAAGTGCAAGGAATTGAGACTTCATCTATCAGAATATTGATTTAATAGTAAAAATAATGATCAAAATATCAAAAAGTCAATTATTCATTATTGTCAATAATATTAATCAAACTTGATAAATTCTGATGAAAATTTAACATTTAGTGCACACTCTTAATTTCCTAACACATCTGTAATTATTTGACAGAGATAAAGACATGAAAAATAATAATTTGATTAAATTTAGAGAACTAGTTAATCGATCTTTTACCTGGTCATTTTTCCTTCGGTGGCATCGCGGTCGGTACAGGTGCGAACGAAATTCGGTGGCAGAACTTTTCCAGAATCGGTCTCGCCGATCGTTTCAACTTGCTGAGTTTTGATCGTTTCTCTCTGGGCCTGGTAGGCTTGATCCACCTGATCGCTCGATTCGATCGCCAAATATGCAGAGCTGACGGTGCATCCTTGAGGATTTTCCGAGAGCAAGGTGTAATGGCCACTATCTTCAGGCAGGGCGACTCTGATCCTCAAAGTGGCTTGTTGATTCGAGTAGCTCATCTCCACGCGTTGCGATTCGCGGATCCTCTGGCCGTTTTTGAACCAAGTTAACTGGAATAGAAAAATAGAGGAAGAAGTTGAATTTGCTTTTCTATTTTAAAATTATATTTTATTAGTTGTAATTGAATTAAAAATGCTCATTTAAAATATTTGACAAACGATCTTTTGTAATAAAATTAATAAATCCAAGTGCATATGGAAAAGCACATGTCTTAAAATTAAAAAATTTATTACTTAAACTTTCGATTTCTCTTCTTGAAATATTTTTTAATTCTTTGCAATTTTCACTAATCAATCGTAAATAATTTTAATTTTAATTTTGTTATTAAATTTTTCTAGAAAAACATATCGTTTAAATTATTTCTCTTTTCAACTCATCCATTAATTCCACTTATTTTTTTTCACGTCGAAAGAAAAGAAGAAAAAAAGAAAAATATACGAAGAAAATTTGAAACGTTACAGGAAATAAAAAAAATATATAAATTAAGAGTTTGCTTACTCTCGGTTTAGGATTGCCAGAGATTTTCGCAGTGAAAACGGCATCGGATCCTTCGACAAGCTTCGAGTTTCTGGGCTTCTGCGTGATTTGCGGAGGTGCAACCGGTCCCAGGTTACGATCTACCACCGTCGAAATCTGCACGTCGGATTCGCCCACGAAGCGGCGAGTGATCGACTCTCGAAACTCTGTTTCCCGCAATAATCTGTATTCGAACGTGTCCACCTGCAAATTAATCATGTTATTAATCCTTGTTCCAAAAAACAAAATTTCCGAAAAAAAATATTGCGATATGCGTCATTTATAAATACATCTCTGGATCTCCTTTTACGGGCAGTTGATGCATAATAATAAAAATCTTGTAACAGTCAATTTGCAAAAAAATGAAACTTGTGTTGGAGGAAAGTATGTAAAAATAATTTGAAATAAAGAAATTTAAAAAGTCGAGGAAAATGAAGAAAAAATGATATTTTCTTAAAATTGTAAAAAATAAGTAGAACGTGTTAAAAATTAGTGTGTAACTGAATGAACAAAAAAATATATTAAAAAATTGTATAAGAAAGTAATATGTAAAAAATAGATATTTTGTTTTGTATTTATTTTCTTCTATTTAAATAAATAAGAAACCTTGAAATCTTCGATGCTGACGGAAGTTCCATTAACGTAGCTTCGTTTATCGATTGTTTGTTGATAGCTACGGTGTTGAAAGCTCTGTGTTCCCGTTTGGGTCTTCTGTTCAGTGGATTGGAAAGTCTGCGCAAATTCCTTCCTGTAACCACCCATTTGTTGTTGCGGAGGAGGTCCAAATCCTTCTGGTTGAATGTAAACGGAGCAGATTGCTTCGCCTGGTCAACAGAAATCATTGTGTTTTTTTTTTTTTTTTTAATTTTATGAGATAGTGAAGTGACAAATTCTTAAAATATTCTATAATCTTCATTTAATAAGCGAAGATGGAAAACAAAATCAAAGACTATAAAGAACAAGAAACATTTATAGAAGAATAATAATCGATAAGCTTCGATTTTTATATTTTTGTTCTTTTTCTATTGAAAATTTCCAATGAAAATTTTAAATTTGATTTTTGTGAGTCACCAGTATTAATTATTCATGTTAAATAATAATTAATATTATTTTTAAATATTTGAAAAATAGTTTACCGTATTGATTTTTGGCACTGCACGTGTATTCACCCTCGTCTCCAGGGCCAATCTGGTTGATTTGAAGTGTGACAGCCCCGGTCTTCTCGTCGTAAGACATGTGAATTTTCCATGACTCCAACAATGGTGCACCCTTGTGCGTCCAACAGACGATAGGTTTTGGATTTCCTCTCACGCGGCCTTCGAAAATTGCGTTTCCACCCTGCGCGAATCTGGCATTTTTGAATATCTGTTCGAAGACCGGCGGCGATGGATCGCCGGGTCTGCCGGTAAATCTGTGATCAGAAAAAGGAATTCAAATTTAACCTTCTACGAATCTATTAAATCTCCAAGAGAAGAGAATTAATATTCTGAAAATTTTAATTTCTTTTAATTAATTAATTTTATTTTTGAATTCAAAATCTTTGATTCGATATAAGTACAAGTAAAATCAAAATTTAATTTTTCAAAATTTATTATATGCAAGATAAAAACATTAAATTATATTAAATTTTTTGATAATTAGATAATAATTTTTATGTAAATTAATGTATCAAATTATCTTTTGAAATTCTAGAAAATACAATTTGAATTACTTCTTTCCTTTTGTAATCTATTTAGAAGAAAAGCAAGAAATATATACCATAGGGATAGGAAATCGTTAAGTACTCACGTTGGTACGGTGGGCGTCGTCTGCATCACAATCTCCCCTTGAACTGCAAATAAGAAAACAAACGAGTCATTAATCCTTTTCGCACATCTCAATTCACGAATAAAAATAAACCTGATGACAGTCAGACTTTCATCGCATGATCATTGATCTGATATTTCTAATTTTTATCTCCCTTTCACGCACGGTGATGAAAAAAATTTTCATTTCTCTTTCGCGTAATAATAAAATAATTTCCGTATGATCTTCGATCATTCAAGAAAAATAAAAATATGCTACGAGATTCTATTCATTCGAAATTCGTCGCTTTTATTTCCTACTCGTTTATGGGATACTTCCTACTAATGCATTTCCTCTCGTTCTCCCTAACTGGGCCAGAACGAATCGAGGAAACGAACCGTTGACGCCGTTTTCTTCTGTCGTCGTCACGCCCCATGTCGACGTGCAACTTTTTTATTAGACTCATCCACGCTGGAACCTGACGCAATTAAGTCTATTTGCTAATTAAGCTTGTGATCCATATATTTAAATTAATATTTTTGCTATTATATTGCACGATTAATTTTATCCAAATGAATTATTTTGAATGTTAATTTAGAATACTTTTTAAAAAAAATTTTTTTTTTGAAAGATTCAGATCCAATAATAATTTTGAACACTATAAGACTATATAAAATTGAAGAATCCACAGAGGGAAAGAATGAAATATTTTTTCTTCCATGTGGAAACTGTCAATACAATAGAAATATATACAAAGATATATTGCATAATTTTGATTCTTTATCACATAAATCTAAAGAAAAGAAAAGTGTTCTTCTTTAAAGAAATAAAATTATAAAAATATTATTATCCTATACATAACATGAAAGAAAAAATATTAAAATCTTCTTTTTCCCCTTTCTCTAAAAAAGAAGTTTACATTCATCAAATCCAAACATCATATTTCATCAATCATTAAATCCTTGCTTATAACGCAAAATCTCGTATATAACCGATCTTTATTACCGCAAAGTTTATTCGCACGGATTCCTGGATTAAGTAATTTCGTCTTTTACCAAAACTCTCGCCGACTGAATCATTCGCGCCAACATCTGCGCCGCCTCACCACCCGTGGAAAAATAAAGGATCGATCTTCTTCTAGATCGTGTTTTCTTTCCGCCGTTCATCGACGAAGAGGCCAAAGGACCCTCTCGATCGAGATTGCGCGGCCAATATACTCGACGATTAATGGGCGCCAGCTACAGGAAATTAATTGACAGAGGGTGGAGGGAGGCGAGACTTTCGAAAATAAACTTCCGACAATAATCTCGCGCCACTCTCGTGTTATCAATGGTTTCAAAGAGGTCTGCAGCGGATTCTGGAGGCGGTGACGCGATCATTCAGAAATTTAAGCCTCGCGTGATAAATTTCAAGGAAAAAAGGGAAAAAAGCGAAAGGAAAAATGTTAAGAGTGTTATAAAGATGATTATACGTAATAATGGCAAGAAAGTAATGAAAGTAAAAATAAGGAGATGGATAATTTGTAAAATAATTTCGAAGAATTATAAAATATATAATGATAAGGTTAATGTGATAATGTATATAATAAATAATAATTTAAAAAAGAAATTGTTCTTGTTTTAAAATTTATCAGACATTTATCAATTTGGAGGAAAGTTGTATTGATTGAATGAAAAAATAAAAGGATAATACAACAAGTTGAACAAAAATTAATGATAAGTTAAAAATTCAATTATCTTTCAAGAGTTCTCCTATTTAATTTTTCTTTTAAATTTATTTCAATTAAATATTGCATTATTATATTCAGCAGCTAATTTTTCATAGAATATTGAGAAATCTTCCATTTTTTTTTAAACTATATTGAGACGACATTGAGCCTCCCGTACATTAAACCTTTTATACCCGATACCATTCCAAGACGCCATGTTAGTCATCCAACAATCAGTCAACCTCTATTAAGGATTCGTGTTAAGATACAATAAGAACTGTTGAACTTTGTGAGCCAGTAAAAAACGCAACTCGATTACTCACGCCACCCAGAATATGCAAATCGATCATACCGAAACCGAGGGAAGGAATCTATCCTTAAATCCATCAACAGCTCTGTTCAGCTCGTGACAACGAGCCATTCATAACCTTGCCAGGAAGAACTACTATGAGGTCACGTGTGCGAAATACATTCTCGGTCAAAAAGTCTTTGGAACATTTATTTTTTAATTTTAACTTTATTTTTTATCGTAATAATAATAATATCTATTTTTAATCCTCAGGTCAATCGTTGAATTACAGTGATCTAAATTAAATTGATTTTTGAATAATTTAATTCAGAATGATCAATTGGGGTAGTTTTAATTCATATTTCATATTTTGTGAAATGAATAATTTATAATTAATTTGTAAAAATATAAATTTGCTAAATTAAATTACAATTCAGATAAGAAAAAACAATGTTAATAAGATTATCTTTTTTTAGAAAGGAGATTTTTTTATTTTTTTATTTTAATTGAAAAATATTTTAATATTTCGTTAAAGTATTTTATAATATCAATAAAATATATTAAATACATTAATCTAACTCAAACTTTTTTATTTTCAGATTCATTTAAATATTCAACAATACTAATTAAGGAATGTCATATTAGATTTCATTAACTCTTTATATTAAAAAATACTATCGCAAAGATATAATATTTTCACAGTGATCAAATATATTTTTCAAATTGAAAACGAACATTAAAAAAATTCTAATACAAAGAAATAAAATTTTTTTCTTCGACGAACATCAAATAGTTTCCAAACAGTAACAAAACCTCGATTAACTAATTCCAATAACTAACTAATTCCAAAATTTATTTTTTAACAGGAATGTACGCATACGTGGTGCAACAACAACAAGAAAAGGACGATGTATAGACGATAGCCGAGAGAAAAGAAGATCGGTACCATTTTTGTTTGGAACAAACAAAATGGGGGCGGGGGGCAGACAAAGAGGAACACTACCTAGGGAACAGAGGTGTCAGAGAGAGAAGGATACACACGTAAAGAGAAAGAGAAAGAGAGAGAAGGACGTAACGTGGTCGGATAACCGCGGGATCCTATTTTTGCATCGAGATGGGGATCGCGTTACCGTGGGCCATTTTAGGAGCAACTATCTTTGCGCGGCGCCCAGCGCCGCGACGCGTCTACTACATGCACCTCGACCAATAGGCGGAGACGTTACGCAAAACCAGTCACTGACCAAAATAAAACAGCTCCAAACGCTGTATTACATCCCTCCTCCTTTCACCCTACCCCTCGCGAAATCTTTCTCCGATCTTGTCTTGGAAAATATTTATAAATCGTTTATTGCAAATAACAGTGGGAACAAGTTAGGTTAGGTTAGAGTGAAAATATAATATATACACGGTTTGGATGGATGTTTTTTTCGTGGATGTAAGGAGAGTTAATTTTGATGATTTTTCGTTGATGGCGTGGAACCATTTTTCTTCTGGTAGTGGGTTGACTGATCGATGGTTGGGTCAGGTTATTGTTTACGAGGTCGGCTGACTGCTTCCGGCACGATCAGCTGATTTCGAGTGGGGGTGGGGTTTCGAGTGATGTAAGAAGGTTGGTCGGTTTTGAGTAACGAGGTTTGAGTACTGTTGTGGTAATTAGACTGATATTGAGAAATGGATGGGAAGAAAGAGATTTCTTTTTTTAGGATTAGTAGTAGTATCAGTCGTGTCATATTTTTATGATATAGTATAATTGAAAAATCTTATGCAATGGTATTTTATAATAGACGATGTTTGTTTGGCTGTGAGATTGTGTAAGATGTTTAAAAAGATAAAGTGTGCTTCTCTTGATTATTTTTCAATTTAAACGCGTATGAGAAATTATAATAAATATAAAACAATTATTGTATACGAAAAATATTATAAATATTTCAATTTCAAGGAAATAAATGACAGATTTTGGAATTAAGATTAAATTTAACATGAAACTGAATCTATGTACATTGTGCATTTTGTGTTATTAAGTAGTTATTCTTAGATAATTACTTAATTATGATCTTTAGATTAAGTAGAGGAAGTGACACCTCGATGGATGCTTTAATTTATGGATCGATGATACTTAATGCTCTTTACATTTGATCTTTTATTACCATGTACATATTTAGCATCATCTGTATGACTGTATAATCTAAATACTGAGCAGATACAATTATTACTTGCTTAAATTAAAAATTCTACAATCTACTATCGATTGTCAAGCTACAAATTTTCATGCTAATTCATATTTATATAAAAAAAAACTTTTAAAAAAACTTGAAAGAAGAATTTATATAGACGAGAACGAAAATTTTAATTAACTCCACGTCCTCGTATATAAATAAACGTAACCAATCAACCGTATTTATTATACAAGTAGCATTTCATCGATTCGTTAATGGATTGTTAACTATCGAAGATTAACGATCGAAACTTCGTCGTTGGAACGTTCGCAGATTTTAAGTTCGTGCAACTTAACTCAAGGTATCGCTTTATTAATAACGATGATTTAGCATTTTGAGAAATACGAGTTTGCCATGGTTATGAGTGATCACGAATTTGTCAAAGTCGTCTAGGATCGTTTTTCGCGTGCAATTTCGCGCATCCCACACGCGACCAGTATTTTTCTTTTTCTTTTTTTTTTTTTTTAGACGTGATATTGTGGATGCCTTCTGGCACTCCTTTAATTCGACTGCGCGAGACAGATACGCTTTGTTGGCACACACAGAGGGAGTCAATGTCGAACGGATTGAAGGAACAATAAAGGGGAGATTATTCGTCCGTTGACATTGCTTTAGAACGATGCAATTTAACGAATTCTCGAGAAGAATTTGAAATTGTTTAAGATATTATATTTTGCGAAAAGATTATGATAGAAAAGATTATGAAGATTATATTATGTTATTTATGATTGGGTATAAATAAAATATTTATATCTTTTTAATTGAAATATAAATGGTATATTAAAAACTTACCCTCTTAAACACTGAACATTAATTATTGATTCTCTTATACTCTCTATTCTCTTATTCTCTTATATTTGAATGTTATTTCGAGCTCTGATACTTTGAAATTTGTTTATTTTCTAATGAAATGTTCTTTTTGAAAATATATATATATTGGTTTTAAATATATGTTTTATTAAATATGTTAATTTTATATATATATTGGTTTTAAATATATGTTTGATATTTGATATTATTATTTATCCATATATCTATTATTTAAAAAAATATATATAAAAATCATTCAATGAAAATAAAAATATTTATTTCAAAAATTTATTTTCCTCATACTGTTATTAAAAATCCAAAGTGAAAATTATTTATATCATAAAAACGATTGTTTGTTGAAAATTATTGTGTTTCTTAAGAGATATATAACCAATAACGTTATTTTCAACACATTTCAATTTTCTTCGCACGTATTTAACAATATTACTAAAACATCTTTGGCAATATTGCTGAAATGTTATTAACACATCGTTTAAAATTTATTTTAGATTTATTGCAACCAATTTGCGAATGAAAATTAATTTGTTTTTGATTTTGAAGTTGTAAAATTTTAGGAAATATTGTAGAATTTAAAAAAATTAAAAAATATGATCAAAAATTTGTTGCAGTTTATATAAGATGATTGAAAGATTTATTTATGACAATATATTAATAAATATGTAAATCATGATTTAATTTGCTTTTGCTTAAAAATTCGATTTCTAAATTATTGAAAAGAATTTATATGAAAATTCATTTAATTTCGAAATAATTCATTGAAAATTTTAATACGAAAATTTCGTTTCTTTCTTTTTAAAATTTTCCAATATAAAAAATTCCAAATTTGAATTCTTATATATTTATCGTATATATTATATATTTTTTAATACGTCATAACTATAGTTCATTCTTCTTTTGTTTCGAAATTCGATCCTTTATATGAAAAATTTCTAGAAAAAATTCATTGAATGAACAACGCAAAATGCTTCAAATTCTCAAGACGAGAATAATTATATATAATATAAAATTGCAGTCAATTCCTTTTTACCATCTTGACAAAATTCTCCGAAATTCTCCGAAGTTAACTTAAGACTCCGCTCATTCAATCATATCTTAACCGTCCAAATTTTATCATAAATCAAGTAAATTTGAAACGTATACAAGATTGATGAAAAGATGAATTCTCGACTTTCCAAAAATATTGTATACTAATCATAGTTAATGCTTAAACGTTTAAAATTAAGTGTTTCGAAGATGCATTATTATGTTTTTGAAAAGTTAGTCGAAAATTTATTATAATTAATTAGTTTGGTTTGTTCGAACGTTGACAATTCAAACGATGAATTCTAAATACGACTCGTTGGATCGCAAGAGGATGAATCGAATTGGCGAGAATATCACCTGTATAAGAATCTTGAGGAATGTTCAAATAAGATAAAAGAAAGCTGCTGGTGAATACGTATGTCATTGTTGTGACATTTGGATTGCATATTTTTTTTCTTTTATATTTGGACAGAAGAAAGAATTGATACGTAGTAGATCCGTATTTATCTTGAATGGTAATTTTATTAGAATGCACATTTGTTTGTTTGGTTAAGATCTAGTTAGAGTTTGGAAACTTTATATGTTGTTCAAGTTTGCACAAACATTTGTACATTCATTCATTTTGATGTTGAAAATATTTATCGAAGGAATTTTACGAATTTTACGAAGAACATTTAATTGATAAATTTATAAAGAAAATTATCTTTTATTTTCTATGTATATCCTAACTTTTAAATCACAAATCATTTTCAAATAACAAAATATAAATTAGTGCTTTATATTTTGATTTTATCTTCTTTGAAATATTCAAATAATGATAAATTACTATACTTACGACGAATAAGCAAACGATTTTAATACGCTGTATCCTGGCTATTTCCATTAGCTTGCGAATAAATTAATACACATAGATATAAAAAAATATCAATGCCTATTTTTAATGTTTGTCTCACTTTTTAATGTTTTATTATTTAAAAATTAAATTATTTTCTTTTATTCTTCGATCTATATTAAAAAAAGTAACGTAATCGAACTGTAATCTTCAATCCACAGGATGTGAATTGAAATTATATAAATAATTAGAATTCAAAGAATTTTTGTTCGTCAATAAAAAAGAAATAAATATCCATAAAATTTTTTCTAATTAAAAATTCATCTCGAAATTAAGGACGGTCAAACATATCGAACAACGAGTATCCATCTCTTCTGTTTGTATATAGCATAAACGTGAAATTCGTTTTTAAAACACGTTAATAACGAGGCCAACAACGTTTATATACGCAACACGGATGATGTTGTCGATAGCTACTATGATCTCTTATTAAACGAAAGCGCGCAGTTGGCACGGGCATTGTGGCTGAACGCCTTAAATCGCGTTTAAATTCACAGTCGTAGGCTATAACCGTGACTTGTGGAAAATTACGTTACTTTCTTCACGGTTGTTCCACCCGCGTGACCGGCGGAAGAAATGCGCAACCACTTGAAAATTCTTACATCAACCGCACCGTGTGCGTGTCACTCGATATTCCCTCTTGGCCGAGGCGGTTTCTCACGTTCGCTATCGATGGAAGCGAAAAAAAAATTTACACGAGAGCGTTACATAAAATGTTGTACAATTTAGAGAGATAAAACTTGACGAATGTATATACTAGACGTAGAGATCGTTTCAAAATAAATGTCACTTCAAGCATTTGTTGTAATAACAATGGCATTGTTATTTCCTTTTATTTATTTATTTATTTTTTCTTTTATTTGATGAAAGATGAGTGATTGAAATTTCAAATTGCATAAAATTATGTTGAAAATAGAAAGAAAAAGATAATTATTTTTCTATATTAATAATTTAAGAAAGTGGAATTTTAGCAAATGAATATGATATGTACAGAATTTAGTTTTATAATATATTTATATATTATATAGTTTCATTCTATTTTTTATGTATTCTGTATTAATTCAAGATCAAGTTTATTGTTCATAAAATATTTTTAATAAAATAAAATTTGATAGGTAAAGAACAGATTGTGAAAAGATTATTTTATATAAAAGAAAATATCTTTATCATAAATATCATATAGGAAAGAAGATAAAAGACACTTATTTTGAAACAGTCTGTATTCATAAGACCTTGAGGGAATAAATTTATGTCAGTTTTTATTGGCCATTTCATTATGATCTCTTAAATTTCCTGTCTTTTTATACTCTACCACTTTTATCAAATTTTTGACATTTATATAATGTCTCACAATATTTTCAAAATCCTTAAGAGAGAAAAATTTACAAAACAACCAATAAAATACTCATTTTCATTTTTTCTAACCTAACCAAACTATTCCTAATAAAAATATCTTTCAAATATTTGTTGTAATAATAATATAATATATAAATTATGAATTATGAATATATAATATAATATATAATATAATAATAATTATATAAATATTTAATAATATCAAATTGAAAATATATATTTTCAAGATTCAACGACAAAAAATACAAATAACAGATTTTTTCTGTATAAATAATTGTAAACTTTCTCATTAAATGTGCAAAATATCTTTAACAGAATTCTCTCAAGGTAATTATCAATCAAAATACGATTCTTCAGTTTAGAATGCAACACGAATCTATTTTCCTATCAATTGTCAGAACAAGGCCCAAGATCATGGACGAAGAATTGAAAAAAGTAGAGATTAGTGGCTCCATTGCTGGTGATTAAAGCGACGAAAATATTGCGTGTGAGACCAGCCCTATTTCGGCCAAATGATTCACTGAGAACGACACGTACACAAGTTCAACCATCCCTCCTCATCTTCCTTTTGTCCCTTTATTCGACTCACAGAGGACACTTCATTTCTCCTACATTTCCTTTTCCCTCGTATTTCTGGCAACTCGATTTTTTTTGCATGGGATCGCGCAACGAACGTAAACAGGGTAGCAATGAAAAGAGTATTTTCATCCCCATATTGGAACGCCTCCAATCTTGTCTTCCGCGGAATTCGCTTAACGGCAATACAGAATCGTCTTATATACAGTGATTCATGAAACTGATCATGTTACATTAGAAAAACATTAGAAAATTTAGCTAACTAGATAATTAATTTTTTGTTGCGAAAAATTCGAAAAATCCATTGAAACGCTGAATTCTTGATTAGTCAATGTTTGTAATCATAACATTAAGATGAGTTGAATTTTGACTGATGGTGTTTGTGCAAATTAAATTTTTGAACATACATATAAAAATAAAATTGAAATAAATAAATAAATAAATAAACTCTATGGATATAGATCATAATTTTGATTTTCATATTTTATGTATTTTTAGATTTCATTTAAATTTTCCATTAATAAACATTCATAATTTAATAATGATAATGCAAAATAATACAAACTCAATATCTGAAAAAAATTTTTCTTTAATTTGTATATACGATTGGTAGTGATCATGCAAGTATGAGTATTTCTATGTGAAAGAGGTTTAAATGGCTCCGTCATTAATTTTCGTCACTTGGAATAACGATCCTGCGTCTGGCAATACGAATTAAACACTACAGGGTGGCTATATTCGAAATGTTTTAAGATTTCACGTGCATGGATAGTTTGTGTATACGCTTCGCGTTGAATTCTCGTTGACGTTTTGTTGCAGACCTGTCAACTCGCGTTTCTAGCAACATGCGTCACGGTTTGTATTTAGAGTTGCAGAGGATGCAAAGTGAGAATATTGAAGGTATTAGAGTTGGTCGAATATTTGTGAAAGGAAACATATGTAAGTACTTACTTTAAGAGAAATAGGAAAATATGTTGCAACGAAACTTCTGTATTTTAAATATCTATAATTCATTCTAATCTCAAAAAATTAAGTAGCATGTTAATAAAGATAGTGTTATTGGAATATTAAATTATTATCGAAAGCATCGTTTATTGAACATCTTAAAACTCATTCTCGATGGAAATAGATGTTTTAATGTAATTTTTGAAAATAAAATATTACGAGAAATCTTTGTAAATCATTATATATGTTTATGATTATTAATTTCAAGATATATTTATAAAAATGAATCGAAAATTTCTTATGAAATTATTAAATGTTTGTTATTTTCTATCCTTATAATTTTTTGAAAAATTTTGTTAAATTGAATTCCGATTCTTCTAAAATTATTTTGTTCGATGATCTAATTTTCAAATTTTGCACGAACTTGTTATTTATGCGAAGTTGAAATATCCTTTCGAGTGTTTTACAACTTCCAAGTGCAGTAGAAGTTCTTTGAACTTTGCCTGTCTCGAAATGAAGTCTAATGGTGTGAATGGATGTACAAGTGTAAACTTGAAGTGAAGAGATTACAACCATAGAAATGAATAAGAATAAGTGGAGCAACGATAAGATTAGTAATTTGCAAGTAACGTGGTGTTCTTCATGAAATATTCTATGAAATAACCAAGACTTTGTAGAAATATCCACATTTTCCAATTTTTAATAATTATACTCCTATTTACTTCATTAAACACAAAAACATTGTAACAAATTATATCATTTATGACAATAAATCGAAAAAATCAGAAGAAATACGAAATTTAAATGATGTATTTTTCAGTCCTTGACCTAAGTATAATTCTTCCATTCGTTGAAACATTTCTCGAAAGAATCATGATCGATATATTTAGTTCCTTATCTCGATTTTGCTATACACATTGTTAAAATATAAGGGAATTTACGATACAAAATTTTCATTATCACCAATATCATTATCAGAATATTTATTGCTCTAGAAAACAGCTATTAAAGTTTACGTTCTATATCAGATGAACATAACGACAATCTACAATCCTTAAGTCAAAAAAACATATTTCATCAATTACTCAGCTCTTTTAATTTTTACTATTTTTAATTTTTTCCATTCGATTACATCCTTTCTTCCAGCATATTCTCCTTATTTCTCGATTCGATTTTAACGAACAATATAATGATTTATATATACAAATATTTCAAATAATTTCAAGATTCTCAATCAGATTCATGCAATAAAATAAATCATCAATATCTATAACAATAAAACATTGATAATAAATAAAATTATGCGATTTTGATTCAAAATTTCATTCAATAATTCTTCATTCTTTTAAATTTTACGATCATATTTAAAAAAAAATCTTTTGACAATAATTTTTTTTTACGTAATCCTTCAATTCCCGAAATTCACCATTTCGAAGATTTCATCTTCGATAGTCGCCCTATTTTCCCCAATTAGCCATCAGCCATCATCATCGAGGAGCACGATTGTCGAGGTAACGAGCGCTCGGCAAATGGTACCCCGTGAAAAGTGTGTCTGGCCGAATTTAGAAGCCGCATTTTTTTTCCTCCCTCCTCCCCTCCTCGCGCCGGTCGAGCACGCGCGAGAGAGAGAGAGGAACCAGGACGCGATCCACGGGCCAATGACAGTTATGCAGCCGAGCGAGATGGCCTCGACACGGCAACGATTTTGACAGCTGCACTGCGCCGGGTTTTTACACGATCCTCCGGGCAACCCTCTTCGGGGAGGGCTGCCCTTAGGCAGGAGGGGGAGGGCGCGTTTATGCGTCGCGCGTGCAGGAATTTTCGAAACGTTGGCGTCGAACAACGTGGAAAACTATCTTTAGAGCTCGCGCAGGGGCGGTGCTCTCGCTCGAAAATAGAATATTCGTCGAGGGGATATAGAGCCTCTGCTGAGAAATCTTACGGTTTCTCTGGATTTCGTTCCTCTTGTTTTTCTCGTCGAAAAACGTTTTCTTTCATCAAGGCAAATGAGATCGAAAAATTAAGAAGGATTAGATAGATAAGTTGAAATTTTTAATTTTTGTACCTTTGGTATCTTTTGTATCTTGGTATTGAACCTTTGGTCTTTTGTCAACAGCCGGTTCAGGCCGGTTATAGATATATAGATAGATCGTTAGATTTGATAATTGATTGATAATGGATGAAAGACAAGGAATTTTTAATTTTCGTATTAAGTAGAAAGATATCTGGATAAAATATGTTAATTTTTAAACTATATTAGATTGTTGCAGATGAAATAATCTTGATGAAAAAGAATTTTGATAATAACATTGATACATTTTACATAAAAAATTTTATCAATTGATTATTATTTTTTTGTACCAATTGTTTGTTCTTTTAATGTAATCGTTTCGAAGATTTTAATTAATATCATCATATGTAACAATCTAACACATTTCTACGAAGCTTCTAATAAACGAGTTCTTTTAAAATATATCCCAAATCTGTCAATCCTGTTAAACGAATCTTCGAATCTTCTAAACCTAGATTTAGACAACTATTTAAACGATTCTTGCCACTGATTCCCTTTGATGATCTGAGGAATCCCGAGTTCTTTTCCACTTCGAGCCATATTCTTTCTTATGCATGGAAATTTCGAAAGTGGATCGCGATAAATCATCAAACTGACCTCTCTGCTGACTGGTGATCTGCTGCCGAGTGACGTGTCGTTCGGTCCTCTGTTGCATGCTCATTTGCTGCTGCTGCTGTTGCTGCTGCATGATCGTCTGTTGCTGCTGCTGTTGCTGCTGTTGCTGCTGCTGTTGCTGGGACGTTTGTCGTTTCATCTTGGATCAATCGATGGAATCCAAGTCGTTCGGTCGATTCTTCGTGTGGTCGAGCACAAAAAAAAAAGATTGTACGCAAAAGGGGTCGGAATAATCTCACCCCGTACTTTCCTTCCCCCTCTTCCTTCCTTACTTCCCTCTTTTCTTTTTCCCCCCAGAAGAACTTACGTCTACGAACTTCCGTCACTGGCCACTTAACAACAACAAAAAGATACGCAACGCAGCCGAGAAAAAAATTCGAAGAAAAGGAACAGATCCTTGCGTGTCACTCGCGAATATATATATATATATATATATATAGTATATATATATATATATACTCGAAATAATTAAATCCTCTTCTTCTTCCTTATCCTTATTATTCCTTCTCTTGTTATCAATATTTCTCTCGTATTATCGTCTTCAATGTAACTATTTCTTCTATCTTCTTTCAGTGTATACTTGTGTATATTTGTGCTGCCTGAGGCCGCGGCTCACTCCAGTCGGCAGAAGTCAAGTCATCATCGAAAAGTCTTCTGTCCCCGAGACTCTTTAAACCAAGACGTCGGTCGAATGCGAATTGCCGGCTGATGCCGCCGCGGAAAACGAACACGGCCTTCCACGAGGACGTGGGTCGAGTTGGTGGGGGTGGGGGCTTGGGGTTTTTAGAGATGGAAAAGGGGTGGGGTGGACGTCGAGCGTCCCGACGCTTGCAGAAGATGCGCGAGTTCGTGGAACGAGGACAGGACGATACGAAATTTTTCACACCCTCGTCACACGTAGAGATTAATCGTTTGGATGGAAATAGAACGCTTTCCCTTTTCCACTTTTCTTTCCTGGTTCTTTCCCTTTTTTTCTTCCTTTTTTTTTTCTTTTTTTTTTTAAGTTTCTTTCTTTGGTAAATCTCTTAGTCTAGGTTCTTCTTCTTTTACGGATATTTCTTCGAAGGGAAGAAGAGAGTTTTGGGGGACACTTTTTTCTTTCTTCCTTCCTTTTTTTTTATGGAAAGAACGAAGAAAAGAACAGAGCTTTTGATGAAAATAGAACGTCGATTATTCGAAGATTGATTACTCAAATGATCGATGAATATCTCAATAAATGTCTAATAATTCTTACATTATGAATATTGTTTAATTTGTAATTGTTTCGTGACAATTATAGACAAATTTGATGATCAATTATCCAAAAATTAGATGAATTTGTTTCTCAATTAATTTGAATAATTGATATATAAGAAAAGATGTTTAAAAATTTTGTAAAAGATATAAGAAAATTCGTGGAAACATTATTCAGAGTTGTGAAATAGTAATTCATTATTGAAACTAATTATGATAATTATAATAGGGAATAATTTAATAGGCACGTATAATACTTATAACCTGTAATCATTAATTTGTGAATTTTCGTGTGATGAATAATTATTATGTATGCATACTTTATTGTATGCATTTTTTATTACAATGCTAAAACTTAAATATGCATTTTTCAAATAAGTGGTAGCAGCTTATGTAAAGCTTTTAAAAAAAAAATAATTAATTTATTATAAAGTTTATGAAAATAACTCAATCTATTTATAAAATTTATCTTCAATTTAGAATTAGAAATATTATTTTCATTTCTAAATATCCATTAATGAAAAAATTTTTTCCCTATAACGTGGTATGCTTGTTAGCTATTATCATATATAAAACAATAATATATGAATTGAATAAAATTAAATGAGATATTATATAAAAGCAAACTTTATATAATATTAAAATAAATAATTTGCTCTATTTTAAAACTATGTAAATGATATGTAAAATACTCTAATATTTTATTTAATAAATTTTTATAAGGATACAATTATTCCTCATTATAGATGAACTTATGAATGGATTACAATCAAAAATATATTTCATGTCTAAAAATAATTAAATTATTCATCTAGTAATTTAAATATTCATCGTTATACAATCGTTTGAATTCAATTTCTCGTACTCTATTTTCTAAAGTTATTTCGAGTAAACATCGTCGATGTTGCTTGATATATATTTTTTTGGCATGATGAGCATTCGATGATAAGTGTTTATATTTTCAGCGATTTAGATCACAAGATTAATTAATGATGTAAAGATGCTCAAGAGTTTTCCAAAGAGTTTAAAAAAAAGAAAGGGAAGTTATGACGATCTGATGATATGGAACTAAATCATTTTTAGAAATCTAGTGAAATCTAAAAATATACAATTATTCAGGAAATTTTGAATTTTATTTTGAATTTTATAAAAAGATTATTTTTGTTCAAATAATTAATAATTTTCAATTGTGCAATTAATTCAGGGTGCTCCTTTTAATTCTCGCCTGAAATATCTTTTTTTTTGTATGAATATTTTCTTTAAAAAAATTCATATAAAATGATTTATATATAATATTATAATTGAAATAAAAAATCAAATAGACAAATATTGAATAATTTTAAATTTTATAAATTTTTATTTCATCGTAGAAAATTAAATGGAGAGTAGTTATTGAAGAGTTTTAAATTTTAATAAAATAAATAATATAATTCTATATAATTTTTCAATTATTAAAACTTACTTATAAAAGTTTTTATAAATTTTTATATATAAATGTATTAAATTTAAATAAGAACTATATTAAGGACAGTAGATACAACGTAGAATATCATGAACTTAACTGTTCTCCTAAATTTCTTGCACAATATTAAAAATTTATTCATCAGACTTTCACATTGTGTCGGTCTTTTTAATAATAAAACGTGTATTATGCTAACAGTATCATGTTGTCCTAGTTATTTGAAACAAACGTCGCTCAAAATATACATTTCTTATTCAGGAATTCAAATCTGATAATCTTGAATTAATTAATCCTCAAAAAAATTTAAAGCTCTTGTATATATAATAATTATCTATTCAGATTGATTTGATGATATTGATATCTTAGAAAAATAAAATTGATATTATTATAATTAATATTTATAATATTTTTATTTTAAAATATATTTCTATATTTAAGTATATTTAGAAAGAAAATAAAGTAGAGAATCTATTATTACTCTCTTACTATTAATACACTCTTTGTTCATCAATGAATAATACTGAATAAGGTATTTATATAAATTCTCCTTGAAACAGTAAAGGTAATGATTCAATTGTCACCAACAATTGCTTACTTATTTCCCTAAATAACCTATTGAATTAAACATTAAATTGCAAATCAATTCTTTCTTCACAAAAAATATTGCAATACAAATGCAAGTCATAATGTAATTTCATCTTCAAATTGATTTTTATATTCTTAATGACATATTCATCTAACTTTCTAATCGTTTAAAACCAATATTCAAATAACAAATTCCTATTATATTTTATTTATATTATTATTTATATTACTAATAAATAACTGCATTTCTAATTTTCCAAATGAATCTAAGTATATCATAAATCAAATCAACTCCTTAATCAAATCAATTTCCTCAAAATAATTTATTTAATTATTAAATATTGATATTTCAATATGAAATATTTTTCTTTCACGCATTTTAATATTAAAATAAATTCTCACTTTAAATTGTTTATTAAATTATAAAAAAAAAGAAAATAAATAAAACAGAAATCCTCAATTAGAACAAACCACGATCAACAAAAATTTGAAACAAACATTCCTCTTTATAATACCAAACACGTAACTTATTTCAAAAGTTCACTGAATCACCCCCAATTCCAACCAGAATTCCTCGAATCAAAACTTTTCTAACCAATCCTCGTGGAAGACCATGATTCAAACAAAATTCGCATTCGAATCTCTTTCACCGTTCAAAAAATTCTTTCTTTTGAAAAAAAATCTCCTTTATCAACCATTCCATCTAATATGAATACCTGTTATTCGTACCAAATGAGAGGATGGAAAAATCGATTAATAATCGTCGTACTGCGATAAACGATTAATCGAAACGAGAAACCCGTGGCCCGAGCGGAGCCGCAAGTCGACGCGCGGCTCACGCAGCGTTCTCGCGCTCACTGACAGACGCCCACGCATCTACGCACTTCTCACACACCTCTGTCCCCTCGTTCCACGATCGCCCCAGCCCCTTTCTCCGCCGCGTTCTCCTTCCACCGCTACTCGTGTCTAGTGTATACAGGGTGTTGATATATTTTTGGGCACGCATTTCGAGGCTCTAAGAGGAAATATACAAAAATTGGTGCGTAAGATTTTGATCGATTTACGAAATTGTAAACCATTTAGTTGGATGAAATGGCCCTATATTTCCAAATTGGATTGAATATTATTTAATTTGAATAGAAGTTGAAGTAGCTATGGATTTTTAATTATCAGTATTGTATATAAAAAAGTACTATTGGCAAAATTAATATTGGTTCTATTTAAATCATTATTTTTATAACAGTGCTTCGATTTTATTTATATGATATTTTTAGATCAGTGGTTCTAGTGTTAATAAATAAGAAATTTATTTTAATCGATCGAAATTTTTGTATATGATATATTAACATCTTATAATGTTTTATATCATTTCAAAATAATATTTATGTCGGTAATGCATTATTTCGCTATTAAGATTTGGATAAAAATATATCTGGATAATAAAAATATGAAACGAAATGAGAAATATTAAAATAATTCTTTGAACGCGTTAAAATAAAATTTAAATAATCATAAAAATTTCTCAAATAATTCTAATGAATCACAGATACATATAAGCCAAAACAGATATAAAAATTGATATACAGAAGATTGAGGTTTATTTATTAAATTATAAACACAAACAATTTAAGCATTAGATGAAATGAAACAATACAGTGTTTCTATTTCTGTCTTATCTCATAGTATCTCTTATAACTCATTAAATAATTTTCCATGACATTTTTATGATACTTCTTTTTCTTGAATTTTTGTGGCTTTTAAAATTGATCTTTAAAAGTTATTTCACACTGTATAAACGTATCAACACACTATATAAAACGTTTCTCTCTTTCAACTGCTTCTCGTATTTTTCTTCATCTCCCTCTTTCTTTCCTTATTTGTCTCCCTCTTTCTTTTTTTCTTTCGTATAATTTTCTTGCTCGCACGACACCAGTCGACGACGTCTTATTCCCTCACAGAGCGTTGGCGTATGAGTTTTTACAAGTGACACACCAGAAACGCGTGTCGTATCGAGAACACCGTTGCTCCTGTGTCGAATCTGGGGCAATTGTGATCTTACAGATGCTAGGAATAAATAATTCTTTTTACAGTGAGATTGAGGGTTTTCTTGATTTTAATGATTTGATGAATGTTATATCTCCGCTCAATGGTTGAAGGAGTCTTAATTTATGTGCAGACGTAGGAACAAGTTCATGAAGAGAATAAATGTAATTGAGGAAGTACTTAAACTTAGAAAAGTAAAGTGTGAGATACTTCCCTAATGTTTTTATTGTCTTACCTATTATTTTCTTATTTGTGTATAGATATTAAAAAATTATTCAATGAAATGAATATGAGTTAACATCAAAGAATAGTTGTTCAAGATCGAATTAACATGTTTTATTTTTAAAAAATTTTCAATAACTTTGAAATTTCAAAATATTTTATAAATTTCTTCCTATCAGATACTTTCTATTGAATCAAAATTCCTTTTGTAAAAAGAAAGTGGAAGAAACAAGTTTTAAACCAAGTCAAATAAAGGTGGAAGAACAAATATGGAGCGAATTACTAGTTGATTGACTACACTACTTTCTTCTATTCTTCTTTCAAAATAATCTTCAAATGATTTTTTTGATAAATTTTTAATCATAAAATGATCCACTTAAAATTCATTATTGTCATACGTTTAAATTCCAAAGACTTCTCGTTTCATTCTTCTCTATTCAACATCTCGCGAAAATCATTTGTCCCACTCATAAACATTTCTCGCCTTTTCTTGAATTTGTACGTATAATACAAATCATTTAAACAGGTTAGGTTTGAACAACCTCTTGTTCTCATGCATCTGTGTTATGTATGAAATTTATGTCTTCTAAAATTATATAAGTTACAATCAACGATAATCTCAAGCAATATGAACGAGTTCACTTTCACATTATGAATAATGAATTGGTATGGACTCGTTTGATAAGAATGGTTACAATAAATATAAAAAATAAATGTGATACACATTTAAGTTTTCAAATGAAATGAATATATATATTATTTTTTGGTTAAATTTTTAATTAAATTTTAATTCTTTCTTATATAATATAAAAAAAATAATTTTGAAAAATGTACAATTTTAAAAATCATTTTATTTAATAAAATAATCAAATATTATATTTTTTGAAATTGCTAATTGCAATTTTGAATGTTAAGTTACATTCTAATAATAGAATCAATTCTGAATCATATATTTCTTATCAAGATTCAAGGTAATCAAAATTTCTATCGTAGCATTCCAAACATATTTTAATTTTACTGTTATCTCATGCATAAACTCAAAAAAAAAAAAGAATCATCTTTCAAGAATTTTAAAGAAGAACGGAATTCTTGTACAAGAAACAATTCATTACGTTTGAATAAATTTTGTCATCATTGAACAAATTTGAAATTTATTATCTTCACTTATTTCTCTCATAATATATCTGCACATAAATAATTAAAACGTAATAATTAATCGTTCCTTTTCTAATCATTTTTTCACCTATAATTCAATATTCAAAGTAAATGAAAAATTAAAAATTTAAAACTTAATTCTAAATACAAAAATTGATGTACAAAAATGTTGGTAATTGGTCATCGTTCATTTTTCAAATAATTTACATTTTACACCAAATAAATAGAGACGATCATACAGAGCAAAGCTGTTTTTTCTCTTCGAAACAAATTTTTTAAAACTATTTTAATGTTATTATTTGATTTTGTTGCTAGTGATAAATTACATAAATTTTCGCGAGTGAAACAGATCGAACGAATATATATAATGTCGAAGGTCAACTTGTCGAATATTTCCAACCGATATTCTCTCTTCGCTCCGCCAATAAATTAAAACGCGACAATGAAACGATTTATCGGTTTCGGGCGGGCATTGTACGTGCCAGACACGCTATTAGCTCGAGTCGAACGTTTAGATTCGTCGAAGCAACGGTCGTAAATTCGTTTTCATTCCTAAACTCTTCCCTAGAATTCTATCCCGAATAATATCACGAGCGACCAATTTGTATTAATTGTTCGTTACGCCGGCCACGTATACGCGAAAAATTCTGTCCAACCGTTATAGCGTCGAGACGAATCGGAGCGAGACTCGAGCGTAATAACGAAGGTACATATGTGTTTTTCGATGTAATACGAAATTTTCATATTAACAAGAATGGAAGAGAATACAATGTTCAAAGAAAATAACGTTAGAAAAATTTCTTTTCGATATTCGACGTTTATCGATAAATTTTATAAAATATTGATGTATAAATATGTAATAACAAAATGTCAGAAGAAGATAATACAATAGAAATAAGAGTAAAGAGTCCAAAGATGATAATTAAAATAATAGGATATTACATTATTCTAATTTTTCCCTATATATTTCTCAACGCATATATCTACCAAGACATAGTATTTCATGAAAATTAAACTCATATTTAATTAATTCATCATATTTTGTGTTATAGAATAATAGTATATCAAAAGAAAATTTTCAATTTCTTCATAATCTTCTTCCAAAAAGAAATATCAATCGATGAAGAAACAAAAATTACATACATTGAAAATAATATTAATATTTAAAGATTCTTCAAGATTCTTCAAGAAAATATATGAATGAATTCGACAAAGAAGGTATTTATATCGAGAAAGTATAAAATCGTAGAAGCGTAGATCGATTAGGGAACAGGAGAATGATCAAATGGTAACCTCTGCATAATCCGACACTGGAGGCGCGAGTTGTGGGTCAAATGCAAACCGCGCGACCGTGTAATTCAGACATTACGGCAAGCAAGAATCGTATAAAGCGTACAATGCGTTCGGTTTCACGTTACGAGGTGAGAGAGTGAACACACGCGTGAACACACGGACTTACGCGAAAAACGGTGATCTTTTGCAATCGTGACAAAATAGAATATACTCTGTCTCGTTTAATTGTTTGTGTTCTAAGCGTTTCTCCAGTGTTTCGTTGAAAGAAAGAAAGAAAAAAAACTTTTTATTGAGTTAATAAGTTTTCTCGTTAGATAATGATACTGGTATCTCGTTTAACGAGATGTATATTTAATTTCTTAAGATCTCTGTAAATGTTTTATAAATGGATAATGTTAAAAACTATTGAAGTTTGTTTATTTAATAATTACTAAATTTTTTATATAATTTAATTATTTCTAAATACAATAATGTACATAACTTCGTTATATCTATAATTTTTAAAAGATAAAATGTTATGTATCGATATGAATATTTAAATCTCTCTTTAATTTAACATACAGTTGATAATTTCAACAATTATATATGCACATGGAAACATTACAAAATATGGAATTATAATATTTGGAATTAGAAAATAAATTCAAAAAGTAATATTTATTTCTTTGCGAATTCACAATAACGGCTATTTGTTCCTGAAATTACGAGTTGAATAAATATAATTTCTAATTTCATATAATATTTCATATCTTTCACTCGTGAAACTATCATGTAGAGATTAGATCATGAAAGATCGAGGAGATGAGACTTGGATTTTGTTTCGTTTATTTCTGGTTTGTAAGTACGCGTAACTCGTTGAGAGTTATGTTCACGCAGGACTTTAGAAACTGGCAGTGTTCACTCGATAGAAATATTCGCGAAACGTTTTGATGCTTGTTTGTCCTCGCGCGAAACTTTGGAGGTTAGGTTACCTTAGGTTAGTGAGTTTAAAAAAATTATCGGGAAGGTGGAAGTGAAAAATAGAAAGAAGGGAAAGGGAAAAGAGATAAAGATACACAGCTCGAAATTCTCGATGGATGGACAACGAAGACGATCCACTCGAAAGATGGGTCATCAGATGAATCATCGCGTTTTGCCAAGGTAGCGCATAGCGACGCGTCTATTTTCGAGTTCTCGATGGATTTCTAGGGATGGAGTGGCGGAAAGGGGTGGTCGTGGTTTGTGATTCAACGATCACGCCTCACCAACAGAAAACTCGTGCATCGTACACACCATCTGCCCTCTGTATATACGCGCGAAATCAGCAATGATCGGAGGATACCCACCTGGCCACGACACGTATGCTATTTTCGCGGACGGCCGAGAGTAATCGTTCGAAGGACCCTGAATGTGGGTTAGCCAGCTACTCTGCAACGTTTCCTCGTGTTCGAGGCAATGGAATCGAGATTAATGGACGCGACATCGCGAGCAGGTTGACGATGCTCGATGTCTTTGGGAATAATTGTTTCCTAACAATTGTTTTCCTGTGGTCGATGCTTGAGAACGAATGGCATCGAACTCTTTTCGTTTCGATTATATTACACAAAAATGCATTTTTAATCATTTCGAAATTGAAATGGAACAAATCGAGAATAATAAGTTTGATATTTGGTGAAAAGTTGTGTTTATTAACCTCTTTCATTGGTTGAATAATCTTTGATCTAATGGTTAGATCACAAAAATCCATTTTTAATTATTTGATAGTATAGTAAAATTACGAAATTATGAAATTAATGGAGATTAATTGATATTTCTTGTTCGATGGTCAAATAATTTTTGACCATCTCTTTCTCTCATAATTACGTAAAATGTAACTATATTAAAAATTAGAACTAGCATTTGATTTAATATTTTTGCCTCGTGATATTAATGAACAAAATTTAAAATTTTCTACATATAAATAATTAAAATGAAGAATAATTGTGATTAAAAAATAATCATCGTTTATGATTCAGATTTAGAATCTATGGAATAAGATTTAATGAGAATAGATGTTGTTTGAGACGTGGGTGGATGAGTTTGCTCGAATTTTTTCGATTCCAAGAATTATTCATTCGTTATTAAGATTTTGAGAAACAAACAAGAAAAAAAAACGATTACGCGAATAAGTGTAACGCGTTGAGTGGTATCAAAGTATATTTTTAGATCTTCTGAATTCGATTCGCCATTTTGCGGACGCATTGAATCTCTTTTATAGATTCGTAGTCGGAAGGAATGCGTAATGATTTAATAATATTAAGATTTTTGATGAAATTAAGGAATTTTCAAAGAATCGAGGATTTCTCCACTTTCTTCGAAGCGAGCATAATTTAGATCACGTTCGTACTTTTGCAAATATTTTGCTTGGATGAGACAACTTTCTAATTAACATAAATATATATTTGTCGAATATTTTTAACTGAACAAATATATGTGCTGTTGTAGGTACATTATCTTTATAATATTGAAATAAAAAAAATGCATTCTTTTTTAAGAATGATTAATGGAATCTAATTTCGAAAATTAAAAATTAATGAAAATCCAAACGAATAATTATTTTTCTCAAATCGTATTTATGTATTTGTGTACTTTATAAATATTATAATTAAATACGGAATAAAATATTTCTTGTTCCTTCTAATTAAGATTATAGAAAAGATACATTATGCAAAGATTATCTTTTTCAAAAAGTATTATAGATTTTTTCAAATCAAAAAATCTATATATGGATTTTGCATATAGAAATGGAAAAGAATACTATTTCTTATTCATCAACAGTTATAATTTTACATTTATGAAAATCATGAATTACGTACAGTTCATAAAAATCTAATTTAATAAAAACATGATAAGAACCTGATAATAAAAAATATCATCCTGTTTCTTCAAATCGAGATAAAGTATTCGAGATAAATTTTTGGTAAAAAATAAAAAAGAACAAGAAATTTTACACACGTCAAAATTTTCCAAAAATCGAATTTTCAAAAAAAAAAGTTTTTTCACAAATTTAACGATAAGATATAAAAATAATTTCATAATCTCGTTAAATTTAAATAAAATATCACAGAAAAATATACAAATTCAAATCGAAAAATGACAATTCCATAAAATTGAATCGTGAATGAAATCAGGGTACACGTAAAGATTGATCAATAAAATACAACGAAAATAATAATAACACGCAGAATGGGAAGCGGATAAATAAAAAGCTTACCTCCGTCTTCCGTCCTCGGCTTCGCGGAGCGGGAATACTCGCGATCGAAGCAGAAATCATCGCGAAACGAATCGTTCGCCTCGAAATCGGAATACCCGAGTCGCCGCGCTATCGTATTTCGATCCGTTATCTCCTCGCATTCTTCCGTCGTAATTCGCCTCTCGCGATAGCCGCCACCTGCGCAACTAGAAATCAACCAGAACATGTCTCGATATTAGTCGAATGGACGACGACAACGACGTTCAACGATCGATCGTGTTCGATCGCCACCTACCTGGGATCCGCGTTCAAATTCCACGGGACCGAGTAATCGTGTCGCGTAGAATGTTGACGATCCGCAGGTATCGATTTCACGTCGTTCTCTTGCGGAAGAAATAGGTCTTTGAGAGCCACATACCTGGGCGGGCTCTCCATAGCCCTCTCGTTGATGTTTTGGTCCCTGTACGTTCCGTAAAATGGCGAAGGTACTCCTGGAATTTAGGTTCAGGCACTTGTTGTGAAACGAGAGATTGAGAGGTTGAAAGAGAAAAGATTTTTGTTATTTAATTTCGTGCGAATATTTTTGTCATTTTGTAGAATGGAAAAGATGAAATTGGAATTAGATTGAAATTATTTTATAAAATGGAAAGTGCTTGTTGAGATGTGGTTAAAAGAGGTGGAATTTTTGTAATAAGCATTGTGTGCTGTGTTTGGAGGTACGAATGTGTATATTGTTTGTTTGAATTGAATTTTGAAGTAAGTACTAGGATAAGTATTTTTTTTTATATTTATATTTTAGACTTCTATGAGTGATTGAATTGCACACTATATATTTTGGCATACAGGAAAAGATGTAATACAAAAGAATTTATATTGTAAGAATAATTAGATTGATTATAGTGGACATGTATGAAAAAGTTAACTATCTCTATTTGCGTTTAAATAAGATATTACGGATATTTAAGAAAAAATTAATTTGTCACTATAAACCAGATTATACATTAATTTCATAATAACATGATAACAATTATTTTATTGTGAATGTATTATATTTAATATTCTGCTTTTAAAAAAAGGAAAATGTTTTAAAAAATAGACAAATTTGTCGATACAATATATATATATATATGTAAATTGTAACAGAAAAAAATAAAAATTCTTTATACCATTGATTAGATAAAATTAATATATATTATCCTTGACACTCTTTTAAAGAAAAGTGGACAAACTTATTATTTAACTTTTTGAATGTATGTAAATATATCTTGTGAATTATTTACAAGTTTCCTTCATAATATTTTCCTTATTATTTCTATTACATTGGTGCAAAATAAGAATACATGCAATGAAATCTAACATATAAGCAACTACAAGCAATAATATTTATAGAAAACAAATATAAATTAAGAATACATATAACAACATTTGAAGCAAATGTATAAATAAACATGCATATTTTTTCATTCACACACACACAGATTAGTTAATATAATTATAATTATTAATAAATAAACCATAAACAAATATTAATCTGATAAGAAATCCATTTCAGCACATGAAATATAATAGTTTTACGCTTTTTAAAGTTCACAATAATTGGATCATAAACTCTTATTTTCATTTTTATTTAAAATTCAATTATACAGCAATAAAGTATAAATAAAATTAGATAAAGATGTTTGTTTCATCAAAATATCGAACGACGAAAACATCTTAGTCGATAAGAATCGTATCAAGTGTTGAATTAATTGTCATTTCATTGGAATAGAAAATTTTTATTCGCAGTTTCCGATCAAACGGAGCAAAGAAGAGGATGCAACAACGTTTTCGCTCGATGAACAAGCGTTTTCGTAAAATTTAGTCGAACCAAGACTATTTTTATCCAAGTGTTGCATGCCAGACTTCCCGGAGATTTGCGATCGCATCTTATTACGTTTTCTTGAATTCCGTGCGGAACGATTAAATGAAACTTCTGTTTTGTAATTCGAACAATGACTTCCGCTTTCGTTACGTCACTCATTTAACGAGAGAATCGAAACGAGACAATCTGTCAACATGACATTTCAATCAATATGTTTTTCGAATTATACATTAAAAATGTGATACGAAAAATTATTAAATGATTTTATAGGTTCACTCAACTGAATGTAATATTAGATACGGACAAAATTTTCAAGAGGCTAGTTGAAAAAAAATTGTAAAGTTGAAACTTCCATAAATCTTCAATCTTTTTTTATATGTATTTTTAAATTTATAATATTCTTTAGCATAAAATGTATCTTGTGTATTCATTTTCTTCGCTTGTCTCACTTTTGAGCATTTATTATTTGTGTCATTTTTCTACTGAATCTTTTAGACAATATTGTATCATTTTTAATGTAAAGATATGTATAATTACTGCGTAATTTTTCTTGGATAAATTCTTTATTTATTTTGTATTTATATGTTTTTGTTCTTTATATTTTATTGGCCTTGCAAAAAGAATTGCATATCAATCAATTGCATATCATTTTTTCAGTTAAATCGACTTTGATGTTAGTTCGATCATAAAGTATCTATCTATGAATGTACCTATTAAATTTAAAAGATTGGAAATTTTTTATGACATAGCTTTATTGTTAGTACATATCTTTAAGCACTCTGTTATCTTTATAGCCTTATTAACATTCCTTAAAACAGTTTTTAAATTATATAAGGTGTTTAAAAATTCTTCTACTATATTTTAAATATTTCTTTTTTTTTTTTGCAAACATAAAGATGTTAAAATATTTCATATCCTCTTCATCATCTTCATGAAAGTATTACATCTCTTAACTTCATATTTCTATACTATTCAGTTAAATAATAATTCTTGTATAGAATCAATTACTAGTCCAATAAAAAGAATAAATATCATATTAATTATAATAAATATAAATATTTTAATGCTAATAATAATAATTTTCACGCACAACTAATTAATTCAACAATTCCTTGAAAATCAGGAGGAAAAATTTGACAAAAATCATGCAAAAATCGAGTAGACGAGATTTAATAACACGAACGAACAGTTATAACGCATTTTTGTGAAAAAAGAAAGAAAAAAGAATAGTAACAGGATCTTTAACAATCGCAACCGCTTGTTTTTCTCTCGTTTATTCTTGGATCGTCGACTCATATTTTCCATCGCATTCCGGGATTACCTTACCGTCTATTTTCATACCGCATCATCCAACAATCGTTCATCCTGCATACGAATATTCGAGCATTCGAAAATATTAATTTCTCCAAATCTCTAAAAATATAATCTGTCATTCCATTATGCAATTAAATTGCAGTTTATGACATCATTTTTCTGATTATCTTCTTCCATTATTTATTTATCGAATTTTTATTTTAGTAATTTTTTTGATTTGGAAGAAGTATTTTTATATTTTGAAAATTTTATTAATTTATTTTTCATTTTTTTTTTTTATTAATTTGATATTGAATATTATCTTGCCATGTTTCATAAGGAGCGCGTGAATTTCATCACTTTTGAACGTAATAGTATCCTGCTTTACATATTACGAAATTCGAAGCAATGCAGCAGAATAGCGTTTTCAAACTTACGAACAATGTAACGTATGTATATATATTGAACGTTTCTAATTTTAAAATTAGATGTATTCTTCGAAGAAATATTACGATTCGATATTAAAAATTTTATATAAAAATGAAATTTATCTATTAGTGATTTTAAAATTCTTTTTTTTTTAAATTATTCCCTTATATTTCTATTTTTAATAAAAGTAATATAAAAATTATATTTTAAACAAATTTTTTAATTTTACGAATTTTATAAATCTAAATTTTATATTAATTTTTTTCAAAAAAAAGAATGAAGGCAGATCATTGATTATGAATCAATTATAATTTTTTTTTTGAAAATATACTTAAAAATAGATTAAATTTCGTTTCTTTGAAGATATTTAAAATATTCCCAAATACAATATTAAATTTCATCAATTACGAATCAATTACGATTTTTCCAAAAATATTCAACTTCAATAATAATATTAATTTTATAATAAAAATATTTTTAGATAATACAATCATTCAGAAATACCCTCGATTTTGTTTTAACGAATATACATGATTCCACAATGTGTGTGATTAACGAAAAGCTCAATTAACAAGCTCTATACGAGGCCACGGTGATGTTAATAATCCGAATGTTAAATAGTGATGTTGCGTTCTATATATTTCTTTTACTTTCCGAAAATAAACGGATGCCTGAAATACGTGTGACTAATCGTGCAACAAGAACATGGAGACGGAAAACAATGCTTTTCGATACATTATTGCGACATGTTCTGTTTATTTACGACATTTTATTTTCTCGATTGTGGAAAATGAAAGTTACAGTTCTAAACTACGTTAAGAGTTCTGGAGTAATTTTTAATTCTTCTAACGCAATATTTTGTCAAAAAAGGTATACATATTGACAGTTTATACATTTGAGAGTTTCGATAATTAAAGTACTTTTACTTAAAGTACTATATGCAAATGGCTCGCAAAATTATTTGAACATATTTTATAAGGAAATTCATTCAATCTGAAAATTTTGACTTATTGAAGTATGTAGAGCATATGTAGAGCATAATAAATTATATATGGAGCTATTTTTTTCTTTATCGATGAAAAATCTTTTAGAGAGGATGAAATTAAAAAAAAGAAAAACCTAGAAAGTTTCTTTCTCTATTTTACAATACAATTTTATTTTTTTTATTTTTTAAAATGATAGAACAATATAAATTATGAACATTTCGTGATTTTATTTTATTTCGCGTCATTGCAAAGTTATATTTAAGAAACTATATATATACTATACTAAATATATACTTATAAGATTTTAAAAATAAATAAAATTCGAATTTCATTAAAATGTAAAAATGTTTAAATAATTTCATCAGCCAATATCAATGCTTATTCTTCGAATTAGAATTGTTCGTAAATTTTCCACGTATATCACAGAATAATACGAAAACTGTGAAATTTACGTACGATTTAATGTAATCAAGCAATGATTATTTTTCTTATTATTTTTTTTCTTTCTTGAGAGAGGATACTTCAGTTTATTTGATCCGAAAATATTTTCGGTTATTTATGAATAAGAAATTTCTGGAAAAAATTTGATTGCTTTTTGGTTTCTGAGAATTTTTATTTGAACTCTATTTTTAATTGTCATTTTATGAATTGTCGAGAGAAACGATTTTAGAATTTTTAGAGGAGCCACTCAGTAAATGTAAATTATGATTGAGTAATAGCTTGGAACGAATTATTTTTGTTAGTTCCAATATCATGATTAATTTGTCATTATTTAGAATATAATATATATTATTTATACTATTATTACCAATTTATGACTGTACTTATATTTATTATTAGTGGTGATTACTTGTTAATGCTTTTAATAAATTTTATTAGATTTCGTGAAATTTTATCTGTTATCTGAATATTTTAAGTGTTTTTAATGTACTGTAACTGTAATTTAATGAAATTTACATTAAATTAATTTTTTTTCATGCAAAAAAATATATAATTATATAAATAATAATTATAATATTATAATATCATATTGCAATAGTTTTTCTTTTTTTTTCTTTTTGAAAAATATTCAAAGTATAAAAATTCCTTTAATATGAAAAATTAATTATTGTCACAATATTAGAACGAATTTAAAAATAATACAAATACATTATAATTAGACTATAGATTATATTATTATAAATAAATGGATCTTAAACAAAGATTTGACTTATTCCTTAAATCTTTAAATAGAATACATTATTTCTGAATATTTTATGGATATTTCTCTTCTCATATTACCTTATCTATTCCACGAATCTTTGTGCATTAAATTTTTGCATGGATTAATAAACATCCGCGATACACTTATAATTAACAAATTAAAAATAAATTTGAAACGGAACGAGAAAGCGTTAATTACTCCACTCCCTTACGGCTATATCATGCTGATACCCAGTTAAATTAGCATAAACACCTACCATTTCGTAACCATAGCCAACGATGCTCAATCACGGCATCGTGTGTATAAAAAATCGCACCATTGCCATAAGAAATAACAACCAGCCATAGAAATAGAGAGAGAGAGAAAGACACAGAAGAGGAGCAGTGGGAAATAACAGGGATGAGAAAATAATTCGTTACACCATAGTACCCAAGTTTTTTTTTGTATTGCAGAAGAAGCACACGTTTATTTACACATTATACCAATAAATTGTTTGCTGCGATGAATGACAAGTATATGATAACAATAAACGAATCTTTTCGTATCTTGTGTATATATATATATCTTTATTTCAAAACTGAGCAATGAAGCGTTTTTTCTTCTTCTTCTAATCATAATAATAATAATAATAATAATAATGCTATATATCTCAGACTATAGTTGAAAGAAGATCGATAATCGATACCTTTCCTTGAACGTTTCTTTCGCTCGTTCGATAAATAAATTAATCGTTCTCTTGTCGAGGACAGTTTGACTAGCATCTGTTTCGTGGAGAATCACGGTGTATATTGAATAATTTAAAATTTAACATTAACATCGTACATTAATCGATTCAAATTACTTCGAATTATTATAATTTATAAAAAATTAATTTCTCGTTGCAATTATTCGATTCATAATAAATTAATTCTTGTATCCATTGAAAAATTTATATACTCTTACGTTTATATTATATTATATATTATATTATAAATTTGTCGTCACGATTTAAATTTAAATTTACCGCGATTCTAATCTATAGACAGGGCGGGCGAAAAAATTTCAAAAAAAGAAGAAAAAAAAAGAAAAGAAAAGAAGGAAGAAAACCGGAGAATAATTATAAATATGTATGCTACATGCCTAGTAGAGAATGATAGATAAAAAGGATAAAAATGCTCGAGAATGAAAGAGGATGAAAAGAGGAGATGAAGGAGTAAAGAGTGAAAAGAGGAGGGTGTAGAATAGAATCAGTCAAAGAGAAACGACCTACTGAAAGCGTGTTCCACGGCAACAACGACAGAGAAAAATGCATTCGAGAAAGCTCACTACGCGCTGATCAAAGAAAAGAAAGATAAAATTAAAAAAGGAAGAAAATAAAAAGCGTATCCACCAGCGTTCGCGAAATATATTTCTTCGACTTCTCACTATTCGATTATCGTACTTTTGACTAGTTCTCCTCGCCCCTGTCGTAAAATTATCTCGTGTTTTCACGTAAAAAAAATGCAGGAAAAAAAAATGTCGCACTCTTCGAAAGAATAATAATATATACGCGCTACTATATTCTTGCTTTGAAATAAAAAATTCTTATTTTTTTCTCTTTTTTCTCTTTTTTCTTTTTTTTTTTTACGCTCGAATTTTATCTCATCGACGTAAATAATTTTTTGCTTATATACGAGCGTATATTTTTATTTTCCTCAATTACTTTCGAATAATTTTTTTCATTCAAAAATTGAAAACTTTCTTCTCTCTGATAATAATGCATACGATAATAGGAATATACACGTATTCGTTGAATTCGTTTGTTCGATGTTCATCGAAGATGGAAAAGATCGATTAAGCGAAATGATGGAGAGTCATGAATTCGCTTGAAGTTAGAGGCTTAATGTTCCACCACCTTCATATTAGATTGCTCTATTTTTCTTTTTTTTTTTTTTACTTAATCCCTTCTCGACCGTTATATTTAAATAGGCGCGTATACTGATCGTCTGTTACCTGGCACCTGCAAGGTGGCAGAAGTTACTGTCGAACCTAAGTTATTCGTTGCGGTGCACGCATAAGTGCCAGCATCCTCTGAAAAAAGAAGAAGAGAAATTCGTTTCGTAATTAATCAATAATAATTAAGAAAAATTCATAAATGTTTTACATAAAAATCCCTAATTAATCCTTAAAATTCTAAAAAATTTATTAATTTTGTTATTTCGTGAAATTTTTTTATACTATTTTGTATTAAAAGAATTCTAATACTTCAGTTTGGCTATCATTTGTAAAATCACAAATCTTTACTCTGTTTATGTTAAATTCTTATCATAATGATTTTCACTGTCACATAAGTAGTCACATTAGTAGCACTTGCATTAGAATTTTTATTTTAATATTTCTCATTATTCTCTTCAATTCTTGAAAATGGAAGTAAAAAAGTAAATTTTTAAAATGCCAAATCAAACAATCAAAAATCATCTGTTCAGATAAATTTCCAGAATCAAACTTTGAATACTCAAAATTTCTCAAAATTTTACAAAATATAAAAGTTTCTAATGTAAAATTAATTCAATTTCTCTATTCATTATTTCATAATATTAATCACGTACCAGGAAAAGCTCGCACTATTGTCAGACGACAAACGCCATTTCGATAATGGATTTCGTAGCATGAAGAATTCTCAATAATCCTCCCGTCCTTAGACCAAAGGATGTTAGGCTGAGGTTCAGCTTGAACGATGCATTCGAATCTTGCTGTTTGCCCGCTCACCACTGCTATATCTTTTAAAGGCTAAAATTTGGTGAATAATTAATCAACCGTTGAGTCAACGACGAAAAATGTCTCGTTTAATTGTGGATACGGTACCGTGATGAAAAGGGGTGCCTTTTTCGGTAGTATTTCTAGGTAAGGCTGAATCACTTCTTTGCTCGAGGCCACTCCATTAGTGGTTGGCCACGGTGATCCTAGAATAATCAGCTCGATTTAACTCGATTAACTAGAACAACGTACGAATATATATCTCGAGTATAGTGGAAAAAAAGTAGTGTTCACTGTATCGAGATATTCAAGAGTTGGCAGGAATTGGAAGAATTGCTTTAAAGAGAGAGAGAGAGAAAGAGAGAGAGAGAGAGAGAGAGAGAGAGAGAGAGAGAGAGAAACTGAAATTGTTTTGCACGTGTATATTTATGCACGATACTCTTTCAATGGAAAAGAGAAAAGCAGAAGAAAAGATAAAGATTGGAAGATGCAGAGGAGGAGAAAATAAAAAATGGTTGGTCGAGAAGCGGATCAAAACTCGAATTTTTCAACATGAGGGAAAACATCGAAAAGCAAACAAACAGAAATGTAAAAGAAAAATAGAAGTAAAACATTGTGTTCCATATAACATTTCAAATTCATACATCAAGGTAAATCCATAAATATTTTTTTTCCTTTCTCTCCAAGTGTAACACAGAAGAAATTGGAACAAACAATTTGAATTTCGCAAAATCATTTGGGGTAACAAGAATAAGATGAAACGAAAAATAGAAATAACACCCCAAAAGAACCGTATTCCATGTAACATATCAAATTCATACCAGGATGAATCATTAAATGATACACGTGAAATCAAATCCTCGCAAGCGAAGCCTCAAACAAATAACAAATCCAAATTTTCAAACCCAAAAAACGATTTAAACCAAAGCCAACATAAAATAGTACATATTAACTGTAACACATTCAATGCAGCAACACATTCAAAAATCGAAATAATTCTGCCTCGTGGTAGATATTCAATTTTGATAAATATAAAAAAAACAATAATAAAAAGTGAAAATGAAATTTTCATGTATCATATATGACGTGACTATATGCATTAACCGCCACGGAATAAATTTCTATGACGCGTATGTTCATGTCATCCATCATATAATAAGAGATCTCCATAAACTCGCGTCCCATTGAATATGTTAAGTTGGAAGCAAATACAATTACAATCGAAAGATGCAAAGGCAAAGTGAAAAATATCCGAATGCGCAAGTGATGAAAAGAGATAAAGAGCTAGGTAAACGCAAAACAAACGCGAAATGAAATAATAGGCTGATTAATATCGGCGCAGAAGCAGGTGAATACCTGCGGAGTCGACGTTGCTGGGTGGTCCTGTGGCACTACTGTATCTGGGGGAGAGACTTGGTAAGCTTGGGCTCAGGGAAAGCGGACTGGGCGTCGTATGGTCCCATCTGGACGGCGATGGTGAACAAGGTATAACGAGGCTGGGTGGCGCCATTGCGCTACCGCCATCTTGCTGCCTTTTTCTCGCGTTTCTCGCGTCTTCCGCCTCGGAGAACTCGCTCTCGGATGTTGGTTCCCATTTCACGGTCTTCGAAGTGCCAAATTTTCCCGTCGGTTTGCCCTGACGCGTCGAGGATGATATCGAACTGCTCCTCTTCGCGAAACCGTTCTCCCTTCTGGTTGTAGTGAACTCGTGGACGATGGGCACTTCGATGTCACTTGCTCGTCGTTGACCTTGGATGGTCCTGTTCGTGCTGGTCACTGTTCTCTTGCCTTCGCCAGGGAGCACAATCCCGAACTCGTAGCCGAAGTCGTATTTGAAGTATATGAGGCCGGTGTCTGGGTCGATATGCTTCGTTCCTGCATTTTTTTTTTTGGTTTTGGTTTTGATTTAATTTTTGGTGATTTTTTTATTGCGCTGTTTATGATATTTTTGTAGATTGCTAGCGGCGAGATTGGTTCTATTCGAAGATGTTTTAGTTTGAAGATTCATTTTGAAGAATCGAGGAGGAAGGGGCCATTGTTGAACTTCTTTTTTGATATAACGATATATAACAATGTAATAAAGATTCTTTTTTCGAATCATTAAGGGCATCGTTGAGATTTCTTTCTAAATATTATTTTAAATAAAAATTTAACGTATTCTTTGATAAAGGAAACTTCATTGAATGGTTTTTCAAGATAATATTTCCTGAATCGTTTATGACAGGGATTCGATTGTACTTTCTATTTTTCAATAATTTTAATCGTACATCATAATCTTTTATAAATTTAATTTCTCATTCTTAAGCAAATGCTTATTCGGTTTCATTATAATCAAATAATTTCTATTACATTAATTAAAATTTACACTTAATTTCTACGTTGTAATTGGAATTATATTACAGAGTCTAAATCGATTACCATGTTCCGAATGTCGAGACTCCTCTCTGTAAGTTCTGGGCTCGTCGCCATCACTTGCTCGACTGTCGGCCGGATGTTTCAGGATCGGCTTGCCTTGCTTCAGATCCGACTGGATGTCGCTGACGAATTTCTCGGTTTTCGACTTGAAGCTGGTGGTCATGTCGCTCATGTGTCGCGACGCGACGTCTGCGGATGTGTCAGATTTTTCGTGTTACGGGATAACAATGCTCGCCAGCGGGATATTCTTTATTTTCGTTCTTTTAGAAAGCGCGCAAAGGAAGAGAGACGGTTAGAGAAGAATGATCAAAGACAAAATGAAATTTTCTTTGGATATGAAAATGAATATGAATTTTAGATAAAGAATTATGAAAATATGAAAATAGATACTTTTTAATTATTAGAAACAAATATTTTGTTTCGATATCAATTAATATTTGTCATATTTTTTTATTCTATATATTAAGAATGTAATATAAGATATGAAAATAAATAGATAAATTTAAAAATTAAATTTTCGCGTCAAATGATAAAGTTATTAGACAAAAGCCCCAAATTTCAATAAATTATTCAAATATTCCTATCAAATAAACTCTTTCCTAATGTTTATTTCTTTAAATCCTCTCACAACAATTATTTTTCACAAGAATTTTAACTATTGCTTTCATAAATTGAAGCTTTTACAATACATATGTATACATCTAATCATTTATCAAGTATTTCCACAACAATAACTATTACTTTTCAGAATTTCTTTAATCTCTTCAGAAACACTATGAGACATCATTAAAACAACAAAACGGTGTCAAGTGAAATGAAATATCTTATTATTTTATAGCGATGATTCTTCAACAGATTTCAATTTCCTTTTCTCCCCTTTTCTACTAAAAATAATTTCTCCCTGAAGAAATTAAAAGCAAAAACTTTACATATACGTGTACAAATTCTCTCCGGTCAAATAACAAAAGCAACCCCCGCCGGCAAGCGTGCGCAAAAATATAGACATCAATCGTGATCCTTACGAGTAGCCGCCTTCTTCACATCGCTCCTTGAGATAAAACCGAATTCCGGAGGTGAGCCGGGCTTCAGCACCTCCTCCTGTCCCGAGCCAATATCCCTCGTCACCTGAGTTATCACCCTGCCCTCGTCCCGAAGTTGGGTCATCGAGGTTTGCCTCTTCAATATAGGTGGCCCAGTATCAAATTCCAACGGAGACACCACGTATTCCTGTCTGACAGGGGCGCTGGCCGACCTTGGCACCTTCATCGTGGGAGCTTGGACCTTCCTATACCTTGGTTCCTCAGTGTCGCTCTCGGGCGGAGCCCATCTCGCCCTGATCCTCGTGTCGATATCGCTCTCATAATCCGATTCCCTGAATTGACCTTGAACGAACTTCTTCGGGGTCGGCACTTTGAACGCCGTCTTCTGCCTTTGATCGGAGCTCTCGAAGCCTCTGAAGTCAGTGGCGGTGGATTTCTGATCGCCGAACTTAATCACCCGACTCGTTTGCTCGACAGTGACGATCCTTCTGCTGTTCTCGGTCGACTCATCCATCCTGACCGTCTTCTTCGTCTCTGTACCGATCGCGTTGTGGAAAGGTATGCCAGATCGAGCCTCGTAGTATGTCGGTTGAGGGGGTGCATAGGCTATCTCCGGCGGAGAGCCGGGAAGAAGAACTGTTTTCGGTTTGGTCGGCGTTGCGACTCTGTCCTCCTTCTTCTTCTCGAGCTCCTCGATGAATGGCACTCGAGGCTCCTTGGGCTTTCCTATTGGTACAAAATGAGTGACCCCAGCTGACCTCGTCGACGAGGCGAAGACATAAGCGGACAGAGGGCGCGCCGACTTTGGTTTCACTCGTCGTTGATCGAATTTTTCCTTTTTCATTCTCGATGGACGATCGAGCTTCCATTATCCAACGGTGTTGTAGTTTGAATTCTTTTTTTCTTTTCTTTTTTTTTCTAATTTTTCATTTCGTTTTGCGCGAAGCATCGTGCGAAACGCGGGTGTGTCTTGAAACGAGGGTGAAACCAGCGTGATATAGAGTGGAAAAGAAGAAGAAAAAGAAGAAGAAGAAAATGAAGGTTAGCCACAAAAGATGATGGGAGAAAGACTCGGAGAGAAAGCTGGGATACACAAAGTACGTACTTCGAGTGGCCGAGAAGAAAAGAGAGAAGCAAGCGAAGCAGGAAGAGAGGAGAACTTGTCTTGCGAGGTAAACAACGAGAAGGGAAGAAAGCTTGCCAGGAGGACTACTTGTTGTAAGCTGGAAAAAAGTCGTAAAGAGTGAGAGACCCATCGATATTGGCCAGTCGATTGTGTTCTGTTTGACGCTGTTGGAAAGCAATTCTTATTTTGACATTTCCCATAACCAATGTTTTATAAATGTTAAGTTTCGTTTACACTAAATAACAAAATAGTATTATTTTATTATATCGTTTATAATTTGGATACTCTTATAATAATTCCAGATATGCAGAAATATTATTTAACACAACATATTTTGAATCAATTTTTGGTAACTTGTTTCAGTCAATACGAATTATACATATCCCATTTATAATTAAAATTTTATATATACTTTCTTACACAAAAGATTTTGTTACATAGTATAAACGTAACTTTATATAGTATTTATGGAAAAAAGAACTACTAGTGTGATTGATACTAAGCACAATTTTTAATAAATTCGTGTATATTCAATAATATCGTAAGAGGAAGTTCTCGTTTTACGTCAGGATTTATAAATACCTGGACCAGCGAGATTCGGTTTCACGGATCTGAAAGATTGGTCGTCGCTTTCATAGCCTCGCGGTTTCCAAAGGGGTGGTATTCTGCCGTCGTAGTCGCTCTCGTAGTCGCTTTCGCGAAATTCGCCCTTCACGAATTTGGAAGGACTCGGAGAGGGCGGCAGAATTTTTTTCGTTGTCTCTAACTTCTTGTGCGATTGATCCGTGGTATAAATAGTTTCCTGGAAAAAAGTAAATATGTTATTTTCATGTAAATACATTTCAATCGTTCACAAAATAGTAAACAGTAACGAAAAACACAAAAACATACAATTAGTTCTCAATCAGTTTTTGCACAACTAAGTTTAGAAATATTTTGTTTATTATTTTCTATATTATTATCTATATTATTATCTATTTTAATTTTTCATTATGTATGTTTCAATATGAAATATTTCGCTATATTGAATTTATATATGCGAAATAAAATGAAAGCATTCAAAACTTAGAATCCACTTTGAGTAATAAGAAACTCGAAGGATGCGTTGGAAATTATTATAAAATAAAAAATACGTATCAAAAATCATTTCAAACTTGAACAATTCTGTTAAAATTAATATTCTAATATAAATTTCATTAATTTAATAAATGATCAAAAATGATCAAAATATCTACCGATTGAGAACTAGATAAAGCAACAGAACTATATATCCAACTCTTCATGTGTACTTATATAAATAAATTAGTTAAAAGTGCACAACATTGCAAATATTAGCTTAACACAAAAAGTTAAGAAAAAAACGACATTTGTTAGACGCATCACTTCATTCGATTAAACAAAGAATCGTTCTTCTTCGTTCCAAACAAATCCACTCCGATCACACTGTCCTCTATGTAGATCAAGCGGTGCAAACACACTTCTCGAACCTTCGTGGAACTGAATCTCGATGGGGACGCGGAAGATACGTAGCTCTTCTCAACGAACGAACTACGTTGTTGTTGAACCGGTGGTTGTACAGGTTGTTTCGTAACCAAGGGAGCGGATGGCGCGATGAACGATTCTTTCTTCTGTTGCTGCTGTTGTCGGCTATCGTAACTTTTGCTCTCGAAATATTCCGATCGACTTTCCGAATACGAGGTACGAGACTCCATATGCGAGGTCATAGACGATGAAGATTCGTGTTTGCCAAAGCTTTTTTGCATCGATTGAATCGATGACTTCTGTTGAAAAGGCTCATCCGTGTCTGCCATGTAACCACTTTCTTGTTGGAACGTTTTTATCTTGAATTTAGGAGATTCTGGCTTTTTCATGGGTGGACTCTTTGGAGTTGGACTCTTCGCTGGTTGGACGTAGATAGGTGGAGAGCCTGGTTTCAATTCGATAGCAGGTGGTTGGCCTACTTGGAACTTTTGTTGCTGCTGTTTTATCTCTCTTTCTTGCCTCTTAACAGTGGTAGCGATAGTCTTCTTGCACACTTTTTCCTGTTGTTCCTTGGTAATCACCGGTCTAGGTGGACCTACAGTCGATGGAGGCACTTCAAATTTAGATGGAGGAAGTGGTTCAGGCTCGGTTGATCTAGGTCTGGTTGGCTTAGGTACTGGAGCTTGGACTCTTCTATAACGTGGCTCCTCGCCATCACTCTCGTACGGCCTCCATTTTGCTTTCATGTGACCGTCCATATCCGATTCATAGTCGCTTTCCTGAGTGAAACTTCCTTTGATGAATTTCGTAGGAGTTGGTGGAGGAGGCACCTTCTTCATCGGTGCAGATGTAGGAGAAGGCTTGAATGGAAATGGTTCCAGAGGTTCGATAGGTGTAGATTGTTTGGCTGGAATCGGCGGTGGAGTCATTTTGACGTCTTTCGGAGGCAGTGCTGGAGGTTCTTCCTTTTTCGGCACAGGAGGAATAGTTCTGATTCCTCCTGGAGGGATCTTAGCTGGCTGATGCTCCAACGACACTTCCAAGTTCTTTTCTATCTTCTCGATTTTCTTCTCTTTGACTATCGGTGCTGGAATATATCCGATTTCCGGAGGTGGGCCAGGTTCTAAAATAATTTGCTCAGTAGGTGGAGTAAGATGGTACAATTGGATCACGGGTCTTTTAGGTGGTTCCACACTCCTGACAAGACCAGGAGCTTTTAAATCATCCGAGCCTGTCCATTTTTTCGAATATTTCTCCTCGAACTTTTCAGACTTTTCCAGCTTCTTAATATCGCTCTCACTAGTGTACTTCTCATACAGAGATTTCTCTTCCATCTTGTTCACCACGTGATCTACTTTAATTGTTTCCGCGTTGTAGATAATCGGTTGCGTTTTCGGTGGTGACGGAGCTCTTTTCGAGATCTTCTCCATCGATTCCTGTTTCGAACTCCAGGATCGCCTCTCAGTCGTGCTGGACGATTCCATGCTGGTTTTTCTGATACCACCTTCAGGCGTCTCTTCGACTTCCTTTTTAAACTCCTTCGACGAACTCTTGTACTCTTCACCAGGAGTTTGCCATTCTTGTTTGAATCTCGACTCTTCTTGCGGAGGCCACGATTTCCGGCTAGACTCGGCACACTTCTTTGCCCAAGATTTTTCCATAGCCAAGGCGTCAGCCGATGGTCTGGGCGACGTAGATCTGAGTATCTCTTGATGACTTGACGCTGCAGAGTGACACCTGTATTCTGACAGATCAGTGGATATATGTGATCTAGTTTCCACATCAGACGACGATGACCAAGGTCTGCTAGGAGACATAGCTCTGAACGAAGACACATAGTCCCTTTTCTCGTGGATTTCCTTTCTCACGCAAGGCTCCTCGACTACCTCTTTCTTCTCGAGCTCAAAGGATAGTGGTGGCGTGGAAAACATTGGGGCTACCTTTGGAGAAGGCGTGGGGAAAATCTTCACACCGCCAACAGGCGCATCTATTGGGGACAGAGTTCTATCGAAGGATTCTTGGAGCTGTTTAGCCTTGATCGATACTTCAGGGCGTTTTTTTTTTAACTCTTCCGGCTTCGGCATGTAACCAATTTCCGGTGGAGGTTCTGGCACCAAATTAAAACCCTCCAATAATTCTGACTTGCTTTCCATTTTACTTTCCACTTTACTCTCCATTTTTGATGACATTATCAGAGATCCTTGAACAGACGATGATCCTGAGCTAACTGTTTCTTTCACGATTGTCTTTTTGGTTTCTACCGAAGGTGGCTTATACGGTTCGTACGGAAAATCGAACAGTTTATTGTCAACTCCACGAGAAGCTGTACTCCCTTGCTCCAATTTCGTGAATATCTCATGGACAGCTTTCTTCGTCGTTTGAATCTCTGCAGGTTTCGGTTCAGGTTTCTTTACCTCCTGGAACGTAGTGGATCTCTCGTAGTTCTTCGTCAATTTTCCAACCTTCACTTCGTGTCCATCAGCATCGTCCACTAATTTAATCATCTCTTTGGGACCTTTAGGCGTAGTTTCCGTTTCCTTCGTCATCGATTCGAAGAAGCTCAATGCATCCTTTTTGGCTATTGTTGATGTTTCTATATTTTCGTTCTCGATCTTCGTCCTCTCCTCGATCACTGTAGCCTTCGGCTCAGCGCCTTTCTTCTCGACTTCTTCGCGAATCACTTCCCTCGTTACTATCTTTTCTTCCTTCCTTGGCTCCGGTATGATTGGCGTCTTGTGCTCCAACTTCATGTGGAACTTTTGTTCCGATTTTGATTGCGATTGATGTGATTCAACCGTAGACGAGATTGTTTCCGAACGACTCATCCTGCTTTCCGGCTCCTCTATCTTTTCTATGGTTTTGGTCGTTTCTGATATCGAGGTGGATGACACAATAGGTGTCGTTTTTAACGGCGGAATCTGTTGAATCGTCGTTGTTGAAGGAAGTTTGCTAGAAGGAACCTCTCTCTTCTCTTCGTCGGACTAAATACGAATACAGTGCTTTATACTTTGTCTCGTATCGAAAATTTTAACAAAATTTATTATTGTGGATTTTTAGGGCATCCGAGTTTTGTTAATTTTTTTTTTTTTTTTTTTTTGATAAATAATTAGAGGGATTTGATCTTATATTAGGAAGTTGTTTGTTTTATTTCAAATTAGATATTATTTAGAGATTGTATTCTATATTTGGAAATACAAAGTTGACTCGAATCTTTCTTCTTTTTTTTTTTTCTTTATTAAAAAATTAATTATATTGAAGATTGAATTTTATATCGAGAAATATTGGAAATTTTTATTGAAAGATTAATTATTAATCAGAGAAAATAATTACCTGAGTAACTTTTTTGTCTTGCACATTCTCGTAAATAACAGTTTTATGAACTTCCGTCATAGTGTCAGGCGTTGGCTCGAAGACAGCAAAGTCTGCTATACTTTGGGCTTCACCACCGGCATTTATTGCTCGAACCATATATTTTCCTGCATGCGCTTTTTCAGCTAAAAATTCATTTCATTTAAAATTAATAACTTTAAAATTATTAACGTAAATAATTTTTTAAAGATAGAAATTACCTTTATCGATAACGAGCATGTAACAATTTCCTTGTTGCTTAATTCTCAATTCAGGTGGACGTTCTTTGATAGGCACATCGTCCTTGAACCATGTAACCGTGGGTTCCGGTGTTCCTGTGATTTCTACCTCCATATTGACTCGTTCTCCACGTTTCACAACTTGAGCTTGCAATCTTCTGCCGAATACCGGTGGGAATATCGTTTCTGAAATTTATGGAATAACGTTAATCGTGTTGCAGAAATTAAATTAAATTGAAATATAAAAAAAAATAAATTTATCAATAAATTATATCAAAAAATAAGTTCAAGTTCAAAATATTAAGATAGAAATATTTTTAAAATCCTTTAATGAGATTTCTTTCGATTGAAAGTTCGTAATCGTCAAATTGTATACTTTTTACGACAAGATCAGCCGTGCTACTAGCAGAACCGACTTCGTTGCTCGCCGTGCAAGTGTATCGTCCCGCATCCTTAACATTTACGTTCTTCAGTTCCAAACGGACATGATTATGAGCGTAAGTGATCGTCATTCCATCTTTCGTTTTCAATTCTTGCCCGTTCTTCGACCAGCTAATTGAAGGTTGAGGGAATCCTGTAATTGAAATAAAATTTCCTAATTTATCATTCAACTTGCCAAACTTAATCTGTTAAATCCATTTCTATTTTTCAATGTAATTAGAGAAAATATTAGTTCAAAATTAAAACTAATCATATTAATTAATTAATACAAGATGATACTTCCACTTTTTAGTTATATAATAGTGAAAAGTAATAGTGAAGTTTTCACGGGCAATTTATGAATTAAGATTGCATATATTTACGATATACATTTATATATTTTATATAATTATTATTGCAAGTTAAGAGAATATGATCTTTATTTTCTCTTTTACCATCGATAATTCCTTCGAGGATAATATCAGTGCCCTGATCCACGATCATCCCTGTGAGAGGCGAAACGAATCTCGGCGCAGTCGACTTTCTGGTTGGTTTCGATATTTGCGCAGCTTTGACATCCCTTTGTTTAATCCCTTCCTCGTCTTGAGATACCACCACAGTTTTTTCTTGACGAATCTCGCCTGGTTGGTCTTGAATGATCTTTTCGTGTTCCTCGACTTTGTACGACTGTTCAAACAAAGTAACATTCACTGTCGATATTCCTCTCTCCTTCGCAATTTTCAATTCTCTTTACTTCAAAATATATATATATATATTTCCAAAAGTAATAAAATTCACAAAATAAAATATCCTTTTTACTCGAAAAGAAAAGAAATTTATATTTTTTTTTTATATATTATTAATTTATACATTAAAACAAAATTTAACGATCCACGAACAGAATATTGTTTTTTTCTTATAATTTCCTTCGTATAAATCTTTTAAATTACTTTTATTAAAAATAATTATTTATATATATATTTATATATTTCCATCTCATCTCAATTTAGATATCAACAAAAATTTCACAATCGCATCGATTGAAAATCCAATATTACTATTTTGTACAATTTATTTACAATATTTTAAATTTTTCTGATTAAAATCGAAATAATTATTACACAAAGTTAATATTGAAACATTCTTATTTCATTTATATCGCTCATAGAATTATAATTATTGTATGCTTTAAAATTAACAAACCTGCACAACAGGAGGCGCTCCATTCTCCGAGGACAATTGTTCCGTGCTATGTACAGTGGTCTTCACGGACACGCTAGTGGGTTCTTGTCCTGGTTTCGCCAAGGTGGAGGATGTAGTGGACGAGATGTACTCTTTCTTAGTCGTCTTATGGGTGGTCGTAGACTCGGTGATGGTCTGCGACATCTTGGTCAACACCTGGCTCTCCCCCTCGCCCTCGGACTTCTCTGAGGAGAAGTGTTTCTCGCTGCTGCTCGCTGCGTGCATTTCGTCGGCGGGCAATCTTTCGATTAAGTCGACCACCCTCTTTTCCCCAACTTTTCTCACCTCCTCCACCGACCTGCCACCTGACGAGCATGATTAATTCGGATATCAATAGATCGCCCTCTGATTCTTTCTTCTTTTTTTAGTTCTAAGACTAAGTGTAGCTCTAAGAGTCAGAGGATACGTCAGCTCTTCGCCATCCGGAAAAAGGAAATTTGGTGTTTGAATTTTAATTAGTTTATGTATGGAATGTAATGGTGGTGAATTGTCTATGTAATTAATTTATGATGGATAATTATTATTTTTATATTTTATTTATTAATTTAGGCCAAGTTTGATTTTATTTTTTTTCCTGCTTTATTGACTATATATAAAGTATCACGTGAAAGAAGTGAGTCATTGAGTTCTTGTCATGCCAAAAATGACCTGGAAAAGTTGATATATTTGCTATTTTATTGTTAAGATAAGATAGATATTAATTATTATTTGTTTCATGAAAATAATAAATATTTATAAGTAATATATAAACTATAATACGATAATTCAATAAATGATATATGATATATAATAATATATGATATAAAAATTTATATATATTTTATAAGTATCTGTCTTATTAATCGATCTCATCAGAATAAAATTAATTCTGTATATACATAGAATTTATGTAATTATAGTAATGAGTAAAAAAATAATGAATCTACTCTTTGATTTAATTGTATAATCTATATATCTAGTAAATATAATAATTTAAAGTAATAAAAAATTAAATGATTATTAAAAATACTATAATAAACAAATAAAAAATAGAGGTACAAAGAATCAATTATAATCAATTATTGTAATTAGTGTATATGATTTTATACTCCGAGATCGTCATTACACAACAGATTGTATGAAAATAACTTAGCTACAAAGTGAACGTGGAGTATAAAGAGTATATATTTAAAATATAAGGCACAAGACGAATGTCATCGAAAAATGTCCCGAATTTCATTCACGTTCTGCGGTCAACCTAAACTCCGGACAATTTGGCATCGAAGGAAGGCACGCATACCAAATATAATTTCACTCAACAAAATGGAGCACATTTGTCAAAGGAAAAAAAACAAGTATGAAATATACAAATATATTATACCGTGTTATAGAGGCACGAATAAAAGGTCACTAAAAAATATTGAATATTTCTTTGAATATTTTAAATTGTTAGATTTTGATCAATTTTTATTTTTGTCATTGTCATGATTTGAGAAATATTCAAGGCAAGAACGTCAATTTTTAACTTTCCACTGAAAAATAGAATAATAAATTCATATTACAACTTTTTAAATATTTTTTACTATTTTGAAAATTTTAAACTTGAATCTTATTGCATTATCGATTTGAGAAATTAATACGTATTATTAAGCTAAAATAATGGAAAAATTCTAGTTTATCTCAATCTTCAAAAAAGTTATAAAGAAAAATAACAAAAGCCAGAATTATTTTAAAATTCTTCTTAATTGATTGATTGAAAAAGAATTTTTAATAATATAAATTAACAAGAAAAAAATCATAATAGATCGATCAATTCAATTCAATTTATATAATTGAAAAGAACCCAGAATTTTTATAAGATTACAAAGAACTTTCTTCTTTATTATTAAAAAGCGATGTAAATATATCGATCGAAAATCATGAATATTCGCAAATCGAGTCACATTAATATATTGAATCACGGATGTATTAATAGTTGGCCCGTTTTAATGCCACATTAGAATCGTCGAATTTGAATCCGCGTGGATGGTGCAACAAGAAATTGCCCTGCAGAAATTCCGCGTCTATTCGATTCTAAGCAGCAACCGGAAACGGAACTTGAGGACGTAGACGTTACTCAAACGTGAGCGAATGAAAAAAGTCGTGTCGAACGTGGGAATAGACACGATCTTCGATCCCCTTTTAGAAATATCTTCGCACCTTTCTCTTTTTTTTCGAAAGATAGGAAAAAGGTGTAATTGGCGTGTAAACGAAAGAAACATCGAAGAATCTTAATGAGAATCGCGTGTTTTATGGGCATGGTTATGGAGAATACTAGTTTTTTTTTTTTAAGGAAATTTATTTCTTTGAAATTTTGAGATAATAAGAATGACCTCGATCTCATCTTTTTCTTCGAAGAAAGAACCAGTTTAGTTTCCTATTAAACTTGTTGTTGCTGTTAAAAATGAATGAGACTCGAGATTTTGATTCTATTAGAAATAAGTTAGATACAAGCGAATATTTTCTTTTGTAATATTAAGTTACACTTAGAAAATTGTGATTCCATAAGATTGTATTTATAATGAAATTTAATGCTGCTTTGCTAATTTAATTTATTTGCATTAATTTGATCTAAGATAAACTCTTAGATCTAAGAGAAAAAGAATTACTAATGCATGCATATTTATATATTATATTACACAAAGAAAGAATTATTAATATATATATTGTTATTATACTATTAATAAATAAATAAATATTATTATCAAAATATAAAGCAAAATGTTAAAATTTTTATCTTTGCTCGTTCAAATAACATAATATTGTTATTCATACATATCTGTGATGTTATATAAAATTAAATTTTTGATACATGAAGAAATAAATATATATATTTAATGAAAAATATATAATTTTATAATTATTATCCATATTTATGATCCCACTTATAAATTGATAAAATGAATTTTCTAACAATTATTGCATTCCTTTTTTAATTACGATTAATAAAAAAATATGAATAAAAACTTTAATTAATTTATAATTTCCTAACAAATCTAACTTATTCCCAAAAAAAGAATTGATTAAAATTTGCAACAAGTTTCACACCAATCGAAAGAAGTGTGTGTACATTGGCCAAGAACCAAAAAGCGATACTCTCGAACCGAGAATTCATCCCGACATATCTGGACCGCGAAAATTCGGCACAACTCGTCCTGAATTTACGCACGAAATCACGAAACATCCGAGTTCGAGTCATTGGTCCAGCGAAAGCGTTATTTACGGAGGATCTAAAATTTATTCCCTCGCGTTCATCGTTGGATATCTCTCTCTCTCTCTCTCTTTCTCTCTCTCTCTCTCTCTCTCTCTCTCTCTCTCTCTGAGAAATTACACGATTTCAAACTTTATCGATTTTGTCGAAAGGTTAAGTTGCATGTTTCAACTCGAATCGTCTCTTGGTTTTTTCTGTAGAAGCCCTTCGCGCGGGCCGACAAAATATCTTGCCCACGAATCAAAGACAGAAATAGTTCACCTAGCAGACGAGATCGAAATCCACCGGGACATCCGACTTATTAATCCGAGCGCGGGATTTCGAATGACATTTCGAATTACGGTCACCTGTTTCGGCGTGAAAAAGATTGAGTTAAATTCGAGTTTCGAATAAATTTGACGAAAGCTTTTGCAAATAAATTTAATAATTGTTGAATTAAAAATTCAGAAAAAAAAGAAGACTTGGCAAAATTCTCTTCTATAGAGAGATAAATTTGTTCTAAATTTGCAATAGTTAATCGTCTGTAAAGTTATTATATATTTTGATCTATTAATAAAATTTTTAAAACGTATTTTGATTAAAATTCAACTATACATAATTCTATAATTACAATATTATTTTTTTTTTATAAGATCACAACAATATTCTTCTGATCCCCAAACACTATATTAATAAATATTATATTACTTACAAATTAAATCACTAAAAGTTCAAGATTAATTGAACAATTTTTGAATTTACATCAACTACATAATCTAGCTCAAAAATTGCGACGATTTACAATGTACACTTAAAACATCACAATCGATCACAAACTCCTCGTTCCATTTACCTCGAGCACAAGTTCCAGATTCGTAAATCACCCGCGGCTCGAACAAATCTCGTGTCGATTTATGGGGTGAGTCGATGGTCGAGTCGAATGGGCACGATAGGAGCGAGGCTCCCCGAAGAAGACACGCTCGAATTCCCTGGGTTAGCGACTCTGGACTAGGCTACGCGCCGGGTATTCGTGCCGACAAAAATAACGCGCTTTATGCGTGTGTGCACCGACTGAGAGAGAGAGAGAGAAAGAGAGAAAGAGGGAGGATGGAAGGGAGAGAGAAAGAGAAAGAGAGAGGGAGGGAGAGAGAGGGAGAGAAAGGGAGAGACAGGGAGAGACAGGCCTTCTCTTCGTCACACGGGGGCTAAGAGAACACGGAAATCGAATAGACCTGACCTGTCCTCGAGGGGATGGTGCACCTTGTTCAAGTGGTTTCATTGATGATTTGAAAGGAGATTTTTGTGTTGATAATAGGAGGACTGTGTGTTTTTATCGTTGATGAAATTCGGGGGAAGAGGAAGGGTGAATGAATTTCGTTGTATTTTTAATTTGTCTAATTTCAATTTTATCATTCGTCACGGTTTTATGATTTAATTAGATGTGCATTTAGATTATTTATAAGTATTTTAATGTGTTACAATATGTTTATTAAAGGAAATTTAATTCATTAAAGAGAAATTAAAATGTTTTAAGAATTGGCAATGATCATATACACTTTTCAATTTTGTTATTTGTGTTATCTGAAGATTATATGAAAATTAAATATTGATAAATTGAAAGAGTAGAGCTTGTTATATTTCTATTTTAAAAATAAATTTCGTTGATATTACAATTTTTAATAAAGATTAGAATTAGATTAGATTAGAATTAGAATTTGTCAATATTTTTTTAATTCCTATTAAAAAATTAAATCTCACATGATTTAATCTTGTTATTTGTGATTTTTGGAGATATATGGAATGATATCTCATTAAAAAATAATAATGTTTTATAATAATCAAATATTTTAATTTAGTTCCATCAATTTTCATGATAAAATATTCAAAACAGTTAGATTAATGAAAATAATAACAAATGATATGATATATTCTTGGGAAGATGTTAAATTCATCCTTATGTTTTCCTCTGGAATGTTGAATCATACTGAACCATAATGATGTTATTTCTGGAGTTCAAACTTTGAAGGTACACTAGCAGTTTGATGGTCACGTTGTTACTAATTCGGTAACATTGACTGTTTACATTACAGAAATTAATCCTGATCCATAAGCATTAATTTTCTAAATATTAAGAGTTCGATGTAATCAACGTGAAACAATCTTACTCTGTTATCGATAAAAACTAAAATATAGAGAAAAATACATATATTCACATGAAACTGTGCACATTATTGAACAAAAGGATTTAGAATCTAACATTTTCCATACAATCGGAATAAAAAATTTAAGAAGAAGAAGAAAAAAGAATCAGAATTTTGCTAAAAATATAAAATCTAATAATAAAATTAGCAAAAGATTCGATATACCTGTTACTGGAAAAATAATTCAACATTTTTAGCAGTGTCAGAATTCGTAATAAATAACGAAATTGTGAAATAATATCATTATAATCGCAATACACAAACACAAGTTTTCTTTATCATAGATCGATGATCTGTATACACTTACTCAAAAGTATTACAGGATGATAGATATTTGCTGGAGATCATAAATATTAAATTGGATGAATATTTTCATAAAATTATTATCACAGAAAATTATATAATTTATTATTACTAAGATTATTATTAAGAAAAATATTTCTTCACATCTAACAGCTACTTAAATTTCATCTATTTTAAATGAATAGTACAACAATTTTTGAGTGAGAATGTACATATAAGTGTTTATATAATAGATTGCACACATACAATATTTTGGCCACTATTTTACCAAATTGTAAAAACATATGAACTATATGTGAAAATTACAAAAAATTATTTATATAAAAATTTATGTATAAATACTTTATTGCAAAATTATAGGACGATATTAAAGTAATCTGTATCTGAATCTAACAGTGTAATTCTGTTATTGCATCAGAGAACATGAAACAAATAAAAATATAGTTCAATATTTGTCTATAATACTCAATAACAAATCATTTACTAACAAATTTGTATAAAACACGTTTTTCTTATTTTCACTTATACACCGTGCTCCTATAAAGTTTGCAAAACATCCTGTACGATATACATATCAATTTGAAATTAGCACTTTGAACGAACGAAAAATCAATCGAATCGAAGTCATTATTTTCACCAAACTGTGAATTTTGCAAAAATTACGGATTTCACGGACAATTTGGTGTACAATTTGCGGAGCATATGTTATAAAATCAGGAGTAAAGCGAATCGATCGGGCAGACTAATGTTTCTACACGGATCGCGTTCTACATGGACACGTACAGGTGGGCGTAGAAACGTCAGATTTAATTGCCGCGGCATGTGCACCGACCTAATATTAGTCGTGACTCAAAGTGACTTTTCGTCGGTGAAAGAAGAGAAAAGAGTTTGTTTAGTCGCCCTGGTTAAAAATAAGACCCTTCCCTTCTATATTACAGGCTGGTTCGCGGTAATGGATCATGGGATACGGGCGTACCCCGTCGAAAAGAGTTTACTCGATGGCGAAACGGAAACCAATATTTACCATTTCGGTCCACGCACGAGCCGAGAAGAAGAATGGCGCTACCGTTCGTTCATATTATTTCGATAAAAAAGTTATTTCCCGTGAGAAGATAAAACATTGTTTGGAAAACAAATGTAATGCGTAGAAAATATTAAAAAAAAAAAACAAAGATTTTTCTATGGATATAAAATATAAAAAACAACCTAATTATATTATCTTGCAAGATAAAGTATTTGATGTTTAAGTATTGAATTTATTTAAAAATACAACGTTTGATTAATGATAATAAATGTCGTGCTTAAAGAATCTTCTAGAGAAATAAAGAATAAATGCGGCCCTGAATTTATAAATAAAAGAAAATTAGGGGAGAGGATATGGAAAATATTCGTATAAAAAATCGAAACACAACATGAATTCTTTCAAACGGAAGAAACTTAAAAATTTCGAAACCGAGGAAACGGAAGAGATATTGAAAAAAAAAATTGAAAAAAAATCTTAACAAAAGAAACGAAACCGAATTTTCAAAGCCGTGGGTGGTCGAGCCAATTTTTCACGCCACTGAGAGAGAGAGAGAGAGGTGTCGAATTTCAGATAGTTCGTCGCTGTCGCAACATCTTGCCGCTGCGTATCTCTTATCCGCGCCTACGTGAACTATCCATCCCTTTCTCGATCATCGAGGTTTCTCGCTTTCGCTATGACAGCGCCTGAAGTCGCAGATCGGCCAGCTTGGTGAATGAAGCTGCCATTCGACTTGGATAAACGCGTATTAATAACTCCGTGGCACCGTTGCCGGTCTCGACCGATATTTTGGCAACGTGTGCTAACCAATTTACCGTAAATTGCGGCTGGCAATAAAAAAATCGTAATCGTCTCGCGCGAAAAGATCGAAATCGGATCGGGGATATTTCTATATTGTATTTTGGAATTTGTTGATGTAATCGAGAGGAGCATAAATTTCAAAGATATTACGGGAGAATTGGTATTATTTTTATTTTCGAGGGAAGCGCGTTCGATACTCGTCCACGTGGAAAAGTATTTATAAGTTAATGTAATGGACATACGAAAAAGAAAAAAAAAATTATTAAATTGAGAGAAATAAAATAAAATAATAATATTAAGTGATAATTATGGTAAAAATATGGTGAAATGATGAAAAGTAAGTGGGAAAATAAAATGATAGAGACAATAGAGAAAAATTATAACGAAACGGAAGAATTTTTTTCCTTCTTAATGAAAAGCAACGGTTGTTCGAAATGATTTTCTAGATTAAATTAGATTAATTGCTTACCGATCTCTAGACGAGCACTGCAAATCGCTTTTCCAGCAGCGTTCTCCGCCACGCAGGAAATCGTACCGGCATGCGTACTTCCGGTCTCTGGAATCGTCAGCACTTGTCGATCCCCGCTGACCGAGACCAAGAAGTCCTTGCCGTGGACGGGGCGATCGTTAAATAACCATTGAATCTGAAATTACATTCTACATCAATTAATATTCGATATATTTGTATCAATTCCAAATATATATTATATATATATAAAATTACATATTTTCACGATTAATACATTACATAATTAACAAATATCGTTGCATCGTCACTGCGAATCACAAATTAAAAAAAATTTCAGAGCTTTTTTAATACTTCGACGCACGTGAAAATAAATTACAGTTAAGGAAGATTTCCCTAACTGCTTCGAACGAGAAAACGCGTTCTCTTACAGTTACAAATGAGAGCACGTACTCCAAACGGATTGCATCACAAAATTCTGAAATATAAACTACTACGATACTCGACCCACGAATGGCACAGAAAATTCTACGAAATGGTACTCGACGAACAAACCAGTTTCCACGTACGTCTTCGAACTACGTACAACTTCTCGTAGAAGATCGTATCACGAGAAGTTCTATCAATACTGCACGTACACAAATTTATTATTAATATCACGAAAAAGAAAATGTGTCTCCTCCTTAATTTTCCTTACTCGTGAAAAGTATATTTCAAATAGAAAAAAAAAAAATTCGTTTCCTGTTATAAATAAAATCGACAATTGTTGAAAAGATAAAATGACGCAAAGGTGAAAGTTCACGTACGAAATACGATATATCGATACCTGTTCAATTTCTGATTATCACTGAAAATTTCGCGGAGAACCTCGCGGCGCGGCTGCACCCGCGAATTTCCACATCAGGTACATTGTTCCCGTTTAAATATAACCCGGAGGCTAACGAAATTACTCTTGGTTGGCCACCTCCTGTCAGGCTGGCCAACTCTGCGACCCATCTTCCCTCGACACCTTCGAAAAACAATTCAAGAAATTCAAGACGCCTCGATTCGATTTAATCGAATAATTATTGCTCATCGATCGGTAATTGTGAAATGTTTAGCGATGTTTAACGCGTTGGTGCGAGTTTGAACGCATGTTTTGAAGGTTGGTGACGTGATGCGTGTTTGTTTGACAAAGAGTTTGAAGTTTTTATTGGGTATCATTTTATTCGGATTACGAAGCTTCGTTCGTCCGGAATAACGTTCATGGATTATGGTATCCTCGTTTCGTGAATAAATTTTATAAACTGTAATTGTACGATCTCTTCTGTTTCGAAGATTATCGTTTTTCTTTTCTCCAGAAATTTGCTTGACAGAAACTTCAACGTCTCTCTTGTGATTTTGCTTGTTTTTTTATTGTTGTGAATTTTCTTATTTGGGGAATTGTATTCTTTCCTCGTTTTTACTGTCAAGTTTTGCTTTTTCTTTGATTGATAAATAATTTTTCTTTTTACAATCGAGAATGATATATAGTCAATATTGATGCTTGATATTGATCTTATGATATTGATGCAATGAAATCGATACCGAAATGTTTATTATTTTGTCCAAATAAATGTGTTAAATTGTAAAAATAAATATTTAATTTTATAACAGCTTGTAATTAAAAAGATTCTTAGTTATATTAATTTGTATATCATCATGCCTTTGTATTAAAATTCTTTAGAAGCAAAATTTGATTAATACATAAAATATAAGACTTTTCTATGAGCCTTAATATTCGTTGATAAATTGAATTTAAAAAAGAAATAATAATTTCTATGTTTATACATAAAAATTATTTTTATAAGTATTCATTCTAATATAAAATATAAAATATAAAATATATAGAAATTTAAAAGTTGTATTCTATGTTATGCATCTATATTCTCTATACTTATGCTCCACATTTATTTCTTATGCATACAGTCCACATCCATATAGCTATTATCTATTTTCTACGCCTATATCCTATATTCTTTTATTCCACATATATTTGTTGTTTACCCAAGTGTCCCATTATTAATAATTATGATTTGCACGATCGAAAATAGAACGGAAGAATAATAATATCTTACTTTTGGAGATGGTTTTCCAACCACGATGCACTCAAATTTCGTGGAGACACCCTCCATCACTTTTCTGTCCTCGAATCTCTCCTTGAATGTAGGAGCAATCAGTTTCTCCTCCATCTTTACAAATTCTTCCTTCCTCCTAAAATCACCCAACGATCTGACGACCAATCGAGCGAAAGCTTTCGCTTCTCCGTGTTCATTGAACGCTTTGACCACGTAATTTCCTTTATCCTCGGGAATCGCCGAAGAAATCTTCAGGATGCTCGTTCCATCCTCCTTTCGCTGGATCTGAATGATAAAACAAAAATTATCAATTTAATCAATTTAACGACTATCGTTATAGATCTTCGAAGAAAAGCGTTGGAGATCGAAGAAAAATAAATTTTGAATAGTGGAAAATAAATATGTTATTGCCTTTTCACTTTTCAATTCTTTGAAAATATTTTGAACATCGTTTAATTTTCCAAAGTTTTCAAAGTTTTGTACATATACTGATATAGTAATCGAAAATTGATTTAAAAATTATGTATAATATGTATTATATTCGAGATTTCATCATGCAGTTTTGTATCAATATTAAACAAATATACTATTTTTATAAAAAGATTTTCATATAGATCGTAAATTTTAAATTGATAAATTTTTTTAAAACTCGATTAACATATCAATTACCACGTGTTTATTTTATTCTGTCAAAATAAGTAAATATTTTTTAGAATGATTCACACTTTTCTAATTTTAAAAAAATACGATCCTTCGTTCTTTCGTTTTTAAATTGTATAATAAACATACATTATCTGTTGCGAATCATATAATTCAAAGGAAAAAGTAGGAATCTTATGAATTTTATTTTAGAGAATACTCACCAGAATACGTTCGTTCTCAGTGACCTCGCCACTGTCGGAAAACCATCTCAGTTCCGGTTTCGGCTCTCCAACCACCGCGCACTCGAAAATGGCGGTCTCGCCTTCCGCTACAAGAGAATCCGTTGGAAGTTTGACGAATCTTGGTGGCGAACCCGCGATGAATGTTTCTTCGATTTCTGTTCGCGCTCTGTCCAATTTCTCCGAAACAGTGACCGCTGAAATATTTTATCGTTATTTGTTTAAAGATTGAATAATTATATATTATAAAATTAAAAATTATAAATTAAAAAATTAAAACGGATATGAAATTTTTAATTTGTAAAGGATAATTATTTCGTTTCTAAGCTCAGTAGATCGAATTTTGAAAATTATTCTATGGCATACGAATGAATTTTTTATTCTAATCGTATATATAAGTGTGGGTTATTTCATAAAATTAAATTTAAATTTATTTCTTGAAAAATATTTCAAATATAAAAAATTGATACAGGTAATCAATGCATCATTCTTTTCTCGTTCTTTATTCTTTTTTAACAGTTTAAAGCATTTTTACGAGATTATTTCCATTTCATTGAAGAATAATCTAATAATCAAAATGTATTTACGATATAAAAATAATAAATATAATAACAAATTTACAATTATTGTAATAAAGATAATTTCAAAATTTATTAAATATTTATTCAATGATTACTTACGTGTTACTGTTAATGTACACTGACTAGATGCTTCACCGCCAGAATTAATGGCGACTACTTTGTACACACCAGCATCGTCTAAGAAAGCTTCGTGAATGACCAAGGAACACTTGTCACCCTGGAACAACAGCTGGAAATCGGCCGATTCTTTCACAGGTTGATCATCGTGATACCAAATCACCTGTCCCAACAGATTTACAAATTTTCTGTTATAAAAATAGATTCAACGAATAATTCAATAATAACATAAATTTCTCTCGAAAATCGCAAATTTAAAGTTTATTTTTTCCGACAAATATCGAAAAAGAATTCTCAAAATATCTTAATATCTTTCTATAATGAATATACAATAAATTACATCAAATCCAATTTTCAAAATAATAATTCTCATTTCTAATGGAATATTATAATGATATCTGAAAAATTGTAAAATTCTCTAAAGTTGTTTTACTTTTTTGCTCTTTTCTTATTAAGAATCTTAACCCAATCATAAATAAAGACTTTCGAGAAAGAGACTTCCAAATCATTTTTACTCTTGCCAAGAATTCGATCGTTTCGATATACCCCAATCCCCAATAAAACAAATGGAGAATAAACCTCTTCGAGCTAACAAAACACTCACTTCCGGTTCAGGTTGTCCAACGATCACGCAGTCAAGGCGAACGGAGAGGCCCTCCTGAACTTTGAGGTCCTTCAACGGCATCTGAATCTTGGGCACGACGGGCTCCATGTCGCTACAGGCGAATTCCGAGTCGCTCGTCTCGTGCGGAAGCCGCCCCTTCACGGACACGTTGCAAGAAACCGTGGCCTCACCCGCTTCGTTCTTGGCGACGACCGTGTAACATCCGGCATCCTTGGCGAACGCCTCCGAGATGACCAAACTGGTCCGTCCACCGTCCATTTGTATCTAAAACAGCGAATCCCTGAGCGCACAAGTTTCAATTCTTCGTTTTCGGATCGCGTTGCTTTATTTCGAATTCGGCGCGTGCACAATCCGGCTATAATTAACGCTGCTTCGTTAGGTCGCCTCGCCTGATCGTGGAGAAGATCGTGGAAGTGAGAGAAGACGAGGAAACGAAGACGATGTTTCCGTTGAAAAATTGCGTCGTTTTGTTTTTCTTCTTCTTCTTCTTCTTTTTTAAGATTGATTGGATTTGTTTATTTTTGTAGATGGTATTGGTTTTGTTGTAAAATTGGATTGATTAATGGGGGAGTTGCTTTTATTATCGTGATAATATTAAAATAAGTTGAAAGGGGATGGAGATGTAAGAGATTATTGAAATTAGAAGATCTTTAAATTGAAGTGAAATGAAAAGTTTGGTGAAATGGTGGCTGAAGAATATTATTCTTCAGCTCGTCAATTGTTTTTGGACTATATTAAGATTGCAAGACTATATTAAGTGCTAACTAATTAAAGGTATTAATAAAAGAAAAATTCAATGTCTAATTTCATGAGAAGAAAAACAGAAATTCACATCAGTAATAAAAATGAAAGCAAGTTTTACATTACGTTCAATTGAAATGAATATTATAGAAAAAAAAAATATTAAAGAAATTTTTATATTTTGCTTTTGAAATTAAAGATATTTATTGCATGTAAATCAAATATAAAATTTTATGTAAATTTTAATTATTATTATTAAAATGAATACATTACCTTCAAATTCATACTTTCTTCAACAGGTCTTCCATCGTGATACCAAGTTAAAGCGGGCATAGGATTCCCTTTTGCTTCGCATTCGAGTTTCACCCTTTGACCTGCTCTTCCCATGGCATTCGAAAGAGGTGTGACAAAATATGGTTTCTCCGAAGTGAATTCCGCAGCTATAAGTAAAACAATAAAGTGAATCTTGCTTCTGAATATACAATTTTTTCTTCAAACATTATTATTCAGCAATAAAATGTATAATTCCTCACGTTCAACGTCGAGAAAAGCGGAAGTGGAGGCTTGGCCCAATCTATTCGTGGCCTTGCAAGTGTAAGTAGCTTTGTCTTCTAAGAAAACTTCCTCGAATTTTAACACAGCCTCGCCATTATTGTAAGTGATAACGTAATCGGGAGAATTATCGATGTTCACGTCGTTCTTGAACCATTGGACAGTTGGCAGTGGATTACCTTCGACGATGCAGTCCAATCGATGAGAAGAATTTTCTAAAGCCACTGAGGCCATCAATTCTTTCACGAAAACTGGAGGACTCGGTTGCTCTTCCGGTGCAGTTTCTAAAAATCAAATTTTATAAAACGATGATAAATATGTAATACTAAAAATCAGCAAATGAAAATTAATTTTAGATTAAAATTAATCCCTGAAAAAAATTGTAACATAGCTTAAATTTAGAAAAATAAATTAAAATGAAACACTCTCGTTTACTTTCATTTTATTTTATGATATAAATATTTTTCTTCCAAAAAGAGTTTTTATTATTTATATTTTTCATATAATATTACAAAGATAAAATTTTAAATTATAGAAAAAAATAAATTTTAATAAATTGATGAAAATTTAAAAATATTAGAAGCTATGGTTTAATATATAATATTATTTCATATCAAAAGTTTCAAGTTTAAATAGACATTTAATTTCTCATAAAATGAAATGTTAAAAATTGCAAAATCACCTTTGACAGTCAATGTGGCGGAAGTTTCCGCTGATCCAGCTATATTGAAGGCTTTGCAAGTATATTTCGCAGAATCTTCGGCAAAAGTTTCTTCGATAGTCAATGTGCAAATTCCATGAATGTAAGTGGTCAAGTAATCAGGATTATTCAAAATCGAGATTCCATCCTTGTACCATATTACTTCCGGTGTTGGTTGGCCAATGAGATTGCACTGGAAGGTGAATTTCTCTCCTTCCTGAACGGTGGCGTCATGTAAAGGAATCGTAAACTCTGGTGCCAATGGTGGAACATTTTCCTTGTGCATTCTTTCAACTGATTTTTCGCGAGTTTCTTCGGTGATGATTTTCTTTTGTGGGCTTGGTTCGCGAGACGGTACTCTTTTCTCAATTTCCGTCTGAAATGCAAATTCAATATTAAATTTACATGAAATAATTACAATATCATCACAATTATCTTCAAACATTATGAAATCAACATAATTAAACGCAAATTAAATACAAATTAGGTAAAACAATAGTATAATTTATTTCAATCGAATGATATTTTTTTTAGAATCTTCATATATCATTGATAAAATAATTGTGAGCAATATTCTTCCAAAAATTAACATATTTATACAACGTAATTTACTTCAAAAGTTGATTAAATCTTATTAAAAATTAGAAAAACTTCAAACCGTTATAACTTCAAAGATAATGACTTCCAATCAACAACTAATGATCATTAGAATCGCGAAAGCTTGCCCTTTAAAATGCTTTTTTATTTATCTCGATACGACTTCCGGTTTCCGAGATATCATCGTGTAAACAAAATGATGATTTTTAACCGTTTACCTTAAGCTTGATAAAACGGTATTAAAATTAAAAAAAGTTTAAGTCGCTATAACTTCAAAGATAATGATTTTCTATCAACGAGCGAACGATCATTAGAATCGCGGAAGCTTGCCCTTTAAAATGCTTTTTTATTTATCTCGATACGACTTCCGGTTCCCGAGATATCATCGTGTAAAGAAAAAGGTAATTTTTGATCGTTTACTATCTCCTACTCTTTTCCCTTATTCGGATCTCTCGCTCGCGCCTCGTCTCACTAACCTATCCCAAACTGCAGACAAGCGACAGATGCAATTCCTGGAAAAACGTAGTATGCATTTCCAGGAAAAAAATATAGGTCACTGGCCCATTCATAATCTCTGCGCCGTATTAAGTATTACGATAACTTTGAGTGCTTATATCTCAACGACCGATTGAGATATCGAGATAAAACAAAAAGGAGATTCAATGGTATGTATTTCTCTATTTCTCAAGTGGGTTTTGGTGACAAAATTCCTAATTTCTTTTCATATTTTTTTACGTGAAAAATTGATATTTTGTTTAAAATTTTGTGTTAATGGTATGTTGTAAAGATATAATTTGTCTTATATAATGTTATACATTTTCTTTATATTATTTGAATAATTGGATATGTTTTAACTATATAAAACATTTAACTATATTTTATGTAATATTGTATAATAAATTGAAAATATATTATTTTTCTTTTAGATTTCTTGAAAAAATAGTTAACATTTACTTTATGAATCTGAAAGTCGTATTGGCAATTAAAATTGTTCAATTAAAATAATTTATTATCGATTGTCACCTTTTGTAAGATGTGTATCTCTTTTTTGATGGTGGCGGAAGTGATCATTTCTTTGACGTAACTTTCATCGGTTTCGATCTTTTCCGTTTGTGCCGACACCGAAAACGATGGAGGAGCAGAAACTTTTTGAATCTTCCTCTCTTCCTTCAATCTTTTCGCTTCTATTGTTGCTTTTTCCAATGTTTCAGCTGCTAATTTCTCGGCAATTTTCTTCGCATTCTCCGCTTCTTCTCTCGCTGCCTCCGCGGCAGCCATTTCCATTTTTGCGGCTTGTAATTTTTCATCCGCTTCCCGTTTTTCTATTCTTAATTTCTCTTGTAAATCTTCGGCATTTTTCAAATTTTGGGCCAGCGTTCGAAGCTCGGATGAAATGACGGCGAAGGAATCCAACATCTGCCGATTCTCGACGACGACTTCATTGAACTGTGGTAATCTATCCGTGTCTAATAATAAAAATAATATAAAAAGAAAAATGTGAAAATTTTTATATTTTTCGAATTTAAATCGAACATTTTTCTCACTTACCGAAAACAATTGTCGACAATTCTTTTAATTTTTCGATTCTCTTTTCCTGCATCTCTTCACCTGGCTTCAGATAACTCTCAATTTCTTGAAGCAACACCATCGCGTCTTTAGGTGTTTTTACCGTGGTTGCCTTCCTCGCTATCACTACCAACAATTTACTACCCTCCCTATTCCATTCCTTGGCTTCCTCTAGGAGCAGAAAATACTCTATGGCCAAATTCGTTCGTTTCTTCGTTTCTTCGATCTTCCTCTTCAAATTTCTCCATCTTTCTCTCAACGAGGAAATATCCTTGATGATTTGAGGCGTCAAAACATTGATCGACTCTTCTGTTGTTCTCACAAAAGTCTCGATCCTCTCTTCCAAAATCTATAAAATGAGAAATAAATTTAAGTTATCTTCCAATTATTCCATCAATGAAAAAAATCGAAAATATATAAGTTGCATATACTATATTCGTTTGATTTATTTTAAACACTTTTTGCTTACCATTCCCATGTATTTTCCTACGATAAGCGTAAAAAAAATTTTGATATTATTAGTTAGATTAAAAGAAAAATAGTTATTAAAATATTACTTAGCAAAATGTTTATAAAATTTATTATAGTAGAACTGCAAACTTAAAAATTTTAGATAATATCTAATCATTGTTAATAAATATTTTTATAATATAATTAGACATTTTTTAAATAAATTGACATAATAAAAGAATCAGTTCATTAAGTATGAGATGATGAAACATTATTTCCAAATTTAAAGTATCTATTTGGATAAAATATTTCGTGAAATCTCGATTTATATCTCAACGAAGAGAATTAGATCGGATTTCTACTATGTGAACAACTTGATCGTATAACTATATCCAAATATCAATTACAGAAACAATAATTTAAAAAAAAACTGCTAAAATTGTCATCTACCCCAAAAGAATTGCAATAATTCTTACCGTGACAGTTTTCTCGAACTGCACGAACGAAGAAGCGGTCGCCCTCGCCGTCTGAAGATTCTCACCGATCTTCGTATCCACCTTTTTCAAATGTTCGTTCAAATCTAGCAGCTCATTGTCGATCCTCTCTAAATCCTCGGCGAAGGTACAGGTTCGCCGATACTCTTCGATTTTAGTAGTCGTCTGTGACCAAAACACTTCGAAATCTGTGGACAACGACTCCAAGGCGCGTCTCAATTTCTCGATGTCGTGAACACCAGCCTCTGGTGGTTCCTGCCGCTCGATTTTAACCATCGTTTCTCGCACCTTGGATCCGATCTGGCTCTGCCTCTCAGAGATTGACCATCTCATCGCGTCGAGCTCGTTGAATAGAGCTTCCACTTCGGATAATTTTCTCAGGGACGTTACACGAGATACTTGATTCTTCAGCTGCTCGATTTTGTGCTCGACCTTCCGTAAAAAATACAAATTTTGTCGAAATTAATAGATAATTTAAAATTTACTGTTCATTCAATTTTATGCTATATGGTATATATATGTGTGTGTGTGTGTTTTTAAATAGAATGGCTAAATTTGTAATCGCAAATTAAAAATGTCGTGACGAATTCTTAAGTATCGTTATAAAATTGTAAACGATATATTTAATTATTTCAATCATATACCTCTTCGATATTCTTGAAGATAGAGATCAACGATTCGAGGAGATTTTCGTAATCCCTCGCGGTCGTGCGAAGATTCTCGTGCATCTGACGAAGTCTCTTCAAGATTTCATCCTCAATTTGCACTTCGCCTTTTCAATATAAAATTTCATTTAAGATTTTCGAATCATCAGAAATATTATTAATATCGGTATCCCTGGAATTTAATCGCGTACCTTTTTGTGCCAAAGCATTGAGTCCTTTGATCCTTGAATCCAACTCGTCCACAGCTTTGTTCAACTCAGGGAGGATACGATCTTTGGATCCTACCAAATCTTGAAGAATGTTCTCTGTCTGATGAGAAACAGACGTGATCACTGGATACAATTGTTCGCTGAATTTAGACACCCATTCCATCGTCTGGAAGAAATAAACAATTAAATAATATTTGTGAAATAATAAATAAATTTTGATAATAAAAATAAAAATATTTTTATTGAATTCGACAAATTTACCCTTGTGCTTTCTTCTATTTTTCGTTCATGCTCGATCCGTTTCTCCCTCAAAATCTCGATCGTGGTTCGCCATTTCTCCCACGATTCCGTCACTGTCAACTGTTTATTGGCAAACTTTTCTAAAAGCATTTGAACGCATATGCAGGCCCTCGGCACATCCAAATAGGGATCGTCGATCTGGAAAATAGAGCGCTTTTTTAAAGAAAAAGAAGGTAAAAGATTAAAAAAAGTCGTTAAAAATTAAACGAATCTAGTACCTTAACAGCAGCATCCAAGAACGCCTTCCCTGTGCCAGTTAATTTCACGTAAAGTGGTTGAAGATCCTTCCAACGTCTTCCAATCAGTTCGATCCTTCCTTCATCTAAAACGTCAACGTGCCTCTTCAACTCGGCTTCGATGGACTCTATCTCCTTCGTCAACTCCTCGACCACCAAGTGGAATTGAAGATAAAGGGATCCTAAATCGATTCTTCCCGCCACCAAATCCTTAGTCTTCGACCAGGAGTTCCTCAACTCCTCGACCTTCGATTGCAATTCCAACTTCTGCGATTCGTCGAGCCGTTCCCTGATTGGAAGAATTTCGAACTCGAGGTGCTCGACCTCGTCGGTTCTCTGCTCGAGATCGGTCAACAGCTGGCGATGAAGCCTGCAGAAATCCTCCGCCATTGTGACATCGCTGCCCATGTCTTGGTGACCCTGAAGAAACGCTTCGGGTATGCTCATTAACCACTTTCTCAGCTCGTCGTGCTTGTCCAGGAACGTGTTTATGATCCTCGATATCTCGAGATTCTCCTTCTCGTGGGCCGTGCACCGTTCTATCAACCGGATCTTCCGGTTCTCCAACTCCTCCACCGCCCGTTTCACACCCTGTCATGAGAGAAAATTGTGAGATTCGATCGTTGAAGTTGAGTTAAGTTCAAACGAGAGCAAGAGTAAGAATTTTTGAAAATTATACTCAATTGTTATTTCATTTAATTAAGATCAATATTCGTGAAATATATTTTGAGAATCAATTTTAGAGATCGAAGATTCTAGGAGAAGAGTGCAAAAATCGTAGATTGACGTTTATTTATCGAGTTAATAAGCAATTTAAGCTTGTGTTGTTTAAACTCTGTCTTCGTCTCGCTTTATCTAAAGCAAACATAAAACGTATTTATAACTTCGTAAATAAGCCTGAATCGGAATTTTTGTACACCAACTTTTCGCGTTTGTTTTAGAATCTACTCACCAAACCTGTGTCCTTCGAATATATTAATACCCTGTATATTTTCTTTAATCTACCTTTCATATTTATTGTACTTATTCTGTATTTCTATATTTCTGTATCTCTTGAAAATTATATAATTTTATTCGAAATATACGCTTTTTTAAGAACGGTAAAATAAGATGTGTAATTCAATTTTCATCCTCTGACATTTCTTTCGTCTTTTACAATTTTAATAAACGTGAAAGAATTCTCATAATTCATCCATCATTCTCGATGATGACTATCCTCACGACAAATATATTCGATACCGGATTAATTAGATTCAGAATCTTAAATTTGAAATTTAAGAAAAGAAAATATACAAATTCTTTAGAATTTAAAATAAACTTTTTAAATTACTTAAAAGTTATAATGGAAAAATAAAAAAATGCAGTCGTTGCGACTCGAAAAATAAATGCTGATTAAAGATTGCCAGGAAAACTACTAGTAATCGATTGAAAATTCATTCGCGAACGATTTTTATTCACTGCATGCTGCGCGTGTGTCGCAATTTCAACTGTCACGGATTAATCTCTCGATCTCTAACCTCAGCCCCAGGCGCTCCTCTTCCTGTGATGTCCAAGAGGGCGTATCCTTCCACCAGAGGTTTCGCTGTAACGTCTTCGATGGTGGCGACGGTCTGGGCATGGAAACGAGCTAATCTCGTCGAATACGGGGGATGCTCTGTGGTCACCAGTTGAATCTCCAATTGATCTAGCTTCGTGATTGCCTTAGAAAAAAAAATAATCGCAAAATTTTTAACCAAAAGAAATATTTTCCCCATAAATACGATTTTTTTTAATAAAAAATTGTTTTCTATTATAAATAATTCTACCTTTTCTGAATAACAAAATTATTCTTTATATTTGATGATAATTATAATTCAAGTATTTCCTTTTTTTTTCTTTTTGTAGGCGTAGTATTTAAATGGAACAAGCATAAAAAGGTCAATGCTCACCGATCTTGCCGAATCAAAGAAGGCCACCGCTCTATTCAACAACGACTCATACTGATCTAAATCATTGACATAATCAGCCGCGGCGCCAAGGATCGCATAAGCTTGTTCTGTCGCCTGTTCACCGGCAAAGTGTCCCGATGACACTAATCGTTCGGTCGATTTCGTTATTTTGATCGATCTGTCTTGAAATTCCTGGTCATTACATAAATGGAATATATATTAAATATTTTTTTAAATCAAACTTTTCGAATCCAAATGTCTCTTTCAATTTATATCTGTATGTAAATTTCAATATAATTAAAAATTAATTGGACTCATGACAGAAAATTAATAATAATATTTATATCTTTAAATAAAATATATAACAATAAATTCAATAAATTAATCAAATATAAATCTATTCCTTTCGTAGAAAAATATTATCTCATAATTTCAATTAAAATAAATTTAAAAATAATTACTAGGAAAGAAATTATATAAGATAAAATATGTACTAACAATTCGATAGATCTTTTGCATCAGATTGTAAAATAAATAAAAAAAAATTAATTTATCGATTGTATATTAATGAAGAAACTAGAAACGTGGTTGTAAGAAAATACCTTAGCCTCAGCCTGTAATTTTTTCAATTCGAATAGGAGCAATTCCGCGCTCGACGCGGAATCTCCTAGCTGATCGCAGCTGCTCGACAAAGCAGCGATTCTATCGTTCAAGATCTCTTCGAGATCGCGTAGATCGGTCGCTAGCAGAGCTAAAGCCAGACATTGCTCCAATTGTGTCTTTCTACTGCGGAACGATGCCTCGATCAACCGTCTCCTATCGTGGAGCTCTTCCAACCATTTCTCAACCTTCAACACGGCTGCAAGATACGAAGAGATTGACTTTATTATTTAAAAAACAATATCCGCTCGATAATAGATATTGCTGGAAACAAGAATATTTTAATTATAAAATGTAATTATCGAACGTTAAATATACGTGTCTCTGAATAAGATGATTCATAGATTTATTATTAAAAAATCATTTTATTATTTTATTGTTTAACTCTACAAAAAGAGAAGTGATAAAAATAATCACGTTAACAACTCTTATCTTAAGAATGAAAATATAATCGTACTGATTCAAAAACTCGTTAAGTATCTCTGTAATTATAATTCTATCTTCTATCGATCTTATGAAAAATATAAAGATTCTTAAACCGTATATATTTAAATTTTGTATACAGATTTTAATATATGTATTAGACTTATCTTTTGTTTAAAAAAAATAAATATTATTTTTCATGATGTCAACGAATCTTATCTCGAAAAATCTCTAACTCAATCTTTGCTGATTGTTATTAAGTATTCGATCTCACGTTATATTACTTCTCTCGTATACCAAAACGGAGGCGAAAGGAACACACGTCGGTTGTGTCATCGGTTAAAAGCGAAAGGTGTACGTACAATGGGTACGTGTAATTGTGTTTCACGTAACAATTAATCGCAACAACTAACCGTGATCAGCTTCGAGTTTAATTCTCTCAGGCCTGGAGTCCAACGTGCCTTCGTTCGCTATCTCCTTCAGCCGGTCCAATAAATTCTTTCCCTCTTGCAACGCGCCCATCAACGCCTCGAGCATGTTCTTTCGAAGATCGTGGATTTTCGACAAGAAATTCTTCACCGCCTCGATCTCGATCGGCAGCAACGTGTCGTTACAAGCCATCTCCAATGCTCTCATGCTCTCTCGACACTCCTCCGCTCGACTGTATAATAATTACGACGATCAAATATTTTCTTCCTTTTATTCTACACTTGTATTCAAGGAAGAATCTGTCTTTTACCTTGTGCGTATAAAAGATTTAGAATCGATCAAAGTGAAAGTGAAAATAGAATTTCTTCAGAACTTCTTTCTCGTGAACAATTCAATTGATCAATTTTGAGATTATGAGACATCTCATTTTCAAAAATTAGTAAGCCATTTTTAATTAATTTATTATTATATCGTGTATCTTATATCAAATATTTCAATAACTTTTGTGTAACAATGTTTAATATATATTACATGTAATTTGTTTTATAATTAGACTGTTTATATATGTTTGTATTCAAGACGATTGTACGAACCATTGGAATAATACGTTCGAATCGAGGATTTGTTTTCGACGTTCCAAAAGCTCGTTCACATCGCGCCAAGCTTGGCCCAACGTTTCCGCCATCGCGGCGTACACTTCCGCTCTTGGCCTTTGGTTCGAGATCAACTGATCAGCCTGCCGGAGCAATTCCTCCACCGGGCTCTGTTTGCTCTTTTGTCGAGAAAAAAAAATTTATTTATTATTTATTACTCTCTGTACACGTGCATAGTAATCACAAGATCCGTTACGATCTTCATTTCATTGAATTTTGCATTTAATTATATATCTCTGCGATGAATATTTGAGGTGTAAAAACAAAAATATTTGAAAGTTGAAATTCATTAGCAAGGAATATCAATTCGAAATTGTTGAAGATAAAAATTATCTATAAGAAATTGAATTTGAGAAATCTTTTTATAATTTTGTAATAGAAAGTGTGAAAACATTATTTTCCAAACAATAATACAATTAAATATTAATTTTGAATGATTAAACTATATATAGATACAATGAAATTAACAATAAATTTTAAAATACAAAGATGATACGAATTTTTTAGAAAAGTTACCTGCAATCGAAGCAGAACTTCGTCGTGCGCATTCGAGAGCTCGGTGGCTTCCTCCACCGTGGCACCGAGCTTCGTTAGTTCTGGTTGAACCTCCAGGACCTTCAATCTCAGCCATTCTCCGCTCTAAAAAAAAGCAAACAAGAAAACGAAAAAAAAAACGTAAATTATTAACATAATAATGTAAAAATTATTATCACGTGATTTCGTTATTGACAAATAATATTTCTCAATAATTCATGGTCGTAATAAGGCAGATCATACGGTGGGAGGCGCAATACCGAACGAGATGTTATTACCATTTTAGGAAAGCTCAACGCAAGATCCAACCTGCAAAAACCAACTAGTCGTTGGATCGAATTGGAAAATGGGAACGCGTTTCATTGAGCTCTACGAACGACCTCGTTCCAACGTTATGAGATTCGATTTTTCTTTTTAATCCCTTGCGAAGCGAAAACTATAATATATGTATGTGCACGTAGTTCAAATCATTTTCTTTGATAGAAGGATCTTTTCGAAAAACGTATAAAAATTACGATACTTTAATTTTCTAATTGTAATAAATTTTCGTTTTTCCTGTCTTCTTTTAAATTAAATGAATTACGTGCTCCATTGATATTTAGATTTCTAGCTATTTTCCAACTATTAAATTTCATGTCTAATTATCTAATTAAAAATTATCGTGTATAATATTACAATACACGACTGATATTTAAAAATAGAATTAAGTTGATATATAATAAAAAGTAGGATAAATCGTTCTAAGAGACACGAGACGCGTCAAGAGTCCGTGGAATTTTCCTTTTGTATCCCGGATCTATTTCAAATCGTTTTCAAGAGACGTGAACGAGCATCCAGAAACCATCTTGACGACGTGTTTGTTTATTCAATGTGCTGAAATATCGTCGACCTAATTTTTTTCTGCCTCGAGGAGCGAGACCGGGGAGATCAATCTTTCGCAAATCTCAAGGAGGACCGTAAAATTTCGATCGTGTTTGCACAAATTCGTGTGCGCACAGTGACGGGTTAACGAACGATAAGATAAGCAAAAGAACGAATTAACAACGATTCACATTAAATTAAAATATCGTTGTTTGAAAGATGATTTTAAAATGATTAAAATAGAATGGAGTTAAAATAATATAAAAAAATTTTAATAATAAATTGTGTTAACTCTATTATATATCTGAAATTTGTTGTATGTATAATAAAAAAGGTGTTCGTGTGTCTATTATATCTATATGCAAATAAGTTTATTTGTAGAGTCGAAGGTGTACGTTCTACTTCGTTGCGACAAGAAAAAATATGACAGCTGAGTATCTATTTTTATTTGTTTTCTTTTTCCTTTTTTTTCAAATGAATAACGTTACGTGATATAAAATATTGGTAACGATGAATCTTACTTAAAACGCATAATTGATTTTAACACAATTTAACTTGTGAAATTCTATAATATATATTATAAAAATTATAATTTTATCATTATAATTTCATAAAAATTTATTATATATACGACTTAGCAAATTACGTTTAAAAATTACGTTTAAAAATCTCTACATCTTCTTTTAACTAACCGTTTCTCTGTTTCTATACGTAATCATATGAAAATGAAGAATTATGAGATTTATAAGCAGCGACAATCATACACTTGAGAATAACCATCAAGATTTACGTGCAGTCGGTTAAAATGTCAATGATTTCTAATCAAATGCATCGTTGATCGAATTGTAAGGCTTTCTTGATTTTAATCCATCAAATTATGAAGAATTTTTTTTTAATTTTCATTTACATTAACGGTAATTTGATGAGATTTCATCGTTGAAGGTAAAAAGCATCGATAAGAAAAAAAAAGAAGATATGAATTATGATAATTGTATCAAAAATAAACGAGCAGGAATAAAACTTGAGATCTCATGTTCTGCAGACTTCGTTAAAAACGAAAGAGTTTCTTTTTATTATAATTTTTTTTTTATAATTCATTATCGAGAAAATTTAGCATTATATTAATTATAATAATAATTTGAATTTTATATTTGCATATATATGTAAATTTATTCGTTGTTTGCAATGTGATAATTAACGAGAAAAATTGTTACAATATTCGTTCATTATAAAATATTTCATTTAAATCTTAATTATAAACTAGTTTTAAAAATATCCAATAATATAAATGCAAAATTTATTTTATCTTCCTAATCTCTGTTACACTTGTTGAATTAGCAATCAACATGTTAGAATCATCATGGTGATCAAAGGTATAATTAAATAGGTAGATATAGTTAACTTTTACGTGTGGAAGAATTGAGTAGAAAATACGTACGTGTTTGTACTCTTTATGATTAAAGTCCATCGTTTTTTGAATGTATTTTGAATGTAATTTGAAACATATGAAAGAAAATTATCTGTTTGTCTATAGAATATGCAAAAGTTTTATACATAGATATACATATATGCATTCGTAAAGTTTAATCTAAAAAAAAATATATTTTTATGAAATTAAAAGATAAATTTAATAGCAAATATAAATTATTTACAATTATTCAATATTCCAATTATAAAATTAAGAATTTTATCAATCCCAAAATAATCTATCTGCAAAAATAATTAATATAATAATCCAAGATATATTCTCATATCAAATATCTAAATATCTAAATACTGTAAATAAAAATATCATTTTATTCTTATATTATAATATATTATAATCCAAAATATTTTATTATTCAACTTTAATTGGAAATTAAATTATTCCTAAACATAAGGAATAAATATAAATTTAATAAAATAAATTTTATTTTATCGTTCACCATGTTATATATAGAATCTTTTATGAATTGTATAATGTGTTTTTACAACGAATTACAATTTCGTTCTAGAATCTCGTTCTTCACAGCATACATTCGTCATAGCACACATAGATATTCACGTACATGGATAGATACATGGTATTTAAAGATACATACATTCCAAGCCAAACAGATTACAACACAGTTACTATACTGAATACAATGATTTCACATAAACATAAGAACATATAAACATTTTAGAAATTTAATTCATTATGTTTAAATTTCATACATTGTAAAATGTGAAAATTTATAGAAGCTGGATAGTAATACCAGTATGCATTTAATCCATGTTAATTTTAAATATTGTGAAATAAAATGTAAAATATTTTATTATACTTGGAATAAATTATAAACATTTGGACTACTTTTTATTATAATCTATTTGCAAATTAAAATTTGTAAATTAATTCGAAATGTGAATAAGATTTAATTTGTTCTAATCTATAATAGTTCATTAATCTAAATTAGAAAATTAAATTATTTTCAAAAATATTCGATAATCAGAAAAATTCTTTGAATTGCAAATACTAATATTTGAAAATATTTTTTAATATGCAAATATATTAATTACTTAATTAAAATTATCCAAAAGATACAAATTTCAATGCAAGAATTAAGAATTTATATATTAATTCGTACATATAATGTACTTTGATACATTACTGTATTATAAATATATACACAACTTCAAAACATCAATATAAATAATATACGTTTGAAATATTGTATCTTTGCTTAAATGCTATTTCATTTTCACTTGGCCATTTCGACAAAGCTCATTTTCTTTTTTTTTTGTGCAATAATATTAATAAAAGTTAATCTTCAATATCTAAAAATCCAATATCTATGACTAACTAATTTCGTTTCATCGCTCGGATAAGATCCCCATGGCGCTACTTTCTAATTACATTTTAAAATTAATTAAGAGACATCTGCTCGACACAATTCAAATGCAAATTTCTACGGATGAAACGTGTATAACATTTTTCATACGAGATAACGGAACTTTCCACAGAAGACAGAAGAATAGAAACTGCGGTTATCCTCGCGCTAGGCTAGCCGCGAAATTTTATTACGCGCAAACGACATTGGTACTCGTTCGGTGGTGACATCACGCATCTCTGCCTCTGCCAACGAGTTTATTTGTAGCGAATCGTCGTCGTCGTCATTCTAAATCCTTCGTTTACGCGCCGCTCTCTCGGAAGAATTCTGCCGCCCACGATCCCGCCACTTTTTTTCCACGTCCAAGTTCAACCGTTACATCCTCCACCTCCTCCTCCTTCTTCGAGATTAAGTTTCAAAAGAGGGAGAGGGAGAGGTATTTTCAATTCGCCTGAAATTTTCTCACGTATGCTCGACTCGAAGGAATCACGTCGTTCGAGTGATAATCGAGTTATTGTTCCATCATAATTTTTCTAATTATCAATCGTGACTTTCCTGTATTATACATTTACACGTATTCCGAGTTTTAAAACATAGATTCTATTCAACTTGTTTATAATGATCGAGTAATTTTTTTAATTCTTCTTTTTTTCTTGGAAGCGCAATCATGGAAATCTGAACAGTTTTTCATCGAAAAATAATACCTAATTTCGTTTCTAATCAACTTCGTTGAAACTGGACGATCGTGCATGAGAATCGTTCGAACGATACAAAATATATGATCAGAGACTTTGTCTGGTGGAAGAAACATTTGGAACGAGAGCGACGACGGATTTCCGGAGCGGCCAGGGATGGTTCTAAATCTAAATGCGAGCTCGCGGGTAAAATGCGCGGAGAGAAAGAGAGAGAGAGAGGAGGAGGGGAGAAAGGTGGCGCAGAAACTAGAGAGATCTGTGCTGGGTTCGTCGACCCGGCAGTTGGGCCACAGAAAGACGAGATATGCTTCCATTTTCATCTTTGGCAGCCTGCCAAAATTTCGTCCGGGCCGATCTCATCTCTCCAAACTGTCATCCGTTTGCGACAATATTTCTTCCCTCCTTCCTTCCCCCTCCTCTCTATTTTTTTCTCTTTTCTTCCCCTTTCTTTATATCGGCCCCCTATATGAATTTTTAGAATACAGGCTAAAGTTCGGTTACCTCTTTACCTCTATTTATACTAGAAACAAATACAAGCAATTTCACGTATAATGGAAATCCATCTAATTCTTATTAATGATTTTTCGTTAGCTTGATGATAAGGTTTTGTTCGTGGTAATCGTAAAATGTATAATAATGTATCATTACTCGTCATGATCGATACGTAAAATTTGTTGATTTAATAAATCGAATTCGTAACATTAAAGAATTAGAGAAAAAGAGTCTTTAAATTATTTAATCTTGAGAAAAATTGTATTTTTGTTTATTGTATTTATACGAATCGTTGTAATAAATGTTTCTTCAATTTCATTTGATATAAAAAAAATTATATAATTAAAATTGCCACGTATTAAAAAACGAATAATTCCTTTTCAAAGATTTCTTCTAAACATTGTATGAGATTCATAAGTAAAACCTGGTAATATCTGTACAGAACTGAAAACCGCGTTTATCTCTGCCAACGAACTTTCTCACGATCGAATAATCAATTCAACTCGCTAAACCTCCATAATCCCCTATTACTTATGAGGAACGCATCTCTTTAGAAACATCCATCACGAAAGAACACATCTATCGTCTGGTTCACGCGAGAAACCACGAAACAAATTACTCGAGTCGCAAAGAATAAACCGAGGTATCCTTATCTAAAAGCTAAACGATCCTAATCCATCATCGTGACGATCTCTCCTTGGTTGCGCAAAAGTGATCCTTGAAAATCAGTTCTCGCGGCTCGATTTTTCTCAAAATGGCCGACCTCTTCGTCGAAAAGAGAAAAGTTTATCACGTCAACGTGATGGATTTAATTTAAAAATAATTTATTTCACGATTTCGAATTTTCAATTTTCTTTCTTTCTCTCTCGAACGAATCTTTTTTTAGAATTTCATTTCTTTTTTTAGATAAAAAAATGTTGAAGATAATTTTTGAACAGATCATTGATCAATTTGACAGAAAAAAAATTTTCAAAATTTGTTTTAGAAAGGAGAAAGTGGAGTAAGAAAAATTTTTAAAAATCTATAATTTAATCATCATTTATTTTAAATAATAATAAACAATACACTACGTTTTTTAATAATAAATCTTCGATTGATTTATTCAATAATAATATTAATAAATTCGTTATATTCGATTCGAAATTATTTCGATAACAAACGAATGGTGTAAAAATCTATAAATCTTTGATATCTCTTGCTCTGTGCATCCACGCACACGCGGATGCGAGAGAGATTTCAACAGAGGAGCATGCTACAGGAGGTAGTTCACTATGGACACTAACTCTTCGGCAAACCACCGCAATTTCTCTTCCAAAGGCGTTGGCATGCCACGACGAGGAGCCCGATCGAGATACCCTGCCGAGATACTATCGCAAAACGAGTTTTAATATCGGCCGATTCGGATCGCGCGAAAAACCGAGCGAAAAAAATTCTGCGGGAAACACTTAACACTGTGACGTGTCCACGAGCTGTTTCTTGTCATGTCGCGTTATCGTTCCTTCTTATCTTCTTTGGAAGTTGTTTGTGTTGTGACTTTGATCCGAGTTGTAAATATCGTGCGTTGTCAATTTTCTTTTTTTTTTTGAATATGAAAAATCGTATCATTTGTTGCAATGTTGTTATAACATAAAAATTATGTTATGTTATTATAACATAAAAATCAAAGGATAAAGATATACGATAGTGAAATTAAAATTTCAGATAAGCTTATTAAATTCTATTGACAAAAGGTATAGGCGAAAAGGATTTTTTCTTTTGTATAAAATAATCAAAATGTTTTATTCTTTCAATTATTTCATTATTGCAACAAATGAGTGATATGCGAAAATTATGTCTGCTTGTGTAAAATTATAATTTCGAAAATAAAAGGATGTGTATGTAATCATTTATATATGTATTATATGAGAAATATTCGTTTTTCTTCTTTCTTCAACGTGACTATGAAAAAAAATAGAAAAGAAAGAATGAAAATATCGTTATTTATAAATATGTAAATTTTTTCTTTCTTTCTCGAAAAGAAAATTGTTTTCTATCGTTTGAAACGCGTAAAACTTTCTTTATTCCTTCTTGATTGTTGTTTATGACGCGACATTGATTAAAACAAAAAGAAAAAAAAAAATAGTGTTTGTTGTCTATAAGTATGCAAAATTTTTCTGTCTTTTTTTTTCTTTTTTTATACGCTTGAATATAATGTTATATCATTTACAGGTTTGTGGAATTTTTTTGCAATTGTTTTTTATAATTCAGATATTAATTATTATGCACGCGGGTCAAGGTAAGAGTTAATAATATCTCTCGTGAAAAATAAGTAATATGGCGATCAAACGGAATATTGAATTACTCCAGTTTATACTTCGTAAAACAGTAGTGAAACTAGTATTATCAAATTACTCGTTATTTGACATATTGAATACTAAATCATAGTGCATAGTATCTTTAAAAGAGCAGATCCAGATCTTTAAATTCACGTGATATTATAAAAAAGTATGATTAAAATATTGTAAAATCATTATTATCATAATTAGTAAAATCAAAATTTTATCCATTCCATTTTTTATCAAAAAACTTTTTCAAGTAATATTCAATTTTATATAATTTTTCGAAAGAGCATAGAGAATTTTACAGATTGAGAAGCAATTTTAATATTTTCATTTACGAGGAACATACATATAAAACTTATTTAAAAAGGAAAATTATATAAACATAAAGAAAATAATTTTCGTACGAATTATTATATAAATAATATTCGTTGTAAAATTAAAAAAAAATTATAAAACGATATTTATATAAATTATTACATGCATTTATTACAATTGTTGAAAAATTATTCACAAGGATAAGGTAAATGTGATCGTAACTCGACATGGAGAAATCGGGTCACGTGCTATGCGTCAGTATAATATGTGTATATATATTATAAGAAAGAACTACAGAACTCGAAGGATTACAAATCAATAGAAATCAAAACTTCAACTATCTCAGACTACACTATAATCTAATATAATCAATATTACTATTCATCTCGTATATAATTTTATCTTCATCCACCTGTTATTATAATAAACGATGCTCAAATAGAGATCTATTATAATACACATAATTTCCCCTTTTATATTCTTCTCTCTCATGCAAAACAAGAAACAATATTATTAACCATTAAAAGAGATCAATAATTATTGTTGATGATCAAATTCCACGAAATTCCAAATTCTTCAATAATTAAAAAAATGTACATATTTCTCACGAAATATCCATTAAATTCCCCTCCTGAAAATCTGTATACCATTAAATAAATTTATCCGATCCAAATCCAAAATCATCTCCTCTTGATACCTCTTGATCTCAAGAAACGAAACCCTTGGACGACCAGCTCAACCTTGAACCCCGCGAATTTTGTGTTCAAGCGCGTCGAAACGTAAGTGTGCATATGCATACATCCGCGTTTCCACGCGACGGCGATGACAATGAAAACGGATTCCACGGCGGGCAGAGTGAAAGTGAGGGCTTGCAGCGAGTCGGATTGCGCGCGGTCTCGCAAAGTCACGCGTGTACGCCGCGTATACCGCGTACAGCCGCGCGTGTCCTCTCGAGAGGGAACGATGGAAGACCAGTCGCGCTGGACCGCGGCCATATTCGGCGGCCAGAAAATTAGGACGAGCGAGCCTGCGTGATTACCGTTCGAGTTCTTTTTTATCCACGCGGTTTCTTTAAGAAGCGGCCCGGAAATCGAGCACTTCTGGTGACACGAATTCCTCGTAAGATTGAGAAAGATTCTTGCTATGCGAGTGAAAGTGAAGGATCTTTGTTAATTTCGTTTAAGTTTATAGAATATTTTAGTTGATCTTGTTTTAATTGTAATTGTGAGAATATGGATATCATTGTCTATAGTAGATTTATATTATTTGAGATAAAAATTTATTCTATTGTGACTTAAATGAATCTAGGGATAACTAGAATACTTTTTCTTATATATTATTATTAAATATTCATTTCTTATGTGAAAAATTTCTATATGACTTATACTACTTTTCAGGATGAATCAAAATCTATATCTTTTTTTTCAATCAATCTAGGGATAACTAGAATTCCCTATATCAAATTTTCTATCTACATGAAATAAATAATCCAGAAAAAGATAATCTAAATCCTTTCTTTTCAAAATACTTCAATTTTCGAGAAATAACTAATCTACATATAAAATACTAATTTATAAATAAAAAACAACGAAAACCATCCAATTTAATTTTTCGAAATATTCGAAAAATTTTCAAGAATAATTTAGTCTCCAACCAAGGCTAAATTAAGACAAAATTCGGTTTTCGCGACGTGGGAAACGAAATCTACGGATGAATAAAATGGAGTTCGACGATCAGGTTGTAAGGGACGAATTAACATCGAAAAGAGGCAAAGGTACAACGTCCTCGAGCGGCAGCACGAGGTTGGAACCCAGGCTCTATCTCGATCCCAGATCGAAGGCGGTACTTGAAGATGACTGTACCGCCACCATGGGGTCCCGTCTTTGGGCCGTCCACCTTATTTCCCTTTTTCTTTTTTTCTTCGGCCCCTTCGGAGGCAGGAGTCAGTGTCGTAAGGTCGTAGCTACGATATAGGCGGAGGTGCGGAGGAAGGATCACGCCCGCCGTCTCCTATAATACCGGTTTGTTAGATTACACGAGAACGTACAGGGGATCCATACCACGGTAGATCCTCCTGGATCGATCTCCAACCACCAACTAAACGTGTCTTCCTACCTGTCCGCCTGTTCTTTTTTTTTTTTATTTTTTTTTACGTGACAAGTTGACAGAATTAATATACCAATGGATTACCGTATATTTTCACCTTTTCTTTTTCGTGAAATCTAAGTTTTTATACGGAATTAATATTAATATTATTAATAGTAATTGATAATTATAATTACTGCGTTCTATATATTTTTTAAATTATTTTTGTTAATTCGAAATACGCTGTGCTTTTAAAATCGTAGTTTCTCGTCCCTGGTTTCTATGTATGCTGTGTATACGAGTCACGTTTACATTCACTTTGCAAATTTTGTTTAAAATAATATATTCATTGTTTGTCTTTGAATCTTTGATTTTTTCTAGAAAAAAAACGTTATAAATGGGTAAAATATTTGTACAATAAATCATTACGGTACGATAAATCGTATGAAATAATGTAAAGATTGTTTCATTATTAATATCTGTAAAATAATTAAATGAAACGTTGATAAGAATCAGAATAAATGTAACAAATGTAAATGTCAAAGTACGTGTTGATTACTTCACTCAACGGAAGGAAGTTATAAATTAACGCTGATTTATGTCGAAATAGACACGTTGTTATAAAAGAGAAGAAAAGTTAATAAATACAATAATTAAGAGGGTATAGCTTTATAACACTTCTTAAATAGTTATACTACACTGTTATCTATATAAGTATAATAATAGGTAATATAATTAACAGTAGGTATTTAACTTCGCCATAAAAATATATATGAATAACACCGATTTCCAATCTTCCACAATTCTGTCTTTTTTTTCTTCTTTTCTTCTTCTTCTTTCTCTTCCTCCTCTTCTTCTTCTTCTTCTTTTTAATACTTCTTCGAATAATAGTTAATAAAACATCGACTATTAATGCTAACAATCTTGCTAATCACCATTCCAAGATCATCCAAACAATGACCAGCTAATTGCTCTTCATAATCATCCAACAATTCGTAAATTACCCAAGCAAGGTAATTAACTGATCCACGGCTAATCCGGCAAAATCCGCAAGAACGAGCGAAGTCGTGAAAACAATGAGTCATTATTTCGACACGAGGAACTATTCTGGCTCGAAATGCAAATGAATATTCCGAGAGGCGTATAATCGATAACGTCGTGATGTAACTTTAACCGTGATATAATATCGTGATGCGAAGCAATGAACCAGTTATGCTATTATCACATGTTTTCACGATAAGATCGTTTATTGTAATCCATGAAAGGCGAAAATGCAGAGAGATGGAAAAAAAGAGAAGAAAAAAGAAAAGGAAGAAACGGAAAACATAAAGAAAAATAAAAATAATAAAAAAGTGAAGAGGAAAAGAAAGAAGAGAAAACGATGAAGAAACGGAAAATAGAAGAAAGATGAGAGAGCGAGGAATGAAAGAAATAAGAAGAAAAGTCGAAGAAAAAAAGGAAGAAGATCCCTTAGCTGTCGTTCATTGCGAGTCACCCTTATCCTTATATCGTCAGATAATATCTCTATCGAGGCTGCGAATCAGCCGCCACGAAACAAATTGCTAAATTGCTCGGCCGTAATCCAGTGCGTCTTGGACTAACTATTCGAATAAACGGATGCCAGTTCTTGGTCTGACATGTTCGTTTCACGAATCAAAGTTATCTCGAGAGTCAAGGAAATCCTCTCGATGGGAGGTGGTACGCGTGACAGACAGATTCTGTTGGTAATATTTCGTATACTTCGAAACGACAAGCGGGTAACGATCGAATATAAATTTCTTTCTTTTTTCTTTTTTTTTTTTTTAACTCCACCCCTCACGATTTATTTTACGGCCACGGCCGTTAAACTTATCTACGTATTTGCATTGAAAGCGCTGTGACTAACACGAAAATCACCGAGATACCGTATTGTAATGTAATTTAATGCCGAGTTTAATGATTTTCAGTTTTATCGACTGAAACGAAATTTGAGAATAAAGATTCAATTGGTGTATAATTTTTGTTTAAATACGTAAGAATGAACTATTACGATTCATTTTATAAATACGATGAAAACCTGTTGCAACTCGATCCGTTTCGGATCTGTCCGTCTCCTTAAAATTTCTCTGAATAAATTAAAATCTCCGTACGCCTCGAAAAAGGGCGATAATTAAAATTAAAAGATCGAATGGGACATTACCCCGGACAGAAACGAAAGATTTAATTCAAACCTAATTCAAACCAAAAAAAAAAAGAAAAAATACTCGGTTCGACCGGTTCCAGGTCGACGCGGAGAGATAAAACGCCGACTTTCCAAATCCCCTTCCCCTCTCCCAGCCTTCCACAAACCTCTTCAAACCTATTACAAAATTAACCACCACCGTGTTCGACACCATGAAACGACACGAAATCCTTCGAACCGAATCCCTGTCCATTCCTGAACGTCGATAAAGCGCCTCCAAAAAAAAAAGAAAAAAAAAAGAAAGGTAACCATGCCTATAAATACCTGGAGCAAGTACGCATACGCAACTCTCGAGTACCTACCGTACTCGATCGTAATCCCCCCCAGAGAATATTACATAATCGCGTGCAACAAGTGCGTTTTCTCCATACGAATCCTTTCGACGAGCGATACACTGTTGGACGAGAGAGTTCTCTCGCGCGAAACGCGCCCCAGAGGCAATTATTTTCGGTGGCGTAACGAAGACGAGACCACGGGTTGGCGGCCACGCTTGACGATATGGCGGCGCGATTTCACGAAGGGTAGGAACCGTAGCGGTTAAATTTATCCCTCGCGGGGTTTCCAAGAGCTCGTTTTGCTCGATGGGATGCCTAAAACGCTCACGGTTTCGAGAGGACTCGGAAATAGCTATGGACTACGGGCTCCCGAAATATCTAACGCCATAGATCATGGACGCGTGTGACCGGCCACGTCTTTCCCCTCTTCTATATACTTGAATAGATCGCAATCGAACGGGGCTCGAGATCGCCCCTTTTGAGGGCTGATATAATGCCGATAACGTGTCTTTCCCAAATACGATCAATAAGGAAAGTGTTCCGACTCGGAGGATTTGATGGGTTTCGTGTCGATTCGAGGGGGATGAAACGTAGGAATTTCTTTTCTGAATAATTTCGAATTGCATTTTGCAATAATAACAAGCTGGTGTTGATTGTGAAATGATTTAAGAAGAATTTTGAAGGTTAGGTTATTTAGATTTTTGCATATTTGTGTTTTGCAGAAATGAATAAGTGTAATAATAAACAGATTTGAATTGTTGATTCTGAGGAAACAATGTTTCTTATTATGTAATGTTCTAAAAGAAATTTTAGAAGAAATGTATTAAAAATTGATGAAAAGTATGTTGTGATATAATATTTCAAGTGGTTTTAAAGTAAAATACACATCGATAAAAATAAAATGTGCTTGGAGAACATTTAAAATGGAACATTAAGATAACAATCGTAGAAAGGAGAATGGACTTGGTATAGAGTTGTTTAATTGCCTTTACGAAAATTAAATCGTGAATCATCATTACATTATCAGGCATTATATTCCATCGTATATGTATATCTAAATTTGATACAGAATTGATCTTTCGTTTGTTGGTTTTTTATCATCGTCTATCAAAGGAATGATATCCGATACTAACAATAAGCTATTTTAAATGGAAAATGTTGTATTGTCTTCTTAATCGTTTATTTCTATCGTGAAAAGAATATTTTCTATTTTCATATACAGATAATACGCAATGGTCAATAAAATTATGAGTCATTGCATTAATACACGATACCTAAAGATATGCAAGAAAAATAGATTCTAATTTTATTTATTGAACACTGATGCAAAATACGAATAAACAAGACATCAACCTTAAAAACAAATCTACAATTGTTATTCGTAATTTTATCCCAATTATTTAAAAATGGATTAAATTAAATATAAAAAAAAAACAAGGCTTGTTAATTTTCATCTATTTCCAAAAGAAGAAAAATATAAATCGTTAACAAAATTTAAATTTAAAAAAAAAAATATATATATATATATATATATATATATTCATTGTATAAACAAAGACTGTGTTATTTGTAATTATAATTGGAATTATATCTAATCGAATCGCGAATTTATGGATGGATTTTATAACCGAAATTGAACAGAAATAAGAGCAAAGCAATAAATTTTCGTTCGATCTAGTTCACTTGGAATACACTTATTATTTCTTCGTGGAGATCAAAATCTGACGAAACTGTGTAAACGGATTTCATTACCATATTTTCGCACTTTTGATGGACAACGACTCATCACGATGCAACGTTTCCCGTATACACTTGACGATACTTAACCATGCGATATGATACCATGATACGCAAGTGCAGACGTATCTTTATCAAAATTGCGTTTTCTGTTTCGTATAAAGTAATGAGGGTACGTGCAGAAAATCACAATGTATCATATCTCTGCTATAATGGTATACTTTGTCTTTATGATTCATTCGAGATTGAGATAAAACTTATATATTATAATAATATATGTAATAGATTATAGAAATTATTCAAATCTATTTGCGTTTAAATATGTTAAATTTGAGAATTATTTGTATAAAATAAGTTAAAAAATAATAAACTTAAAATAATTCAATTATATATTACGAGAGATAATTTTTTAATTTTTATTTTGGATAAAAATTATATATTAATCTAGAGAATCTAATAAATTTTAGAATAAAGAAAATGATAAGATATGTTTATCATTTGTTTTTTTTTTCGAAATGTATAATAAAATGTCTTCCAATGAAATATAAGTTTACTTTTATATTCATGTTTTTTTATGACTTTCTTGTTATTATATCATATTATAAAAATGTAAATTACTGCTGATTTATCTTGAAAATAAAACACATTGAAATTCAATCTTTAAAATATCCGTATGTATCCGTATTTCATCCAATTTCAAAAAACAACAGATAATAACACTCAAATAATTAATCTTAAAACGAGGGAAAAAACTAGCAAAAAGCACACAAAACTATTCTACATAAAAATCAATCAAAAATTAATCAAAAAACCCATAAAAATTAAACCTAAGCAATATTTTTGGATCCATTTTCAAAATCTTAAATTATATATACTATCTTTTCTCTAGATTTTTTCTAAATTTTCGAAATCTTAATGATATATAAATGAAACGAATCCAAGAATATTACAGAAAAAAAAAAGATTAACGAGCAAATAGATTGTTAGCTGGTATTAATTCTCTATTTAAAAATATTCCAGGAAGAAAGATTTTTTTTTTTAAAAATCGTGGAGAGACATTAATACATTAGTCGTGTACGATAAGGTACGATGCCCCTTACTTGAAGTAGAGCGATCACCAGACGCGTTTCACCGCTCTGCACTGCTATGGTGCTTATGGTGGTGGTCGGGCTGGTGGTTTGTTGAGTTCCATCCTCGTTGCTCTCCACCATTGTTCGTGATTCCTTCTCACGAGGACCCTCGCTATTCTCCGCCGTTTCCATCGAGTCGTGCCCGTCTACCATTCTCGCAACTCTTCTCTTTCGCGGTAAAACAAAATCGTTCGAGATATCGGTGTGGATCGATTCGGTGATCGACTTTCGTTCTTTTCCTGACCTCGTTACTTTAATCGAGAATGGGAGAGAATAATATAGGAAAAGGATTAACAAAGCAAGATTTGGATTTGAAAGGATGAATTAATTTTTTAAATGTTTGGACAATTAAAGCCGAACCTTTTTTTTTTGTAATTCGAATTTCTGTAACTCGACAATTTTTGTGAGAGAGAATAGCGATGAGATTAAAATTTCGAAAATATAAAGTTACGATGATGCAAACTATTTTATGTTCGATTTATAGACTCGTATCTCGAGATTTTTATTATATTATGAAGAGATGATCTTATTATAAATGAAACTTTTATCATTGATGTTTCGTAGAATTCGAAGTAATTATGTGTCACAATTTATTAATATTTATTCTTTAGAATCGTCTCGAATAAAATGAATTTTCCTTTCTTTGAATTACAGTTGAAAAAATATTAATTTTGTGTATAGATGTATGGATGTATATATCAAAATTTATTGTTAAGCATGTGTTATATAAAAAATATAAAAATGTAACGATTGGAAATTACTTTCATAATTTTGAAAAGATATTAAACAAAATATGAAATTTAAAATTTGAAATTTCGAAAATATTCAAACATCTGAAAATTTAGGCTTCATTTAATACATCGAATCCAATTCTCACTAACCTTACAAACGTTACATTATCGACTCGAGCAGGACAAGTTATTTACGTAACTCAATCCGCCATTATAACATTAATAAATTGTTAATTCGCTGTAATGATATACGATATCAATTTTTCTCCATTTCTCGCAATATGTCAACTATATAACCAATCTGCTAACTTGAAAGCAGAAAACAAAATTAATAATAATCTCTTCCTTCTCTCTCTTTCTCTCTCTATATATATACATTTATTTCCCTCTTGTCCAACTAAATTCTAAAACATTATTCTCGAACACGAAGGATAAAACAGACGAGATAAAATTTAAAATCGAACAAATTTCCTTTACTTCTTTAAAACTACTCCCCGTACGACGTATTATGTTACACAAAGAGGGCAGACATTTTACACCCACGAATCGCAGTTCCGACTTTCTACCTTTGAGATATATCAAAGTTCGTGGCGGGGGAATTCAACCGGCAGTATTTCAGCGAAAACACGGAATTCGATTGGCCTGTCTCCAAACGGTCGGATGGATATGCAAAAGGAACGGGCGAAGGTTTAATAGCCAAAGCGTCCATCCACCACCGAATTAATTTTGATCAACGTTCCGCATTCCGTTGGGAGGCCGCCTTTATCACGCGGAAAACGTTTCGAGACCGAGATCGAACGCATCTTCCTTTCCTTTTCGCGATCGGCGAATCGTTTACGTTCTCCTCTGATTAACGTTATTTTTGGCGATTCGCCAAACGCACCAAGAAAGTATCGAGTCGGTCACGCCGACTCGAGTTATCTCTCGAATTCTCGAAGAGGAAAAAATCGTCTGGGCGGTGGGTGATTCGATTTTATGGATTCGAAACGACGACGGAGGAGAAATGCATTGAATCATCGAGAATTGATGGAAGAAATTTTTTGAAGTGGAAGTCGAAAGAGTTTGGAAATTTCTTTTTAGAAAATATCTTTATTTAAAGAAATATTTGATTGTAAATTTTAAAAAACAATTTAAAAAACTTTCATTTCGTAGAATTTTAAACTTTTGTACTCGGTTTTTGAAAGTGAAGAGGTTCTCGAATATTTAAAATTGAAAAAAATTGAAGGATTTAGAAGAGATTCAAAATTTTTTTGTCCTTAAGAATACTTCCATTCAGAAATATTTTAATTTACTTTAAGTATTGAAATGAAAGTTTGACAGATGAATGGATTTATTCATGAATCTTTGAATTTATTGATTCTATTTTAAGATTTATAATGAAGATTAAGAATTTTTGAAGGAATTATTTCAATTTTTCCAGTTTAAAATGAATGCTTTCGTTAAGAAAATTTAGAACTTATTGTTAAGAAGAAGTCATCAAACAGTCTTTTTCGATGTTTGAACGAAGAGTCAGAATTTTGAAAATATTTTGAAATTCTGCTATTTTAAAATGAATGCCTTTGTTCATTATTTAAATGTGGGAAGCATAAATGATTGTACATTCAAACAATCGACGCTTTTAAATAAATCTTGAAATTTTTTTATTTTTAAGATGAAATACCCTATTCAAGATTTTTCGATTTTCCTTGGATATTCAAAAATAAATGTCTCTCGAGTTTCAAGATTTCAATATTCTGAAAGAAAAGTTTGTTCGAAAGAAACATTTTTCCTTAGAATTCTTCCATAAATATCTCTACTTCAAATTTATGTTCATATTCTCCTATTTACCTATCAAACGAAACTCAATGAAAACAAGTGTAATTCCTAAAATTAACTCCAACTTCTTTCAACGAAAATAGGATAATCCATCCAGAAATCAATCTTCCATCCAAAAGACTCAAAATTGAAACGACTGATAAAACCAGTAACCCATTATCGTAACTATATCGTTGCGATCCGTTTTCGATTCTGATCTAATAGTTAAATATATCCGTTACTCATCCCAGTCCTCCCAACAAACTACATCAATCTGCCATCTTTAAAAAAAAGAAAAAAAAAAAGAAAAAATTAAACTTCATCCAAAAACCAAGAACCGGAGGAACCTCTCCGGTTCATCACCTCCGGTTATTAGAGGCGCGCCACTAATCACCGTGGCGTGTACGATTAAAACGCGTTTCTTGGATTAAAAAAGCAACGAGCGTATAGTACCACGTTTTCGATCGAACGTCAATGTGTTTATGCCTCATAGGTATCTTTGTAAGGTGACGTCACCGACACGGACGAACGAATGGTAGGATAAAACCGGACTGACTGGTGGCGTTCTCCGAACGGTGAGGTTCGCCACACCGCGACCCACGGGGATCGGAGACGATCCCTGATGGAAAAAGAGGAGACGAGAAATTAAGCGAGATCGCGCGTGTACAGTCAGGTTAGAATCGTGATTCACGGTTCGCGGATTTCGCGGACCCCCCCGGAAATCGCGTGTACCTCCCTTCATCCGTCTCTTCCGTATAACAATGCGTGATGCCATTGTTGCTGTTTATGGTATTATCGATGGCGTTATGTCAGGCTAATTACGCGTTATCTGGCAACCAAGCAGTCAAAGTGCTGCTGAGAGATTAACGAGTGGAGAACGGTAGTTACGGTAGTTACGTACATATTATGTATATTATTCTCTTTCCTTTCCTTTTCTTTCGATGTTTTTTTTTTCTTAAGTTAGGTAAAAGTGCAAAGACGATGACCACTTTCGCCGAGCTTTCTTTCGAGATGGGAGGCACATAGGAAGGAATTTATTTCGAACGAGATGGGAATTGGTTTTGAGATGGATTACGAAAGAAAGATGATATTACGAACAACGTTTTTCAAGGTAAGACGAACTCGTGAGCAGCATACGTCCAAGGACGGGATGAAATCGAGGTCGAGGGAAAATCCTGACAAATCGGACGGGTTTTGGGCAATGTTGCTCTCGAGTATAAAAAAATCCATTCAAACCGAGTACGTAACATTGGGGAGAAAATGGGATACTACGATTCGTGGGATTAATGATAAAAAATAAATTTTACTTCGTTGATTAATACGAGTCTCGATCTATTCTAAGTGGTTTATATAAAAATTGATATCTACGATTACAAAAAAAAGGCGTATATATGGGACACGAACAAGTTTCGAAAAATATAAAAGATTCTCTTATGTTATTTTATCTGATTAATTATCGGGCAATCACCTAAATCGACCCACGTTCAAGCAATGACAGCCACAACGTAAACCGCAGCAGCAACAACACTCGCGTGACACATGTCACAATCGTGTCACATCACCGGTCGATCGGTCGTAGAAGCCAGTCGACTCAAGACTGACGGATCATCCCGTTTCGAATGCCGCCCAAGTGTTTTGCCGCGCATGCGCGTTGTTGAACGCGCACGAACGTGGCCGAGTACCGCCGATCATGCGCGAAGAGGTAACCGATTACCCGTGACCCGCTACATTCGAAAAAATATCAATGCGATAATAAGAATCGTCTGTTCTAATTGTCGATAATTTTCGTTCCTTTGAAATACGACGAGTTTCCTTTATGTTAGGGTATAAAATACATGTTTCCTGACTCTTGGATAACGCTTTATTTACAAACGTAAGCCATGCACGCAACGTATATGTTTGTTATAATGGTTATACACACTTTAGCCTAAGAAATTTTGATTTTCTAGTATTAATTGTGAATGAGTTAAAATAACAAGTTTTATATATTATATATTTGTTATCTCGTATAACAAAGTAAAAATTGTGTACACGTATTCGAAAGTAATTTTTGGTTCGTTATTAATGTAATTATAGGAATGTTTTTATACTTCGGGATATTTTTGATTATGCATACAATATTACTTATCAATACTTTATAGATTGCATTTAACAACATTTAACAAATGATAAAATATCACGTATAAACTATAATTAATTGGTAAAAACAATTACAGAATAATGTATACTTTCATAATAAAAGATATTACAACTTATTCGTTCATTCTTTTATATAAAAAAAAAAAAAGGAAAATCAATTGAAAGTTGAACGCACGAAACATACGTAAAAAAAGAAAAAGATATATTCAATCCAAAACATAGAAACACATAAAACACACAGAAAAACACAACTAGCTTGCATTAGGTAATGGCAAACAACGATTGTCATTGACACTGTTAAGCTCGATAAGATTCTGTTGTATGGAAAAACGATCGAAGCATGCAGCTTCGTGGTTACAATTACAGTTGCAATATCCGTTCCTTCGATCACCATTTATCGAGATAGCCTCGATCGAACTCACCTTCCTCGCCGCTTCGAGGAAATCTTGGCCCTCGAGGTTTTCGTCTTTCTTCGTCGGCGACATCTCGATCCCACTGTCCTCGTGACGTCGTCTGTACTCCTTCAAGGATAGAGCGATATCCTTCGCCGATGTGTCGACAGGGATCGTGCGTGATTCTTGATTTATTTCGCAGATCTTCGCGAATTTTACCACGCGTTCGGTGTCGTCTGTTTTCGTGGATAATTCGTCTCTGCGACTGTACGACTCCGCTGTTAAACAATATAAATTTTTAATAAATATTATAAAATATTAATCTTATGATAAACGTATTTGTTATTATAAATATAATATCATCTAAATAATTGTCTTTTGATCAAGAGATTTTCAAATCTAATTGGATCATTAAAATTCCAAAATTAAATTAAATTAAAATCGAATAATGTAAACAATTTTGAGCATAGAGACTAAATTATTTTTTAATGATTACAATATAATATTACAATGATTAGTTATGATATCAGTGAAATAAACACCAAGAGAAAACACCAATGCAAATTTGAGATTTTAAAAATTATACAAAAGATTGAAATTAACAAATTTAAAAGATTGAAAGATTTTAATTTGAAAAATTCTTAAATCCTAACGTTTAAATCGTGTGCAAAAACTTCTTTCAAGATATTCGTGTTAAAGAACAATATAATAAAATAATTCACAATATATATTAAAATTATTGTTCTTAATTAATAAAAAAAATATCGATGATGAAATATCTCACATTTACTAACGGAATCCATCTCGTAGTGCGATCCATTCGTTTTCTCGTGGACATCCGGCAACACGATGCGTTCGAGATCGTTGATTTCCTTAACATCTACGTTTTCTCGATGATCTTGCGTGGTGTTGGATATCACCTTGTAAGACGCAATATCTAAACGAGTATCGTGAGACACTCGTAAAGTCGTCGTTTCCGTAACTTCTTTCACTATCTTCCCGGATTTCTCCTGAATCGACGAAAGATAAAACAACGCATTAAAAAAAAAAATATACAAAATTCAATGCGCCAAAACTCATATCACTGTATAATTAATCTGCACATTCTTTACTACACACTTCGACTCTTTTTTCCATCGACACGAGCTTTTCACTCTGCCTTCCCTCGTTCTCTGTCCCCTCGACTTCCGGTTTTGGAATATCCATAGAAGCCTCGATTTTCTCTGTTTCCGAAGTTTCCGTCCGTTTAAGTTTAGTTTCTTCGATGTTCCACCTTTGTAAATTAATGAAAAAAAAATTGAAAATTACAATAAAATTTAATTAATACATTTGTTTTACAATGATACGTTTCTCACCCAGTATCGCAATGTGTCATGGATGTTGGAGCAGCAAGATCTTCCCATTCTGGAGACGTAACGAAAGATTCACTCCTCGAACGAACTGTCGGAGTGATTGAACATTCAGTCGCAGTTACATATTCATCCATGTTCGAATCTTCGGCTAGATTATCGTCGAATGACTTTTCGATCACGTCCTGCACCCAAATCAAATATAAATACATTATTGCATAAGATATTATATAATATATACATCGTAGAATATCGTCTAATATTTTAAACTTATATGAAGCATATTTCTTTTTTTTTTCTTCCTTTTTTCTTTTCATTATATGAATTATATAAGCTATTATCATCAAGACGTATAATATTTTGTATTTAATTTCTTCTTTTTCATTTCTCTACTTTTTACTTTTTACAATTGCTGTAACTGTAAAAATGATTGTAAAAAATATACCTATGAAATTTATAATCATAATCATAATCAAAATTAAGTTATTGCAGACCGAATTAATTAACAAAACTATTAATATTGATCAACAAGATTAAACCATCACAATTATAATTGATCGTTATTAATAACTTCTTGATTCATTTTTGATATTTTAAAGCCTGTTTCGAAAACTCTATTACTATTCTCCACTGACCATTTTACTATACTAAATTTCTTCTTAACAACCCATCATACTGTCACCAGATCATACCATACATCTTTACATAAAATAAATTTCAAAAAGGAATAGAAATAAAAAACTATCTCTCTATAATAATTAAATTTCACTCACCTCTTCCTTCAACTTCTCATCATTCATCCCACCCAAATCATCCTGCCTACTCTCCTCCCCTGTTCCATCCTTCCCCTCATCCTCTACCTTGCTCTCCACCTTTTCACCACCAACACCCGTGCCATTCACACTCTGCGCCGAATCTTTGGTCGTCGTGCCAACGTTCTCGTTGCTCGTCGCCGAGGACAGTATCGTGGACACACATTTGGGCTGAAGTTGCACCGTCGAGGAGGTGATCAACGGTGCGGTGATCCCGATCGACGAAGTTGTGACAGCGGAAACCGTGTGGATTTGACTCGAAGCGGAAGTGGGGGGTGTGTTCGAGGACGAGAGAGGGGAGGGGGTGGAGGAGACGGCGGACGACGACATTGGGACTGGACGAGTCCTGGCACCAGCCTCGCAAAGTTTCGCGTCCAACTTCTCGGCGAGACGAGTCACTTCCGCCAATCTCGCCGAGATCGCCTCCACCGCTGTCAGGTTACTGCCTTTGCCCGAGGAGGCATCCTCGGCTTCGGACATTCTAGAAAAAATAAATGTTCCTCGTTCAAGCTATTAATAAACTTTTTCCGGACCGACTACTGGCACATCGACTCTGTCTGAAAGAAAGATTCGAGTGTGAGGATAGCAATCAATCGTTGGAGATCGTTTTTCTTCTTTCATTGACAATCTTTTCTTTTTTTTTTTTTTTTCGTCATTATTAAGTTTAATCAAATGTTCGTGGGTTTATGTATATTTCAATGTGTGTGAAATATTAGATATTATTGGAAGATAATTATTAGAATTATTATTGAAACGTAATAAATCTTATATATTTAAAATTAGGATATATTAGGGTTGTGATAGATTGAAGGAAAGTATATGATATTCTAATTAATGTTATAAAATTAATGTTATAACAATTTTGTAATCTTTGTAAATCTTATCTTGGAGTGTATTGTATATAAAATATTTTGAAACTTTCAAGATATTATTATGATGATTTTATATGGTATATTTTCCTCTTTTTTTTTTTGTATTTAAAGAAGAGCGAAGAAAAGTGGATTGAGTTGATAGAATATTGAGAATTTATCGCTGTTGTTATTTTTAACTTTGTTTGTGTTAAATGTATATATATTTACAGAAATATATATAAGGGATGGATGTATTTATATTGGCTTATGTTGGAAATACTAAAAGCAGAAATAAAACTGATATGTTAGAAAGTTAATATAACATCTCTCTTTTGCTTAAAAATAATACTTTTAACAGCCTGTTAAAAGTACCATTTTACGACCGTGTTTCTTTTCTTAACTCAACCTAAAACTTGAACCAAGATCGCTTACTACGAATTATTCTTAAGCCATCAGCACACAATACAGAATAAAACCTATTCATTTTTATTCACTTTTCTAAAAAAAAAGAAAAAGAAAAAAGTGAATAATTTGATTTTAATAAACCATAAATAATTACCAATATACTTTTCAATTATGTTCAAATATTGTTCACAAAATTAAATTTTTATATATATTATAACAAATGAGAAAATAAAAAATAAAATTATTTTCTCTCTAAATTTTAAAATTAATTCATCAACTTGTTTTACGTACTAAATAATGCTACTAAATAATCATCATCCAATTCTATCCAGTTACATAATACAAACAAACAAATAGTCAACAAGCATCAAAATATGCGCGATTCCATATCAATATACCAATCAATCTCGTTTCGCTTGGTCGCAATAAGAAAATACAATCGGTGCCAAATTTCTTATTCGCGATGCATCGATGCACAATATCGATTCTAATGCATCGGCAAAATTAGCGTGGAGAAAACGTCAAAATTTCTAAGGAATTACGTAATCGACAGTGACAGCGCCACGACGAATGGTCGAAGACCAGATGGTGGCTTCAATGTGGGGCGAAGTTCTAATTTCGGTGAACCAAGAGCCGGCGAATCTGCAAAGCGTCACTTTTAACCGGTATTTTCAATCTTTGCCGCACCCGTCGAACCAATTTCGAATCAATTTAACGTTAAGTTATAGGGTAGAAGAGCGACACTTTGCCTTTTCTTTCACGAATAATGTGAAATAGATAATTTGATGCACAATATATTGCGATAAGATACAGACTTTTAAAGAAAATCCAATTGCAATTTATAAAGTAATGGAGAAAAATATATTTTTAATCCTTTGCACGTGTTTAGATACCAGAATTATATTTTTGATGTCAAAATGATGTTGTGATGAATATTATAGTTTGGATATTTTTCATATTACATGCATTCTGTATATTTTTATTCAATAATATCTTTGTTCAAAATAAATTGAAAAAGACATATCTTCCAAAATATTTAGTTGATGAAAAATGCATCATTACATAACTTTTCTTTCAATTTATGTAAAAATTTGATGCATTAACACGTCAATTGAATATTAAATAATGAAGAAGAAACATATCGACATTAAAAAACGAAATAATTTTTATTTCAATTTTAATTTCTTTCTCTTAAATAAAAGGAAAAGAAACTTTAGACAATTAATTCTAAATTTCCTTTAAAATTTAACCTTAGTAGGATCGAAAGGATAATAATGTAATCGATTAAAAATTTCCCCTCTAAAATAAATAAATCAAAACATACGGAATTTCAAGAAAAGAATCTCCAAATACAAAGTTCAACAAAATGATCGATAATCCTTACGTAAAAATTACGCGAAACAGCATTTCGAAGATCCAAAAATAACGAGCGGAAATCGAGCTTCGACCGATCGAACCTCGATTCTGCCCCCGATCAACATTTCGAAGTTCGTGGACCGCGGCCAACCGCGTTTCACTGACAATGCTTGTTGAGCCGCGCACGTGCGCGAAACGAGAAACATTGGAGAAACGTTGGAGAAACCGAAAACGGCCCTTCCCGATAACAATGTTCAACAAACAGGCCGATATTAAGCAAGAAAAGGTGAAAGGAAATAAGGGAACGTTTTGGGGCGAGATTTATTTGTTTTGGCAGAATGCCGGATGATTGCATTTCTTTCCAGCAATCGGAATCTATCCTCGCCGCTTTTCGGAGCGCGGGATCTCGAAACGAATTCTCGTGCGCGAATATTCGAAGCGATGTACGAGTTACAATTTCTTGGCCCTGACCACAAGTCCTCGTGTGGGTGAAAATAGGATAGTATTCGCATCTACGTGTCTGCACACGCAACTGACCCATATTTAACATGTGGGTGAAGCTCGAATGAATTGCATATTTATAAAATTTCGTTGAAATAGAAAAAAGTAGAAGAAAGATTGATTCTTTGAAATTTAATCTTTTTCTTGCAAATGTGATAATTGATTCTGACACGTTCAATGCATAAAGTATGTAACAAAAAAGATATTTCTCTATCTGGTTTTCTTCCTGCGTGTACATTCATTCATTATATCGAAACATTTCAGAAATTATATCAATAACGATAAATATTTATTTTCTTCACTTATTATTTCTTCGTGGCTCGCTCGTCGGATTCCTCCAATCGGGCACCACAATTATTTACACGTTCGCGGCCAGAAAAACGGACGAGCCATCAGCGTGCCATCAGCCATTTTGGATTTTCATTTTCGTTTTACAACATATCGAAAATCAAGATCGAATCATCGAATCTCTTGGATTTTTTTAACGTTGAACGTGTCGATCGAATTACCCACTCCATTATTCAATTTTACAATTGAAAAGTGTAACGTTGTTGGCGCGAGATTACTTTGGAAAAGGGGAAAAATTTTATCGATTATTCGATTCGTTTCATAACGATCGACTTGGAATCGAGTCTCGATCGAATTGGTACACGGTTCTAGGAACAACAAGATCGAGAGCAGGGCCGCGTTTATATCGTATTTCGAAACTGACTTACATGCAGCGATATCAAAGTGTAGGTATCTGGTCGACGTGCAGCCATGGACTGACACACCGCCTCCGTTAAAAACGGAGGTGGCCGTCCACGTTACAGTGCCCTCCTCGCCTCTTATATTACTCGATCTTTCTCTCGACAACTCCGTCTCGAACTCTTATCCTGCTCTTGCGATGCCCGACCGAGGTGCGCGCTGTTTTATTGCCCGATTGCACCAGATATAATGGCGGAGGAAACGCCAAGGACGTGTTAGAGGAAGCGGGAAACCTTGCCAGAAGTGGGTTCGATAAAAAGTGGGTTATAAACTGATTTCCTCAACGATGGATATAGTATGAGATTATTATGTTTTTGAATTTTTTAACAGAATTTTTTGCGAGAAGATCGATAGCTTTGATTCCATTGAAAGAAAATCATTCTATAGAGAATCTAACTAATAAACACAAACTTGTCGTAATTGATTGGTCAATGATAGAACTTTGAATTTTATACATAGATCATATTGTAAGTAAAAGTATAAGAGAATTATTATCCTTCTCAACGCGAATTGAGTCCAACATGTGTCTGGACGATGCTACTGCCTAAACATTATGGCAATGATTCAATGTTTTTGTATACATTATTGTATACAAAAGTTTGTCTACGAAGAGGAGTAAAATTGCTGGCTATATTTGTATTCACAAACATTTACAACATCTAATAGGGTCATCTTCGCGATATTTAAATGACTGTATTGATTTCAAAGTCGATAGAATTAGCTTACATCCGCAAAATATTATTGTCACGTTGATTTATAAATAAACAAACTAATTCCAAAATGATATGATCGTTGTAATACAATAGAAAAAGAAAGAAAGAAATGCGGATTTTTTATTGATTCACTAATTCTTTTTTATCCTCGAACCCAATCTCTTTCGAAATAATCGCCATCGTACTTGCCGTTGATGACATAGTGGCTCCTTCAGGCGTGTCCTCAACAGACGACCAAGCCTCACCATTCGACCGACTTCGAGGAGGAGCTTTTCGCGATTGCCCAGGATGTTCCTTATTTCGGCCTTGGCTCGCGCCTCCGCTGCTAGATCCTCGAGTCTCAACGAGCGACGCAGAGATACCACGGTCTCTATCAAGTCGTGCAGCTTGGAACAATGCTTGAAGAAGAAGAAGAAGAATAAAAGTTGGAGATTGTAGTGGAAATAGATTCTTGAATTTTAAAAAAATTGTAAAAACAAGAAGCTTATGTATAATGGAATTCTGTGATGAAAATTTAATGTTTTGTAATTGAAGGATTAAATTTCTAAATGACGGTCACCGTGCGTACATCTTCGACGCTTCTGTGGAAAACGGCGCACACTCTCAGTCTCGTTAATTGTTCCTGGCCAACGGATCGAAGCCGTTTCCAAGCTTGTCTCAGCCTTGAGAACAGACTCGCGTTACTTTCCAACGGCAGTCTGCACGATAATCTCAACACTCGTGCACCATTCACCAATTGACAACCATAGTCGTACGTTCCCTGGAATGTTTTAATTTAAATAATTCGTAATTTAAATTCGTAATAATTTTTTACATTGTTTTTTACTTTGTAAAATAAATTTCATCTTTAGTAAAAAATCTCCAACTCATTTCATTGAGAATCTAATAATAGTTTGTATGTTTTATAGAGAATGTGATATTATAAATGCATTGAATTTTAATTGATTCTATTTTTTAAATAAATTTTAAAATTTCAATCACGAATTTATATTATTTTATTCCTCACCTTAGCAGTTTCTTGAAACGATTGATGCTCCTCTTTCTGGGACTGTATCTCGATCGCGTTGCATCCAATCTCCATATGATTTTTCAATAAAACATTGTACAAATCGTTCAACCATTTCACAGCCTGAAAGTTGGAGGAAAAATTTTTTTTTCATGATACGTCGAGAATATTTTATTAGAACAACAATTTGTTCTAAATTACGTTCACCTGTTCGCCATCGTTTTCGTAAATGTATATCAATGCTGTCTGCTTTAGGGAGAGTTTCTGCAGCTCGACGCTGTCATTGAAAATATTCTTCCTGGCGTTCGTCGCATCTAAAATATCTCTGACATTGACTATATCTTCGCCATAGTCAACATGCACATCGCGTCCAAGCGCGTCCTTCACTGGCATCGACAAAATGTCCGATAATTTTTCACCTTCCTTTACCAACTCGCGTTCCAAAGATTCTAAAATAAATGAAATATCGTCGAACATTCTTCTCTTCTATCGTTATCTGTTATTGTATTCAATGATTTTCAACGTAAAGTATACATCCAATATTTCTAAATTTTCCAATATTTTACTTCCACTTTCGAGCAAAAATGAAAAAAAAAAGAAATATTATTTTTCTTGGATAATTGGAAAATTTATATAAATCATTTTCAAATTTCTAAATTCTAAATTCTTTTATTTTCATTATAAAGCAAGCAACGAAAGAGAAAACGATTTCTTTTTGGAAATTAGACAGAAATAAAATTTTTAAAAAGTATAATATACGTACTTTTTGGCGTGCTGCAGAATTTTAGTGAAATTTAATAATTAATATTAAGAATATTGAAAATCATTAATTATGCACAACATTATGAAATTATTTACCCAAGATTCCTTGGCTTTGTTGCAACTTCAAAAGATTGGCTCCAGCTTGTGAAAAATCGTGAGTTCTATTGCCCATCACTAATTTATCGAAGACCTCGCTCGTTTGGTCAAAGTACTGTAAATAACGAATAACAGGAGATCATAATTCGTTCGTAAATTCGACTCTTCGTTGCTTAATACCTCGGAAACTAGTCTGAAAAATCTTTGCGAAGTGATTAACACGTTTCGCCGTCTCTCGAGTCTATTTGCAAAACTTCTGCACACGAAATCCATAAAATCCCTCTGAGATTTCAAATCCTCGGATAAACGCGTGCTTGGTAAACTGTCAATCTTGTGAAGCAATTCCGCGTATCGTCCATAAGTTTCCTAAAATGTTGAAATTAAAATTGAAATTTCACTTTCTTTCTCGCTTCAATCGAAAATTTTTTTAAATTCTTCGAATCTTCTTTCACAGAAAAGTTTGACATATTATGATTAAAAAATTGCAAATATTTACAAGATTTTTTTTTCACAGTTTATAGTTAATTCCCTCAAATACATTAGAAATTTATCAGTGAATAATTATGATTGAAAATGTAACAGGATCAATTAGTTGAATTCATGAATTTGATTCGAGATAACGAAATCATGAAATATATATATAAATGGAACTAATGTAACGAATATGAAAAATATAAATAGATATTAAATATGTAAGATAAGAAAATACAGAGTAAAATAATAATAGAGTTAATGAAAATTATTTAATTAATAGAGAAAATTTGTAAGAAAATTTGAAACTGAACACTAGAATGAATATTGAACAAAATCGTTAAATTTTGGTTCAAAAATTTTTGTATTATATATTCGAAAAATTCTATAATTCGAACAATCATCTCTTGCTTTGGTTTGGATAATAGAGATTCCGAATAATTTGAATGATCAATATTTTTTATATTTTTTATATCGATTCTTTCGCCTTTACCCTGCATTCTAATTCGAGTTCCTCGTGACGTCTGCGAAGTTCTTCCGAGGAAGAAACGTCAAATCCAACCTGGCAACAAGAGTTCAACATGGCGTCAGCTGGTCCCAAGATCCAATCTGTAACACGTGACACACCTTTCTCGAGATCACCGATCACCCTGGCCGTATCCAAATTCTTCTCCATTTCTGACCAAGAATTTTCGATATCCAACTAAAAAATACAAACGTTATTTAATCCTCTTTGAAAATATATCTTTGTTCTTTTCCTTTTGCTTTTCATTTCCTCGTTTTTTCGAAAACGATACCTTCTTCAGTTCGACGGAGTCGATAAGCTCGTGAATTCTTTTTGTACTGTCCAATGTATCTTTCGAAGATTCTCTGGCCATCGAACCGACTAAATTTCTTCCTAAAATCATACGCATGATCTTAATTCCCTATCTGAAAAAATGCTATCAAAAAAATTTCTTCGATTAATTTAAAATAGAAATTAAAAATGTGTAATGATTATAAAGTCTGCATTGTTTGATCATGTTTCTTTTTCTTTTTATAAATAAATCTATTTGCTAGAATCGAAGAGAATTATTTTTAAGAAATTATTTAATAACAATGTTACCAAATTAGATAGATTGTTCAGCTTTATACACAGATAATATAATAGGATTACTTGTATCATTTCTATTATTCTCTGGACACAAAAATAAGATTCGCTGTGAAACTCTCTACTACTATTAATACCATATAATTCACTGTATTAAAATATTAAAATTCAACGAAAATTCAAATTCTTTAAAATAATTGATTTATGAACTCTGTAAAGTTTCTTTTATTTTTCAATTATTATTAATTATACTTATCCGTTCATCCCCTTCGATTCCCTTAAAAATATACACAACATAGAAAACAATTATTTATTTCTTCTATATAAGTTCTGCCATCCAAAAATCTCTGCCGATAACGAAAAAGATACATCCCTATAATGAGGTTCATAGCGGTATCCTATGCCAGAAAAAATGACAAAAAAAGTAAGAGATAAAAATGTATACGACACGAGCTCGGCATTGTCAATGTTTTTACTCTTGCGCGATCCATCGAGCACGCGACTCGATTCCAAAGAAATCCTGTCTAACATCCGGTTAAGCCGGTTTTTCAATTTTTCCGGCCAATCTATCCATATCCGAGTGTCGATCCTTCTGCACAACTGGTTGATTGTATCGTAAGCCAGGAAATAGACGTTCGAGCGATCGATAACGATGACACGAGTCAACCTTTGAGTGAGTGGCAGTGAATGGGATTTTTTTGATCGATAATCGAACGGCGATGGATAAATGGATAAATGAAATTAGTTGGATTCGTGATTGATCATAACTTTAGATTATTCTGTCGATTAAAATTTCTTCTAATAAGAATTTTTGTAATAAATTTGCAATCAGTTTCTGTTTAAAGTGTTTATAATTTAATAAATAAAATCTATAATATTTTTGTATAACAATTTTTGTGCTTGATTTAGCTCCTAGAATTGATCCTTTAAAAATGTCGAATATAATTAATATTCTGTATATATGTATATATTATATGTACAAACATAAGTTTATTTGTTGGTACATTTTATAAAAATATTCTGTGTTTAAATATATCAAAGGAAATTTTAAGAAAATATATAATGAATATCTCATTTTTTTCTTTGAATTATCTATATTGGTAATTTTTTATATTACAAAATATAAAAAATCACTGATAATTATTTAATTATTTAATTAAATTATATATCCATAGTTTTCGATTCTTCCTCGTTTCAATAATTCATTATATAAATCACTTCCATTATTTTATTACTTTATTATTATCGAACAGTGCGTAATCTTAACTTACCTGATTGAAGAATGTGTCGTGCATGAGCTGTTAATTCGTTGCTCATCCCCCAATAAGATTCCAAATCGTCGTCCGATTCTGACATTCGAAATCCATCCAAACTGATCAATCTTCGGTGCAGATCTGCCATTTTAGTGATGAGATCCGATGCATCCTTGGTATAATCCTCCACTTTCTGTGAAATCGGCACAGAAAACGTGTGATAGAAAAGGAAAATAGTGAAAGCGATATAAAACTTCCGTTTCCTCGCAAGAAACTTATTAATACAATGGTTGCAAAAAGTAATTGTATACCGATTAATTAATTAATTGAACCATAACCAATTTCTATAATCATATTCGATTAAACTACATTAAACTACAGCAAAATTCAACATATATTCTACATATACTTACATATATATACTTTCATTTCATAATATCATCATTGCTATATTGTCTTATATTTATAGAAAAGAAAATAAATCATAGAAAACCCATATCCATTCCTACATCCACTAGATCAAATATTCTAAATTTATTACATTATAATTATCCATCTAATACTTCTATATAATAATTAACACTATCATTCTTATTATATATATTTTTTACTATACATTATATACTTAATACTTAATATACAGCTATAATCGATAAATGAATGAGTTCACACACCGAATTTCTACAATTTAACACGGATTCCCGGTTCGTTTGAGCGTGAATTATAGATCGATGAGAAGATTACCACGCGCTTCTGGATCCAATCCACGTGATCGTAAAGTTTGTTGCCACCCAGCTCGTACGGCAGCTGTGCAAAGTCGACGTGGAGCTGGAGTCTCGTCAGGGTGAGGTACGTCGGCTGAAACAACAACTAATTAATTCACGTCACGTATATATATGTTCACAAGCACGCTTGCAATTAAACCCATCGCGGGAATATATGTACATTTTCGTCACACGGAACGATTTTGACAAGTAAGCGTGAATATTTCACGCGATAATCGAGCGTGAACATGTGCCTCGAATCGGCCAATGCACCAAGCGACTCTTGGAGTCCGAGGATTGATTAAATGGCAGGGAATTATGGTTGGAAGGAAGGAAAACTAGTTTGTCGGGTGGGTGTATATACGATTCGATAAAAAAGTCGGGAATTATGTAAATAAAAGTAAAATTAGAAACGTTCCATTTCATGGTGATGTTTGAATGATATCTTTATATCTCGATTCAAATAATACATGTGTATAACGTGTTAGTTTCTTTGCGTGGCACGATCGATTTATGATAGTGGCTTCTTAACATTTTGGATTTCGAAGAAATTTATGCGAACATCAGGATAAATGGATTCTGGATTTTTTTTTATGCGGATTACGTGATTTACGTGTATGGAAATATGTTTTTTTTTCTGTTTTGCATACATTATTTAAACAACCATGAATGGATCAGATATTTTTCTTCTTATGCTAATTTATATATATTCGTATGATAATTTAAGAATATATTTGAATGTAAATTATACGTAAAATAATTGTAATTCAAGTGTATTATGTAATGAAAATAAATAAGGATACGTTTCGATAATGCATAATCGAAAATCATAATCCGATCGTAAAATTATGAACGAAAATATATATGAGAAATATCCACGAATATTCCTTTTGATAAGTATCGTAGTAATATCCTAGCTAATGCGCCGCTTTCGTAATTTCGTGGAACACTTGTAACAAGCTACGTTTACTCTACTATTGTGACAAGTTCACGGAATACTAATGTTCCAAGGAATATCAATCAAGAATCACTAGCTTAGTTATCTCAAGAATAATTTGCACTTTAATTAAATTTTTTATCGAAACTTTTAAAATATATATATATATATATATACACGTTAAAAATTGAAATGAATTCCAATCACAAACTACAAAATTTATCGATAAATCGAATAATAAAACAAATCAAATTTCGGAAAAAATAATTTTATCAATTATAAATTACAAGTTATATAATGATATATAATTTAACACTCGACTTTCGAAGTAATAATAAATATTTGGTGTACATTTCGAATATAATTCCATTTATATTCTTACTCTAATTTTTTAACGAACCTCTCCTTCCTTGTGCGATTTCGTGCAGCTATCCACCCTCTTGTCCCAGAAGCCATCAGGGCGCACTACAATGACGGATGCTGCAGAAGCTCCCAGAAGTACAGTAGACAACCTGATGCAAGACCTTGCCACCCTCCATGCACCCTTTCTCGCGTCCACTATCAAGACCAATCCATTCTTCTTCGTCTCCTCGCTAGGCCATAAAAACACACGTGTCACGACAAGTCATTTGCATTCCAATTGTGCAGAACGTCATCTTATATCTGACAAAGTATTTAAATTTGATTTTAATTAATCGTAAAAAATTATTGTTTGTATTAGAATCGTAATAAATGTATATATATATATATATGTGTATTAGAAGTTAATTTCTGTGACTGTTTCATTATGTAAAAAGAAATCGTACGAGTTTTGTTCTTTTAACATTCGAATTCAATATTTAAATATCAAATGATGTCGAATGGATTGATTTAATGGATGAGAATCGAATAAAGTTAGGTTAAAGTAATCTCCATGGATTTCTTTTTTTGATTCCATGAAATAAATAAAATGTTTTATATCTCTTTGCAAAGTGAAAAATAATCTTTTGCTCTCAAGTTTATTGCTTTTTTACCAATTGATGCTGGTAACGATACGCCATTGGAATAAATCATATTCCATTCGTATTTTGCAAAAAAATGCAAATATTGCAAAATTTTAAATCAAGCTTATATAAAGATTTAATGTAAAGACACTAGATTAAGACTTCTAGACTTGATACATTATAATAAATTGATAAATATTCATATCTGAATTCCAAAAAAAAAAAAAAAAATATAGTTACCTAAAAATGGACAAAAAATAAGCGATCAATACTTCCAACCTTGGCTTCGTGGTCGGTTGAAGTTCTGAGGGAACATTGACCACCATCAAAGGTCTTCCTTCCCGATCACGTCCTCCTGGAATGTACGCGAGCTTCGATTCGAGGGCTTCCAAAATATCCACTACCTCCAGATTCTTCGTGGGCATGGCTGAATCTCTTACTTCATCGTTCAATTTTCGATTAATTAAATTTACATCGAGGAAATAATATCTCGTCCCAACGATTATACAAGAGGCCCAAAAATATTAAAATAAAAGTGATATCAAGGATATCTTTTTAATTCACGAAAACTAAATTAACGTCGTTCAATATATACTTTTTATTGCATCATATTTGATACGATATCAAACATCCTTATGTTTCCTCACGAAAAATATATATCGTCCAATTAATTTTCAATAAATTAATTAAATTCCATTAATTTGCATTCCAACAAATTCCATGGAGAAAATAACTCGACTGGATAAAATGGATCGAACGAGACGAATAGTTTTTTTTTCTATTGAAGATAAACACGAGTGTAACAATTGATTCTCGTGATTTATGGAAAGTAGAGCATCGTGTAACACGTAACGCGAGATGTATCGGCCGGGTGAACGATCGATTTCACAAACGATCGGCAGAATTGTGTTACGCGCGATCAGGTTCGTTGACTGCGTAAAAAAAAAAAAAAGGCAGCACCTCGTGGTTTTGCATACCGCGGCACGTTCACAGTAACACGATCCTGATTTATCTCGCCTGTCGGGGAGACATTTTGTTGCTCCCCTCCTCCACCCTCCCCTCCACCCTCGGATTAATAGTGCGTTTCGAATAGTGCGTCTCGAGTAATTTGCATGCTCGAAGAAGCATAGAGCACAGTGAAAGTTGGAACGTGGTTCGTGATTCTCCTTCCCTCCAAAACCTTGACCAACAGATCCTCCTCAGACTTACATATTAGCAGTTTATATATCGGATCGAATCTTCAATTGAAAAAAAAAAAAAGAAAGAAAGAAAGAAAAGAGAGCGAGCAAATAAATTGAAATCGGGTCCCAATTTGTGAAATTGTGAAATGCGAGAAATATCAGTGACAAAACTAAACGATAAAGCGCGGGTTAGTTAAACCACCGATGAGAAACGACAAACGTTTGTCAAACGACAAACGAAACCATTTCAAAACCGGCCACGTCGTATCACCTTACGAAACCGCGATCCTTCACTTTTGCACTCCACTTTTATCCTTCACCTTTCAAAATTCAAAAACTCACTCACAAACATCTCGAAATTATTTCATCCATCCTTCGAACTTGGAAATTTAACGCCTTCAAACCCGATGCAACAAACATCGCTCCCCGATGATAATAACGAATATTTCCAATTTTCGAAGATCGACGGCGATGCACAGTCGTTGACTCACGGACAAGGTCTTTACAAGGCAAGTGGTAAGTCGGCCAAACGCGCTAGCAGCTGTTGTGTCCCGGGTGCAGGTGCACGTGGTTGCCAACCCTCGATCGAAAAAACGGAGGCGGAAATGCGATTCCTTCGCTCGATTCGGGGAGTGAAAAAACTGTGGCGCGCTTTCGCGTGTATACACGCGCGGCAGTCACGTGTTCCGGTTGAAGTCGCTGGTCGAAGAGAGCGGAGCTGCAGCTGCGACGGAGGCTGCAGGGAAACCGAAAGCCATCTCGCTGCTCCATTCAGGTACAACGGTACTCTGGCACCGATTAACCGTCTTCCCCTTCTCCTTTCTCTTCCTCGTGCTCTTCCGTCTCTTTTTCCCGCCTCGACGACCTCTTTCTCCGCGCGCCTCGTCCTCTTTTGTATTCCACAGAGCGTTCGGCCGCGAAAATGCCGGGTAAAACAGCAAAAAATGGCTAATCCTTTGTAAATTTTATTGGACGCACGGGATCGGGTTTCGGAATTAGACGTGTGGTTGAATGGAGTGAACGGTAGGGAATTTTGTGAAGGTTGAATGTGGTTTGAAGGTTGGTTGGTTTCGTTTGATTTGGTTTGACGCTGTGGTTCGCGAATGTGGTATTCGAAGTGTTATATATTTTTGTTTTTTGTTTTTTTTTTTAGAAAAATCTTTCTCTGAGAGATTTTTGTTTGATTTGGTTCGATATTAGAATGTGTGATTTAATAGAACGATTTTTATCAAAATTTTTTTAAAGAGGTGAAAGTTTATTCTCAAAGCATTCGGTATTTTTACAGGAAAATGATAGAATACTAGTTGGAAGAGGAAATATTGACTAGTTATTTATCAATTTTATTGGTTGCACGAGATCAGATTTTAAATTAGATGTATAGCTGATTGGAAAAGGATTCTGAAATGACCGAGATTTGGAGATGTTTTCATTTGTTTGATTTGGTTTAATGGTTTAATGCAGTATAATATAATAATGCAATATAATAGATTATACAAAAAGTAATTTTTTTTTTCAAAAAGAATTTTAATCTCTTCGTGTTTTGAATATACGAGTTTGAAAATATTTATTAAGAAAAACATAGAATAAAATATAGAATAAAATTTGAATATTTTATAATTTAAAAAAAAACATTAAAAATTTAAAAATTCATTTCAACATAGCAATCATATTGATGACTCATTATATAAATAATTTATGTCCATTTTTATTGAACTTTGAGTTTTTATACGCAACAAAAAGTTGATTTGATTTTTTTTTATTTTGTATAAAAACCACATTACTTTATAAATTTGTTAAAAATAATATTTTGGTTTATTTTATATATCTGAATTAATATTTGCATAATCTATCGATATGTACTTGAAATTAAAAATTAAAAATCCTTCCGAATATTATTTAAAAATTGTACCAAATTTAAATATTGATAAAATCAAAAATTATCACGAATTCCATATAATTATTTTTTTATTGAAAGCTTGAATTTTATTTTTATAATAAAACTGTGTGTATCTTTTACAACATTTTCCTTTCTATAAATTTTATTTCTGTAAAAACATTAAATTGCAAATTATTTTATATTCATTTTAATTATTGTTACAATTGAAATCATAAATTTCTAAAAATTTTGTCGACTTACTTCTCTATCGAAACTACGAGAAGTCAAAGAAAGATGGAAACCATGACGTTCACAAAAAGGAAAGATCGTAAACGATGAAATCACCACTATCCAAGTGACGATATGTTTCTTACAGTCGTGGAGAAGAATATTTCTTCGCAATGTGATTTATAGACGCGATTAACCTCTCCTACTAAGGTCACGTTACTAAAATATTTCCACTTTCAGACAAAACCTCGAATACCTCCAAATCCATTGTGCATTTGACAAAACTTAAAATCAAGAAACAGAGTAAATCAACATCTATCATTTATTAATAATTATTATATCCGTAAAAATATTAATTAAATAGTTAAATCAATTATAGAAATAAATTAATATCTCATTACTTATTAATTAAATATATTATATGATTAAAATAGTAATCAAATAATCGTAAAAATGAATTAATTTTCGATTAATAATTATCGTGACAAGAAGAGAAATTGTGATTTACCATAAAATTAAAATAATCGTGGTCTTTAAAAACGATTATATTCAAGTCACGCCTGATTGAAATTTTATCAATTTGCGAATTGAGCACAAGGACAAATCAATTTTTTTTAATATTGATTTCAACGATTTTTTAACTCGAAGAAATTAATTTTGTCTTTTTTTTATCATCTTTGTTTATAGGTACGAGATACCACTTCGAGGCATACAAGATGACCACGAAGGACGATCAAGGCTTGTTCCCATATCCAATACGAAACCTCAAATTCTTTCGACATTATAGAGAGAAGCATGTACATCGATACCTAACTATATATCGTAAAATATCGATATCCCTATATACTTTTCACCAATTTTAACCTCGCTTCTTCCTCTCAAATATTTTCTTGCCAAATTTTTTAATAAAAATCAAATATAAATTGATCCAATAAATTTTGAAAATTTCTGAAGGAAGAAAGAAAAGATAATCAAAGATCAATTTTTAAATAACAATTATATTTTATATAATAATCGAAACGAAATGACTAATTATATAATTATATAAAATTATATAATTATATAATTATATAATTATATAAAAAATAAGATAGAAATGAAGAAAATATAAAAATAATCAGAATTTTATGTTTCAAGAAAAGGAAATAATTAAAGATTGCCTTTTAAACAACGATAATACGAATATTACATTACAGAATGATTAAAGTTATACGTATAATTAATTGTAAAAAGAGTATATATAAAAAAAAAGAAATAATCAGAATTTCATGTTTCAGAAAAAGGAAGTAATTAAAAATAATTTTTTAAATAGCGATAATGTTATTTTACATCGCAGAATGATTGAAATTACGATTCATTTTAAGCAGAAGATAAAAATGGTAGAAAAAATGATAGAAGTAATTATATAGTCTCGTGTGTTACTTTGCGAGATAATTAAAATTATGAACGGAAGAGGAATGAATATATTCTCGTTATTTCGTATTGTTCCTTGATTTGAAATCGTTTAACAATTAATGCATAATGCAAAAGTATCATATCTGTTTGATGGCTCGCGCGAGCTGCAAGGTCGGTGACCGGCGTTGACCAAATACCGTGAAAAGCAAGGTGTGCCTTCGTAAATATAAGCATATGATACATTCCAGTGGGAGTATCGGAGAAAACGAGAGAGACAAAAAGATCAGATAGTTAGAAGAAGAAATATCTGGCGATGATGACATCACGATCGGGTCACATCTTTTCACCGGAAATTCGAAGACCTGCTACATTTCAATACGCCATTTTTCTTCACATAATTTAGAGTTTTCAAAACTCCAAATTAATTCTACACTTTTTTATGCCACCATATTAACCAACGATTATTATATTTATTCTTTGAATAAAAATCCTTTCCCACGTATGCTCCTCTTCAATCAGACTTTATTTAATTATGATGCATTTGGAAATTAATTTCCAAACCTGATACAAACGAATTGTAATCTTCATCCATTCCATTCGATTCGATAAATAAACTTTTCATTCCGCAAAAACAAATAAACTGTACTTTGGTACATATACATATAATAAGAAATTTATTCACACAACAATAGTACTACAATCTTCAGACAAACTTCGTTTCTTCTTTAACTCTCTTATTTCGCAGGAGGTGTCAGCAACGGTCCATTCCGACCGCCATCTTCCCAAACCACTTACATAACCCCAAACAACAACAATGAAAACAAAGTTAAATTTCAATCATCCCGGGCGCAAAATCAACGACAGACGGGCAGACAGACACGTTTCCCTTCACGTCTACGTGTATTTCGTGAAATTTAGGAAGCGCGCCCGTTTGAGGCGGGACGAAGCGAGCGAGAGACAAAGATAGCTCGACAAGAGGAAGCCCAAAGAGGCTGGCGTCGCCACGGTCGTCGGCCACGAAGAGGTCCGCCAGTACTGCACCGAGCCTCGTGCTATATCGAGCCGAACACGCTCTTTCTCTCTCTCTTTCTCTCTCCCTTATTTATCTCTCTTTCTCTTTCTCTCTGTCTTTTTCTCTCTTTCTCTCTCTCTCTCTCTCCCTCTTTCTCTGTTTCGACTTCGGTTCAGCCATCATCGAAGACAGTTCGCCGTGGATACACCTCGAGGCTTTCCTCCGATCGATCCATAGGATCCGGTGATCGATGAGGATATTTCGAAGCTCGATGATCGTGGAACGGTGGAAAAGGTGGCCAGCAACGGAGTGATCGTCGAGCGAGGCTCGACGTGGAAGAGGAAGAGGAGGAACGATCATGGGCAACGCCACCACGAAGAGCCACTACTCGAAGAGCCAGCCTCTGGCCGCCACCAGGAGGCCACGTTGGGAGGGATCAGGTAGAGAGAGAGACAAACACACACACATACACACACTGATTTTCGTTTCTGCTCGTTGTCGTCCGATATTTGTCGACGCATCTCGATCCCGAGGGATGATCAGGGTTCGATGCGTCATCCGGGACGGCCTGTCGATCGCCATCTTGATCAAGGCTTCGATTCCACTCGTCAAAGTTTCGGTTTCGCGCGAATAACTATATTATATACATATATATATATTATTCCCTATACATTTGTTTCGCCTCGAATATTTTTTTTATCTCAGAAGAAGAGGATATTATTATTTTGACTTGATCTCTAAAGAGTATGGGATCGAAACTCGTGGTTCAGCTCGTGTAGGAACGAAGGGGGTATAGGTGAGACGTGACGATCGTAGGGCGCGTCTCTGATGGCACAGAGTTTCCTGTATAGAATGATGTAGATGCCTCTTTCGTGCCTGTCTCTTGATTGGCTTGCCTCGATAGTGGGATGATATCTAAAATTAGGCTGCTTCTGCCGACATATCTATCAAGCCCGCGCAACGTTTGAGTGATCGTTAATGGACGGGGAACTGGGGTAATCGGCAAGTTCATTGGGTCAGTGGGAGATTTTCGTTCTTCTACGGGAGATGGATCTAATGTTGAGGGGTGAGAGAGGGAGGGAGAAGAGAGGGATGAACAACGATAGAGTTATTAAATCAGGAAATTAGAATTGGAACGATCACGTTGGAAATTTTCGTGGTAAAGTCAATGAGGGACTGTATTTCTGTCAGTGGAAGATGGTTCTATGGTTTATTCGAGGAGATCGTGGATTTATTTACTATCAAATCAACCGGTAATCCAAAATTAACTTCCTCCGCGTTGGGGGCGTTTATTTTAATAGACGATTGGTTGGTCGGTCGATTGAACGATGGAACGTTGTGCCGTTTGTGAAGTTTATTCGGATTAAAAATATTCTTGCATTACATTTCCATTGTATTTTACTATGGTGGATTCGATATAACTCGTTTATTATCATTCTTTTTTCATCAAATATAATCATTTGCTGGTTCAAATGAAAGGAATATTATTAGAAATAGATATATATATAATTGCAATTATTTTTATTTGGTTTTGATAAAAAAAATTGGAAACAATCCTTCTTTCGCTTTAATAGAGTTCTTCTTTTGAAGATATCATATTTTTATTTTTAGAACGATTAAAAATATTCAAAAGAATGTTGGATTCTAGATTTTAGACTCGTAAAATAATTATAATACTATTGTTACTATTAATCTCTTGTTATTAGATATTTATACGTTTATTTGAAAATTTTCCTATTTTTTAATTAACATTTGTTAATTAAAAAATTAAGTTTTTTATTAAAATAAATTTTTTATAATGTGAAGAACATAATAGATTATATTATAAACAATTTTCTTTTTATTGAAACATTAAAGAATTGAAATTAATACTAAAAGTTTCATTTTTTTAAAAATATAATAATTTTACAGTATAACCCAAAATTTTAAATTACATTTAAAAATATTCTCAGGCAAAATTGTGTATTCATAACAACACACAATTGAAAGAATCTTACATTTCTAATTTGATTTCATTCTTTATACTCCATATTCGTTAAAATCATAATTTTCTAATTAATTTCCAATAAATTTCTTTATAAAATAATATTAATGTAAATACTTCTTTGAATCTATTATGAACGTCTATTACAAATAATTTTTTCTTCCATTCAATGCACATGTTCGATACGTGATCGATTGGCACAACTTTTAGATACGAATCAAAGAATCGATTCAGAAATGATAGGCACGTTGTAAAAAGAGTGACGAAGACATGTCGGGCCGGTATCTGATATCGAATTCTCACATAGTGCCCTCAGAACAGCGAGGCAGCCGCCCTAGGATTGCCAAAGAGTTTCAAATTTTATTTTGGGAACGCCACCTGCGTGCCACCGTGTATTTCGTTCGCGTGTGAGCATCGCCCTGGCACGTGCTAACTTTTCTGTGAACTTATTAACCAGTTAGCCCCATTTCACGCCATTTCTCGAGTCGAATCGACGTCGTCTTTCTAAAATAGAACATATCGCCTCCAATCTTTAAACATATTAAAAAATATATCGAAAATAGAGAAAAATTAAAGATTGTTGAGTGAAATAATCGGTGAGAAAATGGTTCGAGATGTTTGTTCGTTACCCATACGGAGCTGTGGTACGTTCGAAATTAAATAAACAGTAGTCTAAAACTGGATGTCTTATTGGATTCTTTTCGTATCCGAATCTTTGAAAATCGAGAAATATGAAGGAAAGTGGAAAAGTGGATTTTAAAATTCTTGATTAATATAAATATAGAAAGAATAATTACATCTATAAATATAAATATTGAAAAAAATTTAACAAATTTTATTTTTATTTATTAAAACAAAGAAAATATTTTGAGAAAAATATATTATGAGATTGATCGTTCTCGGAACAAAATAAAAGAACACGAGATACCTCTGTCATTGTCACCATTCCAGTATCCAAACGAATCGCGACAAAAAAGAAAATAAATAAATATCCAAAAAAAAAGGTGAAGCATTTGATTCGGCTACAGGACTTCCGGCGCCACCGGGGAAGCCAATTTTGATACCAGGAGCGGACGAGTCTCAACCGGATGTGGTCGCGATTCGTTGGGAGAGGTCACCGAGTAACGGTGGCTCGGCGATCGTTGGCTACCTGGTGGAGCATCGAAGACTGGGCTCGCAGCATTGGGTGCGCAGCACGTCGGGTCTTTGCACCTTTCCGGAACTGACCTTGAGCGGCCTCGAGCCAGGATGGCGCTACCAATTCAGGGTCAGGGCCCAGAACGCGGTTGGCTTGTCCCGGCCCAGCGAGATCTCCGATCCTTTGACCGTCACCTTGCAGAGATCCGTTGCGTCCGCGCCCCAGTTTGACCTCGAGGTCAAGGACACCACTGTTTTCGAAAACGAGCAGGTAATTTCTCCCCTTTTCCCCCCTTTTTCGCGTTTTTAAGGAATAGAAATGTTGGAATAGCAGCGACAGATCATTATGTAGATACTTTTCTTCGATAAGTTAATAAGTTTAAGTGTGAGTATGATGAAACAGATTATCTGGAGAAATTTTGGAGGATAAATTTATTCGATTAAAAATTAAATTCAATTCAATTAAAAGTTAAGCAACGTAGCAGGTAGAAAAAGAAATGTGTTGTGAGAGGATAAATTCAATAATAATTTTGAATAATCGATGTTTTATTATCAATTAATTAATCGATTGAATTCCATAAATATCGATTGTGTTAAACGATGTTTCACTTTGAATATACAAATATTTATTATATTTCTTGTAAAAAATGGATAGCATATTCCATGAAATGATTGAAATATTCGTACACAATAAATTATAATAAATTTTACAGAAACTAATCATCTAATTTTTCGATTTCTTCCTCTCATTTACATCTATATAAAAAAAATGATAATTCTCTTAATCAATTCTTTTATTTCATCTTAAATCCAGGCCGAATTTGTGGTGCGATTTACCGGATCGCCCCTACCAAAAATCGCATGGTTCAAGGATGGTTTCGAGATCTTCAGCAGTAGACGAACGAGGATCATCACCGAGAGTGGGAAAAGCGTTCTTCTCATTCATCAAACAGCGCTCAACGACGAGGGAGAAATAAAATGTACAGCAACGAACCGAGCTGGCCATGCTAGCACCAAAGCGAGATTAATCCTGGAAGGTTTACAAATTTTCAATTTTTAAAATTTCTCACCCGCTCGATGATGAACGATGAAAATTTCCAATAATATTTTCTATTATTTCGGAGCAGCACCTCCAAAGATACGACTTCCGCGCCAATACGAAGACGGCCTTCTCTTCGAGCAGGACGAAACGATCAGATTAAAGGTGTCGTTAGCTGGAAGGCCTCCACCATCTGTGATTTGGTACCACGATGGCGAGGTGGTTTTAACCGACGAAAGACACGTCTTCGAGTCGATGGACGGTGAATCGATCTTAAAGATACCCGATGCCAAACGAGTCGACAGAGGAGAATATGTGGTTAAAGCGATAAATAAACTTGGGGAGGACACATCATCGTTTCTGGTGACTGTGACAGGTTATTATTATTTGCGAATAAAAATTAATGAAATAATAAAATTTAAGAAGATATGAATTGCATGAACTTGTTAAATTTAAGTAACAATATTTTATTATATTCAAATTGCAAAACAAAAGTTTTAATTTTTTGATAAAATTTTATTTAAATTGATAAATAGACGTTTCTCCCTCGAATATTACAACTTTCAATTTCTTGAAATTTTTCTATTCTTCTTTGCAATATAAGCAGATAGTTTTACATCGTGAAATCGTATTATCGTATAAATACTTTTTGTATTATAATCCAAATATAAAAATAAAATGCTCCGTATTTCTTCTTATTTGTAGATCGACCTGCTGCGCCTGGAAAAGCGACAGTCACGATGACGTTAGGAAGATCGGTGTCATTGACGTGGCAAGAGCCGGAAGACGACGGTGGTTGCAAGATTGGCACATACATCGTCGAGTATTATAGAGTTAGCGATAAAAAATTGCAATGAAATTCTTCTTTTCAAATTTATATTCTTATTCTTCCTTTTTACTGATTATTATCTTTGAAATTTTTACAGATCGGTTGGGACGTGTGGTTGAAAGCGACCACGAGTAGGCAAACTAAAGCGACGTTGTCCGAGCTGATCGAAGGATCTGAGTATAAATTTCGAGTGAAAGCAGAGAATCCGTATGGAGTAAGCGAGCCAAGCGAGGAGAGTGATGTAATATTCATTCCAGATTTGAAAAGAGGGTATGTTTGTTATTCGATTAAATAACGTATAATCGTGTGATATAGATATCGATACTTTCTGATACTATATATTTTTAAAATAATATAAATGTATTTGTCAATCTTTTAATTTTTGAATTTAAAAAAAAGTTTCTTCAACAAAACATTCATTGTAAATAATATATATTATTATTCGTTAATTATATCGCAAAAAAATATTATATATAATTAAATCACGAAATCATGGAAGACATTTTGATTGAAATAAGAATTGTTTTCGTTATGTAAACTCTCCAATTTTTCCTAAATGTTTCAAATTTTTGTCATATATTTTATCAGGATGAAACTATTAATATTTTCACGTTAGAAAAAAATATTTATCAAAAAACAAACGTGTTAATTTTATATTTCTACTTCATAATATTTATATCTTACTTAATTTTAAATAAAAATAAATAATATGATATTTCTTCGAATATTCAGTATAGTGGCGCCCTTGTTGAGCGGAAAATCTCAGAGTCAAAGAGAAATTAGATCGCGAGAGAAACGAGAAGTGAGTTTCGCCGTTCCAACTCAGAGAACCAGAAGTTTGACGAGAGAGGAAGCCCGGGATGACGATATTTTTGGACCGGCTAGTCGATCGATATCGGCTCAAAGACTAACAGGAAGGCCATCCAGAGCTGACAGCAGGGTGACTTTTGCTTTGGATACAATGGATAAGTCGAAGCCACCTATTCCACCGGCCAGATCGAAGGATCATTCCAGTTCGAGGCATGAGAATCAGGTTGGAAATCACGTGGATCGTTCAACTATTAACACGAATCTACCAAACATTGAGGCAAGTAGTTTTACTGTAATAATAAAATTTAAGTAATAAAGAATATATTGATTCAAAATCAATATCAACAAATCATATATTAGATTTTAATATAAAGTTCAAAGAAAATAGATACATAGAGACTTGAATTTTTTGAAATTTTAAAATTTAATACAGTGTAAATTTCTTTTTCTTGATATTAGATATAATTAAATATAAATGATTAAATAAAAGAAAAAAAAATTTTGCATTTAAAATCATTTTCAATTATATCACTATTGAATCATTCATAATATTAAATATATGTTTCCTTCCTTTAAAAAACTTTATTTTTCTTCACATACAAGTTCAATTAATCTTCGAAAATCAACTTCAAAAAGAGACTTGTCATTTTTTCGCATAAACGTTTCATAAACATTATAAAGTTTAATATAAACGGAATATAACAAAATATCGTTGTAAACAGGTTTTAATTCAAAATAAAGAACCTCCATCAATACAAATACCACTGGCAACCGTGACAGTGACCCCACCTACAATAGAAGAATCCAACAAGCGTTCAGCGTTCAGAGAATCGCGTTCGCGATCAGTTTCCATGTCCAGAGAGCGCAGCATGTCGCCATTGTCGATGCCCAAGATTCAAGAACAGCACGAAGAGGAAACATTCAACTATTCGCGTCCATCTTTAAGTTTAACTTCGAAAAAGCAACAAGCCGACGAAATTGAAATACCGCGAATAACAAAAAGTGATACTTTGTACGACAAATTAGGATTGCCTATCTCCCCTAGAGAGGATGATGTCACCGTTATGCATGGAAGTTCGGAATTTATGCTGGTTTTGTACCCAGAAGATCAAGCGAAGAAAGTGGATGATACGACGCAAAAAGATTTAGGTATTACGATATTATTTAATTGGAAAAGAATATTCAATTGTTGAATTCGCCATAAAATCATATGAAACTATTATTTTTAAATGATCATACATAATCAATAATACTAATATTAATATTTTGAAATTAATAGCATTACATTACTACGAAGATTTAAAACTGATGAAAAATTTGCAATTGACATAAAATTGACACAAATGTATTGTAACAAATTTATAATCAAGATTCGATTTCATGTTGAAAATATTAATTTTCTATAAATAAATTGAGAACTGAGGGGAAATTTCAATATTAAATTATTAACGAAAAAAGTTTCAAGTATTTCATTTAACAATTATTCGTACACTGCGTTAGAGACTTCGATAAATATTTCAGAATTTTTTCAGAACTCCTCGTTATGAATAAATACAAATAATTTATAATAGACAATATTTACAACTGAGAAAATATTAAAAAAATTTGTAAACGACCTCACCTCGTTTCGACCAAAAAAACACTGAAAATATCAATAATACATTGCTCCCATTATTAGAAACATTTGAAACGAAAAATATTAATTTTCTTTCCGATAATTTCCCAATTTCCAGAGGCAAAACAAGGTGCAACGGAGGGGGCAGAGGATATCGAAGACCTGATACCACCACCTATGTCCCTTTCTCTCCCGGAACTGTTCAGCGCGGAGCACCAAGTGGTAGAAACCCTGAGAGAGGCGGTCAGCTCCACTGAGCTCCTTCACGAACGTGCCATGGAACGTTTCTATCGTGCAGTGGCGGCTGAAGAAGCATCGGAACTAGCTAAGAGGAAAAGCCAACTCGAGAGAAGAACCGGGGAGCTGGCGACAACGATAGCGAACAAAACAGGTGCCGAAGACATCTCAGACAGCCAAAGATCCTCGTTCAAACGGCGACTGTCCAACCCGAACGTTCCATCCTCGAACCTGATCACCTGGCAGTCGAAGAATCGTAGAAGACTGAGCGATAGCCAAACGGAAACCGTCAAAGCACCTCAGAAACTCTTGACCCCTACCACCTTTTTATTGGACGTGGAGGCAAGGTCTGATCCCAATATACCCAGCGATTCAGAGTCACCGATTGCGACGCAATGGGGATTGGAGAATAAACCAATTTTGGAAGACACGCCATTGCGCAGATGGCACGACACCAACGTCTCCTCATTGGTCGAGGAAGAAAAATCGATAGCCTGGCAATCAGCGAACAACGAGGGTGTGCGCATCGAGGAACCGCCTCGAGATCAAATTCAACCGACTCAACAATCTCAACCAGGAACGAGGCGAGAAGAGGAGGAAAAGGAGGAGGAGGAGGAGGAGGAGGAAAGCATAGAATCGTCGGAAGAATCCTCGGAGGAAATCAGCAGCGCCGACAGCGAGGATTTGAAGCTTCTGAAAGCAAGAATCCTTGCCAGACAGGTGCTTGACGAGGAGGACACTTATCATCCAAGGGGGAAACCGATTCTTCACGTTGAAACTGAGCCATCCTCGCAACCGATTCGATCTATAGCCCTCGTCTCTCCCAGCACCGTGGTTCCAAAATCGATCCTGAAGAAGCCCAAAGAGGAGCCGATCCCCGTGAACAGTTTCGGCAGACCTATACCACCCGAAAAACCTATTAGAAGATCATTACCTCCAAACGTTCATCCGTTGAGCAGGAACGAGCAGGAGGAGGAAGCGAGCGAGGAGAGACAGGTCACGCCAGAGCCTGCCAGGGTACCGGTTATGTCCGAGTCCGACACCGACAGCGTGTTGTCCGCGGGCGAAGCGGCTAAAAATCGCAGGATTCAGGCAAAGATGAGAACAGCGACACCGGAGGAGGAGGTGGACGAGGAGGACATCGAGGCAAGGATGGCGGTGGTCAATCATTATACCGAGATAGTCAGGGAGCACTCCTCCCTCGCTCGTTATCATAATTACAGAAATTCCGAGGAGAGGAGACAGTTTGGGGAGATAGCTTCGACTGGTTCTAGGAGATCCTCGATCTCGGACGATCAGGAGACAAGTAATCAAGGGAGAGATCGTTTCGAGGGTTTCGAAGTGTCAGGAAGGCAGGAAAACGTCGAGGGAAGAAAGAGAGTCGAGGAGAGGCAACAAACGAAAGTTGTCGCGGGTTCTCGAGGGACGACTCCAGCCAGGGATACGAAGGAGAAACGATCGAGCAGACCATCTTCCAGGAATCAGTCCCCGGTTTCGAGATCGAGGAACGTGTCCACCGAAAGAGGAGGAGTTTCCTCGAGGTCCTCGTCGAAGAGCAGGGTTCGTGCACCGTCTCAAGACAGAAGGCCACCTTCGAGGACTGGGTCAGAGGAGCAACGATCCGTTCGAGAGTGGTCCGTGGAGGAAGGTAGAAGTGGTGGTCGATCGAGGAGATCCTCTTCGAAGACACCTTCCAGATCTAATTCGAGGGACAGGAACAGAGCGGGAACTCCCGTCGAGTCGAAGATGGAACGTCTGCAGAAAGCTTTGGAGAGCAAGAGGTATCGATCCTATTCTAGACGTGGATCGAGCTCACGTGGAAGGGAGTATCAATCTGAAAAAGGTTGGCGGGAGAGTCGATTGAACGAGGAACAACTTGCTATAGAGGCGAAACATAACGTGAGATCGACAGTGGAATATATAACCGATCTAACATTGTTGCTTGCCGCTGTCTACGTTTATCTGTTCAAGAAGGAGACCCTGGCGATTCCCTTCATAGCGCTTCTGTTCTATAGAAGAATCCAGCATGAGATCAAGGGAAGAGTGTCGAAAGGATGGTGGTCGTCGAAACGAAACTCATGACGAGGACACGACGAATCTTACATTTTGAATGGGAAGATAAAAATGGGGAAAAATATTTATGGAAATTTTGGAAATTGTACGTAGGATCGATGTATATGTGTCGAAGAGATATTTTTGAACCTTTGATACTGGGGATCATTACGATCATCGTCGTACTTACTCGTGATGATCGCTCGAAGAACAAATTCTTGACCTTCAATTCGACGGCATTGCAACGTGCCGATTCTCGACCTTTAGGGTTGTAGACTTTGAGATGCATTCGTATGGCAATCTGTCAAGTGCAATCACGGTGCGATCATCGATTGATGGCTTGTTCGATGACAGGCCAATTGTTGTATTTCATTTGAGAATTTCACGCGGAACGAATATCAAAAATGATAGTACATGTTTTACAAGAGAGATATATTTAATAGTATATGAATTATAAATTATTATTATTTGTTGTAACTATTATTTATTCCTATTTATTATGGATATTCTTACGTGCAATAAATATGTACATAACTGTTGAATTTAAATTTATTCTTCTTTCTGTTTTATTTTTAGATTTTTCTTATGATTTTGAATTATATTCGTGTAATAATTACGATAAAAATTTAAGAAGAAGAAATCTTTCACGATGTTTATTATTATTTAAGAGTTAAGAAATAAATTGTAGAAATAAAGCGATTGCTTTACAATTTTAGCTAAGACGTTTATTGTATAAGCCTTACATTCTATTTTAATTTCATCTAGATTTTAAACCTCTCTACCGATATCATGACCACGACAATTACGTTTCTGTTGGCCAAGAATCTACTCTGTTCCTTATTTAAGTCTGACGCTCCACTTTAACACAAAAGCAAGTCTTAAGATAATAATCATGATAACGGAATTATTAATATCCGTATTTGAATTCATTAGTTTCAAATTTTTGATTACCGATCAAATTATCAGATTTTTCACTTTGAAAAATCTTGCAAAAATCTATCAATCGTATTATTAGTCAAGAATTTCGAATTCCTCCTGTTCCAAAATTAACATCGTATTTCATCATTAAACTATATATTAGCTGGCAAATCAATCATTCCATTTTAGTCAATTAAATATTATCTCTTCCAAATTCAAGAAATTCATCCCCTTCGTTAGAAGATAAAATGGTAAAAATAGTTCGATTAGAATATTAGCTTTAATCAGAAATATATATTTATTTATAGATATTATTTAGAAAATGGTGGAAAATTTAAAATATTGTTATCTGTAGAATGGTAAATTAATAAAAAAATTTTTTATTTTAATTAATAAGAAAATTATTCGAAAACTTGCAGATATGATTATAGAAATATATGATTATAGGAATATTATGCAAAAGAAATAAGAAATTTGAATGAAAATTAAATAAATTAATTCGTCATAAATATTATATTATTATTTATTATGACCAAGACAATGTGTAAATAATTCTCTAAGATTCAATAAACTATAATTCTATAATAATATTTAAGCTATTAATTTTTTAAGATACTTCAAACCATTTCTAAACTTCTCTGTGAAATATTTTGCACTTTATTATTTAGAAAAAGTCGATTTAATATTTTATAATCCAAAAACGAAATTCAGATCGAAAATAAAATAAAAAAAAGAAGGTCGAAGAAAGAAGAAAAGCGTAGCGCGAGAGAGAAGGAGAAAATTCAAAATTATTCGAAGCAATGCGCCAGGTCACGTCAGGGATAGATAGGAAGCCACCACAATAATAACCGATTACCTACAATCCAAAAAGAAAAAACGAAATCGAAAAATCGAAAAAAGGAAAAGAGGGAAAGATCAAGGAAAAAAGAGAGGAAACCCGACTTGAAGAAGAAGAAGAAAAAAAAAGACTAAAAATTATTCCAAGTTACGAAATACACCGGGACGCATTAGACTCACAATAATAACCACTGTATACCGATTATCTATTTAATCCAAAGAAAAAGAAGAAGAAGAAAATCCAAAACAAAGCAGGGGGAAAAAGAAGAAACAAGGTCGAGGAAAGAAAAGAAGAAAGTCAAGTCTCACCACTCGTAAGAGAGAGAGAGAGAGAGTGAAAGTTATTCAAAGATAAAAAAACAGCGATGCGCCGGGTTACATCAGGAGAATAGATAGGAGGGCGAAGAAAGAGTGGCGAGGGGCGTTCCTCTCGAAAGGGGAGAAAGGGAGAAAGAGGCGTACAGGAAGCTTGGCTCGCCCCTACCGCGCATGTGCGCGTTTCGTTAAAACGACGAAGCCGAGAGTGGCGTGTCGAGACGATTTTAGACCGGAGCAGGGCCTCCTGCCGTCAGATTTCGTGGCGCAGGGTGTGCTTGTGCCACGGGTCACCAGCGCGAAGAGAGGAGCACGGTCGAAGGGAGGAGACGGAAGCTTCTTTGGCGGCCGAGGCGGCGTACGCCGCGACCGGAAGGACAGGTTGTGCAGGACAGGTTGCATCTCAATTCGTCGTCAATCGAACGCGAGTGTTCCCCCTTCGCGAGTGATGTCAATTCGAGGAGGAATCGGTCTTCCCATCGTTTGACGAGATGACCTTAACAGGTAAGCGGTTGCCGCGTATTAGAACGCTTCTTAGATTCGCGAATATGCGTCTCAGAAAGAGAAAGAAAAACTTGGAATGGAAGGGGATCTCGATATTGCGTGAACGAAAATTTCATCGATTTTGTTATCTTCGTTGTAAATTTCGTTATATATGGAAGAAAAATCGGAACATCGGGAACGAAAATTCGATTCATCTCGATCGAGAAGATGGAATAGAAATCGAAAGTTTCGAACGAAACTTCTCCGTTTCCATAGAAATCATACATCGATGACGTTTCGCGAAATTTGCTTAGATTGCTATTGAACCTTTCGAGGATCCTTTCCATGTCAATCAACGTAATTGTAATCGTAATTCCACGATCGTTGTTACATAAAAATCTCGAGGCTTGCCGGTGGTCGAAGGCTCGGTATTTATACGCGGTAATAACACGCGTTTACGAATCTGCGTTTAAAAATAAGAGTAAAACTGTTTTTAACCGGGCATTTCAATCGCGGCATGGAACGACGACGCGAGGATATAGTCGGGGAAAAAAAATGTGATGAGTGTCGCGTTGAAAATGGAACAAAGTGTCGCGCCATGTTTATTTTTTTTTTTACCGTATTTATTTACAGGGATGCCGGCCGCTCGGAATTCCTTCCGAATTCACGAATTTTTTACGGGCGTGAATAAAATGTACATAAATCCGTTGCATGGGAAGAGATAGGCCACGTTTTATATTCTTCCAAAGCGGTTCCCATCTTGGCTTTCACCGCTCAGACGTCTATATTTACGCCCGCGATTTTCGTCTGCGCGTACGTTTTCCGTGGCCATTTTGGAGACCACGTGAGCGGCCGAATACCAGGTAGCGATCGCGAATAATAAATTTTCGCCTACTATCGAACGTCGTTACGAATATATCGGATCTCGTCTCCTCTGATTCTTCGAATCAACGTATTCGAAAATCATATCAAAAATCGAAGGAGATTCCCAATATATGAATATTGTTTCGAAATGCAATCGACAAGATTATAAAAAAAAGAAAAATTACAAGAAATTCGAAATGATTGCGCGTAAGAAGAAAATGAATATATGGAAATATATGATTTTTCCATCTCTTGAAAAAATTCATGAAGATATATGATAGTCATAGAAATTTTCAGCATATGTTGCGTCGTCATTTAATTGAAAAGGGAACACAGTTCTTCAAATGTTCCTTCCAATTCATCTCCCAATAAAGAGTCGATTTAATTAATTTTATATATTTTAATAATTATTATTTATTATCATTTTATCGATTTAACAACGAAATAATCTTATCTTTTATATATTTTATGAAAATAGAATTTCTGCACAAAATTTTTTGCTAAAAGAGATAGTAATCGTTATTATTAATAATCTATTTCATTACACGTGCAATTGGTTACAGACAATATGACGAAAGCTAAAGGACCGCCACGATGGCTGGACCCGGACCAGGCACTTCCGGTTCAGGGACGCGTAGGTGAAGACATCGTTATCGAGCCGAGATTACGATGGTCCGATGTTTTCGATGAGCTACGATTTGAACTGTAAGGATTATCTTTTTATTTTAATTTATCTTGAATATTTTGATATTGGATAAAGTGATAGAAATGTTTCTAACTTTCTAACGATTTCGATAGTTTAAGAACCAAACATTTGTTTACTGAACTATGATCATTTGTTCTTTTTGAATTTGTAGTTCAATTTGGATTAATAATTTCTATGATAAACTCGTTTGAAATGGATTACTTTTAATTTATTAATTGTTATGCCTTTTACGTGTCAGATTGTTATTTTTTATGACAACAAATAATCCATCCACATGATAGATTTTGCTGTTCTGATAAATTTAATTCAGTGTGTTTAATATTGGTCAAATAATTGTGCTCTTTCTTTTTAAAGAAATTAATCTGTTTCTGATTGATCTTATTCAACACATTTATTTAATTCTACATATAGCATTAAAATCGTATAATTAGATCAATTTTAAAAAATTTGTTTATCTCTTTTAAATAAATTCTTTTTTTTTAATTTCTGCAGATCAATATGAAATTTAGATTCTAAATAAATATTTATTTAAAACTTTTCAAACAAATTCCACGAATTTCATAGTTTGCTATACACGGCGCATGATTGCAATTACAATAACAAAAATAATTATAACGTGAAAGCAGAATCTACGAGTATTGCTGTTCGAATGGCGGGTTCACAACCCCTGTTTCGTTTCGCCTCGTACTACAATGATCGAGTATCGTCGTTTACCCGTTATCGTTCATTCTCGACTATTGGCCCTAATTCCGTGGAAACCTTGAAACGTGCCAAGGATCGAACGCAGTTTATTTCGAGCTGTCGCGCACTTAATTTTCGCGAAGTTACCAAATTGCACCGCCGTCCCGTGTAATCTTTGCATATAATTCCCGGTTCAAATTTTCCAATGCCAGAAACGAAATAATCGATCGATTATTTCCGATTTTCATAGTGGGGAGAAAAAGAATAGAGAAATATTTCTTCGTCGAATTTTTCATCAAGCGAATGACAAGTTTTAAATGACAGAAGAAGAGGAGAAAAAAGTATAATTGTGATACTGTGTTGATTGAAACTGTTGATCGTTTTAAACATTTTAAATTATGAAAGGAATGCCTTAGATAGGAATCTTTCAAATTGTTTCAAGTAACAGAATTAAAATTTTTTTTAATATAACAGGAGTCGTACAATAAGATTGTAGTTGCACTCGTTATGAATGTCAATTAATTTAATTTATTAGGTATCATGGTGTCTATTTGGGGATTATAAAGAGAATATATAATGAGTGTAATTTTTTTTTAAAGATATTACTTAATATTCAATAATCGTGATATTTTAATTATGAGCCTATTAAGATCTATAAAGTTACATAATAATTTTTGAAAAATATGCATTGGGTTACTTAATGAGTTAAATTTCAATTTTCTTGAATTCGAGATAGTTTCTTAGCAATCATTAAGATAATAAATTTCGTCTAGGAAGGTGAAAGATATTGAACGCTTATTTTGGGAACGCAAAACATGACCTCATCTAGCCTCGCCGCTTAAATAAGACAAGAAGAGTGACGGATCGATGATTTGTCGTCTTTTTCGAACAATTTGTCATCTGAATCACATTACTTGCTCCTGCCTCGTTCTTCGATTCTTATTAATCCTTTTTGTCACAATGAAAAACCTCGATATCGGACAATTCCTTTTCCAAATTTGCCCAAAATTATTTTAGAAAATCAGACCAAGTAACAGCAATTTGCAAATTTAATAATAATTTTGGACATATAAAATTTTCTAGACACCACATATTAAATAAGGATCTAATATCGAAGTATCATAAATTTCATTCCAAATAATTCACGATCTAAAATATCCAAATTACATTTAAAATTCAGACTAACTCTTATTATTACAATCACCGAGTGAAAATTATAATCCCAACTATGACTTAATCCAACGAAGAATTACTTAGAGTACGCAAAGGGTTGGAAAGAAATTTCCTTCAATCTCAAGAATTTAATTTTTCACATAAAACCAATCGCTCGTAAAACCTTCGCCAAGTCAATTGGAACGAAAAATTCGTTCCATCGAAAATCAAAAACATTCAAAAATCAAGCCGATACTCGCATCTTGTTGGCAGGCGGTGTACACTTCCCCTGACCATTCAGACGCTACGTCACACCGACGACGGAAGCTTCCCTCTTGCCTACGTGGTTACGAAAATTCCGGCAAGCATTGACGCTCCTCCACCCCCTCCGCCTAATGCAATCTAAATCTAAACCTAGCTCGAGAAAATTTTCGCGAAAAGACGAAAGTGGCGCTGCCCATTGGCGTTTCTCTCTCTCGTCTAGGATGGTGGACGCTTGCTTATAGTTTCCTTCGAACTGTAGCGGAAGGTGGCTGTTGTGGAGGTGGAAAATCGGGCGCGGACGATCCTCCTCTGGCATCTCGCTATCAGTCTTCCGAGGGAGCGTCGCGACGATCGACGAGCGGCCAAAAATCAGCTCGAACCTCTCTCTCTCTTTTTCCTCTCTTTCTTTCTCTCTTTCCTATTCTCCTCTCTTCTCTATTCTCCTCTCTAAAAAAACATTTTACACGCATCCAACAGAGTTAATTTGAACAGAGAGAATCCGAACGAAGAGATCGAGACTGACAGATCGCTCGACGATCGGACGCTACCTCCCTTCCCCTTCTCTAGCATCTCTAAATATCTAAATGTTTCTTCCTTCCCCCCTCCCTCTCATTTCTGACGCGAGTGAATCGAATTTGTTACATGTCAACGCGAAGTGGAAGAACGAACAAGGAAGAATCTCGAAAGTAACGTGTAAGAAGAAATTGATGGAAGAGTGTGAAGTGTGAATATTATCGTTTATTATTGACAATGGGACGGAACGATAGAACGACGATAGGTGTGATGTCGCGGTTCCAATAGTCGAGGTGAAGTCATCGAGAATACGTTTCAGGCACGAGAGGACGCTTTTCGGTTTTATTTTTGCATCCCTGTCGCCGTCGATATCGCGATCGATAAATAACGCATTGGCGGTGCCAATGCGTATGAGACGTCCGTGATCAACGTTCACTGATCGAATAAACATCGATGAGGGTGGGCGAGAGGAAGGATCGATGCATCGGTTCGGATTTCATCCGCCTCTTCGACCCTTGCTCCACCCTCGATCCACCTGGGACATTTCCTCCTTGGGACTTGTTCAGGTTCAAGGAACTCGCGAGTGATAAATGATTTGGACTATGTTGTGAGTGGTGGTGAGTCTTGATTGAGTGGTGGAAAAAAAGAAAAGAAAGGAAAAGAAAAAAGTGGAGAAAAAGTGTGTGGTAAGCCTCGTGTGGTGAGAAGATGGGAAGCGACTGTTGCAAATGCGCCAATGGCAATAAACAACACTCCATTGCGGGATCGTTTAGGGAACGTTCTGGATACCGGTAGGATTTTCAATGTTGTTTAACGTTTTGTCTGCAAGAATATAGTAATCTCGAAAGAAATTAATATTCGTATCACTATTTCAATCGTTTATTATTTAAATTGATCTATTTAACTTGAAGTAATAATAAACTATAAAACTTGTAATCATTCGTCGCTCGAAACATAAAATTCTAGAAAGAATTTCAATTTCACTTATTTGTATTATGATGCATCTAAAAATTAAAATTGAATATCCATTGAAATTCTTTTCTATGTATAAATATCCCGTAAAAGTCTTAAAATACGAATCATACCAGTTTAGCGAGTGCGCATCAATAGGAATCGTTTTATTGAGACTGTTGTTATGGAACGATCCTCATAAACTATATCGAGAGATCGATCTTGCACGTTTCCATTCTCTGTTTAAAAGCGTCTAAATAAAAATCGGTTGCACGCTTCCAACGTATTTCGAGCAAACAAATGATCTAGAACGCCTCAAACACTTGGCATTGCTCTACTGCCCTATTTTCGTCGTCTTTTTACACGGCCATGCAAGCATGGCGACGCAAACGTGTCGTTGGACCGCGGGAAACGCGCGTATTGCCCGGATTTTTTGGAGGGTTTGGATCATCGAGATATCTTTCTACGAAACATCGTCTCTTTCTTCTTCTCCTCCTGTCGTTTTTTCGATGATACGATGTTGGATATATTCCACAGATTTGGAGCAAAGTTGTGATCGATTGTGATAGATATAAAGATATGTATGGTATCTCCTTTCTTCTTGTTGTCGTCGATTATTCGATGAGAATAAGATCGAATGTTATATATATACAATAATATTTTTATTTATATCAAAAGAATAGTATAATTGGTTCTCGAAATAACCAAATCTATCTCGATGGAAAATTGATTTCATAATTAAAATTATATAGATTTATTCATTTTAAAAGAATATTATTACATTTTAACAATATTTTCTTGAAATATAATCTTGAAACGTTTTATCCCAGACTATTTTCCCCAAAACAAATTTATTAAATGAAACAACGTTTCAAAACAGTATTTTTCTTATTTAAAAATATATCCCTTGGTCTCAAACTATTTCAAATTTCAAATTTTCCCCAATGATTCTCCATTTTTTGATTCCTCCACGAGACCATTCTTCGATCCCTGCAATTTGTTTCGCAGCCTTGGTAACACAAACAACGATCAGATCGATCACGAAACGTTGAATTTATTTAGTTAGACGAAATAGACGTTGCATCACCAGTTCGACGTCGGCGAGGAGAGGCGCCTGTGCACGCGCCTCCCCGAGGTCGAGAAGGGCGCGAATTTTACAAGGTGTTGCGCGCGTTGCGCAAACGAAGATTTTCTATACAAACGAATTGAATGAGCGGCGCAAATAATAGAATCTTTCGTCTGCCATAGCGGTGAAAAAATAGAAGAAAGACGATGATCGCCGGTCCGATTGGACATCGGCCATCGCCCCGGCGGCAGGCAGAAATTGGCATTTGGATATTGCAAAACCGACCTCGTTCCGTTAGAAAGTGTTCCTACTTGCGCTTTCTTGCTGGCAATCGATTCGTCTGTGTTTTCCAATCGATCATTGGTCCGATCTTTTAGTATCTCTATCTGTTTCGTTTCGTCTCTCTTTCTCGCTCGCAAATCGATTCGTTGTCAATTAATCGTCGTTCATATTTTCTATACACGGAGATGTAATTTAAGTTAAAGATCATAGAGCTTATGAGTTCTTTCATCTTGAAAATTGAAATGGAGTAATTGTCTAGTCGTGTATGTGAATAGATCGATAAATTAAATTATCTCAATTAAATAATTCAGAAGATGAGATTGGATACAGACAGAAGTTTAATGTATGCGATCTTTTGAGCAAGGAAAAAAATTATGATTTCTATCATGATTTCTTTATGATTCAACCATCATTCATATCGCAGTGCGGTTTTCTTGAATGAATGAAAGAGAAATGTGACTGGGAATAATTTTAACACGGATGACGAAATGAAGGATTCAACGTTAAATGTTGGGAAATCGAATGTAAATTCTTTTACAATACACGTAAATTAGTTTCTTGTTACTTGCAAATGTTATGTTTCTATTGATAATAAAAAATTTTATTTTTTCCATTATTCGTCCATATTCTTTTTAAACAATCGATACTCATTTGTTATAATTGATTATTATTAATGTATTATTGATATGTTTTATGCATGATTTCTAATACTGTGGATAAAAAATTCAAGGTTTTTTTATCATTATCATTAATTCAAATTCCAAATGATTTTATGACAATTATGACAATCGTTTTATTATTCCTGTCCAAAAAAAGAAAATTTAAAAGAATTTTCTTGGAGATCATTAAACATGCTAAAGATGTACATACCTTAATGGATATCTCTCTGAATATTCTTTTAATTTAATTTTTGTACTTTCAAAAAATTACAAAAGATTAGGAAAAAATTGTTGTTATCAAACACAAAATGAAATCTCGACGAGTTGCTAGATTCGTAAAGCTAGAAATGTATGGAATGTTCGTACACATAGGATGTTAGAATTCGTTTCCATTGGTCTGTTGTTTCAAAGCAAAAGCGATTTGTTCCAACGGTACTTATAGAACGCCCACGTATACCGAGAAATCGTAACTCACTGCTGTTATCCACGAGATTACCTGTCTTTCATGTGATTCCGTGAATGATTGGATAATCGAAGAAAGAAAGACGAGGGTTTATATTCCATTTAGAATTGTGTTCAATTGTGAAATGTAAACCTTAGGATTTACAAATTAACAAATAGTGAAAATAGCGCATTTAACATTTTAGGATACTTTGAACGATATATGGATGTATATTTCCTAAGGATTAAATTTCGTTTGAAATTTATTCGAATCGTTAAAAGAAATATATTACCGTGTTTCGAACAATATTGGAATAATTTAATTGGAAGAATTTAAAGGAAATATTTTAATCCACTGGTGTTTATTTTAACTTATTTCAAATTTTCCTGCCTCCCACGTAATGTCTACGTATATTACAGCAATAGTAAATATCAAAGGTGGCGTGCACCTCGATGATTAATTAAATATTAAAACCATTGCTATTATTATTAAACAAATAAGAAATATGATAAATATTTATTTTTACAATAAATTTTACCATTTTTAAATGTTTTCTAATCCAGAATAAATCACTGTTGAACGTTTCGCGTGTAAATCGTAAGTTATTAATAATTTCCAAGAAATTAGACATATAGATAATATTACTAAGAGTAAACTAAAATATTTAACCCCTTAAGTTTTCAAAATGACATTTAATTATAATACTCATAAAAATAGCATAACATTCACAGGATTCAATCAGGAATTTTCGATTTTCAACGACGATTTTTTATTTAATTACAGAATACGCGGGGATGCACCGATACCGTCCGACAGATACAGGGTACAAATGAGGGGGAACGTCGTCCAATTGACCCTGAAGCAATCGCAAAAGGACGACACTGGACATTACGCTCTTGTGGCCACGAGAGTTGGCCAAGGATTCGAGAAAGGATCCTCGAAGAAGATTCATCTCAGCGTGGACGAGGCCATCTCGGAAGAGGGTGATCCACCGATCTTCCTTCGAAGATTGACAGACCTTGCGGTTAAAGTTGGCACCAGGACCAGATTCCTCGTGGAAATTCGAAGTTCGACCACACCGAAGGTAACTATTCATTGATTAATTAACTAATCAATTAATTAATCTTGAACCATTTTACTCTTAATATAATCGATAATATTACTATTTTAATTATTAAATAAATAAATAATTAGGTTTCGATTGATAAACTAGAACCCTTTTCTTGTTTAAATTAGAATTTTCTTTTCTAAAAAATTCTTAAATACCTTTATTTTGTTAAATTACTGATCGAATGGAAATAAATATTTGATTTAAAGCATAGAATAATTTAATAATAATTCAAGACTTGTTAAACCAAACTCATTACGATTTTTGTAAATAAACTCGTGGACGAAAATAACCCTCGCCAAATAAATAATCTTCAAATCCAGAAAAAAAAAAAGAAGAAAAGAATTAAAACTTATAATTAAAAATAAACCCGCTACGAAAAACAAATAAAACAAATAAACTGATCAACGTCAAATTGATAAAAACACTGACAAAAAGAAACCCTCTCGAATCAACTCGAATTAAGGAGCACCTAACGTTCCAAAATTGGTAGGCCGGGCGAAGCAAAGATCCGTGCCAACCCGTCGGTGATTAACCCGGAAGGGTTGCGATCAAAATCACCCGGTGACTTATTACGGATCTCTGCTCCCACTTTTTGCCTTCGAAGCGGGAAACGCGCGCTAAAAGGGAGCCAAGAGGTCCATGACCCGGGATTCAGAGACGGAAGGCGAAGAGAACGAACGGTCGTTACGCGTCGTATTACGACTATTATTACGCTCGCGCGTATACTATGGCCCCCGAGGTATGCCCCCGGATCGGCTAAATCCGCGTTAAGTCTCTGCTCTCCGCGAGAGAGAGAGAGAGAGAGACCGTTGTAAACTCTCGTTTTCCACGGTGCTCTCTTTGAGAGTATTGCGTAATGGTTGGAGGAATTGTGGGAAGGAAGATTGGAATTATTAGAAATTGGAATGTGGTAAGAAGAATTTTGGTTTTTTTTATAGATAGATACAATTATTTGAGCTTTAAGTTATTTTTTTTTTCTATGTAAAATAATATTTCAGAAAAATTTTTTGGGAGAAGAGATTTGGAATAGATTTATTTATATTTAGTGTGAATATTGTTAAATAATATAATTCTAAGGAACCTAAAAAATTATAAATATTTTAAAATTGTTCTTCTCCATTTCAAAAATTAATCTTGTAGGAACTATTTATTGCATGCAATTTGAAAAGGCAAGATTTTGGATAATAGAGAAGATTGGGAAATTATTGGAATGGAAAAAAAAAAGATATGGCAAAGAAAATTTGTGAATTTTGATTTTTTATAGATACATAATTGTTCAAGCTTTTTTTTGGAAATAACGTTTTTTTCTATGCGAGATAATAGTTTTGAGATTTTAAATAAATTAAAAGTCATAAGATTTTTTATTTATACTAAGTGTAGTGTGAATATTGTTTATAATTCTAAAGAATTTAAAAAAATTAAAATTTTAAAATTTTTTTTCAAAAATTAATCTTCTAAAAACTATCTATTGTATCCACAATATAAAAAATTAAAAGATTTTTCTTCGTCATCCTCTCCAAAATTAAATTCTTTTAATCTTCGTTTCCAATCTTTGTTGCAACATCTTAATAAAAAGATATCGAATACAATATAATTCTAAAAACCAAAATTCTTCCGTTCCCATAATACGTGACAAAATGATCATAGCACAAAAATACCAGTAACTAATTACCCGGATATTACTTACATCTTCTTTAAATTAAATAAACTTTAAAAATCGAAAAGCATATCTACCGTTTAACCTGTCGTGCTGTCGTTTGACTGGTCGTTGACATCAAACCGTGTTAAATCTCGCAACAATGTCCTTCTTCTTGAATTCCAGATCACTTGGCACAGAAATGCCGAGCAGATACACACCGGTACGAGATTCTCCTTCGTCCACGAGGGAAACTTTTACTGCGTCGACGTGGCTCCCGTCACGGTCGAGGACGAAGGGCACTGGACCTGCATGGCGGAGAATCGAGGGGGCCGATCGTCCTGCACGTCTCGCCTCACCGTGATCGGTAAGGACAAAGCGTGTCAAATTCGACGAGACGTTATAACGAAACATTTCCAGAAACTCGGCTCAGTGGCTAAACGCATTCCCTTGTTGCCGAAAATAGAAACCGAGCCGAACGGTGGACAGCGTTTTGGGATTCGGAGATAGAGAGATAGATTGTGGCCAAAGAAGTTGCAAAATTCTTAGAGTAATTTGCTTTCTTAGAAAAAAAAAAAAAAAGAAATTAAATTAGATTACTATTGGAATATTTAACATTTTTTTCTTAACTTTTTCTCAACTTTTTTTTATTTATTTGAATTTGGAAATTTATTAGAAATTTGGAAACATAAACGAATTGTGGTTGATAAAATTGGGAATTTTGTTTCCGTTGGGAATTTTCTTAATTCTAAAGATAAGTTTGAAAGATATTGATGTATTTCGATTCAATAGCATTCTCTAAAGTATTTTTTCTTTTTTAAATATTCTTTTATAAATTGGAATTTTGGAACATAGATACTTTCTAAAATTTTTAAACACTTGTTTCTTTTTATCAATTTAACTAATGAACACTTTTTTTATTCTTTAGTTTAAATTTTTGATCTAGAAAAATATTTATGTACGAAGAATCATTAAGAAGAATATCTGAAAAGAGAATATTTTGAAATTTATTTTTATCCAAATTTATTTTCTATTTTCCATTTCATAGTGCACATATAAGAAGAAAATTCTGAGTAATATTTTGTAATAAATAAAAGAACGATTATTATTTACATTATTGCATTAATAATTCTTAAATTACTTCTTTATAACTCTTTCTGTCTTTTTTTTCTTTATTTTAATTTACAGTCCCAAAAGCTTACAAAAGACCAGAATTCGTAGAGGAGCTACGGGCTCTCCTTACAGAGACTGGAACAGTGTCCTTAGAGTGTAAAGTAGTCGGTGTGCCCACCCCCGTGTTGAGATGGTTCAAGGACAGCAAAGAAATCAAGGCTGGCGATGTATTCGCTTTAACTGCCAATCTCGACGATCCAACATCCCTTGGAATTTACACTTGCGAGGCAGTGAATTGTATGGGAATTGCTTATTCCTCTTCAAAAGTAAGTAATTACTTAATCTCGAAAAAATTTCTATTTTCGCCTAAATCTATTTAAACTGTTTTAGATTGTATAATAAAATAGAAAGTTCAATAAGCGTTCTAGAATATTCTCCAATTTTTTGATAATTTAGCAAAAAAGAAGTAATAAGATAAATATGCTTGGAAAATTAAAACTTTACTTTAAAAAAATTCAATCGAAACAAATAAAATTAATCAAATTATTGAGCAATCTAACTATTGTATATTGATTCGTTTTCTCAGGTACATGTAGTCGGAAAAGGTAGCAGGGAGGGTTCTCTGAAACCAGCTGATTCCTTGACACCATCCGGTCCTCTTCCTATCTTCACGAAGATTCTGCAAGACGAGTGTTGCAGGATTGGAGACACTCTCAGGCTTTCTTGTCAAGGTACAAAAATCTTCCTTTTTTATTTTTTTATTACATACTTTTGGTAAATTTATTCAAATACAAACATAATTATATATTTTGATATATATGAAAATACGTATAGATTAGATATTTCTGTGTTTATTGTTATTGAATTATTTTTCTAATTAATCTACTTACAATTTCAATCTTTATGCTGCAATAGTTCAAGTACCACCATGGCCGAAAGCAATTACGTGGTACAACAAGGAGGGGCGCATCGAGGCCAGCGAAAAATACCACGTGATGGAAGATGGCCTTGGTGGATACTCCATAGAGGTAAACCCTGTCGAAGCCATGGACGAGGGCGAATGGAAGTGCGTCGCCACGAACGCTGAAGATATGAAACAGTTTACTACTTGCCATGTTGCAATGTCCAGTAAGTAGAAATGTTATTTGTTTTTAATTTAATTCGATTTATTATATATCTAAATTTACTTGAATATTAAGTACTTGAATAAATCATTGATATTATCATTTGACAAAGAATTTTTAATTTGAGAGAAATATATTTTTTCTTTTGTTTTGTAATCGAAAAATTTAAAATACATTTCTTTTACTTTTTTTACCAGAAATCTAATAATAGATATATCTAATAATATGCACTGTATTAAAAATTTTTAAAAAGTAGGTTTTAAATTGAAATTAATTAATAAAATAGAATTATTGCATTACATGATATATAGGATTGGTATTGTTAAAAGTTCATTACTTAAATAATTGTTTTATTCGTCAAGTTCCAAAGAACTACAGGAAACCACGCTTCATGGAAAGCTTGAAAGCTGTCCTAACAGAAGAAGGTCTAGTGTCGTTCGAATGCAAGGTCGTAGGATTCCCTACACCATTGCTCAGGTGGTTCAAAGACGGCCAAGAACTAAAACCAGGAGATGTTTATCAATTGACTGGGACTAACTCCTTAGGTATCGATTTTAAAAAACTTGAAATATCGAATAAA